>NC_133328.1:79172997-80372997 GCF_042186555.1 Aquarana catesbeiana
TAGTGAAGGCAAATATGCATGAAGGACAAAAAAGGAACTTTAAAAAATTCTAGCATGTATGAGGACAAAGGGGACATTCACAGCATATTACAATCATGGTAATTAGGGAATGATGAAAGAAATACAATATATTAGCAAAAATTAAATACACATAATGTGATGTTAAAGGAGAAATCTTACCTTAATATAGTCCTTCTGCAGGACCTGAATGATGGCAGAACAGGTCTCTGGAATAATGATCCCCAAAACCCTGGGGGGATGCCTTTCTAGAACTTGATGTCCTGCAGACCTCCCCTGTCGCCAAGTACCGCAACGTGGCGACTAGCCTCTGTTCGGGAGTGATGGCTTGCCGCATGCAGGTGTCCTGCTTGGTAATATAAGGGGACAGCAAAGCCAACAGACAGTGAAAAACGAGGTCCGTCATCCGGAGATAATTCCTGAAATCATCAGTTTTATTCTCCTTGATCTCCCGCAACAAAGGCATGTGTGAGAATTGGTCATGCTGGAGCAACCAATTCTTGGCCCATGAACTCCTCCCCGCCCTGTTCATGAACTGGGCTTGGGCCAAAGTAATAAGAACCCCAATACCAAGCCCCTGTACAGCATAAACTCTACGACGAGTATGTAACCGCAACATGGCTTCAAAACGGTCAGCTAGTCAGAACGAACTAACAGAACGCACTGAAAAACAGAAAGGCCTGAGAAGAGCGAGCTGAAAATCAAAAACGAGCAGACAAGAATGCACTGAAAAATCGAATACGTACAAAAAAAATACGCACTGAAAAACAAATGCGAACTGACTACACACCCTGAAAACCAGATACGAACCCACAAGCACAAACTGAAGAACAGTAACGATCTGAAAAGCAGAAGGAGCCCAAAGGGTGGCGCACTGGCTATTGAACTTCCCTTTTCTAGTGCCGTCGTACGTCACCGCGTTCTGGACATTCAGAATTTCCGACAAGATTTGTGTCACTGTGTGTATGCAAGACAAGTTTGAGCCAACATCCGTCGGAAAAAATCTATGGATGTCCGATCGTGTGTACGGGGCATAAGAGGGACTGGGACTGTTTTGGGACATATTTTGTTTATTAATAGATAAAAGATTCCACGCTTAGGACAGTGAAAGGGCTGCTGCCTGTCCCTAATTAGTTCCCTAAAAGGGGGCTAATTGGTAAGTATGAAGGGTAGTTGGGAAAAATTGGCGCTGCCCTACTAGCAGTACTGAATTAATTAAGGGTATGTAATCCTTTGTGAAAACAAGCATTAAAAAAATATAATACTAACTCCTACAAACTTTATGTGAAAGTGAATTATAATCTATACCAGAGCTCCCATATGCATGGAGATAGAAATAATAATAATAGTGATAAAGAAAGAAGTAAAAAACATCAAACATAAATGAAGCTATATGTTCAATCCTTAAATGTTAAAATGTGAATAGGTGCCGTTTATACGTAAGGTCATAAATATATGTGAAAATTTTTTTTAAAGTAAATGTGTAGAAGTATGGGCATTAATAACCCCAAAAATCAAAAGTTTTGTGACAGTGTGGCGCCCCCTAGGGGCTAACGCTAGTAATGAGAAATTCTAATTATTAGTGATACAAGGTGCCATTACCACCATATGCAAGACCTCTATACGACTTCTTAATTTTAACCGGTTAGTACCATGACCTATGTGCTAATATATAACATATCACAGTAATGCTCATAAGTTGTATACAGGATTATAACAGCCAGCTTATATATTTATATAGGCAGTTGGTAATACTAAGCAATAATACATTTAAAATGCCCGAGAGTCTCCAGAAAAAATAGAGGTATGTAGCAAAGTCCAGTGAATATGCAATTCATGGATGCCAGGAGCAATAAACAGTGACTTCCGTGCTCTTTAAAGCTGGTGACTTGAAGTGCCCCCCCTGTGTTCCCCCACTCACCAGAAACAATCACCCCCACAGGGGTACCGAGCGATAGAGTGGGTGTCTTGGGATCTTGGAATGCGACCAAGTTAGGCTACCGTTCCTCTGCTCCGTGATCTCCCTCCAGTTATATTTTGTTTATTGGCCATGTGAGCCCAGGGTGGCTCTCTGGACGTTTACTTGTTGCATTTACTCTAACCATTATGATTATGTGCTAATTTCAGTATTGCACAGGCACTGTTTGCATTTTGCACTTTAGTATTCACTATTTGTCATTGTTTTTTATGATTCATTCAAGGTCCATTTGTACATGCACGTCACCACAGACTATTCATTGCACCTTTAGAGCCTTCACACTATTACTTTATTATTTCATGTACATTCGCATTTGCACTTTATTATAGTTTATTCACAGCAATTATCAGAGAGCCCACAGCGCAGCACCACCATTACCTTTTTAAATGTTATCCTATGGGCTGAGAAACCAGACTGGATTCAAATAGAAAGACAGGCTGCTCCATCCTACACCCTAGACTTCCTACTCTGGGTTCCCCCAAGAAATCGTCCCCCAATCCTATCCTCTACGCTCTCTCAATCAATGAAAATCTGGGACAATTTGAGAAACAACCCTGCATTAACTTCGAGCAGCCACCCCCTAGTGCACATTTTCAATAACTCTGACTTTACTCCGGGCCTAGACATTAAAGCCCTTAAATGGTGGTTGGACAAGGGGTTGTATCAAATCGGACACTTCTTCACTTCCGATGGCCCTATTTCCCTGGAATTTTGTGTGAATCTAGAGATCCCGAATTCAGAACGTTATAGATTTTACCAAATAAGCCACTTCCTTCACTATATCTGGGTGGGGAAAACCTCGCCTCCCAGATTTACACCGTACGAATTATGGTGTGGGCAGTCCACAGAACAGAGGGGCGGAATCTCCATCATCTATCAGTCACTGTCTCACCAATCCTTAAAGACCCCATACATGCTCGCTTGGGAGAGAGACCTATCCCTCAACTGGGACATAGAGAGATGGAGGGTCTCCTTTAATAGATCCTTCAAGGGCATTAAGAATGTCTCCCTAATTGAATCCAGCCTCAAGGTCATTACTAGATGGTACCTTACCCCAGACAGAATGGCCAAAATGTTCCCTTCAGCAGACCCCCGGTGCTTCCGAGGGTGTCAACTCTCAGGCTCTATAGCCCACATATGGTGGGAATGTCCGAGATTAAGGCCCTACTGGAGCAAGATTTTCTCCCTGATTCGAAAAGTTACGAAAGTTCAGATCCCGAAAACCCCAGCCATAGCCCTCCTTAATGCAAATTTACCCAAAACACCAAAACAGACACGCAAATTAATACACTTCATCCTCCTTGGTGCCAAGCTCACCATTGCCAAAGCTTGGAAACAATCCAAGGTTTCCTTCAAGGCTTCTACACGTAAAATATCTTGGATCATGTCCCAAGAGAAACCCTCCAGCATTCTCCACAACACCAAAACGCAATTTGAGGCTACCTGGGAACCTTGGGCCCAGTATATGGGCATTTCCCCTATACCAGGAGTTGAACCGTAAAGTTCTTCGGTTCACCGGGGGACGCATGGTCCTCTCCCGTCGATGGGCTCTCTATTCTTTCCCTCTCTCCTCCACCCCCTCTCTTTTCCTCACCTCTTCCCTCTTTACACGCCCCTCTGCTGAACCCTCTTAGATGCATGGAGAGTTCCTCCGACATCAGTGCAATAAGTCCTGCATTGAGAGGACTCACCCTTTGGGGCTAGCGAATCAGGTCATAGCAACCTTAATGTTTATGCTAGATTCCAGGCCTGTCTGGCAAAGATTTGAAACTGGGGGCTCGTTGAGATTCGGCCGGGCACGGCGTGATCCCTTTTGGGGTGCTGGCGGAACCTCTCTTTGCCCCTTCCCATTTTTGTCCTCAGGCCGGGCAGATAACATACAATTGGAAGAGTTATATTGGCTTCTAAGGTACCTGTCAATGTGTTAGATGTTTGGCTGATACATACTTTATGTTTTTGGCATATTTTGCACCCTCCACAGGGGACTGTAATGTAATGTTTTGCTTTACTTTATCCTATATTGTTTTATATTTTTTGGAAATTCAATAAAATATTTTAAAAGTAAATGTTATCCTATGTGTCCATGCACATTAGGGCATTAAGAGGCATATTTTGAGTTTAACGTTAGGGATGAGCTTCGTGTTCGAGTCGAACCCATGTTCGACTCGAACATCGGCTGTTCGATCGTTCACCGAATTGCGAACGTTATGGGCCGTTCGCGCTAAATTCGTGTGGCGCGTCACGGCCCATAATTCACTGCGGCATCGCAGTGCATTGCTGGCTGATGATTGGCCAAGCATGCACTATGACCCGCATGCTTGGCCAATCACAGCGCCGTCAGTAGAGAGAGCTGTAATTGGCCAAAGCCAGGGTGGCTTTGGCCAATTATGGCTCAGGGGATTTAGTACACACCCCACACTATATAAGGCCGCCTGCACGGCGGCCCTGTGTAGTGTGTGTTCCGGTGTGCTGAGAGATAGAGAGAGAGAGAGACAGTGTCATTTGATTTGAGTTAGATAGATTAGGCAGAACAGTCAGTCAGTTAGCTGCACTTACAGTGTATTGTGTATATATATGCATCCCAGGTGTTGCATATATATATATACACTGTATTCAGTTTAGCTAGATCCGTTCCTGTTATCTTCTATCTAGACTATTTACATTTAATGCAGTGCGTCCTGCTCACAGTGTTCAGCTAGATCCGTTCCTGCTATTTACATTTAGTGCAGTGCGTCCTGCTCACAGTGTTCAGCTAGATCCGTTCCTGTTATCTTCTAGACTATTTACATTTAGTGCAGTGCGTCCTGCTCACAGTGTTCAGCTAGATCCGTTCCTGAAATTTACATTTAGTGCAGTGCGTCCTGCTCACAGTGTTCAGCTAGATCCGTTCCTGCTATTTACATTTAGTGCAGTGCGTCCTGCTCACAGTGTTCAGCTAGATCCGTTCCTGCTATTTACATTTAGTGCAGTGCGTCCTGCTCACAGTGTTCAGCTAGATCCGTTCCTGCTATTTACATTTAGTGCAGTGCGTCCTGCTCACAGTGTTCAGCTAGATCCGTTCCTGTTATCTTCTAGACTATTTACATTTAGTGCAGTGCGTCCTGCTCACAGTGTTCAGCTAGATCCGTTCCTGCAATTTACATTTAGTGCAGTGCGTCCTGCTCACAGTGTTCAGCTAGATCCGTTCCTGCTATTTACATTTAGTGCAGTGCGTCCTGCTCACAGTGTTCAGCTAGATCCGTTCCTGCTATTTACATTTAGTGCAGTGCGTCCTGCTCACAGTGTTCAGCTAGATCCGTTCCTGCTATTTACATTTAGTGCAGTGCGTCCTGCTCACAGTGTTCAGCTAGATCCGTTCCTGCTATTTACATTTAGTGCAGTGCGTCCTGCGCACAGTGTTCAGCTAGAGCCGTTCCTGCTATTTACATTTAGTGCAGTGCGTCCTGCTCACAGTGTTCAGCTAGATCCGTTCCTGTTATCTTCTAGACTATTTACATTTAGTGCAGTGCGTCCTGCTCACAGTGTTCAGCTAGATCCGTTCCTGCTATTTACATTTAGTGCAGTGCGTCCTGCTCACAGTGTTCAGCTAGATCCGTTCCTGTTATCTTCTAGACTATTTACATTTAGTGCAGTGCGTCCTGCTCACAGTGTTCAGCTAGATCCGTTCCTGTTATCTTCTAGACTATTTACATTTAGTGCAGTGCGTCCTGCTCACAGTGTTCAGCTAGATCCGTTCCTGCTATTTACATTTAGTGCAGTGCGTCCTGCTCACAGTGTTCAGCTAGATCCGTTCCTGTTAAATTCCTACTGACCGGCAGGCTTGTCTGGTTACAGTATATAAAGCTACCTGAAGAAAATTACAGGTGTTCTATTTGATCCTATTAGTACCACGGTCAGGCAGCTAGACTATTTACATTTAGTATAGTGCGTCCTGCTCACAGTGTTCAGCTAGATCCGTTCCTGTTATCTTCCTACTGACAGGCAGGCTTGTCTGGTTACAGTATATAAAGCTACTTGAAGAAAATTACAGGTGTTCTATCCCAGCTTAGTGCAGCTACAGGCCATTAGTATGTCTGGAAGGCCAAGAAGGAGAGGCAGACAGTCACAAGCCAATAAGAGAGGGCAAGCAGGCTCTGTGTCTAGTGCTGGTCGTGGAGACGGTGCATCCTCATCAGCACGTGGCCATGGGACACGCTTGGCCTTTTTTTCGGCAGCTGGCCATGTTGAGCCGCAACATGCGGAAGACTTGGTCGAGTGGATGACCAAGCCGTCCTCATCCTCCTCATCCTCTCTCACCCATGCCCAGGGTGCTTTGTCTGGCAAAGCAGCGGCCTCTTCCCTCAGCTCAATGTCATCAGTGACTCCTTCCCTAGCTCCACCATGTCCTCATGAGGATTCCCTTGAACTGTTTGACCACAGTGTTGGGTACATGCTCCAGGAGGATGCCCAGCGTTTGGAAGGCTCTGATGACGATACTGAGCTCGATGAAGGCAGTAACATGAGCGCGGACAGAGGGGGTGCCCAAGAAGGACAGCAATCTGGCAGTCATGCTCCCCCTGCTGCAGCATACTGCCAGGTTTGCTCCAGTGATGAGGAGGGAGGGGATGATGAGGTCACTGACTCAACGTGAGTGCCTGATAGGAGAGAGGAGGAGGAGGAGGAGGAGGAGGAGGAGGCGGCAGCACATCACCAACGAGGCAGGATGCCCTCCAGGGGCCAGCCTAAGGGCAGCACATTGACTGCATCACACCCCAAAGCTCCACATGTGCAGGGCGCTGCAGTCTCTGCGCGTTATTCAAAAAGTTCTTTGGTGTGGGCCTTTTTTGAGACGAGTGCATCAGATCGCACCGCTGCTATTTGCAACATATGTCTCAAGCGTATCTCACGTGGCCAAAATATCTCCCGCTTGGGTACCACATGCTTGACCAGACATATGTTGACCTGCCATGCAGTTTGTTGGCAAGCGTATCTAAAAGACCCACACCAAAGAACAAAGAGGATCTCTCCTTGCTCCTCATCAGCTGAGATTTCCAACCCCACTAGACCTTCAGTCCTCTCTGAGACCTGCAGTGAGAGGAATGAAGGTGTAGAATTAGGTGTGTCACAGCCAAGTACTTGTGGGCAATCTGCTTTTGGTACACCGACGTCAGATTGTACCAGGCAAATTTCCCTGCCCCAGCTGCTGCACCGCCGAAAGAAGTTTGCTCCCAGCCATCCACATGCCCAGCGGTTGAATGCTAGCTTGGCAAAATTGCCAGCACTTCAACTGCTGCCTTTTCAGTTGGTAGACTCTGCCCCCTTCTGTGAGTTTGTGGAATGTGCGGTTCCTCAGTGGCAGGTACCCAAACGCCACTTTTTCTCACGGAAGGCGATTCCGGCTCTCTACCGGCATGTGGAAGGCAATGTCCATGCCTCGCTGGACAGGGCGGTCAGCGGTAAGGTGCATATTACCGCTGACTCATGGTCCAGCAGGCATGGACAGGGACGTTACCTAAGTTTCACGGCGCATTGGGTGACTCTGCTGGCAGCTGGGAAGGATGCAGGACAAGGTGCAGTAGTGTTGGAGGTTGTTCCGCCACCACGCCTCCAAAATGCTGATTGTGACACACCTCTCTCCTCCACCCCCTCCTCTTCTTCTTCCTCCATGGCCTCTTCCTCGGAACCAGCGGTGCTCCGTAGGCGTTCAAGGGGCTACGCAAGTACGCAGGCCAAAAGATGCCATGCGGTGCTTGAGCTGGTGTGCTTGGGGGACAGGAGCCACACTGGGGCAGAGGTTCTGTCAGCTCTGCAGGGGCAGGTTCAGAGGTGGTTGACGCCACGCCAACTTAAGGCAGGAATGGTGGTTTGCGACAATGGCACCAACCTCCTCTCTGCCCTCCGACAGGGACAAATGACCCATGTGCCCTGTTTGGCTCACGTCCTTAACTTGGTGGTGCAGCGGTTCTTGGGCAGGTACCCGGGCTTACAGGATGTCCTGAGGCAGGCCAGGAAAGTCTGTGTGCATTTCCGCCGGTCATATAATGCCAGTGCTCGGCTGACGGACCTCCAAAAGGAGTTTAACCTGCCCAAGAACCGCCTAATCTGTGACATGCCCACCAGGTGGAACTCAACGTTGGCCATGCTGCAGCGGCTGCACACGCAGCAGAGGGCCATCAATGAGTACCTGTGCGACTATGGCACCAGGACAGGGTCAGGGGAGCTTGGTTTTTTTTCCCCACGCCAGTGGGCCATGATCAGGGATGCATGCACTGTCCTGTCACCATTCGAGGAGGCCACGAGGATGGTGAGCAGTGACAGTGCATGCATCAGTGACACTGTCCCCCTTGTCCACCTGTTGGAGCACACGCTGCGTGGAATAATGGACAGGGCACTTGAGGCAGAACAGAGGCAGGAAGAGGAGGACTTCCTTAGCTCTCAAGGCCCCCTTTATCCAGACAGTGTTCCTGCGTGCCCGCCGATCACACAGGAAGAGGACGAGGAGGAAGAGGAGGAGGAGGAAGATTGTGTCAGTATGGAGGTGGAGCCTGGCACTCAGCATCAGCAGCAGTCTTTAAGGGATCAGTCCCAAGAAACACATGGACTTGTACGTGGCTGGGAGGAGGTGGCTGCGGACCATGTCGTTCTTAGTGACCCAGAGGACTCCGGACCGAATGCCTCAGCAAACCTACGCTGCATGGCCTCCCTGATCCTGCAAAGCCTGCGTAAGGATCCTCGTATTCGTGGTATCAAGGAGAAGGACCAATACTGGCTGGCAACCCTCCTTGATCCACGTTACAAGGGTAAGGTTGCGGACCTTATCTTGCCATCGCAGAGGGAGCAGAGGATGAAACATCTTCGGGAGGCCTTGCAGAAAGGTCTGTGCAACGCGTTCCCAGAGACTGGGAGGTTACAAACTCCTGTTTCTGGACAACGTGTTGCTGAGGCTTCGGTCAGTCAAAGAAGGAGCGGTGGAGAAGGTGGCCGTCTGACCGATGCGTTCAGACAATTTTTTGGTCCGCAGCCCCAAGGTATGATCGGTTCCAGCAACCATCGCCAGCGTCTGTTTTACATGGTGCAGGAATACCTAGGGGCAAGATCAGACTTGGACACCTTTCCCACCGAAAATCCTCTGGGTTACTGGGTCTTGAGGATGGATCACTGGCCAGAGCTTGCACAGTATGCAATTGAGCTACTGGCCTGTCCTGCATCCAGCGTTCTTTCGGAACGCACATTCAGTGCTGCTGGAGGCGTGGTAACCGATCACAGGGTGCGTCTGTCCACCGACTCGGTCGATCGGCTGACCTTCATAAAAATGAATGAGTCTTGGATCACCACCAGCTACCAAGCACCTGATGCTGATGTAACCGAATAATTTTTTTTGAAATCTCAGATCCCTTCAAAGACTGCCTATGCTGATGCTGAGTGACTATCCCTGAGTAATTATCCTCTTCCTCCTCAATCATCACGCTGATAGCTTGTAAGAACATTTTTGGTTCTGGGCGCCACCACCGGTGCCTAAGGCACAATTTTTCAGCCCCTGTTTAACAGGGGCGTGTAATTACAATTTTTGATGTAATACTTTGCAGCAGGGCTCGTTCCTGCATTCCAACTAGAGTGTCTGTGAGGGGTTGCAGTGTTGTGGCACCAGCACCAGTGCCTAGGGCCCAATTTTTCTGCCCCTGTCTAACAGGGGCGTGTAATTACAATTTTTGATGCAATACTTTGCAGCAGGGCTCGTTCCTGCGTTCCAACTAGAGTGTCTGTGAGGGGTTGCAGTGTTGTGGCACCAGCACCAGTGCCTAAGGCCCAATTTTTCTGCCCCTGTCTAACAGGGGCGTGTAATTACAATTTTTGATGCAATACTTTGCAGCAGGGCTCGTTCCTGCGTTCCAACTAGAGTGTCTGTGAGGGGTTGCAGTGTTGTGGCACCAGCACCAGTGCCTAAGGCCTAATTTTTCAGCTCCTGTTCAACAGGGGCATGTAATTACAATTCTTGATCTAATATTTCACAGCAGGGCCCTGTGAGGGCTTACAGTGTTGTGGCCACAGCAACACCTAAGGCCCAAATTTCTGCTGAGTATATAGGGCAGGACCCTACTTTCAAACATCTAACTTACAAACGACTCCTACTTGCAAACGGAAGGAGACAACAGGAAGTGAGATGAAATCTACCCCTAGGAAGGGAAATTCTCTCCTGTAAGAGTTAATATGGGAAAACAATTTCTCCTTTCCACTGATGCTTTCCAATCCTTGTTCCACAAAAAAACCCAAATTTTCAAAAAACATTTTTCATTGGGACAAAAAAGTGAGGTGAAATCTTCTGAAGAGGAGGAAAGACAGCAAAACAAATGTCACAGGGGTGATAACTCTTTTCTATGTTTTCCAAAAAGCTTAGAAAAGATTTTTTGGCTGGAGCTAAACACGTTAAAAATGTTCAAAATTACAAACAGATTCTACTTAACAACAAACCTACAGTCCCTGTCTTGTTTGCACCGCCTGTATACTGCTGTTCAGAGTATATAGGGCCTGGTGGCCCCACACCTTTCCTTATTTTAATTTGGGTGCGGGGTTCCCCTTAATATCCATACAAGACCCAAAGGGCCTGGTAATGGACTGGGGGGTACCCATGCCGTTTGTCTCACTGATTTTCATCCATATTGCCATGACCCGACATGACATTAAACCCGCAAGCAGTTTTAAATGAGATTTTTTCCTTTAAAAATGACATTTGGTGCAGGGACTGTTCTAAATATGGGAAACACGCGTCACTTTACAGGCATACTATAGACACCCCCCAGGTACGATATTTAAAGGAATATTTCACTTTTTTTTTTTTACTTTAAGCATCATTAAAATCACTGCTCCCGAAAAAACGGCCGTTTTTAAAAGTTTTTTTTGCATTGATACATGTCCCCTGGGGTAGGACCCGGGTCCCCAAACCCTTTTTAGGACAATACCATGCAAATTAGCCTTTAAAATGAGCACTTTTGATTTCGAACGTTCGAGTCCCATAGACGTCAATGGGGTTCTAACGTTCGTGCGAACTTTCGGTCCGTTCGCGGGTTCTGGTGCGAACCGAACCGGGGGGTGTTCGGCTCATCCCTATTTAACGTTTAGAGGCAGAAAAAAAAACCTTCTGGTTCGCGTTTCTGATTGGAGCTTGGAGGCAGAAAAAATGTAAAACTCCTCTAGACTTTGTACAAAAAAAGCTCTATGTGAGCATTTTTTACTCCCGAGAGAACAGTTTTTTAAGCCCAGTGTGCATGGAGCCTTAAAGTGGTTCTAAAGGCTAAAGATTTTTTTTACCTTCATGCATTCTTAAAACCTCCTGTGTGCAGCAGCCCCCCCAGCCACCTCCTAATACGTACCTGAGCTCCCTCTCGATCCAGCGATGTGCACGAGAACATAGGCTCTCTGGGGACCTCCATTCTCATTGGCTGAGACAGCAGTGGGAGCCATTGAGCCAATCACAGCCAGTGAGACAATGAGGAGAGTGGGGGCAGGACCCAGCCGCTGCTCCTTGTCTGAATGGACACGCAGAGCAGCGGCTCAGGAGCGCACCTGCCTGGGTGCATCCTATGCAAGCTGCTTGCTCTGGGGGCATTCGACAAGAGGAAGAGGCCAGGAGCACCAGCTGAGGACCTGAAAAGAGTAGGGTCAGGGCTGCTTAGAGCAAAACCTTAAAACCACTGCACAGAGCAGGGAAGATTGACATGTTCGTTATTTAAAAAGATAATTGCCTTTATTATCACTTTAACAGAAGGGATTAACATATGGATGCTTAAGGTGGGCGAGGGTGCACTTTTGAAAATAATCAGTTCCTTTAGCATTAGTTTAGAAATGTTTTGTTTAAATGAGTGTACACAGCAGGGCGCAATATACTACTATAAGTGGTTAAGATATTCTTTTGTGAGTGATCTTATAGTGAGGCCCCATTATTCCGTTAATATACTCTACACAACACTAATACAATGTATAATATTTAACAACTAAAATCTTTCTATTAAAACCCATAGTATTAATGAAAATGGCATGTCTTATTAGAAGTGACTTCTTCTAATAAGAAGTGACATTCTTCTGGCATAACCATTCTCTACCCTATTGGAGGATACACTGGTCATTTTGCTGTATATTTCAGATATTTTAAACTCTCCCAACGGCCTAGACTTCATTTTATACAAAATCAATGAGATCTGTAAATGGGCATTATTTCCCTGAGGAGTCTTCCTCTTGGAGCTAAGCCAGTAAATAGGCTTCATTATACACTGCATAGCTGGGCTATCATTATTTGATTTTCTGCTGTGTATGTGGATTTCCTCTTTTCGTCCAGATGCAAATAGATATATTTTGGAACTATTTTGCTACTTAAGCTTGACAAAGTAAATCATCCTAGTTGTTATTTTTCATGCTGATTGCTAATTGTTCTCATTTAGAAGTACTATAGACTGGCTTAAATGCATTAGCCAACATATTAATTGGAATAATAAATGCCAAGTATGTCTGTCTTACATAATAGCCAAAAAAACATGTTCACTTTACTCAATAGAGTGTAAGCATTGTGTACTTAAGATTCACTCCCTCTCTTGTACTGCATTGTAATGTGGCAGGAGGAACATCATATGTTTATTAATATTTAGATGTTTCTGGTAAGAAGAGAGCTGCTGCAGACCAGAGCAACTGGTGAGCAAATGAAAGTTAAGTACTTTCTGCCTGAAGTGTATGTCAGGGCAAAATAAAACAAAGCTGATTTTGCTTAGGGCAAGAGATGTATGTGCATGTATGGCAGAGATCTGCCATACATGCACATTTCCCCATGTTTTCTCCCTTTTAAGAACCTGCTAGTACAGAAATATACCTGTTAGACTGCCAGAAATTCACTCAGCTCCTAAGGCAAGCCATAAATTATTAGATTTTTGCTTGATTCACTCATTAACATAATCAGTAGGGTTGCACTGATACCACTTTTATAAGACAGAGTACAAGTACCGATACTTTTTTCAAGTACTCGCCGATACCGATTACTGATACTTTTTTTTAATGTCATGTGACAGTGGCACTAATATGCAGCATGGGCACTGATGAGGTGGCACTGATGTGCACTGATGAGGCGGCACTGATAATAATAATAATAATACATTTTATTTATAGTGCCCTTTTCATCAAAAGATCTTAAAGTGCTACAGGTTAAAAACAAAAAAGAAAAATGGGCAGTTTATACAATGAAACAAACATCTAAAAAGGACAAAAAGCTTTGCTAAAAAGAAATGTCTTAAGACTTTTTTTAAACAGTCAGTGGATTGAGGAGCCCTCAAGGTGTCAGGTAGGGCATTCCACAGGCATGGGGCAGCTGCACCAAATGCCCTGTCTCCCATTGTCCTAAGTCTAGTTCTGGGTATATGAAGAAGGTTTGAGTGAGTGGAATGGAGGGGACGGGCATGTCCATGGATGCATTGTGTGTGAGGAGGAAAACCTTGTACTCAATCCTGGTAGCGACAGGAAGCCAGTGGAGTGAGTGGAGAACGGGGGTAATATGCTCATGTTTCCGCACTCTCGCCAGGATTCTTGCAGCAGAGTTTTGGATGTACTACAGCCTCTGCAGACTCCTAGGAATCCCAATGAGAAGTGCGTTGCAGTAGTCCAGTCTGGAGGAGACAAAGGCATGAACCAGCTTTTCGGCATCTGGGAGGGAGAGAATGGGACGGAGTTTAGAGATACAGTCAGGTCCATAAATATTGGGACATCAACACAATTCTTATATTTTTGGCTCTATACGCAACCACAATGGATTTGAAATTAAACGAACAAGATGTGCTTTAACTGCAGACTTTCAGCTTTAATTTGAGGTATTTACATCCAAATCAGGTGAACGGTGTAGGAATTACAACGGTTTGTATATGTGCCTCACACTTTTTAAGGAACCAAAAGTAATGGGACAATTGGCTGCTCAGCTGTTCCATGGCCAGGTGTGTGTTATTCCCTCATTATCCCATTTACAAGGAGCAGATAAAAGGTCCAGAATTCATTTCAAGTGTGCTATTTGTATTTGGAATCTGTTGCTGTCAACTCTCAATATGAGATCCAAAGAGCTGTCATTATCAGTGAAGCAAGCCATCATTAGGCTGAAAAAACAAAACAAACCCATCAGAGAGATAGCAAAAACATTAGGTGTGGCCAAATCAACTGTTTGGAACATCCTTAAAAAGAAAGAATGCATCAGTGAGCTCAGCAACACCCAAAGACCCGGAAGAACACAGAAAACAACTGTGGTGGATGACCGAAGAATTCTTTCCCTGGTGAAGAAAACACCCTTCACAACAGTTGGCCAGATCAAGAACACTCTCCAGGAGGTAGGTGTATGTGTGTCAAAACAATCAAGAGAAGACTTCACCCTCTGTATTCACTGAATACAGAGGGTTCACCACAAGATGTAAACCATTGGTGAGCCTCAAAAACAGGAAGGCCAGATTAGAGTTTGCCAAACAACATCTAAAATAGCCTTCACAGTTTTGGAACAACATCCTATGGACAGATGAGATCAAGATCAACTTGTACCAGAGTGATGGGAAGAGAAGAGTATGGAGAAGGAAAGGAACTGCTCATGATTCAAAGCATACCACCTCATCAGTGAAGCATGGTGGTAGTAGTGTCATGGCGTGGGCATGTATGGCTGCCAATGGAACTGGTTCTCTTGTATTTATTGATGATGTGACTGCTGAAAAAAGCAGCAGGATGAATTCTGAAGTGTTTCGGGCAATATTATCTGCTCATATTCAGCAAAATGCTTCAGAACTCATTGGACGGCGCTTCACAGTGTAGATGGACAATGACCCAAAAGCAAAAGCAACCAAAGAGTTTTTTAAGGGAAAGAAGTGGAATGTTATGCAATGGCCAAGTCAATCACCTAGCCTGAGTCCGATTTCACTTGCTGAAGAAAAAACTGAAGGGAAAATGCCCCAAGAACAAGCAGGAACTGAAGACAGTTGCTGTAGAGGCCTGGCAGAGCATCACCAGGGATGAAACCCAGCGTCTGGTGATGTCTATGCGTTCCAGACTTCAGGCTGTAATTGACTGCAAAGGATTTGCAACCAAGTATTAAAAAGTGAAAGTTTGATGGATGATTGTTAATATGTCACATTACTTTTGGTCCCTTAAAAAGTGGGAGGCACATATACGAACTGTTGTAATTCCTACACCGTTCACCTGATTTGGATGTAAATACCCTCAAATTAAAGCTGAAAGTCTGCATGTCCCAATATTTATGGACCTGACTGTATTACGGAGGTGGTAGAAGGAGGTCTTGCATAGGTGATTTATATGGGCTTCAAAAGTGAGTTGGGAGTCCATTTTTACACCAAGATTTGTGACAGTTGATGAGAGGGGGATATTAAAACCAGAAAAAGTGATACTGGTTATGAATGATGAGTTGGTCTGGTAAAGAGTGCCAATCAGGATGACTTCAGTTTTGAAACTGTTTAGTTGAAGAAAGTTGTGCTCCATCCATACTTTTATCTCCTCCAGACAGGTGGTAAGTACTGATAGTGATAACTGTGAAGATGGGGTTTCAGCTTTTGCATTTACATATAGCTGTGTATCATCAGCATAGCAGTGGAATGAAATTTTGTGGCGGCTGATAATTTTACCAAGGGGGTGAGGTAGAGGATGAAGAGGATGGGGCCAAGGACTGACCCCTGGGGGACACCGCAAGTGGATTTGATTTGAAATGACCCAGGGAGATGTATTCTGTCCGGTTTGTGAAGTATGATTTGAACCAACTGAGGGCTGTGTCATTGAGTCCATTGGTGAGGTTGAGCTGGTTTAAAAGAATAAAAGAATACCATGGTCAACAATATCAAATGCGGCAGAAAGGTCCAGGAGGATGAGGAAGGAGGGAGAGCCAGCATCGGATGATATGAGGAGGTCATTTGTAACGCTGACGAGGGCAGTCTCTGTGCTGTGAGCAAAGCGGAAACCTGACTGGAATTTTTCAAAGAGGTTATTATGTTTGAGGTGGTCCTGAAGGTGAAAGGCAACTACTTTCTCAAGTACTTTTGATATAAAGGGGAGATTGGAGATGGGCCTATAGTTGGATAGGACTTTCGAATCAAGAGTGGGTTTTTTGAGCAATGGTCTGATAATGGCATTTTTTAAAACAGGGGGAACGTGACCAGTTTGGAGAGAATGATTTATAGCAGCGGTGATCAGGGGACTTAGGACAGTGATATGAGTTTTTACCAGGGAAGTTGGAAGAGGGTCCAGGGGACAGGTGGACGGTTTCCTCTTCCTGATGATGTTCTGCACCTCTTCTGATGACACCTCAGGAAAGAAGTTTAGGGGTTGGGAGATGATATATGTTGGGGGAACAATTTGGGTGGGAGGGCCAGAAAGGGCAGAGCGAATATGTGCAATTTTTGAAAAAATCTATGAATTTATTGCACTGCTCTTCTGTAAGGGCAGTAATTGGAGGGGATTTTGGTTTAAGAAGGTGATTTAAAGTGGAGAAGAGCTGCTTGAATTTTTCTGGGCTATTTCTGATTGCATTGGAGTAAAACTGTGACCTTGCCTCTTTGAGGGACTGTGCATATTTTTGTTGTTGCTCCTAGTAAATTTGTTTGTGGACAGTAAGGCCAGAGGCTTTGAAGTGCCGCTCAAGGACCCGCCCTGCTGCCTTCACCTTATGACGCTCATCTGTGAACCAGGGAGCTGAGCACTGATGATGGGGTGGCACTGATGAGGAGGCACTAATATGCAGGACTAATAGGCACTGATGGGCACTGAGGCGGCACTGAACGGCACTGATGGGGTGCCACTGATGAGGAGCAAATAATATGCAGCACTGATGGGCACTGATGGGCACTGATGAGGTGTGGACTGTGTCAGTAGTTTTTTACTTCTTTTTACAATTTTATTTTTTACAATTTTTCTTTTTTATTATTTTTTACAATTTATATATTTTTTGTTATTTTTTTCACAATGCTCTCTTTTTTGGGGGGGGGGGAGTGGCCGGTGTTAGTGTTTTTTTCATTTTATTTTTTATTATTTCTACAATTTAACCTTTAAATATTTATTTATTACAATTCTTTTTTTTCAGCCCTGTTGGGGGTGGCTTTGGTGAGATGTCAGGGGTCAGACCCCTGACCTATCCCTTTTGAGACAGGGAAAGGGACTGAGGATACAGATTCCCCAGTCCCTTTCTCTGCAGCCTCAGCTGCACTGAAGATGAATGGACAGGAGACGAAAGAGGCAGAGATATTTACCAGCTCCTTCCTCCACTCTCTATCCTGACAGATCTGTGATAAGGGGGGACCGGAGGAGGACCCAGAGAGCTGGAGGACCTGGGGGAGGACACAGGAGCCAGAGGAGGACACAGGGGACAGTCGGGGTGATCGGTGTGACAGTGGGGGCAGTTACAAGCACCGATCTCCCTGTATAGCTTTCAATAAAGCAGCTGACAGCCGCGGAAGGGAGAGGGGGAGAAGCAGCTGTCAGTTGCTTTATTGAAAGCTATACATGGACATTGGTGCTTGTAACTGCTCCCACCGCCGCACCGATCATCTGTGAGGCTGCCCCCCCATTACACTGAGGACACCGGGAGATATCAGATTAAGCATCAGAGCAAATGCTCGGTGTCGGCACTGATACCGATACTAGTACTAGTATCGGTATCAGTGCAACCCTAATAATCAGTGTTGCTGGTGAAATCTCTCCCACAGTGCACTGTGCTTTTGTATTTTGGCTGGGGGGGCTGAAGGAGCCTTCTCATCTGTCCGAACACAATGATTAGTGCTAGCGGCTATAGCCGCTGGCAGTGATCGCATGAATAAAATCCGACAGGCTGTTTGTCCCCAAGTACAGGCAGTCCCCGGGTTACGAACACAATAGGGACTATAGGTTTGTTCGTAAGTTGAAGTTGTTCGTAAGTCACAATACTGCATTTGTAAGTGTAACTTCCGGTCGGAACACTGCGTTCGTAAGTGTAACTGCCGCCTGTGCATGGATGTGGGATGTTCCGGGCGCTTGTTATGTTATCTGGGGCATAGTACGACACTGTGGGATGTGTTCAGAAGTGCTCGAAAGGTATCCAGGACCCACGTGGAGCACGTGGCCGGCATTTGAGACCGTTCATAAGTAGGAGTCGTTCGTAACTCGGGGACTGCCTGTAGATGGTTCGAATCTTGGCTGGTCCCTACTTTACCGACCGAGAAAAATAATGGTGTTTCAATCCATCTATGATCAGCTGAAGTCTTGATGTGCGCTAAAAACACACAATGTATACAACATGTGGACTGAGTTTTTTCAGCCCTCCCCAGCTGTCTTTTGCTAAACTATTCAAACCCTCCCCTTATACTATTCTCAAAAACATAGAGGCTGATTCTTCTGTGGTAAGAGGGCTACATACCCTCCTTGAATATCATGAGACATGTGCACAGTACAGCTCTGACTTTCTGACATGATCAACAAGTATTATTTGCACCTTTTGAACATATGTAACAAAACATTTTCAGTTGTATATTTAAAAGGTCAAATGCTATCCAATAAGAGAAGTTGGGTTTTAAAATCACTTTAAGCTCTATAGAATAGCTTTGTGCAGTAAGGGTAAATTATAAGTTCCCTTTAAAAAGTGACTAAGCCATTATTTTTTTGGATAGGCACAGAAGGTGAGTACCTCTCAGGTTTTTATTACTGCCTATGTTCCCGCTGGGGAGATCGGTTTATCCTGGTGACCATAGTCTTGGGCCTGAGCGTGAAAGTAAATTGAAGAAGGAATTCAGTGGGAAAAGATGTTGCATTGACTATTTTCTACAAAAAGATTTTTCCTCACTTTGGAGAATGTCCTCTTTCTTCCATTTCTGTCTACAGGACTGATAATTAAGAAAAATATCCCCAATGGGACACAATTGTCAAAAAACAAATAATGGTGTTTAAATCATTCCCTACCCTTCCCAAAACAAAAGACATGTTTGGACTTTATATTTAAAGCTTCTCTGTGCTTTGCAGAGGTTTGCCAATTATTTTAGACATTTTTCATGTCTAAATCAACCCTATATATTAATTATCATTTTTCTCTGTATTGGGCAGCAGTAAACAATCCCTCTGGCCCGTGTGGGATTATGACTCCATCGCCTTGACTTGGGACCTCTCTGAGATGGGCTGTAGTAACTCTACACTTTGCTAATTTGGTCTTTCTACTTATGTGAGTTCCACCTAATATTCCCTGAAGAAGATTGTTTACAATTGAAATGTGTCCGGAAAAAACTGTGGCACCTAATCAGTCATTTATGTTGGTGGGATAAATTGGTAGCAAACAAATTATTTACTGATGCATGCTGTATGCTGTTTTCACTCCCGATGGGAGAACAGCAGACTGTACTGTTAAACCAATAGACCAGATCATTTTATGTGAATATGGAATTTTAATCTTTTTGTAGAAATAAACTTTTTTTACTTTTAAAGTGTTTGGTAATAGTTTTTTTGGCTGCCATAAAGTCCCAGGAGAGATGCATTCTTTGGTATACTATTGAGGGACGGAGCAGCCTCCAACTCATGACATACTCACCTAAACTCACCGCAGTAAACAATCCCAGCTGACCAATTTCTTGGGCAAATATTGTTGTTTGATTCTAGTGGTTTCTTTAAGGTAAGCAGTTCCAGAGGAGCCCCCTCTCTTTTATCTGAGCAATCATATTTCTCTTACAGTGAGCTAACAAACAAGCCTCCAAGTGGATGGATCATGCATGTACAACATATGTCTAACCCCATTCTTAGGTCATTGGCCACCCGTTTCTGCTTATAGATAAGGCATAATCAGAAGATCCAATTTTGTCTATTAACAATTATTTTCATCTAGGGGCAATAACAGAGTATAAAAGAAAAGACATAAATACATATACCATAAATAAAAAAAAATCACTATAAAAAGTTAGACCAAACTTGACCTACAAAAGCATTATGAGAGGCAAGACTTCTAGTTGTCTTCGAGTAAATCAACAAACTTACATTTGCTAGTTCTGCTCATGTTATTTACCATAAAGAAATCAAAAATGACAATAAATCCCCAATAAATTAAAAACTTTCCTTTTGCAATGAAAATCAACTCTTCAAGTTAGTTTGATCAGTTTTAATATATAATTTGTATATCATTATTTAGTAATTTGTGTCATTATATTTTTGTCTTAGAGATAACCATAATTATTAAAATATAATAGAATTCACTAGTTGAATTCACAAGTTATTTTTCATTTACTATATCTCAGTTTCCATTATTATTTTCCCGTAACTGCAGTTAATCAAGTAGATTAAGATGGTATATATATCTAATGTTCAAGCAATAACTTATTAATCAGGGCAAATGTGGAATAGAATGGAAGACAAAAAGCACTGCAAAGAGAAAAAAGTTTAAAAAACTTTGAAAATCATTGTAGACTTTTTCTTTCAGCTTTTTCAGGTAATTGTGTGCCCCATCATATTATCTTTGTTTTATGACTTCAATTTCTTTCACATAGAGACGTGAATTTCTCTCTCCCTGAATTTTTCTGATAAGGGAATATATGAAAATGAATACAATGAGCCCATTGTTGCAAATTACTGTGCCGATAATGTTGTATGACATTAGGTTCAATGGTGTTATTTCCAAGAGCGAAGTTAGTTAAATTTAAATAAGAGATGGTTCATATAAGAGAGACCTTTACTTACTGCCGAATAAAGAAGGTTGAATTTATAAATATGTTAATAGAGACTTCTTTCATAATAAATTAGATTGTCGTTTCTTGGAATAGGATAAAAACCTGTGCACACAATTAGAGTTGATTTAACTCCATTAAAATTGAAAATTTGTGTACTTGGTGTATTCAACAGGGCAATCACTCAAGAGGCCACACCAAAGTCTACTGTATATGGCGCTCTCAAATAAATTTTGTTTCCTGAATAATATGGGGGGTGGGCATTTGCCTGAACCACCCATATTGATGCGATTTACAGTGCCTTGCACAAGTATTCACCCCCTTGGCATTTTTCGTGATTTGTTGCCTCACAACCTGGAATTAACATGGATGGTTTGAGGATTTGCACCATTTAATTTACAGAACATGCCCACAACTTTGAAGATTTTTTTTTTTATTGTGAAGCAAACAACAAATAAGACAAAATAACAGAAAAAGTCAATGTGCATAACTATTCACCCCCCCCCCCCCTCTAAAGTCAATACTTTGTAGAGCCACCTTTTGCTGCTATCACAGCTCCAAGTCACTTTGGATACGTCTCTATGAGCTTGCCACATCTTACCACTGAGATTTTTGCCCATTCGTCTTTGCAAAACTGTTCCAGCTCCTTCAAGTTGGATGGTTTGAACTTGTGAACAGCAATCTTTAAGTCTGACCACAGATTTTCTATTGGATTGAGGTCTGGGCTCTGACTAGGCCATTCCAACACATTTACATGTTTCCCCTTAAACCACTCAAGCGTTGCTTTAGCAGTGTGTTTGGGGTCATTGTCCTGCTGGAGATGAACCTCTGTCCTAGCCTCAAATCACACACACAGTGGTACAGGTTTTGCTCAAGAATATCTCTGTATTTAGCACCATCCATGTTTCCCTCAACTCTGACCAGTTTCCCAGTCCCGACTGCTGAAAAACATCCCCAGAGCATGCTGCCACCACCATGTTTCACTGTGGGGATGGTGTTCTTTGGGTGATGTGATGTGTTGGGTTTGCGCCAGACATAGTGTTTTCTTTGGCCAAAAAGTTACATTTTAGTCTCATCAGACCAGAGCACCTTCCTCCAGACATTTTGGGAGTCTCCCACATGCCTTTTCGCAAACTCAAAATGTGCCATTTTGTTTTTTGCTGAAAGTAATGGCTTTCTTTTGGTCATTCTGCCATAAAGCCCAACTCTATGGAGCGTACGGCTTATTGTCATCCTATGTACAGATACTCCAGTCTCTGCTGTAGAACTCTGCAACTCCTCCAGGGTTACCTTAGGTCTCTGTGCTGCCTCTCTGATTAACGCTCTCCTTGCCCATTCAGTGTGTTTTGGTGTGCGGTTTGCTGTTGTGCCATGTTCTTTCCATTTGGTTATGATAGATTTGATGGTGCTCCTAGGGATCATCAAAGATTTGGATTTTTTTTTATAACCTAAACTTGACTTGTACTTCTCAACTAGAGATGAGCCGAACACCCCCCCGGTTCGGTTTGCACCAGAACCTGTGAACGGACCGAAAATTCGCACAAACGTTAGAACCCCATTGACATCTATGGGACTCAAACGTTCTAAATCAAAAGTGCTAATTTTAAAGGCTAATTTGCATGGTATTGTCCTAATTTAAAAATTGGGCCTTAGGCACTGGTGGTGGCGCCCAGAACCAAAAATGTTCTTACAAGCTATCAGCATGATCATTGAGGAGGAAGACGATAATTACTCAGCATAACAGGATAGTCACTCAGCATCAGCATAGGCAGTCTTTGAAGGGATCTGACATTTCAAAAAAAATTATTCGGTTACATCAGCATCAAGTGCTTGGTAGCTGGTGGTGATCCAAGGCTGATTTATTTTTATGAAGGTCAGTCGATCGGCCGAGTCGGTGGACAGACGCACCCTGTGATCGGTTACAAAGCCTCCAGCAGCACTGAATGTGCGTTCGAAAGAACGCTGGATGCAGGACAGGCCAGTAGCTCAATTGCATACTGTGCAAGCTCTGGCCAGTGATCCATCCTCAAGACCCAGTAACCCAGAGGATTTTCGGTGGGAAAGATGTCCAAGTCAGATCTTGCCCCTAGGTTTTCCTGCACCATGTAAAACAGACGCTGGCGATGGTTGCTGGAACCGATCATACCTTGGGGCTGCGGACTAAAAAATTGTCTGAACGCATCAGTCAGACGGCCACCTTCTCCACCGCTCCTTCTTTGACTGACCGAAGCCTCAGCAACACGTTGTCCAGAAACAGGAGTTTGTAACCTCCCAGTCTCTGGGAACGCGTTGCACAGACCTTTCTGCAAGGCCTCCCGAAGATGTTTCATCATCTGCTCCCTCTGCGATGCCAGCCAGTATTGATCCTTCTCCTTGATACCACGAATATGAGGATCCTTACGCAGGCTTTGCAGGATCATGCAGCGTAGGTTTGCTGAGGCATTCGGTCTGGAGTCCTCTGGGTCACTAAGGACGACATGGTCCGCAGCCACCTCCTCCCAGCCATGTACAAGTCCATGTGTTTCTTGGGACTGATCCCTTAAAGACTGCTGCTGATGCTGAGTGCCAGGCTCCATCTCCATACTGACACAATCCTCCTCCTCTTCCTCCTCCTCCTCGTCCTCTTCCTGTGTGATCGGCGGGCACGCAGGAACACTGTCTGGATAAAGGGGGCCTTGAGAGCTAAGGAAGTCCTCCTCTTCCAGCCTCTGTTCTGCCTCCAGTGCCCTGTCCATTATTCCACGCACTGTGTGCTCCAACAGGTGGACAAGGGGGACAGTGTCACTGATGCATGCACTGTCACTGCTCACCATCCTCGTGGCCTCCTCAAATGGTGACAGGACAGTGCATGCATCTCTGATCATGGCCTACTGGTGTGGGGAAAAAAAACAAGCTCCCCTGACCCTGTTCTGGTGCCATAGTCGCACAGGTACTCATTGATGGCCCTCTGCTGCATGTGCAGCCGCTGCAGCATGGCCAACGTTGAGTTACACCTGGTGGGCATGTCACAGATTAGGCGGTTTTTGGGCAGGTTAAACTCCTTTTGGAGGTCTGCCAGCCGAGCACTGGCGTTATATGACCGGCGGAAATGCACACAGACTTTCCTGGCCTGCCTCAGGACATCCTGCCCAAGAACTGCTGCACCACCAAGTTAAGGATGTGAGCCAAACAGGGCACATGGGTCAGTTGTCCCTGTCGGAGGGTGGAGAGGAGGTTGGTGCTATTGTCGCAAACCACCATTCCTGCCTTAAGTTGGCGTGGCCTCAACCATGTCTGAACCTGCCTCTGCAGAGCTGACAGAACCTCTGCCCCAGTGTGGCTCCTGTCCCCCAAGCACACCAGCTCAAGCACCGCATGGCATCTTTTGGCCTGCGTACTTGCGTAGCCCCTTGAATGCCTACGAATAGAAAAAGTTTTTTCCTCTTAGTTGGGATTTTAAATGGGGGGAGGTCTCCAAGAAGTATGACAAAAAGTGTATAAAATCCCTACTAATATCCCTATTAGCATGTGCCATGTTTTTTAATTTTTTGATATAATAAAAATTGGATATTTTTTTATACACTTTTTGTCATACTTCTTGGAGACCCCCCCCCATTTAAAATCCCAACTAAGAGGAAAAAACTTTTTCTATTCATATATTAACACAGGGATGCGGGGGTTGGGTGTCTCCTTCCACCAAGTACGTGTCACCACCCATTGTTCCTTGAATGCCTACGGAGCACCGCTGGTTTTGAGGACTAAGCACAGGAAGAGGCCATGGAGGAAGAAGAAGAGGAGGGGTGGAGAAGAGAGGTGTGTCACAATCATTAGTAGTGGCATTTTGGAGGCATGGTGGCGAAACAACCTCCAACACTACTGCACCTTGTCCTGCATCCTTCCCAGCTGCCAGCAGAGTGACCCAATGCGCCGTGAAACTTAGGTAACATCCCTGTCCATGCCTGCTGGACCATGAGTCAGCGGTAATATGCACCTTACCGCTGACCGCCCTGTCCAGCGAGGCCAAAACATTGCCTTCCACATGCCGGTAGAGAGCCAGAAAAAGTGGCGTTTGGGTACCTGCCACTGAGGAACCGCACATTCCACAAACTCACGGAAGGGGGCAGAGTCTACCAACTGAAAAGGTAGCAGTTGAAGTGCTAGCAATTTTGCCAAGCTAGCATTCAACTGCTGGGCATGTGGATGGCTGGGAGTGAACTTCTTTCGGCGGTGCAGCAGCTGGGGCAGGGAAATTTGCCTGGTACAATCTGACGTTGGTGTACCGAAAGCAGATTGCCCACAAGTACTTGGCTGTGACATACCTAATTCTACACCTTCATTCCTCTCAGTGCAGGTCTCAGAGAGGACTGAAGGTATAGTGGGGTTGGAGATCTCAGCTGATGAGGAGCAAGGAGAGGTCCTCTTTGTTCTTTGGTGTGGGTCTTTTGGATATGTTTGCCAACGAACTGCATGGCAGGTCAACATATGTCTGGTCAAGCATATTGTGCCCAAGCGGGAGATGTTTTGGCCACGCGAGATACGCTTGAGACATATGTTGCAAATAGCAGCGGTGCGATCTGATGCACTCGTCTCAAAAGAGGCCCACACCAAAGAACTTTTGGTATAACGTGCAGAGACAGCAGCGCCCTGCACATGCGGAGCTTTGCGGTGTGATGCAGTCAGTGTGCTGCCCTTAGGCTGGCCCCTGGAGGGCATCCTGCCTCGTTGGTGATGTGCCTCCTCCTCCTCTCTCCTATCAGGCACCCACGTTGAGTCAGTGACCTCATCATCCCCTCCCTCCTCATCACTGGAGCAAACCTGGCAGTATGCTGCAGCAGGGGGAGCATGACTGCCAGATTGCTGTCCTTCTTGGGCACCCCCTCATGTTACTGCCTTCATCTAACTCAGTATCATCATCAGAGCCTTCTAAACACTGGGCATCCTCCTGGAGCATGTACCCAACACTGTGGTCAAACAGTTCGAGGGACTCCTCAGGAGGACATGGTGGGGCTAGGGAAGGAGTCACTGATGCCACTGAGCCGAGGGAAGAGGCCGCGTTGGCAGCTGCTTTGCCAGACAAAGTACCCTGAGCATGGGTGAGGGAGGATGAGGAGGATGAGGACGGCTAGGTCATCCACTCGACCAAGTCTTCCACATGTTGCAGCTCAACACGGCTAGCTGCCGAAAAAAAGGCCAAGCGTGTCCCACGGCCACGTGCTGATGAGGATGCACCGTCTCTACGACCAGCACCGTTGCCTCTAGACACAGAGCCTGCTTGCCCTCTTTTATTGGCTTGTGACTGTCTGCCTCTCCTTGTTGGCCTTCCAGACATACTAATGGCCTGTAGCTGCACTAAGCTGGGATATATATATATATATATATATATATATATATATATATATATATATATATATATATACATACTGATACTGCAGCTAGCAAAATCAACTGCCTGCCTACAGTATGAGAACACCACCAACCTTCTACAGGTAGCTTTAGCTGAACAGTGCAGAGGTCGCACTACACTAACATGTAAATAATTTAGCTGCCTGCGGTAGTTATAGGATCAGGAAAACACCACCAACCTTCTACAGGTAACTTTAGCTGAACAGTGCAGAGATCGCACTACACTAACGTGTAAATACTTTAGCTGCCTGCGGTAGTGATAGGATCAGGAAAACAACACCAACCTTCTACAGGTAGCTTTAGCTGAACAGTGCAGAGGTCGCACGACACTAACGTGTAAATACTTTAGCTGCCTGCGGTAGTGATAGGATCAGGAAAACACCACCAACCTTCTACAGGTAGCTTTAGCTGAACACTGTGCAGAAGTTGCACTACACTAACGTGTAAATACTTTAGCTGCCTGCGGTAGTCATAGGATCAGGAAAACACCACCAATCTTCTACAGGTAGCTTTAGCTGAACACTGTGCAGAGGTCGCACTACACTAACATGTAAATACTTTAGCTGCCTGCGGTAGTGATAGGATCAGGAAAACACCACCAACCTTCTACAGGTAGCTTTAGCTGAACACTGTGCAAAGGTCGCACTACACTAACTTGTAGCTTTAGCTGAACACTGTTCAGAGGACGCACTACACTAACCTGTAGCTTTAGCTGAACACTGTCAGGAGGACGCACTACACTAACTTGTAGCTTTAGCTGAACACTGTGCAGAGGTCGCACTGCACTAACTTGTAGTTTTAGCTGAACACTGTTCAGAGCACGCACTACACTAACTTGTAGCTTTAGCTGAACACTGTGCAGAGGTCACACTAAAATAACTTGTAGCTTTAGCTGAACACTGTGCAGAGGTCGTACTACACTAACTTGTAGTTTTAGCTGAACACTGTGAGGAGGATGCACTACATTAACTTGTAGCTTTAGCTGAACACTGTGAGGAGGACGCACTACACTAACTTGTAGCTTTAGCTGAACACTGCGCAGAGGTCACACTAAACTAACCTGTAGCTTTAGCTGAACGCTGTGAGGAGGACGCACTACACTAACTTGTAGCTTTAGCTGAACACTGTAAGGAGGACGCACTACACTAACTTGTAGCTTTAGCTGAACACTGTGCAGAGGTCACACTAAACTAACCGGTAGCTTTAGCTGAACACTGTGAGGAGGACGCACTACACTAACTTGTAGCTTTAGCTGAACACTGTGCAGAGGTCACACTAAACTAACTTGTAGCTTTAGCTGAACACTGTGAGGAGGACGCACTACACTAACTGTAAATAGTCTAGCTGCCTGACTGTGGTACTAATAGGATCAAAAGAACACCAGCAATTTTCTTCAGGTAGCTGTAAATACTGTAACAAGACAAGCCTGCTTGTCAGTAGGAAGATAACAGGAACGGATCTAGCTAAACTGAATACAGTGCATATATATATATATATATATATATATATATATATATATATATATATACAGTATATATATATATATATATATATATACAACACCTGGGATGCATATATATACACAATACACTGTAAGTGCAGCTAACTGACTGACTGTCCTGCCTAATCTATCTAACTCAAATGAAATGACACTGTCTCTCTCTCTCTATGTCTCAGCATGCCGGAACACACTACACAGGGCAGCCGTGCAGGTGGCCTTATATAGTGTGGGGCGTGTTCTAAACCCCCTGAGCCATAATTGGCCAAAGCCACCCTGGCTTTGGCCAATTACAGCTCTCTCTACTGACGGCACTATGATTGGCCAAGCATGCGGGTCATAGTGCATGCTTGGCCAATCATCAGCCAGCAATGCACTGCGATGCCGCAGTGAATTATGGGCCGTGACGTGCCACACGAATTTGGGGCGAATGGCCCATATCGTTCGCAATTCGACGAACGGTCGAACAGACGATGTTCGAGTCGAACATGGGTTCGACTCGAACACGAAGCTCATCCCTATTTTCAACAACATTGTCCCTTACTTGTTTGGAGAGTTCCTTGGTCTTCATGGCCAAGGTTTGGTTAGTGGTGCCTCTTGCTTAGGTGTTGCAGCCTCTGGGGCCTTTCAAAAAGGTGTGTATATGTAATGTCAGATCATGTGACACTTAGATTTCACACAGGTGGCCATCCTTTCACTAATTATGTGACTTCTGAAGGTAATTTATGGGCTTCATAACAAAGTGAGTGAATACATACGCACATGCCAATTACCAGTTTTTTATTTCTGAAAAATAGTTTTATGTATATATATTTCTAATTTTACTTCACCAACTTAGACTATTTTGTTCTGATCCATCACATATAATTCAGATTAAAAAAAGATTGAACTAAAGGCTGTAATGTAACAAAATAGGTAAAAAGCCAAGGGGGAGGTGAATACTTTTGCAAGGCACTGTAGCTTTCACTGTAAACAGCAAAGTATGTGGCAGATTAAAGCGGGGGTCCACCCACACTGCCAAAAAAAAAAAAATATTAAAAGCCAGCAGCTACAAATACTGCAGCTGCTGACTTTTAATACATGGCCACTTACCTGTCCCAGGGTCCAGCGATGTCGGCAGGCGACGCCGAGAACCCGCTCGGTTCTCGGCAGCTGCCGCCGCCATCCTAGGTGAGGGAATCAGGAAGTGAAGCGTTGCGGCTTCACTTCCCGGTTCTCTACTGCGCATGCGCGAGTCGCGCTGCGCATCGTAAGTGGTCCCCGCTCTCTCCTGGGAGCTGTGTGTTTCCCAGGAGACAGCGCGGAGGGACAGGAAGAGGCATAGGCTCCCATGGGAGTCTATGCCGGAAGTGGGTGCAAATACCTGTCTTAGACAGGTATCTGCACCCCCCTCCCCCCTGAAAGGTGCCAAATGTGACACCGGAGGGGGGGAGGGTTCCGAAAAGCGGAAGTTCCATTTTTGTGTGGAACTCCGCTTTAACTGCTTGTTGCTAAGAAGGAGATGCAGCTTGATCTAAAGGGCTGTAGGAAACATGACTACAATGCTGCTGAATATTCAATGAGTTAACTGTTATCCAAGTAAGGACAAGACAGCTCTTAAGACATGAATCCAATTGTTTATGATTATGTTCATTAAGGCAGGTAAAAAAGGCATGTGTAATGTCTCTCTATTTATGAATAAATAATATCAGTAACTAAAGATAATCTTGCTGGTACTTCACTAAACTTTATGTTGCCGGATCAGATCTTTCCATGACATTACATTAAAGTGCATAGTTGCCAACATTGTAAAAAAAAAATGTGGGACACTTTTGTGGCTGTAGGCGGAGCAGTACAATAATTAGGGGGCGGGGCATTCATTTGTAGGCGTGGCTTAGGGAAAATATACAAGTGCGGCGTGCGAAGTGAAAATGGGCATGGTTTACGCGACATAGTGGGCGTGACTTAAATGGGCATGGCTCAAGAGGGTGTGGTTAGAGTCTGAGATGAAGGAGGGATGGAGAGGGGGAGAGGGATTAGAGGGGGAGAGGGGGAGAGGGATGGAGGGACAGCAGCCCCAGATCCTACACAATAAAAATATGTGTATTCTAGAAAGTTTAACAATCAGCAGATAAAGATACTCCAAACACCTGGTGTTAGCACTTCAATCATCCCGGCACCATGGTTGTTATGGTGTCAGGATGATTGAAGTGCATTATTTCTATTATTACATTATAATATAAAATGAAATCATTCAACTCACCATAATGCAGAATCAGTGGGATCCCTGAGCGTGTCACCAGCCATGTTGCCTGCCACCAGCCGTCCGTCCTTGCGTCAGATGCCCCAGCAGAGTCCGTCCTTGCATCAGGTGCCCCCAGCGGAGCCCCCCTTACATCACATGTCCCCAGTGGAGCCCCCTATCACACCTGGATTCCCCACGGAGCCCCCCTCACACCAGGAGTCCCCGGCGGAGCCCCCCCTCACACCGGGAGTCCCCGGCGGAGCCCCCCTCACACCAGGAGTCCCCGGCGGAGCCCCCCTCACACCAGGAGTCCCCGGCGGAGCCCTCCCTCACACCAGGAGTCCCCAGCAGAGCCCTCCCTCACACCAGGAGTCCCCGCCGGAGCCCCCCTCACATCAGGAGTCCCCGGTGGAGCTCCGACTCACATCAGGTGTCCCCGGTGTAGCTCCCCCTCACATCAGGAGTCCCCGGCAGAGCTCCCCCTCACTTCAGGTGTCCCCAGTGGAGCCCCCCTCACATCAGGAGTCCCCAGCGGAGCTCCCCTCAAATCAGGTGTCCCCGGCGGAGCTCCCCCTCATATCAGGTGTCCCCAGCAGAGCTCCCCCTCACATCAGGTGACCCAAGTGGAGCCCCCCTCACATCAGGTGTCCCCAGTGGAGCCCCCCCTCACATCAGGTGTCCCCAGTGGAGCCCCCCTCACATTAGGTGTCCCCAGTGGAGCTCCCCCTCACATCAGGAGTCCCCGGCGGGCAGGTGTCCCCAGTGGAGCCCCCCTCACATCAGGTGTCCCCAGCAGAGCCCCCCCTCACATCAGGTGTCCCCAGTGGAGCCCCCCTCACATTAGGTGTCCCCAGTGGAGCCCCCCTCACATTAGGTGTCCCCATTGGAGCCCCCCCTCACATCAGGTGTCCCCAGTGGAGCCCCCCTTCACATCAGGTGTCCCCAGTGGAGCCTCCCCTCACATCAGGTGTCCCCAGTGGACCCCCCCTCACATCAGGTGTCCCCAGTGGAGCCCCCTTTGCATCAGGTGTGTGTCCCCAGTGGAGCTCCCCCTCACATCAGGAGTCCCACAGCGGTGCATGCCCCCCCACCTCAGAGGTGTCCTAAGCATGGCTAGAACCCCTGCCCCTTTCCATATCAGACTGGCAGCGGGGCGGGGGGTAGGCGGGGCAAGGCGGAGGGTGGGCGGTGATGCAGGAGCTCCGTCTAGCCCCCCCAGCCTTCTTCCTGAACTTCAATAAAATGGCGGCCGACGGAGACAATGTCTCCGCCGGCCGCGGACCTCTAGCGGCGGCGGCGGCAGCTTCGAGAACCAGATTTCTTGGGACATTTCCCAGGACACCACAAATTCGGGAATAGAGTCCAAGTCCCAGGAATGTCCCGGAAAATCCGGGACAGTTGGCAACTATGAAAGTGTTACTAAACCCACAACAGTAAATTCAATCTGTATATGCAGTAAAGCATGCTTATTATACTCATTGTGGAAACTAAGGGGTTAATCCTGTGCATTGTGTAAAAAGGCTGTTTGATTATCTCTTTTCTGATCTTCCCCTTCTGCCACAGTCCCCAGTCCATCTACTGATAGTACAGAGCATTGGGGGCACTCTGCACATGCCCAGGTTGGTGTGTATTGAGTTTTTTTTTTTTTGGGAGGGTGCATGTGATTGGCACAGGCCTAATCAGCACTGTCCAGACAGAAAGTCAGGGGTCATGCAGTTTCATAGGACAGTCAGACAGAGGAGAATGAAAACTCCTCCTACAAGCTTTAACCAGTTCTCGGCCAGACATTGATAGAAGTTACAAGACTGCCGATGAAAAAAAGATATTTAGTAGTTTATAAACACTAATATAATTGTGATGTGGGAGACCAGATATAGTAAGTGTAGGGTCCTGGGTTTAGTAATACTTTAATCATACTGTGTGGTGCACTACATTGGACAAAATGGTGCATCCTTGATAGTTGGCCTGTTTCAGTGCCACCTTAACGTAATGCACGTGGCATAATCTTCAATTTAATCTCTAGACTAAAGATAGTAGGGAATGATTAGAACCCCACACAAGGCAGAAAGTCTCCTGCGCATAACTGTGATGGATATAAAATAATACTGTAGCGCTCAAAAAATAGTGAAATGTGAAAATTTTAAATAAACCACTAATACAATTTGTATATAAAAAAAATATGGCATAGCATATCAGTCCATCTTGATTCAATATACCATGACGGTGTAAATAAACATCAACACAAGTGTGAAGTCTAAGGTGATAAATCTTGAAGAAAGTACTTGATCATGAAGTGCAGTCAAAAAAAGTAAGGTTTTCCCGAGAAGGAGAATGCTTGTCTAATAAAGGGTGAAGATAGCAATTAGGGTCCCCCATCAGTAGAGGAGGTAAATCGGACTTATCCAACAAGTCTGCCAGTAGGATTTGTAATACTTAAAAGGGAGGAGGAATGTAAACCCCAGCTGTAATGCAACGTAAATCATACAGTTGACAATGTAAAAATATAAATCTCCCCTCCTCATCCACCACCACATCCAATTCCTGGAAAATTAAGGAATGTTGTATCAATACGCTCACCCCCCTTGAATATGAGAAGTGAGTGGAGTGATAGGAACGACCAACCCACGCATATTGAACACAGGACACATCGTCTTTAGTGAGATGAGTTTCTTGAAAACCATAGACACCAGGGTGATGTTTACATATAGTTGCTGAAACCATAGATCTCTTCTGAGGGTCCCGTAGGCCCCGTAATTCAAAGATAGAATTGGTATGTCTGTCATGGAGGTGGTGTCGACAAGGTAAGTAACCAGGAGTAACGGTGTACAGACATTATAAAAATGCACAAGTGATTAGAGGAAAAAGGGTTACTGCGGACTAAACAGTAGGTAGTGCAACACCAGTAAGGCCAGGTCAGGGTCTGTAATGTGCTCCATGATAGGCTGTCTCGGCAAAACAGAAAAGAAAAGCAATAGAAGTTGGTTGGGCATAACTGCGCCATCAGTAACCAGGAAAAACATAACACATTATTCCCAAAATTCGGGTTAGAGGTAGAAATTAGGGCAACATAAATTGCAACAGGCAAGTTTTTTGCCCCGTAGAGTGTGTATAGAACAAGGCACATCTATTGTGCAACTTCGTAAACCAGGGTCTCTTATGTGCGCAGTGAAGAAAAGAAATAGTAGTTTCACCTCACTCGATTCCCTTGCGTGGTCAGGTGAAAAGGAAAAGAACTGCCCCTCCCCAACGCACCCACCGAAAGCATACTTAGCATCCAAAAGGAGGGAGATCAACTGAAGAACATCTTCCAGAGACACGACAAACCTTGGTAGAAGGCATCTGAAAACAGCAACCAGGATATAGCGACATTCTCACTCAAACAGCATCCTCCACGTCCGGCCACCGCCGTAGGTCGATTACTTGCATATCGATCCAATCCAATCTGAAGCCATGGCCGCTGACTCAAAGAAGTGCACTTGCCCCCCAGAAGAAATAAGAAGCCTGGCCAAGTACAACAAGGCATATGTTGCTTGTAGACACTGCAGTTGTTTTCGGACTTCCGCGAATTTCGCTCTGCTCCGCTGGACTTCAGCCGAAGGAGACCCTGTATATTATGGCGTTCACGTGCCAGGTGCAGTATGGTTTCTCTGTCTAGGTAGTTAAGCAGGTGAACCAGTATAGGCCTAGGGGGGTTACGTTGTAGCAGAGGCCTAGTAGGAGTGCAGTGAGCCCGCTCCACCGAAAAGTGAAGTGTAAAGGCATCTTTACTGAATAGCTCTGGGAGCCAGCGCTCAGTAAATTCTGTGGGGCCTCAGCCCTCATTTTTTTCAGGGAGGCCCATGATACGCATGTTGTCTCTTCTCATGCGATTTTCCAGGTCTTCAGCATGCAAACTCTTTGTGCCAGCTAGCTGTTTTGTGGTCTGCGAGTCCTGCAGGAGAGATGGTAGCTTGTCTTCCAAGTCACTAATGAGACTTTCTGTGGCAGTTAGTACGTGCTCTGATTTTCTGGAGGTCCTGCCTTATCAATACTACATCTTCGGACAGGCTCCCTAGATGCGATTTAAGTTTATCCACTAATGCTGTACATTTGTTAACCGCTTTCAGCATTTCCCAAAGCATGGGTTGTTCTTGCTCTGCTGCATCGTCGGCATGGCCTTTGCTCCTTTTTGCTGCCCCCCCTCATCCTCTTCTAGCACATCAGCAACAGATTCCTCTGTATCACTGGGCTTGGCACAAGGCAGTGGCAGCTTTTGAGCATAATATAGCATATCCCTGGGCCTTCTTTGCCTTGTGACTTGGTACCCTTCAATTTGGAAGTCCCAGGATCCTTGTCCTTGGCTTTCTCTGCTCCGCAAGGCTTCCTTTGTGGTAGAGCCATGGCACCATTTTGTGAGTCCAGGGCGACTCCTTCCTCCTTCTTAGACCTGGCTTCACAGCGGGGTGGCAAGCCAATCAGCGGATGCTGCAGGCAGCGTTGGGTGTGTGAAGCAACAGGGCAGTGAGCCGGGCAGAGGATCAGAGACAGGATCTGGTGTGCCCTTTTGTTTGTTTTTTGAAAAGAACCCCGGTAAGACTTTTTTTCTTACAGTATATCTCATTGTGGCAATTTCCTTTTATCTCCTGTCCCATAGGCAAAACACAACATAAGAAAACATCTCTGTTAACATCCTCTCTTAGAAATCTGTCACTGAAATGGATGGCCCCATTGGAAAATTTTCCCATACTTCCTGTTCTGATGACAATGGGTTTCTGCCCTAGTGTTCATAGTTACCAGGACAAATAGTGAAGGAAAATCACTTCAACTAAGATTTAGACAACAGTAAAAACCTGGTATGGAAAGACAAGTAATGTGATCTCACTAATTATGGAGGAACAGTGCCAAATGTTCAAGAAGATCACAAAACACAATCGGAGGTGCATGTTGGACATGATGATGATATCTTTAAAAAGGATAGTCAAAGCATTATAAAGTTTTTAATTCTTTCTAACAGGGCTTAAAATAATACAAAAACACTGTGGTATCAGCAGTATAAAGCAAAATAGTAAAAATAGTTAAGGCCTTGTTCATATGGGTGTACTTAAGTGCTTAAGTGCAAGGGCCTGGTTTGCTCCCAATTTGACAGCTACGTGGGTATGGGTACATGCTGATGCCGGGACCCAAATGCAGAGAGGGGATCTGCAGGCATCTGAACAGTTGTCAAATTGGGATCAGCAGCTGTGTCCGGACAGGCGCTGCATCCCAATTGACATGAATGTGACTGCCTGCACAGTTATACACGGAAAACCAGAGCATCTCTGAACAGGCAAACACGGCCCTAACACAAGTGTATATTTAGATAAGCCCATGTGAACGAGGCCTAAAAATGCAAAAGATAAAAATATTGTACAGTATATATATATACATATATATATATATATATATACACACACACAGTCAGTACCTTGAAAAAGTATTCATACCCCATGAATTTTCGCACATTTTTCATGTTACAACCAAAAACGTAAATGTACTTTATTAGAATTTTATGTGATAGACCAACACAAAGTGGCACATAATTGTGAAGTGGAAAAAAAATAGATAAATGGTTTTCAAAATTTTTTACACCTGAACAATCAGGGTGACGACTAGCCCTAAATCCTGGACCCAGGATTGGAGATTTCATCCCACCCAGATCGCTATGAAATCTCCAGGCTCCAGGCCCCCAACTGGATTTTACCAACCATACAGGAAACTGATAAAACAGTTTACTCCAAATTAACCACTTCAGCCCCGGAAGGATTTACCCCCTTCCTGACCAGAGCACTTTTTACAATTTGGCACTGCGTCCCTTTAACTGCTAATTGCGCAGTCACGTAATGCTGTACCCAAACTAAATTTGCGTCCTTTTCTTCCAACAAATAGAGTTTTCTTTTGATGGTATTTGATCACCTCTGTGGTTTTTATTTTTTGTGTTATAAACGGAAAAAGACCGAAAATTTTGAAAAAAATGATATTTTCTACTTTTTGTTATTAACCACTTGAGCCCCGGACCATTATGCTGCCTAAGGACCAGAAGTCTTTTTCCAATTTGGCACTGCGTCGCTTTAACTGCTAATTGCGCGGTCATGCAATGCTGTACCCAAACGAAATTTGCGTCCTTTTCTTCCCACGAATAGAGCTTTCTTTTGATGGTATATGATCACCTCTGCGGTTTTTATTTTTTGCGCTATAAACGGAAAAAGACCGAAAATTTTGAAAAAAAATGATATTTTCTACTTTTTGTTATAAAAAAAATCCAATAAACTAAATTTTAGTCATACATTTAGGCCAAAATGTATTCGGCCACATGTCTTTGGTAAAAAAAATGTCAATAAGCGTATATTTATTGGTTTGCACAAAAGTTATAGCGTCTACAAACTAGGGTACATTTTCTGTAATTTACACAACTTTTAGTTTATGACTGCCTATGTCATTTCTTGAGGTGCTAAAATGGCAGGGCAGTACAAAACCCCCCCAAATGACCCCATTTTGGAAAGTAGACACCCCAAGGAAATTGCTGAGAGGCATGTTGAATAATGACAAAAAAAAAAAATATTTACAAAAAGTTGTCACTAAATGATATATTGCTCACACAGGCCATGGGCCTATGTGGAATTGCACCCCAAAATACATTCAGCTGCTTCTCCTGAGTATGGAGATACCACATGTGTGGGACTTTTTGGGAGCCTAGCCGCGTACGGGGCCCCGAAAACCAATCACCGCCTTCAGGATTTCTAAGGGTGAAAATTTTTGATTTCACTCTTTACTGCCTATCACAGTTTCGGAGGCCATGGAATGCCCAGGTGGCACAAAACCCCCCCAAATGACCCCATTTTGGAAAGTAGACACCCCAAGCTATTTGCTGAGAGGCATGGTGAGTATTTTGCAGCTCTCATTTGTTTTTGAAAATGAAGAAAGACAAGAAAAAACATTTTTTTTTTCTTTTTTCAATTTTCAAAACTTTGTGACAAAAAGTGAGGTCTGCAAAATACTCACTATACCTCTCAGCAAATAGCTTGGGGTGTCTACTTTCCAAAATGGGGTCATTTGGGGGGGTTTTGTGCCACCTGGGCATTCCATGGCCTCCGAAACTGTGATAGGCAGTGAAGAGTGAAATCAAAAATTCACGCCCTTAGAAAGCCTGAAGGCGGTACTTGGTTTTCGGGGTCCCGTACGCGGCTAGGCTCCCAAAAAGTCTCACACATGTGGTATCCCCGTACTCAGGAGAAGCAGCAGAATGTATTTTGGGGTGTAATTTCACATATTTCCATGGCATGTTTGAGCAATATATCATTTAGTGACAACTTTGTGCAAAAAAAAAAAAAAAAAATTTGTCTCTTTCCCGCAACTTGTGTCGCAATATAAAATATTCCATGGACTCGAGATGCCTCTCAGCAAATAGCTTGGGGTGTCTACTTTCCAAAATGGGGTCATTTGGGGGGGGTTTGAACTGTCCTGGCATTTTATGCACAGCATTTAGAAGCTTATGTCACACATCACCCACTCTTCTAACCACTTGAGACAAAGCCCTTTCTGACACTTATTGTTTACATGAAAAAGTTATTTTTTTTGCAAAAAAATTACTTTGAACCCCAAAACATTATATATTTTTTTAAAGCAAATGCCCTACAGATTAAAATGGTGGGTGTTTCATTTTTTTTTTTCACACAGTATTTGCGCAGCGATTTTTCAAACGCATTTTTTGGGGAGAAAACACACTTTTTTAAATTTTAATGCACTAAAACACACTATATTGCCCAAATGTTTGATGAAATAAAAAAGATGATCTTAGGCCGAGTACATGGATACCAAACATGACATGCTTTAAAATTGCGCACAAACGTGCAGTGGCAACAAAATAAATACATTTTTAAAAGCCTTTAAAAGCATTTACAGGTTACCACTTTAGATTTACAGAGGAGGTCTACTGCAAAAATTACTGCCCTCGATCTGGCCTTTGCGGTGATACCTCACATGCATGGTGCAATTGCTGTTTACGTTTGACGACAGACCGCCGCTTGCGTTCGCCTTAGCGCGAGAGCAGGGGGCGACAGGGGTGCTTTTTTTTTTTTTTTTTTTTTCTTTATTATTTTTTTGCTTTTTTTATCTTATTTTTAAACTGTTCCTTTCATATTTTTTTTTTTTAATCATTTTTATTGTTATCTTGGGGAATGTAAATATCCCCTATGATAGCAATAGGTAGTGACAGGTACTCTTTTTTGAAAAAATTGGGGTCTATTAGACCCTAGATCTCTCCTGTGCCCTCAAAGCATCTGACCACACCAAGATCGGTGTGATAAAATGCCTTCCCAGTTTCCCAATAGCGCTGTTTACATCCGGCGAAATCTAAGTCATGAAATGCTCGTAGCTTCCGGTTTCTTATGCCATAGAGATTGGAGCCACTCTGGTCTCTGATCAGCTCTATGGTCAGCTGGCTGAATCACCGGCTGCATTCTCAGGTTCCCTGTTGGGACAGGAGAGCCAGAGAAAAACATGTCTAGAGGCTAATTAGCCACTAGAATTGCTTTTACATGAAAGCCGACCGCTGGCTGAAAAGAATGATACCAAGATGATACCTAAACCTGCAGGCATCATTCTGGTATAACCACTCAAAGTCCAGAAACATACCAGTATGTTGCTGGTCCTTGTTGGGCATATATTGTAATCTTTTTTTTCATACAGCCTGTGGGCTGAACGAAAAAAAGAGATTGATTGGTGGGTATGCCCACAATTAGAATACTTCCCTTCATCCACCCACTTCTAATGATGGGCATACATGCACCATTTATATATGCCGAAGCATGGGGGCATCTTCCCGCAAAAGGTAGGAGCAAATCGCTCCTCCGCCCCTGCTGCCCCCATGCTTCGCCATATATATCCTCTGCTGGAGTCACGGCTTTATATATCATGGGAGCAAACGCTGTTGCTGTCAAGATAAACAAATACGCGCTGCAGCTGAATGGCGTACCTGAAGACAAAAAAATGGTTAACAATAAAACACAGTAAACAGTAAAGTATAGTGGTGAAGTAGGTGAAGGCCATGAATTCAGAAGATGCAGTCAATCCACTTGTTGGTAATATTTTTTCCAGATAGGATGAACTGGATCACCGCATGGATCAGTTTGCCATGGCGTTACAAATGCTCCTGAGTCGCACGGCTCACCTCGGTTCGCCCCGATACAACCTATGTTTCAGGTCGACCCTGCTGCTGCTGATCCAGTCTCTGTGCAGGTACCAGCCTCGAGTATTACCTCTATAAGAGGTATGTCTGGTTCCGCTCCGCTTTCCCTGCGATTTGGGGGTGATCCAGTCCAATGCAGAGGGTTTCTCAACCAGGTTGATATATACTTTGACATGCTGCCCCAGGCGTTTCCCACAGACAAAAGCAAAGTACGTTTCGTGAGATCTTTGCTTTCTGAGAGAGCCTTGGCCTGGGCAGACCCTATTTAAGAGATGCAAAAACCTGTTGTCTTGAGCTACCCTGAGTTTGTGGCTTCCTTTAAAAGGGTATTTGACGTTCCCGCACTCTCTGCTTCTGCTGCCAAGTGCCTCATGTCCATCAAACAGAGTACAAGAACTGTTGCAGACTATGCCATTGAATTCCGTACTCTGGCAGCAGAGGTTGCGTGGAACAATGAGGCCCTTGTGGCTGCTTTTTCTCATGGTCTCTCGGATACCATCAAGGATGAGATAGCAGCCCGAGATATTCCCACTGAGCTAGAGAAGTTGATCATGTTTGCCATCCTCATTGACTCCAGACTCAGAGAAACACTCTCTTTTAAGAAGCGCTTGCGGAAGCCTCCTGTACATTTGTCTCCGAGCTGTGCAGTCCCACCAGTGCCTCCCTCACCTCCCATGCCTCTTGGTACCGAGTCGGTCAGTGAAGGTGAACCCTTGCACTTGGGTTTCATGCGTCTCTCTGCTCTCTGCGGATGAGAGAGCCTTTAGGAGGAGGGAGAGATTGTACCTTGATTGTGGCCAGGCAGGTCACTTTTTGAAGTCTTGTCCTACCCGTCCAGGGAACGCCTGAACCTTGAGGTCCTGTCACGGACAGACCTTAGGTGGCGTTGTTTCATTCCCAGTTATCCAGAAGCATAAGCCCCTGGTTTCGGTCACCCTTTCTTGGGCTGAGTCGTCCATAGAGATACAGGCTCTAATCGACTCTGGGGTTGCAGGCCCGTTCATTGATGCTGCCTTTGTATCAAAGCACTCGATTCCGCTGCAGCTGCGTGACACTCCACTTGCCATTGAGGCTCTTGAGGGGAGACCTCTACAGCCTGCCCATGTGACTCATGAGACGGTTCCATTGTCCATGGCCATAGGGGCTCTTCACCATGAGATAATCGAATTCCAAGTTATTTCCTCACCTAAGTTTCCGCTGGTTGTTGGTTATCCTTAGTTACAGAGGCACAACCCCTCTTTTGATTGGCTCCATACTGAGGTTCTCTCCTGGTCACCACAATGCAGTGAGACATGCTTCTAGAAGGTAGCCAAGATCCTGTGCACCTCTTCACTCTCCTCCCTGCCAGAGGAGTACCACGATTTTAGCGATGTCTTTGACAAAGGTCAAGCCAGTAGTTTTCCTCCACACCGGCCGTATGATTGCGCAATTGACCTTCAACCTGGTGCCATAACCCCTTGTCGGTCTTGGAGGATAAGGCCATGGAGGAGTATGTTGCAGAAGCACTTTCTCGAGGTTTCATTTGCAAATCCTTGTCTCCTGCTGGTGCTGGTTTCTTCTTTGTGAAGAAGAAGAGTGGTGAACTGAGACCTTGTATTGATTATAAGGGTCTCAATTGTTTCACGATTAAGAATGCCTATCCGATTCCGTTGATTACGGAATTATTTGACCGCCTCAAGGGAGCAACGGTTTTCATGAAGCTTGATTTGAGAGGGGCATACAATCTCATGAGGATTAAGGCGGGCAATGAGTGGAAAACTGTGTTTAATACCAGATCAGGCCATTATGAGTACCTCGTAATGCCTTTTGGCCTTTGTAACATTTTCCAGGAATTTATTAACAATGTCCTTCGAAATTTGTTGCAGTTATGTGTGGTGGTTTATCTCGATGATATCCTCATATTTTCCAAGTCCCTGGAGAGCCACCACACAGATGTCTGTCGCGTGCTTCAGAAACTAAGAGAGAACAATCTCTATTGTAAATTGGAGAAGTGCGAGTTCCATCGTGAACAGGTTAAATTCCTGGGTTATTTAATTTCCACTGCTGGTTTTTCGATGGACTCAGAGAAACTTTCTGCAGTTCTACAGTGGCCCCGACCCGTAGGTTTATGTCCTCTGCAGCGTTTCCTGGGCTTTGCCAACTATTATCGGAAGTTTATTCATAACTTCTCATCTCTGGTCAAGCCCCTGACTGATGTGACCAGGAAGGACGGTAACCCACAGAGTTGGTCTCTAGAGTCCATTAAGGCCTTTGAGAGTCTCAAGGGTGCCTTTGTTTCTGCTCCTGTGTTGGCATATCCTGATCCTACGTTACCTTTTATCCTTGAGGTTGATGCTTCTGAGACTGATGTTGGCGCCCTTCTGTCTCAGCGTCCTACCTCTGAGAGTGCTATGCATCCTTGTAGCTACTTTTTCAAGAAATTGTCATCTGCGGAGTGCAATTATGAGATTGGTGACAGAGACCTGTTGGGGATCATTTTAGCGCTGAAAGAATGGAGACATCTCCTCGATGGTACTACTGTGACAGTTCTCATTCTTACTGACCATAAGAATCTCACATTTTTGTCTGAGGCTAAACGCCTCTCTCCCAGAAGGGAGCGATGGGCTCTTTTCTTGTCAAGTTTCAATTACATTGTCTCATTCTTAACCGGTACTAAGAATGTAAGGGCTGATGCCTTGTCACAACAATTTTCCTCCATTTCCAAGTTGGAGTCGGTTCCGGTTCCTGTGATTCCTCCTGATCGTATTCTGGCTACAGTTCGCACCAGTCTCACTTCTCCTTTGGGTGACAAAATTCTTGCTGCTCAGGTCCATGCTCCTCCTGAGAAATCTTGTGACTGCTGCTTTGTCCCAGAGAGTCTGCGTACTACCGTGCTCCAGACTTACCATTCTCCCAAGGCTGCTGGCCACCCTGGGAGGAATCAACTCTTTTGGGTAATTTCCCAACAATTCTGGTGGCTTGGTCTACGTGCTGATGTAACCGCTTCTGTAGCTGCCTGTTCCATGCGTGCTCAGAGTAAGACTCCATGACACCTTTCAGTGGGCCTCCTACAACCAATACCCAATGGTGAGAGGCCCTGTACCCACCTGTCTATGGAGTTCATTGTGGAGTTTCCCAACTTTCAGAGCAACACAGTTATCCTTATGGTGGTTGACCGGTTCTTAAAGATGTGTCATTGTATTCCACTTAAGAAGTTGCCCACTTCTAAGGAACTGGCTTTTATTTTTGCTCAGGAGATCTTTTGCTTACATGGGCTACCCAAGGTGATTGTCTCGGACAGGGGTAGTCAGTTTGTGTCCCGGTTCTGGCGAGCCTTTTGTGCACAGTTGGGAATTCAGCTTGCTTTCTCCTCTGCCTATCACCCGCCGTCTAATGGATCCGCAGAACGAACCAATCATTCCTTGGAGCAATTCCTACATTGCTATATTTCTGACCATAATAACAACTGGTCAGACCTATTACCATGGGCAGAGTTTGCTCACAACAGTGCCTTGAATTCTGCTTCCCGATTGTCCCTGTTTATGGCGAATTATGGTTTCCAACCTTCCATGTTGCCTGACTCGTTTGTTCAGCAGAATATGCCTGCATAAGAGGAGCATCTCCGTGGTCTTCGTTCCACCTTGGCACAAGTCCAGGAGGCTTTGCGACATGCTAATGATAGATACAGACTCTATGCTGACCGCAGACGCCTGCCTGTGCCTTCCTACCAGGTTGGGGACAGGGTCTGGCTGTCATCTCGCAACCTCCAACTTCGCGTTCCCTCACTGAAGAATGCACCTCGGTTTATTGGGCCTTTCTTCTTATTCTTCACAGGATTAACTCAGTGGCTTACGCATTAGACCTTCCTTCTAATATGTGTATTTTGAATGTATATCATGTCTCCTTATTAAAACCTTTGGTCTGCAACCGCTTTACCACCTCTGTGCCACATCCTCACCATGTACAGGTTGAGAACCATGAGGAGTATAAAGTACAGTTCATTGTTGACTCCCATAGGTTCTTTGGGCGCATACAGTACCTGGCGCATTGGAAAGGGTACAGTCGCTATTGGGTCTCATCCTCAGACGTACATGCCCCTGTCCTCCTCTGAGATTTCCATAGATGTTTTCCCCTCAAGCCTGGTGGTCCTCCGAGGGGGAAGGGTCATTGAAGAGAGGGTACTGTCAGGGCTGGGCTCAGCCCTTCCTTCTCTTAGCTGGCCACTCAGCTGTCGGCTAATTGCCAGCTCCTAACTCTCCACAGTTAATCAGCTGTTGATTATATCTTGCTCGTCAGTCCTGCCTACTTAAGCCGTTCAGTCCAGAGGAGCTCTGCCTTCGCCTTGGTCACATCACAGAAATTATCTCCTGTGATCCTGTTCAAGACTTGCTTTGCTGACATCCCTTCTGGCTCCAGATCATGCTTGCTTTTCCACTACATTAATCCCTGACTTCTGGCTGGGCTGACTATCTGTTCCTGTTACTGAACTTTGGCTATGTTTTGACTATGTTTGTTCTTTTTACTTTTTTTATTAAACAAGTGTCATTTAACTGTAGTTCTGTCTCGGCCTGATTTCATGGTTTCTGACAGTGTCTCTCTCTAAGCCTCACGGTCACTCTGATACAGGGTCTAATGAGTCCTTCGCAACCTTTTTTCTGGGTCCAATTCCAAAAGCAATTTCTCTCCTGAAATTTTAACGGGTCCCCCTGGCCTTTCAAACAACTCTTTTACCTCCACGCTTCAGGTTCCCAGGTTTCCCAATACCTCTCTCAGCATTACTGTCCTGAGGCTTTAGGGGGGCTATTTCTATGGTGTTCTTAATGGGACCACTCCTCTTATCTCTGGTACCCGACTCAGCAGTCACTAATTGTTTTCCCAGGTTTACCTGTATCTTTGTACCATTAACACATTATTTGGTTCATCATGAACAGACATATTCAGACCAACATTACACCTTTCAATCTTGCAAATGTCATTAACTATTTTCCCAGGGTTTGTTAGGGCAGTTTCTGCAGAAGGGACATACACTGGAGGACGACCATCACCCATGAGAACCTCACCAGATGCCCCCTGCCCTGGTGTCACCCACTCTGCAGGCAGCTGTCCTACCACCTGACCATTTCCAACACAACCTGGGTTTCTATCTACATCTTGAACAGACAAGCTCTCATCTGATCCACATACAATTTTTACTGCACTTCTTATCCATTCAACTGTCTCAGGGACCTTATCAGGTTTGTCACATAAACCTATTATTGGACTGGGGACCCAAGTCTTTTTAACCACCTCTGAGTCCCAGTCAGAATTTCTGCTGTTCTCTGGTTCATGGTTTGTCTATTGGTGTAGTATACACGCCCTTCACCGTCACCAACAACTGACCAGCACCACCTTGAACCATAGCAGCAGAAATGCTTTCCACCCAGCTGTTAAGAGGTGAAACCTCAGACATTTTGGACTCATTTTTCATTTCTCCAAAGCTCATATACCATATCTTCCAGAAGTAATCCAACAGTGTACCCAGTGGCAACTTTTTACAAACTTTTACAAAAGTAATTCAGAAATAAACCATTTTTAGCTTGTTCTCCTTTTTTTCTGTACCGCCTGCCATTCAGTGCTTCACCTAGTGGTTCTCCACAGTACTAGACCATCCGACTGTAAAGGAGACACCCCAATACAGATTGGCTGTACATCTCAAAGTTAAAGCATCTCCTTTAATACTTTTGTTATGACCCAGACCCTTGATTACTGACCCAAGTCCTTCCTGGGGACTTTCATGACACTAGAAATGCAGACAGACTCAATTACTGAGACTTGAGAAGTTGCAACGTTTAACGGAACCTTCTCCCAGCTGGAGACAACCACAGCCTGGTGCTCTACCAGAGCGCTGCCAGGTGCTGGACTCATACCCAACTTCTCTGGCTCAGCATCAATGAACTACTCCAGATCATTACCAGTGACAACGTCACTTTGACACTCCATGTCAACATCACATTTGTGGGTCACGGACAAAGAGTCTGTTGTGTGCTCACCCTTATTTGGTCCATCTTTCTCACGGGGGTTAACTCCTGCAGCAGCCACCACGCCCTCAGGTACAAGTTGTTCTGCAGTCCCTCCTGTTGGCACAACAGAAACAGTATTTTTTTGTGCATAAAAGCCTTATTTATCATGGAGATTACATTTTTACCCCAACTATCCCAATCCATTGTATGTGAGCTCCATTACTCCTCAGCATCAATCCATCCACCCAAGGAGACACATAAGAACAGATGGGCTAGTTGCAGACTCATTACACAAGTCGTTGTGAATCATGTCAGACTTTGGTAATGCATGTTCTAACACAACAGGTTGCAATACACCACATCCACCACCTTGATCGGGTGGCGCTTCATAAACCTCACACACCTTTGTATTTTCCACAGGTTGTATTAACCCACTATTTACCTGCACACTTCCAGTATTAGCAGATTGCACTAACACATTCTCATTAAAAGGTGTAGTTCCACTCTGCCTCACCAGAGTGACATCACAGTTGTCCAGGGCAACCTCCGGCTTCAATACCTGAAGTTCCCTGGAAAATTCTAGGGACAATTGTGCTGTCTAACCACCAGTTGCTATGGGCAACGGCCCATCTTTAAACATGACTTTTGCTTTGCAAGAACCTGGGGTTTTCCCAACAGCAAACTTTTCATGATCAACATTTACAACATTTTTAGCTCTTGCAGGCTGTTCTAGCCCACTGCCAACTTGGGACTGGCAGACATTAGACAAATCACTATTGAGAAGCATGCACAGGTGCAAGCTTGACTTTAACCCCTGCCACCCCACTGTACAGGTTACTGCACAGGCAAAAGTCACTCTCAAGAGCACATTCAGTGACCCCACTAGCTGGAGTCACATCGTCGTGGACAGTGTCATAACTGCTCCTTCTTGATATGACATTACCAGTTCCAGCTTTGATTTCATTAAAGACAGTCTTACCCACCGCAGTAGTAGGGGTCACCATCTTCATTTGAGTACGATGTCTCACAAACCAGTCCTCAGCTGCACTTTCACTGGTCAACTCCTTCTGGTGGCTACGGGATGAAATTACAGCAGGCATTTCCAACTGTTTAGCACCCCCTGCAGACACAACAGGAAACTCCTCCTTGTTGCCAGGGGTGATCACAAACATATTTGAACAGGAATCTGGGCCCACAGATAAAGACTTTTGCATAGCAACATTATCTCCAGCCAAATTCCAGAACCTAGGACAAGAAAAAATGCTTCCCTCAAGGTGATTTGGAAACACACACGCATCTTTAAGTGGATGCTGATCCACATATCTCCTGTAGCTCCTCCTTTCCTTTGACAATCTTTTTCCTGTTATCATGGGAGAACGCACTCTCTCTAATGTGCTGCATTGGTTCCACCTGAAGCCACTTGTCACAACCCTTGGCAGGCATACCCTTTGGTACACAGACAGCCCGACTAGCCTCCTCTGTTTTGCTACGGGCAACCACTCTCGGCCCTGGCCTCTCATCAGCCTCTTTCTTTGCATATAGCATGGGCCTTTCTCTGATGGACCCTGTCGCAAGTTGTGACACATTCACATTTTTCACAACAGCTGCTGGTTTAACTGCAGCAGCGTTGCCAGGGACAACAACACCCCTCTTCCAGGTAAGAACATCTAGCTGCTCTCTCCTTGCACTGAGGGTTGGCTTGCTTTTCTCTTTAGCTTGGTTCAGTGCTGCCAGGTGCCGCTTGCACCAATCCACTGCAGATTCAAACACTGGTGGACTCTCCATACTCGCAGTCACTCCACTGCACAGAGCAACAACAGGAGCCCTGTCTCTTTAAGGGGCCTCTCCCTTCCAGGTACAAAACCTGCTGCACACACTGCAGAGCACAGTCAGTTTCTGGCAATAGCTCACTGGTATATGCAAGGATCTCCAATTCTACCCATATCCTCCACCACTTGTAACGTTGGGGTTATTTTGCTTAGTGTAGAGTATGAACTTAAGTTCGTCTCGAACATCAGGTGTTTGTTTTCTCGCAAATGAACCAAACATATGGGGCGTTCGCAGCAAATTTGAACGCCGCGGAATGCCCCATAATGCACTGCGAGATCGCAGTACCCTTGCTCGGTGGTTGTGGGGGCCTGCGGGTGGGGGGCTTATTAGAATCTGGAAGCCCCTTTAATAAGGGGGCCCCCAGATCCCAGCCCCCTATGTGAATAGGTATCAGGTACATTGTACCCCTACCCATTCACCAAAAAAAGGTCAAAAAAGTAAAAACAGCAGGAGACAGTTTTGGACAATTCATTCATTAAAAAAAAGTGCCCTGCGATGTGCATCCATTTTCAATCACGGCGCCGACGCACCCAAAAAATAGAAAAAGAAAAAAGCTCTGCCTCGATGGGAGGCTTTCTGCTGACTGCTATCTCTTGGCTGTGACAGCTGTTATATAGGAAAGGGTGGGGCCACACAGTGATGAAACCACTGCCCCCTTCTGACATCATGTGATGTCACATGACATCATAGGGGCTGGGTCACCCATTTATGTCACCAGGTGGCTCCGCCCTTGCCTATATAACAACTTTCACAGTCAAGAGACAGCAGTCCCAGGGAGGCCTCCGACGGAGGCGGAGCTTTTTTTTTCTATTCTTCGGGTCCGTTGGGCGGCGTGATTGAAAATGGATGGACATCGTGGGACACTTTTTTTAATCAAAGGAATTGTCCAAAATGGTCTTCTGTCATTTTTACTTTGTTGACACGTTTTTGGTGACTGGGTAGGGGTAACCATTCACATAGGGGGGCCGGGATATTGGGGCCCCCTTGTTAAAGGGGGTTCCAGATTCTGATAAGCCCCCCGCCCGCAGACCCCAACAACCACCGGGCAAGGGATGTGGGCATATGGCCCTTGTCCCCATCAACATGGGGACAAGGTGCTTTGGGGGGGACCCCAAAGCACCCTCCCCATGTTGAGGGCATATGGCCTGGTGAAATAAATTCTACCATAAATATTATCTGAGGGTGGTTACAGATTCCCTCTATTTATTCCATATGTATTAATTTGTCTATTCCTATTGTTAGCTAGTCTATTAAAACTCTGATAATGTTACTGTTGATAGCACAATAATATAAGGTTATTAAAACAAACACACTGCTTAATAAAACAACGTCTTATTTATTTCCCAAGACAATAGGAAAATGCTAACATGAAAATACTATAGAGCATATAACAAAAGAACATCAAAGATACTGATCGCAAGGCTGTCCCCTAGACACGGTCTCATCAGCTTTTCACATTTTTTTATTTGGTCCAAAAAAGACAAGATCTTCAGGGCCAATGCAATAAAGAGTAACACAAAAACATAATGTATGAATACATGTACAACATGTCACAACAATATGCATATCTCCATGGGAGGGGAGATTTAAAAACGGCAAATAGGTGTATCTCCAGAGATCATAGCTCCTCGAACTGTCTTGGATTCTAAGTCCGCCAGACATAGTACATCATACATTCCACTTCCCCATGAGAGCATGTCTGACTACATAATCATAGAACAAAAAGTTTCCCCATGGGTCTCGTCTCCTACGATTTTCCTTTTTCACATTGATAAGAATAGGGAGGGAAAAAAATAGGGATATAGACTGGAGAAATTAAAGAAGATAAGAGTCAAAGGTAAAGAGGGGAGAGGGGGGTGACCATGAACATGGGCCCACAGAGTGTTCAGGGTATAGCTTGGTATAACCTGATTCGGTACATTTGTCACATCGCAGAGATGCAAATGGAGAAGTGCCTTGAAATTCAGGTGTCTGTGTTGTTTCCCAGGAGGGATTGGCCCTCGTCAGAGAATACAATCAGGTTCCACAGGGTCCAGGTTTTGGAGTATTGGTCTCTCTGATGTCTGGCAGTGAAGATATAGTCTTCCGTTTTTCTTATGTCTACGACTTTTCTACGCCATAGATCAATGGTTGGTGGGCGTGGGGATTTCCAAAGGAGGGGGATACATGCCTAGGCAGCATCAAGGAGATGGCGGATCACAGATTTCTTATACACATTCGCCGGGGTCTCTGAAGCATGTAGGAGGAAGAAAGCCATCCGGGATAGGGCAGTCTGTAAACTTTTGCACAATTTGACATACTTTCCTCCAAAAGTCTGCAAGTTCGGGGCATGACCAGAAGATGTGTAGGAGGGTTTCTTGACCACTCTGGCATCGCCAGTCGAGGGAAAGTATTTATGTAGTTGTGATGGGGTTCTATACCATTGTGACAACATTTTAAAATTAGTCTCCTGTGCCTTTGTACAGATGGAGGATTTGTGTACAAAATGGAGGATGTGGAGTTGCTGGCTTGGGTTAAAGTGATGATCTAACTCCCGTTCCCACCCGATCAGACCTGGGGGTTGGAAGTCATCTGGGGGCGTATTTAACAGGTTGTAAGCATGTGAGAGTGTATGTGGTAGAACCCCAGTGTCTGAGCAGCATTCTCAGAGTCTCTAGGGTGTGGTATGGATTTTAAGAAATGACCTCGCTGAAGCGCTCTCAGAAAATCCAAATGGAAGGGGCCCACAGGGTCTGTGAGTTCTGATATGGACACCCATCTTCCTATGTTACGGAAGTGAGAATCTTGGTAATGGCCTGATCTGATTCTGAAAAATTGCATCGCGAAGACGGCATGAATTTTGGGTTACCCAAAATAGGGGCTAGGGGCGAGTTCGTGAAGTGGGACCAATGAGGGGGTGTCGTTTGACACAGGTAGGAAGTGATGTGTAACACCATGGTGCTCTATTGAGAGGTACGAGACTTTGTCCCTGTTTCAAACGAGGCCACATCTTAGCATTGTGGTGTCAGCACCAGTCTATGAGCCTACTGAGATGTGTTGCATAATAATAGGTGCGTATGTCCGGCATTACCAAGCCTCCATGTTGTTTGGTTAGTGAGAGTAACATCCTGCTTAGACATGGTCATTTGTGGGCCCAGATGAACTCTATAAATAGTGAGTGCGTCAGTTTAAAGTAGCTTGCAGGGATATGAATAGGCAAGACCCGGAGAAGATATAGAAATTTAGGGAGGATGCTCATTTTCAATATGTTACAGCGTCAGAACCATGAATGGAGGTCAGTGTGCCATGTACTGAGAAGAGTACGGACCAATTTTAGAAGAGGGGGAAAGTTTAGGATAAATATTTTGGAGAACTTTGTGTCACGCCGTGTCCGGGATTTGATCCTGGGACCTGGTGTTCACAGACGGGTTCCTATTGCCTGAACCAAAAAGGAACTTGCTTTTTGGTAGAATCTCTGTTTGGTTCTACTCCGTGAGTTTGGATGTTGGCTCCACCCTGGGACCAACTGTTGGTAGTCACCTGATCCTCACTTCCCCTTCCTGTCCTTGCCCTAGTATAGGTTCCTGTTAGTGCTAGAAAAAATAAGAATTGCGCTAATACCTATATATCATACCATAAGAATCTACAATGAAAGAAGATAGTATTCACTTCATTTATACTTACCATCACTATCTTCTTTCATTGTAGATTCTTATGGTATGATATATAGGTATTAGCGCAATTCTTATTTTTTCTATGCTTTATTTACAATTAATGTTTATTGTCGGATTTGCAGCTTTTCAAATGATTTAATTATTCACTTGGTTTTTAGCGCAGTTTTTTTCAATTTTTTCATATTTCCTGTTAGTGCTAGTTTGGTGGATGCTATTTGTTTCTGGTTGCTGACTTTGCTTGTTCCTGACTCTGATTATTGGATTACCCCTTGGATTTATGCTGATCTTCTAGTTGCTGACGTTGCTTGTTCCCGACTCTGATTCTTGGATTACCCCTTGGATTTACGCTGATCTCATTGCTGACCCTGCCTGTTTCCGACACTGCCTTCTGGTCGAACCCTGTGTACTTCTGCCTTGGTCCACTGTCTTGGTTTGTCCTTTCACCTGCCAGGTTCCTGTCTTTGGCCTCTACTAACCATGAGTTATTTATTGGTGGTTCCCTGTTAGGCTGTTAGCACCATCTATTGCGGTTCCTTTATTCTGGCTGCAGGATCTCAACCGTCTCTTCACCTGATAATGGGATAACAAGACTACTGTTCAGGAAACTGGAGAGGCGGTTGGAATTTCCTGGCAGACCTGACATTTTACTAGGGCCAGATGGACCTCAGTGACCTGGTGCAGGCAGTCTCTCTACAGGGTCAGCTGTTGGGTGAGCAGGCCAATCGTGTACAGTCCTTGGAGGAGAAATTGGATGCCATCATGACTATGTTATCCTCTTTGTCTACTGCACATGGTGCTTGTCCTGCCACTTCTAATAACCATGAGTCTGGGGAACCAGTAGTCATGTCTAACCCCCAGGGTTCTCCCGCTCCGAAGATACCTCTCCCCGATAAGTATGATGGGAACCCCTTGGACTGGAGGGGGTTTCTCAACCATTGCCGGTTGCATTTTAGAAATCAACCTCCTGTGTTTGCCTCTGCTCAAGACAAGGTGACATTTATTATTTCCTTGCTAAAGGGCAGAGCTTTGTCCTCAGTGTCACCTCTTCTTGAGAGAGATGTCCCTATACTTTCCGACTACCCCATGTTTATAAAAACCTTTGAGGAAATATTTGATGTTCCTGGCAGAGTAGCTGCAGCTGAGGCTTGTATTCTTGATTTACATCAGGGTAAACGCACAGTAGCATCTTATGCCATTGAATTTCACACACTTTCACAGCACCATGAATGAATTTTGGTGAGTTACGAAAATGGCATGATTGTGGCAAATGATAAAGCACTGTGGGAGTTATTAACTAAAGGAAAATCCACTTTGCACTCCAAGTGCACTGCAAAAGTGCACATGAAAGTACACTTGAAACTGCAATGAAAGTGCACTTGTAGTGCAAAGTGAATTTGCCTTTAGTAAATAACCCCCATTTCAGTGTAAACACCAACTTAGTCCAAAAAATTATATTGGGCATTAAAAGAAGAAGCCACACATTGTTGAGTAGAAAACTTTTTAAAACAGGCATTTTTAAAACCATAAAACAATACACAACTAAGTAACTTACAAAGTTCAACTTTGACAAAGTGAAGGCAATATCAGACATTAATATGTCTAAACTGTGTTGATATTGCCTTCATCAGATGTTGTGATGTCACCCCTGTAAAAGCCAAATTTTGAAGATGCACACAAATTGAGCGTCAAAATGGGGATTTCCCCCCTGACCCCTTGCCTAATGTCAACATGTGCTAGCTCCCATCATGGGTGATCAATGGACGTGTTTGGGGGTGCAACCCCTTCCTCTCATCTACTTTAGTTGTGAGGAAGGGGTTGCACCCCCAAAACGTGTACCTTGATACCGTGATGGCAGATAGCACATGTTGACACACTATGTGCATCTTCAAAATTTGGCTTTCTAAAAAATATTTAAAATGTGTGAAAATAATCAAAATACAAACAATCTAGAAGAATTTTGGGGTGTTTTAGATTCTGCCTAAAACATCAATGATGTTTTTACATATTTTTTCCACATCATTGATGTCTTCCTTGATCTTCTGTAAATCACAATTGCACACCATGATCTCCCCGATGAGGACGTGTGCACTTGCACTTGTGAAATGAGATTCTTCTTCCACAACATCCACATCACCTAAAATAAAAAAAAACACACCATGTATTATAAATATGCAGGCATCCATCTATTACCTGAAGCTGTGGTCTCAGAAACTCACCTGTTGTGGTCACTATTTCACCAATTTCATAAGCCTCTCCTTCCTCCACATCTTCTGGTTGTGGTGTGGGGATTTAATTTTCTTTAGAAGGTGGGGGGTCCCTGGTGTCCTCAGATGTCCCGAGTCTTTTCTCCCCTATGTGAATTAAAAAAAGGTATACTTAGCACACAGATATTTGATGCGAGAAATAGTAATATGAAACATTACTTGGAAGTGTCATACAATTGTCTTTTTTGGCAGAGTTCCAAGCTGAAGACATTATTTTTTTCCCTTTATAAAGCTTGAATACTTACCTTTTTTGTAAAATTTTCACACATGGAGACAGCCCTAGTATCCTAGCACCTGTGTGGGACACCCTAAAAAGGGTGTTCTGGTGTCCAACACTAGTGCTCCTGCATCCAGATGTGTAAACAGCTGCTGAGTGGCCTCTCCTTACACTGAATCAAGTTTGCATTTCATTCTAGTTACAAACCCATCTAGACAACAAATGTCTTTTAATAGAAATAGGTATGAACAAATGTAGTTAACCTGCATCTGCCAAAAACGTTTTATTAGTGGGCGAACGAATGATGTTTACTATGAATAATTACTGTACCCAAGAACCTGAAACTTGCCATTTTAAACTGTACAACAGTAAAGAATTGCACATAGAGCAGCACGAACGTAATAATAATAATAGTAGGAACATACAACTACTTACTTTTTTGAAGAACTCTCTTGATCTTTCTGTACTGATCCTGCTCCCTCAAATTGAGGTCTGACCATCGTTTCCTCAGTTGATCCTTGGATCTCCATACCCCAAAATCCTTCTGCAGACTTTTCACAACTTTAGTCATGATCTTGGCCTTTCTGACATTTGAGTTTGGGTAAGGTCCATGCTTCCCGTCATAGTCGGCCCTCTTCAAGATTTCCACCATCTCCACCATCTCTATAAAGGACATATTTGATGCCTTAAATCTCCTCCGGGATCGGGACATTCGTGGCTCCGGCCTTTCGTGGTTGCAGCTGCTGCTGTCTGCATGCACTTGCTCTTTCTCCGCCATGTGCTCTCCCACTGCGCCAAAAGACAAGGGGCGGGAAATAGACTAGAAAGAACATCAGGGGTGGGCGGAGTTTCACGCATGTGCAGTGTATATAAACCGAATGTACGATCTGTGAGTGGAGGAAGGAGTAGCGGAAGTGCAGATCGTTCTAATGAAGGTACAAGTTTAACTTGGTGAATCAGTGGCCTATACAGCTTCTAGATTGAGGCCTACATTGGGACAAGATTAGGAGAGTTTAGACTGACATTAGGGTTTGTCTTGTGTTGTGTCTTGCAGAGAGAATGGATAGCTTCAGTGATCACAACTTCCTCCCCCTATTCATAGACAAGTACAGGGAGCTGCCCTGTCTGTGGCAGGTGAAACATCCGCATTATAATCATAAACAAAAGAGGCAGGCAGCGCTGGAGAAACTGCTGGAGTTGGTGGAGCCGCAGATCCCCACGGCAACCATCCCCTATTTGAAGGCAAAAATTGGTGGGCCGAGGAGCACTTATAACAGGGAGCGCAATAAGGTTCAGGATTAGGGATGAGCCGAACACCCCCCTGTTCGGTTCGCACCAGAACATGCGAACAGGAAAAAAATTCGTTCGAACACGCGAACACCGTTAAAGTCTATGGGACACGAACATGAATAATCAAAAGTGCTAATTTTAAAGGCTAATATGCAAGTTATTGTCAATAAAAGTGTTTGGGGACCTGGGTCCTGCCCCAGGGGACATGGATCAATGCAAAAAAAAGTTTTAAAAACGGCCGTTTTTTCAGGAGCAGTGATTTTAAAAATGCTTAAAGTCAAACAATAAAAGTGTAATATCCCTTTAAATTTCATACCTGGGGGGTGTCTATAGTATGCCTGTAAAGGGGCGCATGTTTCCCGTGTTTAGAACAGTCTGACAGCAAAATGACATTTTGAAGGAAAAAACTCATTTAAAACTACCGCGGCTATTGCATTGCCGACAATACACATAGAAGTTCATTGATAAAAACGGCATGGGAATTCCCCACAGGGCAACCCCGAACCAAAATTAAAAAAAAAAAATGATGTGGGGGTCCCCCTAAATTCCATACAAGGCCCTTCAGGTCTGGTATGGATATTAAGGGGAACCCCAGCCAAAATTTTAAAAAAAAATTGACGTGGGGTTCCCCCTAAATTCCATACCAGACCCTTCAGGTCTGGTATGGATTTTAAGGGGAACCCCGCGCCAAAAAAAAAAAAAAAAAAACGGCGTGGGGTCCCCCTAAAAATCCATACCAGACCCTTATCCGAGCACGCAACCTGGCAGGCCGCAGGAAAAGAGGGGGGGACGAGAGTGCGGCCCCCCCCCCCTCCTGAACCGTACCAGGCCACATGCCCTCAACATTGGGAGGGTGCTTTGGGGTAGCCCCCCAAAGCACCTTGTCCCCATGTTGATGAAGACAAGGGCCTCATCCTCACAACCGTGGCCGGTGGTTGTGGGGGTCTGCGGGCGGGGGGCTTATCGGAATCTGGAAGCCCCCTTTACCAAGGGGACCCCCAGATCCCGGCCCCCCCCCTGTGTGAAATGGTAAGGGGTTACTTACCCCTACCATTTCACTAAAAAACTGTCAAAAATGTTAAAAATGACAAGAGACAGTTTTTGACAATTCCTTTATTTAAATGCTTCTTCTTTCTTCCTTCATCTTCTTCTTCTTCTGGTTCTTCTGGCTCTTCTGGTTCTTCCTCCGGCGTTCTCGTCCAGCATCTCCTCCGCGGCGTCTTCTATCTTCTTCTCCTCGGGCCGCTCCGCACCCATGGCATGAGGGGGGAGGCTCCCGCTCTTCTCTTCATCTTCTTCTTCATCTTCATCTTCTTCTTCTTCTTCTTCTTCTCTTCTTCATCTCTTCTTCCTTCTTCATTTCTTCTGCGGGCCCCTCCGCATCCATGCATGGAGGGAGGCTCCCGCTGTGTGACGGCGTCTCTTCGTCTGACGGTTCTTAAATAACGGGGGGCGGGGCCACCCGGTGACCCCGCCCCCCTCTGACGCACGGGACATGACGGGACTTCCCTGTGGCATTCCCCGTGACGTCACAGGGAAGTCCCGTCAATTCACCGTGCGTCAGAGGGGGGCGGGGTCACCGGATGGCCCCGCCCCCCGTTATTTAAGAACCGTCAGACGAAGAGACGCCGTCACACAGCGGGAGCCTCCCTCCATGCATGGATGCGGAGCGGCCCGCAGAAGAAATGAAGAAGGAAGAAGAGATGAAGAAGAGAAGAAGAAGAAGAAGAAGAAGATGAAGAAGAAGATGAAGATGAAGAAGAAGATGAAGAGAAGAGCGGGAGCCTCCCCCCTCATGCCATGGGTGCGGAGCGGCCCGAGGAGAAGAAGATAGAAGACGCCGCGGAGGAGATGCTGGACGAGAACGCCGGAGGAAGAACCAGAAGAGCCAGAAGAACCAGAAGAAGAAGAAGATGAAGGAAGAAAGAAGAAGCATTTAAATAAAGGAATTGTCAAAAACTGTCTCTTGTCATTTTTAACATTTTTGACAGTTTTTTAGTGAAATGGTAGGGGTAAGTAACCCCTTACCATTTCACACAGGGGGGGGGCCGGGATCTGGGGGTCCCCTTGGTAAAGGGGGCTTCCAGATTCCGATAAGCCCCCCGCCCGCAGACCCCCACAACCACCGGCCACGGTTGTGGGGATGAGGCCCTTGTCTTCATCAACATGGGGACAAGGTGCTTTGGGGGGCTACCCCAAAGCACCCTCCCAATGTTGAGGGCATGTGGCCTGGTACGGTTCAGGAGGGGGGGGGGGCCGCACTCTCGTCCCCCCCTCTTTTCCTGCGGCCTGCCAGGTTGCGTGCTCGGATAAGGGTCTGGTATGGATTTTTAGGGGGACCCCACGCCGTTTTTTTTTTTTTTTTTTTGGCGCGGGGTTCCCCTTAAAATCCATACCAGACCTGAAGGGTCTGGTATGGAATTTAGGGGGAACCCCACGTCAATTTTTTTTTTAAATTTTGGCTGGGGTTCCCCTTAATATCCATACCAGACCCGAAGGGCCTTGTATGGAATTTAGGGGGACCCCCACATCATTTTTTTTTTTTAATTTTGGTTCGGGGTTGCCCTGTGGGGAATTCCCATGCCGTTTTTATCAATGAACTTCTATGTGTATTGTCGGCAATGCAATAGCCGCGGTAGTTTTAAATGAGTTTTTTCCTTCAAAATGTCATTTTGCTGTCAGACTGTTCTAAACACGGGAAACATGCGCCCCTTTACAGGCATACTATAGACACCCCCCAGGTACGAAATTTAAAGGGATATTACACTTTTATTGTTTGACTTTAAGCATTAATAAAATCACTGCTCCTGAAAAAACGTCCGTTTTTAAAACTTTTTTTTGCATTGATCCATGTCCCCTGGGGCAGGACCCGGGTCCCCAAACACTTTTTATGACAATAACTTGCATATAAGCCTTTAAAATTAGCACTTTTGATTTCTCCCATAGACTTTTAAAGGGTGTTCCGCGGCATTCGAATTTGCCGCGAACACCCCAAATTGTTCGCTGTTCGGCGAACTTGCGAACAGCCAATGTTCGAGTAGAACATGAGTTCGACTCGAACTCGAAGCTCATCCCTATTCAGGATTCCATGAGATCAGAAGCTGCAGCAGATGCCATTTATGTCCCCAGGCTGTGGTACTATGACAGACTGCATTTTCTGTCAGACCAAACTGAAGTCAGGCAATCACTCTCAACCCTTCCTTCCACTCTTCCTTCCACGCTTCCTTCCACCCCAGCTGAGGCTTCCAATGTCCAACCTGGGCCTTCCAGCCAGGAAGAAATGGAGGAGCCCAGCTTGAGCCAGGTATAGCATTGTTCTACATATTTCTTGTCGTAAAATTAATGATGTTAACTAGATGTTATTATTGATCACTAATTGCTGATTTAATAAAATGTTTTACATATCAATAGACAGTAGTGGCCAAAAATGTTTGGGACAAGAATGAAAAATGCTGGGGTCAGAATCTTTTCTATTTGATCACATTCAATTTGTACCAGTCATGAGCTGAAAGTTGTGTGTGATTGATAAATAAAAAACTAAAACTATGTCCCTTTTTCATACACCGGAAAGCCTCAGCCAGGAGGAGGGCATGTAATGTGGCAGCCAGGAGGTGGCGGGGAAAGTGGCAGCCAGGAGGTGGCAGGAGTAAGTGGCAGCCAGGAGGTGGCCCGGCCCTGTAGCCTGACTGAATCCCAGGTCCCTCCCCTCTGCCTTCCAACCAAAAGGCCCAGGAAGGGGAGTAATGAGGAGGAGGCAGCGCTTGGGCTGATTAGGGAGGCTAATGCTGCCCTCTGAACCACCCCCACTCTTCAAGAGGCCTTTGCCTCCATGGCTGCATGCAAAATGCAGGAAATGGAGGAGGGCCAACACCTCATCTGTGAGGAAATTATGTATCTGTCCCTAAATAAGGGGTTGAGGGGCCAACTCACAACCCAAACCCACCTGTGTGAGTTGGACCATCCTCCTCGTCCACCTCCTGCCACAACTCCAAAAACACAGCCTGGAATCAAGCCTCGAAGGAAGAGTGGAAGGAAGACAAGAGTAGGATGGCCTGGGTTCAGTCTGGTCTGACAAAAGATGCAGGCTGTGGTATGACCACAGCCTGGGGACATATATGTCATCTGCTGCTGTTCCTAATCTCTTGTAGTCCAGGACCGGATTGTACTCACTATTATATGGACTCCTCATGCTACCAATTTTGTGTGTAAAATAGCTGATGTGTGCCCTGGGGTACAAAGGCTTCGCCAATTTCACCAGTTTCTCCAGCGTTGCCTTCCTCTTTATTTGATTATGACCCATAATAAATGGCTATTTTGTATTCATAAATACTTGCCTATGTGTTTAACTTAAAAAAGGACAGTTTGTTTGTCAGTAGGCAGGTACATTTCCTAAATACAATGTCAAATTAACAAGGGACACCAACACCAAACAACCTCCTTAAGGTTAAAAAAATACCAGCTAATAATGGTGTTGTGGTAACTTGACATACAAAACGAAAAACAATATTATGGAGTGCACTAGAAAAACAAAAAAAAAAAAAAAAGCAGGATATCTTGATAAAAAACCTCTATAAACAAAAATTAAATACATTATTATGGAGATTTGACGAAAACAAAAAGATAAAATATTCATGAGATCACAAGAAATAATAAAGAAATCATTTTTTCATAACTCTGTGTGAATATCAGCAGCAAAACAACTTCATTATTCTAGCATTATGAAGAAGAGAATGCGCTGCATTTAAAAGATTTTTAAATTTGCAGCGTGACGAATGTGCTATCTCCACTACAAACGCTAGTTTTACCAGACCGAGCGCTACTGTCTCGTAATTGATTCAGAGCATGCGTGGAACTTTGTGCGTCGGAATTGTGTACACAAGATCGGAATTTACGAGAGCGGATTTTGTTGTCGGAAAATTTGAGATCCAGATCTCAAATTTTGTTTGTCGGAAATTCCGACAGAAAATGTTCGATGGAGCCTACAATTTCCGACAGCAAGCTCCTATCGAACATTTGTTGTCGGAAAATCCGACCGTGTGTAGGCGGCATAAGGATATACAGCATCATCGTTTCCATGTATGCACTGTTCTTCAACGTTTAAGGGATCACAGGTTGTATGCCAAACTTTCCAAGTGCTCCTTCAAACTTCCTGAAATACCCTTCCTGGGTTACATAATTTCGTCTGAAGGATTCCAAGAAGCTCATTGCCATCTTATTATGGCCCAGACCTAACACTTTAAAGGAAATTCAGCATTTCATTGGGTTCTGTAATTATTATCGGAAGTTTATCAAGAATTTTTCCAAGATTCTAGCTCCCATCACTGCTCTCACTAAGAAAGGGATCAACTGCTCTGTGTGGCCTCCGGAAGCTCTGGAGGCATTCAATCATCTAAAGTCTGCCTTCTGCTCCGCTCCTGTACTCCACCATCCTCAGACTTCTGCTCAATTTTTCTTGGAGGTCGATGCCTCCGAAGTAGGCTCTGGAGCTATTATCTCAACGAGAACCTACTTCCGACATACTTCATCCGGTCGCCTTCTTCTCCAAAAAATTCTCCGTTGCAGAACAGAACTACGACATAGGGAATAGAGAGCTTTTGACTATCAAGCTAGCATTCTCTGAATGGAGACACCTTTTAGAAGGTACGGAAATTCCGGTTGTGGTTCAGACTGACCATAAGAACCTGATCTACCTGGAGAAAGCTTGAAGACTGAATTCCAGACAAGCCCGCTGGGCACTTTTTTTCTCCCAGTTCAATAACATACATTCCTGGCACCAAGAACACCAAGGCCAATGCCCTGTCTCGGCAATTCCCTTGTGAGAATCTGCAAATACCTCTTGATCATATTGTCCCTCCTGAACAAATTATTGCACAACTGTATACTGCACTACAAAGGAACTTGTTTGCTGCACAGTCTCAGGCACCTTCTAATTTCTCAGTTCTGCCCAATACTTTGTTTGTTCCCCTAGAATTACGGAAAGAAGTGTTACAAAGGCCCCATGGCCAGAAGGTATCCAGACATCCTGGTATCAATCAAACCTTCCTATGCTTAAAGTCCCTGGTTTGGTGGCCTACTCTAAAAAAGGATGTTATAGCCTTTGTTAGAGCCTGTTCGGTTTGTGCGGCCATCAAAATGCATCGTGCTGCTCCTCAAGGTTTACTACAACCGTTACCTGTTCCTCGTGCTCCCTGGACTCATATTAGCATGGACTTTATCGTGAATTTTCCTCCTCCAGTGGGAATATCGTCATTTGGGTTGTAGTTGACCAGTTAGCCCACTTCATTCCCATGCCCGCATTACCTTCTGCCCCCAGCTTGGCCCTCAGTTCATTTCCTCATTTTGGAGGGCCGTTTGCAAACACTTGGGAATCAAGAATTCCCTGTCTTCAGGATACCACCCCCAATCTAATGGCCAAACAGAAAGGGTCAATCAAGATTTGGAGATCTACCTAGGGGCTTATATCAATGCTGAGCATGACAACTGGTGCGAGATGTTACGCAATTGGCGCACAATTCGCAATGGCACTCTTCCCTAAGATGTTCCCCTTTCCAAGCTGCCTTTGGGTATCAACCCAGGGTTCTTCCCTTCCAATCTTCTTTGGTAGAGGTACCTGCAGCAGCCAACATGGTGTCTAGATTAATGAAGCACTGGAAGAACATAAGAAAGGTTCTGCTGCAGTCTGTACACCGATACAAGGGGTTTGCGGACCTTCGCAGAAAACCTGCCCCCGCTTTTGTCTTAATCAGCTAGTATGGTTATCTACCAGGAAAATTAAGCTGCAGCAGCCCTCTCCCAAATTAGGTCCTAGATTTATAGGACCTATTCGCATCCTTCAGCAATCAGTCCGGTGGCTTATAAACTTTGCTTGCCCCCTCACCTTCGTATCCCCAATACATTTCATGTATCCTTACTTAAACCCTTTGTTAAGAATAGGTTCTCTCTACCCTCTAGACGTCCTTCTCCAGTCTCTGTGGATGATCATCAAGAGTATGAAGTTAGAAAAATTCTTGATTCCTGACGTAGGGGTAGACAATTACAATATCTAGTGGACTGGAAGGGCTACTCCATTGCAGAGAGGACGTGGGTGCCCATGTTCATGCCCCACTGCTGGTCAAGTCCTTCCACGATAGGCACCCATCCAAACCCAAATAGGTTGGGGGGCATCTTTGTGTGGGGGGTACTGTCACGCCATGTCTGGGATTTGATCCTGGGACCTGGTGTTTGCAGACAGGTTCCTATTGCCTGAACCGAAAGGGAACTTGCTTTTTGGTAGAATCTCTGTTTGATTCTACTCCGTGAGTTTGGATGTTGGCTCTACCCTGGGACCAGCTGTTGGTAGTCACCTGATCAGTGACCCTATAAATCCTCACTTCCCCTTCCTGTCCTTGCCCTAGTATAGGTTCCTGTTCGTGCTAGTTTGGTGGATGCTACTTGTTTCTGGTTGCTGACTTTGCTTGTTCCTGACTCTGATTATTAGATTACCCCTTGGATTTACGCTGATCTTCTGGTTGCTGGCGTTGCTTGTTCCTGACTCTGATTCTTGGATTATCCCTTGGATTTACTCTGATCTTGTTGCCGACCCTGCCTTTTTCCGACACTGCCTTCTGGTTGACCCCTGTGTACTTCTGCCTTGGTCCGCTGCCTTGGATTGTCCTTTCACCCGCCGGGTTCCTATCTTCGGCCTCTACTAACTGTGAGTTATTTATTGGTAGTTCCCTGTTAGGCTGTTTGCACAATCTATTGTTGTCCTTTTATTCTGGCTGCAGGATCTCAACCGTCTCTCCACCTGATACTGGGATAACAAGACTACTGTTCAGGAAACTGGAGAGGCGGTTGAAATTTCCTGGCAGACCTGACACTTTGAAGGGATGAAAGTGCCCAAATATTTCGTTATATATATATATAAGCGGTGTCTGTCCATTTCAATTTAAAGGTCGCTTGGAGTTGAAGGAGCTGTGGCTGTGATATACCAACCCCCATCGCTTCTAACTTAGTAAAATTAATTTTTAGATTGGACAGCTCTCCGTAGATTTCAAGTTCGCGTAGCAGATTTGGGAGAGAGATAACTGGTTTTGTAAGTGAAAACATCATATCATCTGCATATGCTGATACTTTTTGTTGCGAGTTTCCCACACTAACACCTGTGACATCTGGGTTGGCCCAGAAAAGGCTCCAAGGATAGGGAAAATAGGAGGGGCAACAGGGGGCTTCCCTGTCTGGTCCCATTGGTGATCTTGAAGGGTTCTGATAAAAACCCCATCAGCCTTGACCTTGGCTGACGGGCCGGAGTAAATGGACCTAATCCAATTCACCATTTAGCTTCTCTGACCTTCATGCCGTAGGACCGAAAACATAAAAGGCCAGTGAACACGATGGAAGGCCTTTTCTGTGTCCGCCCCTAGAAAAACACATGGGGTTTTCATGGTATTGGTTACAAGCAGTAGATTAAGAACTTTGGTTGTGTTGTCCCTAGCTTCTCTGAGTGGGACTAAGCCAACCTGGTCTAAATGAATCAGGGCAGGAAGGTGTTGCTGTATTCTAGTTGCAATTATTTTAGTAAATAGTTTAAGGTCAGTATTCAGTGGGGACCCTAGACACGGTGTCATCAGCTGGGCTCAAGATGGTAACAGAGAAAGCCATGAGGCTCAGAGAGCCATCCGGCACGAGCCAAGAGCAGTAAACGGGCTATTTCCCTTCTGTGTGCACTTTTTACACGTTCATTCAGACCCACTCAAAACCACACCCCACTAGCCTCCTGTCCAATGAGATATTGCCAAGAGGTAGTCCTTTTAATATATTATATTTCTGTCCAGCCTGCTGTATTGGCCTCTAGGGGCAGTTCTTAGCTGGCCCTTTGATCTTCTGTAGCAGGACATTCATCAATTATCTTGTCAGCCATGGTCCTTTTTGAAGCTTGCTTGCAGAGCGTTATCACACCAGTCAGTCAGGAGCCAAGCTGTTGTTCAGCCTTGATAGTGTGCCTGACTTCTTTCAGATGAAGATTCTGATATGCTACAAAGCTTTGATGTGCAACTTGTTACATTCCAGACAGCCACCAAGAATGCAGAGACTTGGTATAGCCATAGTTCATATTTCAAACACCTCTTGTATTATGAAATAAAACATTTTGCTTTCCAACATAGGCCACTTTGCGCCTAAAGGGCGCATATCACCCCTCTTCAGACACGGTTCCTATGGAACAGTCCGTAACTGTTTTGATGCGTCGTGCTTCCCAACATGTGTTTCAGAACCAGTTCCTATGGAACAGTCCATAACGGTCTTAACGTGTTGTACTTCCCAACATGTGCCGCTTTGCCACCGAGTGACATACCACCATCATTTTTCAGTGACAGCTTCCATGTCACCATTCTGTGTCTTCTCCTTTCTGGTATCTTCACGACGGGTGCACTACAGGCAAGGGGTGTCCATTCACTCACCATTCACCAGCACACACTCAAAGCAACATATTAACCAGCTTTCAGATATAGAGTCTCAAGGAGGGCCTTACTCACCCATATTACTAACCAAAAATACACATATGTCACACTATACCATAACATAAATCAACCCATTACCATAATATATGCATATATATGTGACCCAACAAATTACACATCCCGCTCACAACTTACCTACTGTAAATACGGGTCGGGATTAGGCAAGCTTGCTCACAATGGCCTTTCCGAACTGCAATTTTGGCACATCAGCTGTATTTCAGAGAAACAATAGAAGCAGAACTTGCCAGTATCGGAACATTCCTGTGCACCTACTCAGCAGGGTTGCGCTCCGGGGCATGCGGGTGCGCGATGCAGCGGGGCGGCGCACACGGGTTCATGACATGGCGCAGGGGCGCGGGAGCGTGCGCACATTAACGTTACAGCCCCATGCTGGCCTATAAAAGGCTGATCTGTTCAATGTCTAATTTCTTGTTTGTCTTTCAGCTTCCAGTGTTCCGTTCCTGAGTTCAGTTACCTGTGTTTACCTGTGTGACCCGGATTGTTCCTGACCTGCTCTGCCTCTCTCCAGTGCTTTGACCCCGGCTTGTCTAAGGACTTCTCTGTTACCTGCCTCCTGTGTTTGACCCCCGGCTTGCTTCTCGGATTCCTCTGCCATCTGTCTTCCTGTGTATGACCCCGGCTTATCTAACGGACTTCTCTACTACCAGCTCACAGTGCATGACCCTCAGCCTGCCTTCAAGACTTCTCTGCTGCATTACTTCTGTGTTTGACCCCTGGCTTGCTTAAGGACTTCCTTACCTACTTGCTTCCTGTGTATGACCCGGCCTGCATTAAGGACTTGCCTTCACTGAACACTCCGTGCCTTCCTCCCGGTACCCTCCTGTGCTCAGTCCCAACCATTATTGGGTCTGTTGGGTTAGAGCCCCAGCCGGGTCTTCTACTCCAGTCCAGGTGTCCAGTTCATCTCTGCTCCACACCTCTACTCTGCAGGAGTTCTACTTTCAAGACTCATCTACCTGCTGCCGACCCGTGCCTCTCTGTGCCCTATACCCTCTGTACCACCTTCAGGGGTAGAGTGCGCTTAGCTGCAAGGGGAGCCGCTCTCAGCATCTTGGCCTTGGTGAGTATCCTGACATCAGGGCTCTGAATTGGCAGCAAAGCCTCTAACTTGTACGAAGAGACCTTACTGTCAATTCGTTCCTCAACTTGCATAGACAAATGTGAGAGCTTCCTATATAAATTTTGAGTCTAACACATATAAACCTGAAACAATGACAAACCACAAAATTCCATCCCTGTGTCTGGATTTCAGAGACCATGCCCAGGGTATACCATGCACCTCTACCTATTGTTAGGTTCAAGGAACAACCTAGTTCCATGACTAATGTTACATCGGTATCCTTTAGGACAAAGAAACAAACTCGTCTATGTCACAATTAATACCCAGGTGCTTCCTTCCCAGCAATGATCTCTCCATCCAGAACCCATAGTGAAATATCTTTACAACATTTCTCGTTCATCACCGTGTATTGACCTGGCACACAAAGGACATCATGGTCATGCTTCCAACAGAGGGAAATATTAACCTGCCTCCAGCTTCCATCCTCTCTGATCACGTGTGGGTAATTTAGTCTCCGATGCAACAAGGTAGAATCCCCAGTCAGTAAGCCAATTGATACCACCGAATACACAGACTGCACTTCTGTATATGGGATCAACGAGGAAGCATAACATTTCTCATAATCCAAACTAGCACAGCCCATCCAGGCATTTGACCACCACCTTGGATTCGTGTAAGAGATGTGTTTTGGCAAAATCTTACTGAGCTGTGATGCTAACTCATAAGGCCACTGCCCCTCATACAGAGCCTGTACAATCAGCTTGAAGTTGGTTGATACCTCCATCTGCCCCTGCGTGCACACCAGAGCCCAGGACAGATTTCTGTCCTGTACCATTACACTCTCTACCAACCTCTCAACATGGTTGACAAAATCCGGAGCCACTTTAACCTGGGTATTCATGTGACTTTGTTGAATGTTATTAAGGATGCCACCAACCTCTCTGAGTAACAAAGCCCCGATTACTGTCTGAAGCTATGGCTGAGAGTTTGTTCCTCAGGATACCAATGTCCATTCCATTTTTCCCAGCTCCTATTCCACCCTCCAATATAGTGCTGAATACATCCCTCCTCTTTCGGTTACTCCTCAGAAATAAGTGTCCTGAATGCCTTCTGTGTCCGTACATCTCCGGGAGTAAGCCACTGGTACAATGGCTGCACTTGATTTAGTGTATACTCAGCACATATGGGGTAATAGGTTTTTATCAACCATTGGGAGACGTTGAAGCGCTATGTGGTGAAGGCATACTGTATCCTGGTAGCCAACGTTTGTTCCCTTTATCTAACGGAGCATGCTCCCGTGTGTAGTCACTGGCATTACCTGTGCAAGGTTCCAACCTCTCAGGTGAGACATCAACCAGGCATATCTCTCCCATATCCAGCTCTGGTGTCCCACATGTCCAGTACCCGATAACCTCTCTGCAGGACTGCTAAGATTGAGACACCACCCCTACAAGGAAATTTTCACCCCATTGATGTGTCACCTGGCACCCTCTAGTCTGGCCAACAGACACCTTATTATGCATAAGTGCCAGCCTCCTGGGTACCTGCACCATATTAATTCAGTTATGTCAATATATGTCCCACATTAAAAACATGATTTTCTTCTTTCAATTCCTCCCTCCAAAAAAAAAAAAACATATTTTACATTTCTTGTTCTGAAGAATTGGGCAGGTTATATTCCCTCCCCAACCTCCGACCCATTGCACTTGTATTCACAGTACATATGCATTCCTAAATGACAGAAGAAACTCTGGCAAAATGTTTCACCAGTCTTGTTGCTGGGCAAAGTCTTTCCGATGCAGCATTGTCCATAAGAAAAAGAAACCTTATATTTGCAAGTATTAATCTGAATCTTTTTGTTTGTCCCTTCTCTCTTGAATGTTTATCAGAACAAATTTGTGGTGTGGTGTAGCACAAAAAAATTGCCAACCAGATGAACATCTTTCATCCCTGTTCCAGAAACCTCTCCTATCTCGCTCCACCAGGATTCTGGAAGTGAAATCCTATATCACAATATCTTCTCGCTTGCTATGTTTACTTATAGTTCCCTCCTTGGAACCCAGGAATTTAGTATTACTGGCTTCTACAACTCTAAACAAATTATCAAAGCATCCATGATATCTTTAGGCTGAACCCACTCTAAAATGGATCCCCATGGTAAGAGCAAAAACAATAAAATATGAACGTGAATGTTGCTTCTCAAAAATTTTCAATTTAAACGTTAAAAGAAACAATGCATTTATCTGTACCTTAAGACCTATGCACTAACTCCCCTTTGAGGTGGACAAAGCCTAAACTTTTTGGAACTTTTTCCACCTGAATGAAAATAAAAACAAAGAAAAAAACTACAATAACTCCAGTGGCTAGAATGGCTTCCTACCAAATCTTGTCTTAAACAAAATGTATTCAGCTGCTAATTGAGGACATAGCCAATGCCCCCCCCCCCCTTTCAGGTGGACTAAACCTAGTAATTTTTCCACCTGAACAAAACAAAAATAAAATAAATGAATAAACAATTAACAAAAATATTACAAAAAATAAAAAAATAAAAGAATTTTAAAAAATGTAAAAAAAAAAAACAAAAAAAAAAAAAATAAAATAAGAGGAGGAGGAAAAAACCACTTAATAATCATAACAGAAAAAAAAATTAAAAAAATAACAAACCAGAGGCTTATCCTTGAAAATACTAAAAATATATCAAGGTCCTCTATAATATTCCAAACATGAAGGGCAAACCTCTGAAATTCACATCTAAACCTTATTCATAGCAAAAAAACATTAACCAGAAAATTCTTAGTCTGAGAGGAGTCGTGAGATAGATCTAAAGAAGCTTACTTGCACAGTATTGGGGCTGTATATGTTGGCCTGGGTCACAGGTAGCCCCCGGAGTCGGCCCTTTAAAAAGATGTATCTGCCTTCTGTGTCTATAAGTGAGTCCACGGGTTGCCAGTCTAGGTTTTTGGAAATTAGGACTGAGATCCCTTTGGATTTAGCAAGCGAGTTGGTGGCGTGGAATACTGTTGGAAACAGATGGTTTGTGAGTTTGGGAATTTTGTTGGTGCGGAAGTGAGTTTCTTGTAGGAATACTATGTTTGCCTTTAATTTATACATCATATCAAGGACTTGTCTATGTTTTTCCCAGATGTTGAGACCCTTTGTGTCCAGTGAGAGTACTTTAAGAGTGGAGGGTATTTTTGTAGGGCGTGAGTGTGACATAGCATGTTAGTGTTCGGTCTTAAGCTAGTTGGGAAATCGCAATATGTTAGGCAATTATCTCTTCACTTGTGAACATGGGGGATCTGAAGGAAAGAAGGTTCTGGGTTAGTTTTGTTCTATTAGTGATGCAGTGGTGGCGGAGACTGTGAGGCAGGGGAGGAAGGGAAAGGGAAGGAAGGAGAGAGAGAGGGAGAAAGGGGAAGAAAAAAAGGGGGGGGCTTGGGGGGAGAAATCAGGGGGAGAGAGGGGGAGAAGGAGGACGGGATAGGTGAACTGGGAGGTAAGAGAAAATGGGATAGGCAGTAGTCCGGAGTTGGGGAGGTTATAAATAACCTACCCCAAAATGAAAAATGTATCCGGAAAGGTTTGACAGGAACAAATGTGTACCCGTCTTGTGGGGAAGTGGAAGAAGTTGGTATGGAACGGGCAAGATTCAATATCTCTTGTCCACAGGAGATTTGTGCTGCTGATCACGGGAAGGAGCCAGTATTTTTTTAGTACTAGACAGAATAGCTGTAGTTCTAAACTCAAGGGAAACAAACATCAGGCAATTTCCTCAGGTCACTTAGTAAGTGTATTGAACGAACAATAACAGATCTAGAGTAGAAAGCATAACATGTTATATTAGTACGGAACCAGAATAGTAACACGGAGTCCTCTTTACATGTACGTATCCTGAGGAGTATCTCCAGGTGAATGTAGATGGGAGAGACCTCCAACAGTGAAACAGTTCAACAGTATTTATAACATTCTATGTAAAGATCTATAGTACAACTTTAGTTGAATCTGTATCAGAAAACAACGCTACCTGTGGGTGCGGTCAGGCAGCGCCCTGTTTTGGTTTGTCATGCAGCACATTACAGTTCCATTTGGGTTGGAATGGGATCGCCACAGACCCTTATGTGGGTATCGTCCCATAAATTGCAAAGTGGGACAGTCCCGTAGCTCCTTGTAATGGAGTTGATTAGGCACATGTAATCAACCCATTGGTTTAGTGCGAATGGTTAGAGAGCCTTCACACCGATCGAATAACTAAATTTCGAAGGTACAACAGGATAAGTGAGAAGCAGCCTTTTAATGCAGTCTAACTTTTAAACACTCTTGTGACATCCTTTCTATATGAAGCAATTGGAAGAGGGGTGAAATCGCACAGACGCCGAGTCAGGGGAGCTATGTGAAAAGTCTGAAGCTCTTGGTTGCTTACAGAGCGATTATCTAAAGTGATTTTCCTCAATTTAGAAGAGGGGGTGGTGAAGTAATTATTTTGGGTCTGTATCCCTTTATAGGGAGCGAGTTGGCCTCTGTGCGATATTAACCCCCAGATGCAAACTTTTAAGACACATTTGAGACAACAATAAATACACTTACTGAACCTCAAGTCAGGGTAGTACCATGGACAGTAAATCAAGGAGGTCTATGTGTGGAATACCTTTGAGGATAAATAGGATTGGTGGGGGAGGGTTAGGGAATTGGGGGGTGGGGAGAGGGGGAAGGGGACGGGCAATAGGGAAGGTGGGTGGAAGGGATCAGGGAAGGGTGTGGGAAGGTATTTGGAGTGAGAGCACTACCCTCGTTGAGGTATCCCGATCGATCTCCCAGTTCAGTCTTAGGCGGTTTATTGGAGGGCATGTAGTTACCCCTAAGAGAGTGCCTTTTAACCTTTGAGACCGCATACTCTTCTAGGAAGGTCAATCAGAACATGGGGGGGTCTCCCAAGGGGAATAACCAACTTAGTTCAGATGGGGTTGAGTTTACCTTTTATGGATTAGACATCTAAGGAGTGATGTTTACATCGGTCAGGAACATCTAGGGAGAGCAGTCACTGGAAAAAAAAGAGCTTATCTCTGATGTAGATGTTATTGAGATATGCTTGTTGGCTTATGTGCTGCAAGTGGGTGTCGTAGGAAGGTTCTTATCCTGGTGTGGCACAGTCAACGTTGAGATGCGTGGGAGGTGAGGGGCGATATTGTTCAGTCGGAGCCTGAATGGTGAGCCCTCCTGTGAGCTGGGGAGGCCGTTGGGCTTTTGAGTACGGCATTCCGGGGGTCTGATGTAATGGATTCCCTTGGTAGGGTGGATCTGAGGCGTTTGATGTGGAAGTCATCGTAGACTGGAATAGGGTCAGTGAAAGTTGATCTTCTCATGTGTGGCGGGCGAAGAGTGTTGTACCAGTCCGGAATGTCAATGCGGGGAAGATTCAGTGTTTCACAGAAAGTGGGTAGATCTTCCGGCAGGCATAAGTTTGCTGTGCGGCCTTGAAAGGAAGCGGAGAGGCAAATTTCCACCGGTATTGGATCCCTTTGGTACATAGGAGACCGAGGAGAGGGCGTAAGTCTCTTCTATCTTGGAGAGTAACGGGCGATAGGTCTTGGAACAACTTTATATCAGCTCCTTGATATAGTAGGGAGCGACGGTCTCTAGCCCTATGGAGAATTCCTCCTTTAGTTTAAAGTTGACAAGACAGCAAAAAACATCTCTGGAGGGATCAGTATCTCTGCCTCTGGGTTTTAAGACTCTGTCTAAGTGCTCAAAGTCAATGGGCATTTCAGGGGGTCTGCCCAGGAGATCGTTAAAGATGGCAGAGTTTTCAATAGTTTCAGGGATGCCTCTGACCCGGATATTGTGGTGATGTCTTTGGATGTCTCTGAGCTGGGTATTTTGGGAGTGAGAGGAGGCCTGTAATTGTTGGATGGCAGTGTCATGAAGAGTTGTTGTTTCCTCCAGGACATCCATCCGTACTGCCATTGCCTGGACATCTCTCCTGAGATCTGTGATCGCTGATGAGAGTGTGGCTTTAATGTCTTCTGCCACAGAACATAGATCCTGTATGCTCAGAGGCTGCGTGGTATGAACATCAGGTGCTGTGGGCTGGGGCTGTGTGTGGCTCCTGCCTAAGGGGCTGAGGCTGGGGGGTTGTGTGGCGCTAGAGTAGGCCCGACTAGAAGCCGGGGCCTTGTGTACCTGGGTCTGGAAGATTTCCGGCCGAGTTGCGTTCCGGGTCCCCTGGGTGGGCGGGACCTAGCTGAGGAGGGATCACTTGAGTTTTCCCCATGTTTTGCTGCGGATGGCTCGGCTGGCTTAGTATATACTCTCCTGTGAGCAGGAGCTTGGGAGTCAAGCCATTCAGGTCCGGCGCCAAGCCATGCCCCCATTATGAACACTGCATTGTCTCAATAACTCATCAAATTGGCGCGTTAAAGCGTTTTCTGCCACAGTGTTAAAATTAACACAGGCAAGTGTCTTAAGAAAATCTTCAATGACCTCCATTGATGTGCTAATTAGTCTACACTGAAGGTTGCTCAACCAGTCTATACACAGCAGCTACCCACCAATTTATCTCTAGGGCCTCTGCTTTAAAAACATATATAATGTTTGGGGATTCTAAGTAATTTTATAGCAAAAAAAATGATTTTCACATGTAAACAAAAAGTACAAAAAAATGCCTGGCCTTTAAATGGTTAAAAAAGCACCAGAAAATGAACCTCCAAATGATTTCTATAGGAAACACACCAAAAACGCATCAAAAGTGCATCAAAACTACACCAGCGTGAATTTTTGGTGCTTTTTTATGAGTCACATGTACAAGTTTCACAGGTGCATGCTGGGAGTCAGAAATCCAGAAAACACACCAAAAACCCATTCAAAATGTGTTTTTGCAACACTCATACCATATTTTTAAGTGCACCAGTGTGAAAGGACCCTACATGCATATTCCTTTTAAAGATAAGCTGAAAAGGCCATTTGTAAGTACCTTAACTGTGATAGTAATACAGCCTTACCTCTCAGGGATTGCCACACACCATTAATCTAGTAATTTACCAGTGTCCTTTTCCTTTCTAAAGCAGAAGTGTTAGCTCAGTGTCAAGCTGAATGCTTCCCCCACATGCTGTCCAGCCTCCTTCTTCAACACATTGTCAAAAGCTAACATTATCTATTAGGCTTCTGAAGGACAATAAAATGGTCAATTATAACAGGCTTTGCACTAAAACAGTATATCTGGCATCACCTCCATACCCCCCATCCCCTTATTACAAAATGCTGGAGGAAAGAAGTGGAAAGTAATTTACCATAGTCCCCCAGTTCTAGCCACTTCCTGCAACTAATGTCATTGGGGGTCACAGCGAGATCTTGGGAAGACAGTCCATCACATGCCATTTTTGATCTTCAGCTTTCCTAGGAGCCCACAAAAAGACAGTGACATCACCCTGGCCTATGGGAACCCACTAGTTGCTGGGGAAAATGTAAGTACTTTTCATGTTTGCTTTCCATTTCTTTTATTGCATTACTCAAGTGCCTTAGGGGTTTTAGGTTGTCTACCCTCAGGGGTAGGGGGGCAGCCACTTAAGCTGACTGTGGGGTTGATATATTAAAATCGGAGAGTGCAAAATCTAGTGCAGCTGTAAATTGTAGCCAATCAGCTTCTAGCTTCAGCTTGTTCAATTAAGCTTTGACAAATAAAACCTGGAAGCTGATTATATGCAGAGCTGTACCAGATTGTGCACCCTCCAGTTTTAGTAAATCAACCCACTTGTGTTTTAGTGCTTTCACAACCACATTTTTTCATGTAACAGGTAACTTAAGCTTAACTATTTAGCAAATTCATAAGCAATGTCTCTGATTGGAAGAGAATACAACTAAATAACAGGACAAATAAAAATCGTTGAGAGGTAATGACAATTCAAGAGTGGGCATTGAACAGGCCAATGGGCACTGAATATGAAGCTATATTTTAGGTAATGTCCTGGGATGTACAAAACTTTTTAGCAACCCTTTTTTTGGGAAAAAAATGGAAACATTTAATGATTTTTAAATCAAATATAGTTTCTTTGTATATCTCTAAGACCATTAAAGTCTCAACTTTCTCTTAATATTTGAGGATGTCAGTACAGTAGGTTATTGTTGATTTTTTTTTTATAATATGTTTATTAAGAATTTTCATAAAAAATAAATAAAATAAAAGTATTGCAAAGACAAATCATGTATCTGTAAAGCCTGTAAGACAGATAGCATAGCCTTTGCATAGTAGAACAAAAATAACAGTAATATAGAATCAGCCTTGACAGAACGGCTAAATTCAGAACAATCATAGTGTTTTGGGGTTTTTTTTGTCCAAAAAGAATTTATTTTTATTTATGAAAACAAACAGGTTGACATGTGAAATGTAGCAAATTGGGAGGTGGTGCGGGGTTTTCCATGGTCATAGAAGTGGTGAGCCAAGATCTGTTCATCTAACCAGTGTTGTGCAAGGAAATCTTTTGTCATGCCTGGGGGGAAGTCTGGATTTAGTCTTATATGGGTCATCGGGCCTGGCACCGTCGAAAGGGGTGTGTGTTTACATACTCTGCAAAAGCATTGTATCGTAGGCCTGATCAGTGGGTGTGAGTTGATGTTTAGAGGGGTATGGCGTTCCAGTATCCATGGAACCGATTTAAGAGATCGATTTGTGAAAGATGCTTCCAATCTGATCCAGTCTTTGGTGGAGGAATGTAAGTGCCAGTCAAGTATTCTGGTCAAGTGTACAGCCGTATGATAGTTCATCAGATCCAATCCCACCAAAGTGTTTGGGCCGAGTCAGCTGGGTGTAGTTGATCCTGGGTTTGTGGCCTCCCCAGAGGAATTTTGAGCAAAGACTTCTATAATTTTTGATGAAGGCCGGTGTTATGTGTATCGGTACTGTCTGCAGTATATATAGTATTCTTGGTAATGCATTCATTTTAAGTATTGCCTCCCTGCCAAACCAGGGGAATAGTGGTTTGTCCCATTGTTTGAGGTCTGCTGTCAGTCTGTTCAAGATTGGTAAGTATATAGGTCTTCCAACTTGGTGGGGAGTTGTATGCCTAAGTAAATAATCACCTCTGTTTGCCATTTGGAGGGGAAATTTTCTTTGCATTGTGTTACTAGTTGTGATGGCAAAGAGATGTTGAGGGCAAAAGATTTAGCAAAGTTAATTTTGAGGTTGGAAATTAAGTTAAATTGCTGAAATTCTTCTAGTAGTATCGGCAGAGTGGTGTGTGGGTTTGTAAGCTGCTGCTAACAAAGTAAACAGAATATTGGCATGCATTAAAAGGGGATTCATTCCAGAGATAAAAGGATAATTCTCCCGCTCTACAAGACTCTGGTCCGGCCACACCAAGAGTATGCTGTCCAGTTCTGGGCACCTTTCCTCCGGAAGGATGTACTGGAAATGGAGTGAGTACAAAGAAGGGCAACAAAGCTAATAAAGGGTTTGGAGGATATTAGTTATAAGGAAAGATTGTGAGCACTGAACTTATTCTCTCTGGAAAAGAGACGCTTGAGAGGGGATATGATTTCAAATACCATACTGGTGACTAGGCTTGTGCAATTCGTTTCCTAACAAATCGAAATTCGGCCGAATTTTGCATCTTTCGGACATTCGGATGCAACCGAATATCCAAATAAAAAAATAACGAACTTCAACTAATACGAAAGAAATTATAACGGATATAACGAATGAATTTGACATGATTCAGTAATTTGTTAAAGATCTAATGAAACAAAAGATCAACTCAAAGTAAATCTTACAGTCCAATCAGCTGATTAATTTTGTGCTGGAGGTTGGATTACTGGCAAAGTGCATTCCTGAGGACTGAGTGAGAAGGGTGTTGTATTGTATTTGAGCAGAGGAGAAGAGGTATTGTCATTGTGTGTGTTAAAAGATTTAATAAACAAACGACTTTCCAAACTACGAATCATTATCACGAATATATACACATACATAAATATCGAATTTAAACGAATACGAATGAAATTATAGCGCATATAACGAATGAATTCAACATGATTCGAGATTCAGTATAACAAATATCGACACTCTACAGAAATAACAAATTATCCGAAAACGTATTAACGTAACATAACGAATATAACAGAACGAAATTATGTATTTTATCACAAGGAACCAAAACTAAACAAAATTTTCCGCTGTGCACATGTCTTCTGGTGACTAGGGATGAGCCGAACACCCCCCGGTTCGGTTCGCATCCAGAACATGCGAACGGACCAAAAGTTTGCGTGAACATTTGAACACCGTTAAAGTCTTTGGGACTTGAACGTAAGACATCAAAAGTGTGAATTTTAAAGGCTAATATGCAAGTTATTGTCCTAAAAAGGATTTGGAGACCTGGGTCCTGCCCCAGGGGACATGTATCAATGCAAAAGAAATTTTAAAAACCGAAGTTTTTTCGGGAGCAGTGATTTTAATGATGCTTAAAGTAAAAAAATAAAGGTGAAATATTCCTTTAACCTCCCTGGCGGTATTCCCGAGTCTGGCTCAGGGTGGAATTTCAGAACCAAAAGCTGTAACCCCGAGCCAGACTCGGGATTGCATTGCAGGATCCACGAAGAGCTTACTTACCTTGTCCCCTGGATCCTGCGATGTCTCGCCGCAGTGTGAGTGGCTCATCCTCCACTCTATCACGGAGCCGAGCTCCATTCCCTGCAAGCGTTGTGACGCATGGGTACGGAGAACGGCGCCAAATTCAAAAAGTGAAACACACACAATACATACAGTATACTGTAATCTTACAGATTACATTACTGTATGAAATTATTTCACATCCTTTTTGCTCTAGTGGTTTCTCCAGTGCCCTGCATGTAGTTTTATATTATAAAAACTGTTCTTTCTGCCTGGAAACTAGAGATTATCCATAGCAACCAAAACCGTCCCTTTACATCAAAAGTGGTTTTAGACCAGCTAGAAAACAGCGATAATAAATTAGAATCACTCGCAGAATTGAGCAATAGTGATTTGTGGGGAGATCTGTCATCACACACTGAAAAGTAATGACAGTGACAATTCTACAACTGAGCAAATTTTAGTGTTTTTGATTTGATTACATTATTGAATAATTTTTATTATTATTATATTATTATTTGGTATAATTATTTATAGTTATTTATTATACTATAATTTATGATTTCGTGTTTCAAACTTTATCATACCCGGAATGTCTACTAGACTCTTGTTTGGACAAATTTCAATGTGTTATTGCTAAGAATTACAGGCCTACAATATAAAACGCCAAATTTCTATGCAAAACAATTGTACCGATTTCAGACGCAAAAATCTGACATAATCATACCGCCAATATCATAACTGGGTGGTGTCCATAGTATGCCTGTAAAGTGGCATGTGTTTCCCGTGTTTAGAACAGTCCCTGCACAAAATGACATTTCTAAAGGAATAAAAGTCATTTAAAACTGCTTGCGGCTGTAATGTAATGTCGGGTCCCGGTAACATGGATAAAAATTATTGAGAAAAATGGCATGGGTAACCTCCCAGCCCATTACCAGGCCCTTTGGATCATGTATGGATATTAAGGGGAACCCCACACCCAAATTAAAAAAGAAAAGGCGTGGGGCCCCCAGGCCCTATATACTCTGAACAGCAGTATACAGGCTGTGCAAACACGACAGGGACTGTAGGTTTGTTCTTAAGTTGAATCTGTTTGTAATTTGGAACAGGTACATTTTTTAAGTGTAGCTCCAGTCAAAAAATCTTTTAAGCTTTTTGGATAACATAGGGAAGGGTTATCAGCACCCTTGTAACATTTGTTTTGCTGTCTGTGCCCCTGTTCAGAAGATTCACTTTATGTCCCAATGACAATTGGATTTTGAAAATTTTGGGTTTTTAGGGAAACAAGGATTGGTTATAATAAAGCATGAGTGGAGACACGTTTTTCCCATATTAACTCTTACAGGAGAGAATTTCCCTTCCTAGGGGTGGATTTCCTCTAACTTCCTGTTGTCTCCCTCCGTTTGTAAATAGGAGTCGTTTGATCCAGCGCTCACCAAGAGTAACTGAGGGCTTATAACACTGTTGTGTTCACTGCTGTGAAATATTATATCAAGAATTGTAATTACATGCCCCTGTTGAACAGGGGCAGAAAAATTGGGCCTTTGGTGGTGGTGCCACAACACTGTAAGACCTCACAGTTACTCTTGGTGGGTGCAGGAATGGGCCCTGCTGTGAAATATTACATCAAAAATTGTAATTACTCGCCCTGTTAAACGGGCAGAAAAATTGGGCTTTGGGCACTGGTACTGGTGCCACAACACTACAACCCCTCACAGATACTCTAGTTGAGTGCAGGAATGAGCTATGCTGCAAAATATTACTGCAAAAATTGTAATTACACGCCCCTGTTAAACAGGGGCAGAAGAATTGGGCTTTGGTGCCCAGAACCAATAATGTTCTTAGAAACTATCAACATGAACATTGAGGAGGAATAGGATAGTCACTCAGCATAAAAGGATAGTCACTCAGCATTAGCATAGGCAGTCTTCAAGGGATCTCACATTCATAAAAAAATTAATCAGTTAAATCAGCATTAGGTGCTTGGTAGCTGGTGATCCAAGACTGATTCATTTTTATGAAGGTGAGCCGATCAACCGAGTCTGTGGACAGGCGCACTCTGTGATCGGTTACAAAGCCTCCAACAGCACTGAATGTGCGTTCAGATAGAAAGCTGGATGCAGGACAGGCCAATAGCTCAATTGCATACTGTGCAAGCTCTGGCCAGTGATCCATCCTCAAGACCCAGTGACCCAGTGGATTTTCAGTTGGAAAGGTCTCCAAATCTGATCTTGTACCATGTAAATCAGACGCTGGCGATGGTTGCTGGAACCGATCAGACCTTGGGGCTGCGTACTAAAAAATTGTCTGAACGCATCGGACAGACGGCCACCTTTCTGCAAGGCCTCCCGAAGATGTTTCATCCTCTGCTCCCTCTGCGAAGGCTGGATAAATTCTGCAACCTTACCCTTGTAACGTGGATCAAGAAGGGTTGCCAGCTAGTACTGATCCCTCTCCTTGATACCATGAATCTGAGGGTCCTTTCGCAGGCTTTGCAGCATCAGGGAGGCCATCCAACGTAGGTTTGCTGAGGCATTCGGTCCGGAGTCCTCTGGATCACTAAGGACGACTTGATCCGCAGCCACCTCCTTCCAGCCACGTACAAGTCCATGGGTTTCTGAGGACTGAAAACGATCCCTTGAAGATTGCTGCTGATGCTGAGTGCCAGGCTCCACCTCCATGCTGACATAATCCTCCTCTTCCTCTTCCTGTGTGATAGGTGGGCCTGCAGGAATACTGTCTGGATAAAGGGGGCCTTGAGAGGTAAGGAATTCCTCCTTTTCCTCCCTCTGTTCTGCCTCAAGTGCCCTGTCCATTATTCCACGCAGCATGTGCTCCAACAGGAAGACAAAAGGGACAGTATCACTGATGCATGCACTGTCACTGCTCACCATCCTCGTAGCCTCCTCAAATGGTGACAGAACAGTGCATGCATTCTTGATCATTAGCCACTGGCGTGGTGAAAAAAAGCCAAGCTCCCCTGACCCTGTCCTGGTGCCATACTCGCACAGGTACTCATTGATGGCCCTCTGCTGCGTGTGCAGCTGCGGCAGCATTGCCAACGTTGAGTACCACCTGGTGGGCATGTCACAGATGAGGTGGCTCTTGGGCAGGTTGCATTCCTTTTGAAGGTCAGCCAGCCGAGCACTGGCATTATAGGACCGGCAGAAATGCCCACTTTCCTGGCCTGCCTCAGGAGATCCTGTAAGCCCAGGGAATCCTGCACAAGAATCACTGCACCACCAAATTAAGGACCTGAGCCAAACAGGGAACATGGGTCAAGTGTCCCTGTTGGGGGGCAGAGAGGAGGTTGGTGCCATTGTCGCAAACCACCATTCCTGGCTGAAGCTGGCGTGGCGTCAACCACCTCTGAACCTGCCCCTGCAGAGCTGCCAGAATCTCTGCCCCAGTGTGGCTCCTGTCCCCTAAGCAGACCAACTCAAGCACCGCATGGCATCTTTTTGCCTGAGTGCTTGCATAGCCCCTAGAATGCCTACAGAGCACCGCTGGTTCCGAGGACAAATCTGCACAGGAAGAGGCCATAGAGGAAGAAGAAGAGGAGGGGGTGGAGGAGAGAGGTGTGGCAGAATCACCACTACCAGCATTTTGGAGGCGTGGTGGTGGAACAAGCTCCAACATTACTGCACCCTGTCCTGCATCCTTCCCAGCTGCCAGCAGGGTTACCCAGTGCGCCGTGAAAGAAAGGTAACATCCCTGTCCATACCTGCTGGACCATGAATCAGCGGTAATATGCACCTTACCGCTGACTGCCCTGTCCAACGAGGCCAAGACATTGCCTTCCACATGCCGGTAAAGAGCTGGAATGGCCTTCCAAGAAAAAAAATGGCGTTTAGGAACCTGCCACTGAGGTACCACACATTCCACAAATTCTCGAAAGGGGGCAGAGTCTACCAGCTGAAAAGGCAACAGTTGGAGTGCTAGCAATTTAGCCAAACTAGCATTCAGCCGCTGAGCATGTGAATGGCTGGGACCGAATTTCTTTCGACGGTTTAGCAACTGGGGTAGGGAAATTTGCCTGCTACAATCTGATTTAGGTGTACCGCTAGCAGATTGTCCGCAAGTGCTTGGGACACCTAATTCTACACCTTCATTCCTCTCAGCGCAGGTCTCTGAGAGGACTGAAGGGATAGTGGGGTTGGAGATCCCAGCTGATGAGGAGCAAGGAGAGGTCTGCCTTGTTCTTTGGTGTGGGTATTTTAAGTACTGTTGCCAACGGACTGCATGGGAGCTCGACATATGTCTGGTGAAGCATGTGGTGCCCAAGCGGCTGCTGTTTTGGCCACGCTTGATATGCTTCAGACATATGTAGCAAACAGCAATGGTGCGATCTGCTGCACACATCTCAAAAAAGGCCCACACCAAAATACTTTTGAAAAAACGCGTGGAGTCAGCAGCACCCTGCACATGTGGAGCTCTGTGGTGTGATGCAGTCGGTTGGCTGTCCTTAAGCTGGCCCCTGGAGGGCATCCTGCCTCGTTGGAGATGTGCCTCCTCCTCCTCCTCTCTTCTATCAGGCACCCACGTAGAGTCAATGACCTTATCATCCCCTCCCTCAACAACCACTGGAGCAAACCTGGCAGTATGCTGCAGCTGGGGGAACATGACTGCCAGTTTCTTGTCCTTCTTGGGCACCCCCTCTCTCTGGGCTCATTTTATTGCCTTCATCCTCAACCCGGGTACCATCACCAGAGCCGTTAAAATGCTGTGCATCCTCCTGCAGCATGTACCCGACACTGCGGTGGAACAGTTCGGGGGACTCCTCAGGACATGATGATGGAGCTAGGGAAGGAGTGACTGATGCCATTGAGCCGATGGAATAGGCCGCTTTGGCAGCTGCATTGGCAGCCAAACTTCTCTTAGCCTGGGTGACAGAAGATGAGGACGGCTTTGTGATCCACTCTACCAACTCTTCTGCATGTTGTGTTTCAACATGGCCAGCTGTCGAAAAAAAGGACAAGCATGCCCCATGGCCACGTGCTGAGGATGCAGCCCAAGACCGTTGGCTGTAGACACAGAGCCTGATTGCCTTCTTTTAGCGGCCTGTGAGCGTCTGCCTTTCCTTGGTGGCCTTCCAGACATGCTGTAAAATTGGATTAGCAAAACACAGCCTGAAGTTTACTAGAAAAATTACACCAGGAATGGCCTGCAGTCAGGTATAGGCTTGGCTAGACTAGAATGCAGTATATATATATATATATATATATATATATATATATATATATATATATGTAGGAGACTGTATATATATCTTTATGCACTGCAGATCACTGAATCACCTGCCTGGCCGGACTGCCTGCCTGGAAGTGCCTTTGAATACGTATGCCAGGAATGGCCTATAGTCAGGTATAGGCTTGGCTAGACTAGAATGCAGTGGATATATATGTAGGAGACTGTATATATATATCTTTATGCACTGCAGATAACTGAATCACCTGCCTGGCCTGCCTGCCTGAAAGTGTCTTTGAATACGTACACCAGGAATGGCCTATAGTCAGGTATAGGCTTGGCTAGACTAGAATGCAGTGGATATATATGTAGGAGACAGTATATATATTTTATGCACTGCAGATCATTGAATCACCTGCCTGCCTGAAAATGTATTTGAAAACGTACACCAGGAATGGCCTGCAGTCAGATATAGGCTTGGCTAGACTGGAATGCAGTGGATATATATATATGTTGGAGGCTGTATATATATTTAATGCACTGCAGATCACTGAATCACTTGCCTGGCCGAATGTGTATTTGAAAACGTACACCAGCAATGGCCTGCAGACAGATATAGGCTTGGCTAGACTGGAATGCAGTGGATATATATATGTTGGAGACTGTATATATATTTAATGCACTGCAGATCACTGAATTACTTGCCTGCCTGAAAGTGTATTTTAAAAAGTACACCAGAAATGGTCTGCAGTCAGATATAGGCTTGGCTAGACTAGAATGCAGTGGATATATATGTAGGAGACAGTATATATATTTTATGCACTGCAGATCACTGAATAACCTGCCCGGCCTGCCTGCCTGAAACTGTATTTGAATGCGTACACCAGGAATGGCCTGCAGTCAGATCTAGCTACACAGGATACAGTGTATATGTGTGTGTATATATATATATATATATATATATATATGTATATATATATATATATATATATATACATATATACAGAGCCAGTAATGGACAGCAGGAATGGACTGCAGTGACTAGCTAAACTGGATACAGTGGATATATATATATATATATATATATATATATATATATATATATATATATATATATATATACCAGTCTGACCGTATATATATTAAATACACTGCAACTGAATCACCTGTTTGCCTGAAGTAGATTGGAAACTGTACACCAGGAACGGACTGCAGTGAGATCTAACTAAACTGGATACAGTGGATATATATTAAATACACTGCAGCTAACTGAATCACCTGTTTGCCTGAAGTAGATTAGAAACAGTACACCAGGAACAGACTGCCTGCTCAATCTAACAGCAGCAACACACTACACAGGGCCGACGTGCAGTTGGCCTTATATAGTGTGGGGCATGGACTTAACCCCCTGAGCCATAATTGGCCAAAGGCACCCTGCCTTTGGCCAATTATGGCTCTCTTTGCTGACGGCGCTGTGATTGGCCAAAGCATACGGGTCATAGTGCATGCTTGGCCAATCATCAGCCAGCAATGCACTGCGATGACGCAGTGCATTATGGGGCGTGACGCGCCACTAGAATTTGGTGCGAACGCCCCATAATGTTCGATCTTCGTCGAACGATCGAACAGCGGATGTTCAAGTCGAACTCATGTTCGACTCGAACAGAAAGCTCATCCCTACTGGTGACCCCACAATAGGGAAAAAAATGTTTTCACAGAAGGGAGTTTAAAAAGACTCATTGCCACTCATTAAAATTAGAAGAAAAGAGGTTTAACCTTAAACTACGTAGAGGGTTATTTACTGTAAGAGCAGCAAGGATGTGGAATTCCCTTCCACAGGCAGTGGTCCCAGCGGGGGGCATTGATAGCTTCAAGAAACTATTAGATCAGCACCTGAATGATCGCAACATACAGGGATATACAATGTAAATAATCACACACATAGGTTGGACTTGATGGACTTGTGTTTTTTTTCAACCTCACCTACTATGTAACTATGTAACTATGTAACTATGTAAGGAACAGGAGAATATCATCCGCAAAAGCGGCAAGCTTGTACTCTTTGTTATTGGCTTTGATGCCTTGAATATCAGGATTTTGTCTTATGCAACATAGGAAGGGCTCGAGGGTAAGGACAAAAAGGATGGAAGACAAGGGGCAACCCTGTCTTGTCCCATTGCGGATAGAGAAGGCATTCGATAGGGTGTTGCTCACTCTAATCCGGGCTGAGGGATTAGCATATAGAGACAGGATTAAAGCGGGCATATGTGGGTCAATGCCCATAGTCTGTAGAACTGCCTTCATATAATCCTATGCCACTCTATCGAATGCCTTCTCTGCATCCAGTGAAAGGAAGAAGCCTTTTAGATTTGATGTTGTTATGTGATGGTGTAGATTTATGGCTTTTATAGTGTTGTCCATGGCTTCTCTTCCAGGGACAAAGCCAACTTGGTCACGGGAGACAAGTGAAGGAAGCAGTGTGAGGAGTCTGTTGGCCAGGATTTTGAAGAAGGTTTTGATGTCCACATTGAGAAGTGATATCGATCTATAGTTTGCAGCTTGTGAAGGGTCTTTATCCTCTTTGGGAATTACTGTTATGTGGGCTTCCAGCATCCCAGGTGTGAGTGGGTTGGATTGGGATATGGAATTAAAGGTCTTCAGATAGGGGGAACTCAGTTTTTCTGTGAAGGTTTTATAGTAGGCGGCCGATAGGCCATCCAAACTTCTTGACTGCCTCTTTCCATTCTTGGTGGGTAATCGGGCCTTCAAGATTGTTGCTGTTGTGAGAGTCTGGGGTGATTGCTTTGGGGCAGTATTTTCCAGGAATGCTGTGATTTTAGTGTGTCTGGGCCCTGGGGGGAGTGTGGAGGAATTCGGTTTATCTGCATAAAGTAGAATAGAACCTTTCGAATTCTTGGGCTATGTCAGTGTTTTTCGTGTATGTTTCTCCTATGGGGGAATGTAGCTTATGTACCATTGTTTTGGCTTTTTTCGAGTATAATGCTTGGGCTAGCAGGTGTCCGCTTTTGTTTCCAAATTCGTAGAAAAGCTTTTGAGATAGTGTGAAATTTTTCCACACAGTAGCTAGCTCGTCTTGTATTAGTGTACGGGTTTCAATTAGTTCTTGGTATGCATGTTGGGCTAATGTACGTTTATGTTGTGTTTCGAGTGTCTTGAGTTTGGTGAATAGTTCCGTGAATCGTGTTTGTCTTTCTCTTTTGATTCTGGCCGTCATTGAGATGAGTTTTCCCCAGATAACACATTTATGGGCTTCCCATTGGGTCATACTTGATATGTCTGGTGTGTTGTTTTCTGAAAAGTAATTATCCAGGCATTTGCTGAGTTCTGTTGTGCGGGTTTTGTCGGTCATGATAGTGGGGTCTAGTCTCCAAATTTGGGAGAACATCAATTTGTCAGGAAGAGTCAGTGTGACCAAAATTGGGTGGTGATCTGATTATGGGGTTCAATTGTTGTCTTCATCAGAAAGGGAATGTCGCATTGTGTCAGGAAGAAATAGTCGAGTCGGGAGTATCGGTTGTGTGGTGCTAAAAAAAAGGTAAAATCCTTTTCTTGTGGCCTGAGCGTACGTCATGTGTCATGAAGTAAGAGGTTTTGAAAGTTCAGTTTTATTTGGCGTAATACCCTATATGGTAGGCTGGATGTGCCCGTGGAGGTATCAAAGAGAGTGTCCAGAGGGGCGTTAAAGTCTCAACCCAGAATTAACATTCCAGTTTGAAAGGTGGGCAGCTTGCGCATGATGTCGTGGAAGAATGGGACTTGAGATGTGTTTGGACTATAGATATTGGCTAGAGTGATTGGCCCGTTCTGAAGAATGCCTTTTATGAAGATGTATCGTCCCTGTTTATCAGTAAGTGTGTCTGATACTTGGAAGGCAGTGTTTTTAGATAGAAGAATTGTGAACCCTTTGGTTTTGGAGCTTGGGGATGTTGCGTGGTAGCTAAGCGGGAAATACTTGTTTGATAATTTTGGGATAGCATTCAAGCAGAAGTGGGTCTCCTGCAAGAATACCACATCTGCCTTCATGCTCTTCATACTGGCTAGAACTCGGGAGCGTTTCTCCAGTATGTTCAGGCCTTTGGCCTTTTAAAGAGATCAGCTTGAGGGCGGTATTCTTTGTAGTGGTTTTGGGTGAGGCCATATTAATTAGAAGTATACCTGTCCCAGATGAGAGTTTTCCTGGGAAAAGAAACAAGAGAGGGTAGTTTGATCAGAGGGGGGAGGGGAGTTAGAGAGGAGAGAGTGGGTGGGGGTGGCTGGTATCAGGAGTGGAGTGGGGTCTCAGAGGTATAGGTATCAGGGGTACGTGCGGTAAGGGGAAGAGGGGAGGGTGGTTGTGTGGACTAGTAACGAAAAGAGATACATGTCCTTCTTCGTGAAGTATTAGACCAGTAAGGGTCAGCCGGTACTCTAAGAGTCCGCTGTGTGTGAGGTTGTTTGGTTACGGTTCCTGAAAGGAGAGAGTCTCACGTTCCTGTGAGGTCTAGATGCTGCATGTGAGAGTCATTACTTATCAAGTGATATGGGGATATTTAGAAATGTAAATATGTATATAGGTGTATAGGTATGGGGAGCATTCCCCCCTCGGACATGTGAGGAAACAGTGATGTGGTGTATGTTCAATTGAGTGAGGTATGCATTAGTCATTTTTGTAAGGCAGTGTATAGGATGTCTAACCAATGAGTCTCATAAAACATAGGTAACTTACGTAGTATAATGAACTCGTTGTTTACATCGGTTCACAAACTATGGGGAGCGGTAGATAGTCTAAACAAGAGTATCCCTTAAGGCCCATTGCTTGTGAGGCAGAAACAGAAGGGGCTATGTCCCTTATTAGTTTAACGGTGTATTCGGGTAAACAGTGAACAGTAAACAATAAAAAGTCTTAACTGGTAATACACAAACTCCAGGGTTAAACATTAATGAACACGACATAGAAGACATCATGACCCCAGTAACAGTACTACGTGTATTTGCTTACATGGGGTGAAGGGTTAGGTCAGATGGGTATGAGGGTGGCACCAGGTAGTATGTCTTTGTGGACATGGGTGGCTGATTATTTGGTCCGTAGATTTCAGCCATGAATCTAGTATCAGGAATTTGATTGATAGAGGAGTATTAGAGCACGCAAGCGTGGTTATGGGAGTGGAATGCATACATAGTTGGCTTTATATAGGGGAAGTGGGATAGGTGTAACTTGTGCCACACTCATACCTCTGCCAAATGATCATAGTATTTATACATACAAAGCTGTGATCGTGTGCCTCCGGTATAATCAAATGGATTTTACTGCTGACTAGATAAAGGCAAATGCCATCTCTTAATCTGAAGTGGGTTGTTCGTACTGACCCTACCTGGTAAGGCCAGTGTACAGTTTATATTTTGCTCCTTCCTTCGTGGCGCTGTCCTCTGATCTTAGATAGCGATCGAGAGATAGGGGAACACTCTGTAGTAAAAAAAGGTTTAGTTAGTTGTTCACGCTGAGTGACCACCCATGTTAGGATGAAGTGCCTGTGTAAAGCCCCATACACACGATAGGACTTTGTACAAACTTTCCCTTGGATTTTTGTACAAATGGAGTTGGCCAGAAGTTTGTCTTGCATACAGACGACAGGACTCTTCCAGCCAACTTTCACCAAATCACGTGGTTTTTCAGCTCTTTACCACCACCCTTTGGTCAACTTCTGTATTGTTGTCTGATATTGAGTCAATCTCGCCACTTTTATGGGCGAGATTGACACTTTGCGAGCCGGGTTCACACTGGTGCGGGATCCGACTTTGATCCCCGCCAATGCCAGGCACTGTTTGGTATGAATCTTGAGGGGGAACTCCACGCCAAATTTTAAATAAAAAACCGGCATGGGTTCCCCTCCAGGGGCATATCAGGCCCTTAGGTCTGGTATGGATTCTAAGGGGAACCCCCTACGCTTTAAAAACGGCGTGGGGGTCTCCCCCAAATCCATACCAGACCCTTATCTGAGCACGCAGCCTGGCCGGTCAGGAAAGGGGGTGGGGACGAGCGAGCGCCCCCCCTCCTGGGCCGTACCAGGCCGCATGCCCTCAGCATGGGGGGGTGGGTGCTTTGGGGGAGGGGGCACCCTGCGGCCCCCCACCCCAAAGCACCATGTCCCCATGTTGATGAGGACAAGGGCCTCTTCCCAACAACCCTGGCCATTGGTTGTCGGGGTCTGCGGGCGGGGGGCTTATCGGAATCCGGGAGCCCCCCTTAATAAGGGGGCCCCCAGATCCCGGCCCCACCCTATGTGAATGAGTATGGGGTACAGCGTAGCAGCAGACAGTGTATTTTGAATGTCTGCCGCTACCGTTCAGAAGTTGGCTACACTCAGCGCTGAGGCTGCTTGCATGTCAGGCGAAGGAGGACTGCAGCTCCGGTCTCTGTTTGAGTCTCTGCTACCTGAGTGGGATACGTGAGTTGAGGCCTGTGATGCCGGCGTGTGTCAGGTACTCACCAAGGCCGAAATGCTTAGAGCGGCTTCCCTTGCAACTGAGTGCACAATACCCCTGAAGGTGGCACAGAGGGCTTCAGGCAAGGAGAGGCACGGGTCGCCAGCAGGTTGTCAAAGCTTGTGACAATTTCTTCAAGCAAGGAGTAGACCCGTGCAGAGCGGACTTGTTGCTGGACCGATGAGATGCCTGGCTGGGATTCAAACACCTTGCTGGAGTAGGATCAACTGAAGAGGCCGAGGGTCAAGCACAGAGGTACAGGTGTAGAGAAGTCCTTAGGTAGGTCGGGGTCATACACGAGAGTCCAGAACATAGAGGGGATCCTGGAGCAGGCCGAGGATCAAACACAGGGTAAGGCAAAAGCAAATCCTTAGGGCAGGCCGAGGGTAAAACACAGGGTAACAATAATAGCAAGTCCTTAGAGCAAGCCAGGGGGTCAAGAACGGAAGTCAGGCAGGAGCAAAGTTGTATTGAGAGAAGCCGAGGATCAAACACAGGAGAGGAGACAAGCAGAGAAGTCCTTTAAACAAGCCAAGGGTCAAGTACTGGAGAGATTTCAGGGATGGTCAGACGATCACAACAGGCAGGCACAGGTACACAGAGTAAGGAACAGGAACACTGGAAGCTGAAGAGATGAACCAGCAACTAGCAAGGGGCAGAGCTGCCTTTACATAGGCCCGCCAGAGGGATGTCACGCTGTGCGCGCACATGCTCGCACTGATGCACCGCATCGTGCACCCACGTGCACTGATCCATTTGGATCGCGCGTTCGTACCCGCTGTCCCGTCGGATCGCGCACCAGTATGCGCTGGTGTGCTACTCCACCACGCAGGTGCACAGGGACACGCCGATACTGACAGGCTCTAATTCTGCTATTCCTCTGACAGCATGCCTCCCTGAGACCGTGTCCAAAATATCTCCAGTATATGGTGGCTTAGCTGCGTGTCCTGGTCTCTGGGAGAGCGGGATCGGGTGGCTGAGGCACTCCGGGGTGTGCTCCCCATGGTAGGCTCGCTGGATGACTGCTGTAGGCTATTAGCAGGACCTCAAGGAACAGGAGCTTAGGGATTAAGCTTCCATCTTAGAACGGAACCGGGCCATGCCCCTCCAGAACAATCATAGTTAACTAATAGCACTTCTGGTATAACAAGAGTAACTAACTAATAAATTGCACCAAAGAAACAACCTTAGGATTGGAAGCGAGTATACATTCTAACTGGATAAGGAAATAGAGACTATTAGGGTTAATAACAAGTACACATTTCACCTCAAATAGAGCAGCAGAAGAGCAAATGGAATATATGAAATGCTATGGGGGGATTCTGGTATTCAGGGGTACCTCGGATCCTGAGTTTACCTAGCGCATTGGCAAGATCCACACGCAAGTACCAGTCCGTATATTGGAAGGATGTCATATGTTGAGAAATCTCTTTTGGAGAAATGAGTGCTCCATATAGCGTCTCCATCTGGTGATAAAGCATTTCAAGGACTTATAGTGCTGGGTAACAGTTTCCAGCTTTTCCATGAGAAATAGGGTTTGTAGCGCACGTTTTACTAAAGCAATATGTGGTGGAGTGGGATTAAACCAGGCATGCATGAGGCAAGCAAAGGCAAATATGGACCCACTGTGGGAGTGGGGCACAGGTATGTAGAGGAAGAGGACATCAAGGTATCACAGCTAAAGAGGCACAGCAATGGGTCTTTCAGTCTCTGTTGTATCTTGTTAATATATGTAGCACTGACCCCCGAAGGAGCTGCTGATTTATTTGGGCCTGTACTCTGCTTTTTTCCCCATTTTAATATTTCAGTCCCCCTGACACAGCTGTGGTGTGATAGTGTGCAGTCAAACGAAATTATAAAGCAAGTTGACAATATTCAATATAATATACCTATCTGTAGTCACCTTACCTTCCTCTTGGCTGGTGATGAAGAGACAAACAACACTCACACAGTTATACATGAATAATAACCTTATTTACTGTAGTTGTATTAGAAAGGGTTAAACTACAATGGTTGTACTGTCAGACCTACATAGTCTGACAGACAACTAAACTTTATATTACGAAGGTACAATACAGGTATAAAATGTCTGAAATAATATATGAGAATTATAGCAAAGTAAATAGGATAACCGCCAGAGTGAACGTATCTCACTATGAGCACTGTCCTATTTCCTGAGCACTTAATGCTATACTAAAACAAATGTTGACTTAATTAAGTATAATACAACTCTAGGGAACTCCCTCCTTTAGTATCACACTACCCCAATATAGTAAAAGGACACAAGGCCTTGTGTTTTACTAAGCAGTCCTTCTTTATCTTCTTTTCTTCTGCTAGCAAACAAAATAGATTTGTAATCCAAAGGGTTAGTGACTCCTGATCAAAGTAGACTAAAAATGTGACAGTGAGGTTCTGGTGCAGCCGCACTATAACTAACTTTGATACCAGGGACTCAGTACTAAATTCTCTTGACTTTGCTTGTGGGACTATGGGTCCCAGCAACTCTGTCTTGTGTAGACGGATGTAATAAGTGCATCAAGAAACTTGTGGGCAACAGCCCTCTCACCCAACCAGGACAGTGTTGTCAGAAAACTCCATTCTGGGGTATATGGTTCTGTCTCCGGCCGGCCGGCACTGCTGCGATGCTCCGCTCCACACCACAAGATGCTCCGGAACTCCCAGATGACTCTGACAGGCTCCTCCGGCTCCTTTCCAGTCTTGCCCTGCCGTCAGTCCAGCTCCCTGGTGTGTCACAGTACTGCTGCTCGGATCGCTGTTCCGTGGAGGTAGGCCGCGCTGTGCTGGGGACCTCACACAGATCCTCCCAGGCTGGCCATGCATGTCCAAGAGACCTAAGATGGCTGCTCCCAGCCCTTTTATAAACTTCCCAGAATGCAGTTCTGTTCCCTGAGGTTTGTGGGAGTTATTGAGCATTGTGGGTAGGTCAAGTTAATGTCCCAATGTAAACAAACAAAATACTTCCATGTTAAACTTCTGAACAATAAAAGAAATAAAGATGCAGTACTTTTATATTTCGGCCACTAGATGGCGCCAAAGGATAAGATATAACATTACCTTAAGATATATATATATATATATTATGACCGCTACATATATTTAAGCACCTGGTCCCAGAGGGTGGAGGTAGCTTGGCAAGTCCACAGTCTATGAAACAGAGACGGTGGAGAGGTATTGTACCTGGGGCAAGTAGAGAGGGAGGGATCTACTTTGCTATGTCGAAATGGTATATTTGCACCATGAGCGATTTTGAATTGAGTTTCTCTCCATTCTTCGCAGACCATTAGGGAGCGGATTTTTTGGTATGCTGCAAAAATCTTTTCTGGGGTGTCTTGGATGCCAAGGATGGAAGCCCAGGATTTAAAAGGAAGGATGCGGTACTTAGAGGCCTGGTAGGTGACAAGGTTAGAGTATATTTCTGAAATAGAGTATTGATCCTGCTTGAGCATTGTATCAATGAATGAGCGTTGGCAAGGGTTTTGACATGGACCAAAGCAGAATTTGAGGTAGCTGGATAGTTGATAGTAGTGAAACACCTGTGACAGTGGTAAGGAGTATTGTTGTGTCATTTCTGACAAAGGTCTGAGAGTTACTTGGGTAGGGTTGAAGAAGTTGGAGACAGTTTGTAGGTCGGAGGCAGACCATTATACAAAGGCTTTATGCATCCCTGAGGGGGAGAACATTGGTTTGCCAAGTATGGGCAGGTGGAATGAGATGGTGTAGGGTAGACCCAGGAGTTTCCGAACCTCTCTCCAGGCTATAATGGTGTCTAATCAATAAATTAGAATTTAAGATAGGAGGCAGAGCGTTCAGCCTGGAATGAAGCACTGCCTGAAGATTGAACGGGGACACCAGGGCACCCTCCAGCATATAATTGGAATATCAAGACCTTTTAGACAACCAATCGATGCCCTGTCACAGTAGGCAAGAAAGATTATAGAATGTAATATTGGGCAGGCCTGCTCCACCCTCACTCTTGGGGAGACTTCGCTTTTGAAGAGCAATTCTAGGTTTCTTACCACGCCAGAGAAACGCGAACAAGGCAGTATGTAACCTCTGAACATCTGTATGTTTCAGAAGAAGAGGAAGGGTCTGCATTGGGTGCAATAGTCTTGCGAACTAGAAGAGGTGGTATCTCCCAAAAAGTGAAAGGGGCAGGGCCGACCATGCTTCCATCTCCCGTACAATCTTGTCTATGACAGGGGGATAATTTAGACTATACAAAGAGGAGGGTAATCTACCAATGTGGATACCTAAATAGGTGATAAAATGCTTTGCTACTATAAATGAGGATGAGTCAATCCAGCTGCGAGACAAATGTGGGTTAAGGGCCAAAATTTCACTCTTATCAAAATGAATCCTTAGTCCAGAGCAGGCTCGGTAGGTCGCAAATAGTTCTTGAAGTAGAAATATGTCAAATGAAGGTTTAGTTGAGAAGAGAAGAATGTCATCGGCAAATAGAGCCGAACGAAGAACTTGGTTGCCTATCGTGACAGCACTGACCCCTGAAGGGGAGTTCAAAATTCTGGATAGCAGTTCAGTGGCTATGTTGAAGAGAAGAGGGGAGAGAGGGCACCCTTGATATGTGCCTTTGGTAAGGGGGATGTCGGGGGACATAAAGTCAGGGGTGGCGAGACGGGCAGTTGGAGAGGCATACATCTTTTGAAAAAAATGTAAGATGGGGCCCGACATGCCGAACGCCCTCATGACTGTGAACAGCCAGGAGAAACTAATGCTGTCAAAGGCTTTTTCAGCATCAAGCGAAATAATGGCTGTATCATGGTCAGAGTGCCCCCTGGCAAACTCAAGGGCCAGGAGGACTTTGTGGATGTTAAGAGTGGCAGAGCACCCCGGAACAAATTTGGTATCTACATTATTTGGGAGATCGGTCTATAGGAGCCAGGGAGAAGAGGATACTTCCCCTTCTTGGTTATGAGTTTGATGTGCACTTGAGAGCCAGAGGGTAGGTAGGGGCCCTTAGCCCACATGGATTTATAGACATGGTGTAAGGTATCAGGGATAAACTCTGAGGTCAGATTGTAGACTTCGGCAGATATTCTGTCTGGACCAGGGGCTTTCCCCGCAGGAAGGGATTTAAAATTAGAGCAATTGTACTCTCGGGAGATGATGGCGTTTAAAGCCTCCAATTGTTCAGGGGTTAACACAGGTAGTTTTGTTTTTGCAAGAAATATTTCCGCCATTCTGTGTCAATAGGATCTTCAGAGTAGAGAGATGTGTAGTAGTTGGTCAGGAGCGTGCTGATTTCAGAGAGCTCATTCGTTATAACACCAGCAGGAGAGCGTAGAGCTCCAATATGAGTTGGTGGGTGACGACCAGAACATAGTTTCACCAACAACCTGCCAGCCTTGTTACCATGTCTATGGAAATGTAGGGTAGAGTATGATTGTCTAGTGAGTCCCTGCTGTGCGGACCAATGGTCAAAGGTGCGCTTAGCCTCTTGCCAGGTAGATATATTAGCTGGTGAGCGGCTTGATGATAAGGCACTATGGGCCATACGTAGAGAATTGCTAGCTTTTATTGGATGTGGGTTTGTTTTTTAAATTGTCAGGTGGAAGAAAAAATGCGCCCCTGATGAAAGCTTTACCTGTTTCCCAAAAGAGGTTAGGGGTATAGAGATGAGCCCCAGTGGTTTCTGCAAATTCTGTGCACGCTTTCTGTAGGGTGTGTTTAAAGTCTTTGTTTTGTCAGTCAGGTAGGAGGGGAAGTGCCAGGTGTTAGTGGCGTGACATAATGCTATTCCGGAGAGCTGGCCATTAATGGAGGATTGGAAATAGCCATGTCCTCAAAGGTCGACATTGTCACTAGAGGGAGTGCACCGGGGAGTGAAAACATGAATCAATATGGGAGAACGAGCTATGGGGCAGGGAGAAGAAGGTGTATTCCTGATCTATGGCATGGGTGAAGCACCAGATATCTGTAAGTTGAAGCAAGGAGTCCAATTCAGCTAGCATAGTAGGAATGTCAGTCAAGGGGGTTTGTCTTGTGGGTCCCTGTGTGCCTTCACAAATTTGAATGATAGAGTTAAAATCCCACCCTATAAGATGAAAGTGTTCAGGGATCTGGAGAACCTATGAGTTGAAATTTTGGAAAAAGATTTGCACAGGAGAGTTAGGTGCACAGACATTAGAGATAGCGATGTTACGGGAGGCAACCGTTAGGTGAACAGTGAGTCTACGACTGACCGAGTCCGTCTCTATAGAGCGTAACATGTGGTGTAGATTTTTCTGAAGTAGTATTGCAACATCCTACCGCTGGAGAGCCATACCCTTACCTACCCATAATTTAGAAAGGCGAGAAAAGTCCTCTGCAGCCAGATGAGTCTCCTGTAGGAGCACAACATCTGCACGCAGCCAGTTGAGGTGTCTCAGAATTTGCATGCGTTTATTGGGGAATTAAGCCCCTTAACATTCCATGAAATTACCTTTAAGTGATTCCCAGCATCCGAAGGAGCCATGGCTGTTGTATTAGGTAAATGTGAGTTAGTACCACTGCAGACATCGCCCCATCGAATCCGGTATCAATAACACTTTAGTGGAGTACTAAAAATAACTGGAGAGAACAGAGATTAGTTAACCAGACATGTAAAAAATAACAATAAAGGGGAGGCCAAGCCTCCAGGAACCTGTGGGGGACTTCACTTTTTCCCCATGGAGAACACTCACAAAAAAGAAAAACACCTCTGCCAGAGAGCGCTCTCCCTGAGTATGCAGATATGAGCCAGCTCCGAGGGGGAGGGAGAGGAGGGGGGTTAGGAGAGGTGGGAAGGGGAGAATGAGGGGTGGTGAGGACAAATAGGGAAGAAAAGGAGGGGGAGAGAAGAGAAGGGAAACCTAAGTTGAGGAAGGGACAACAGGATGGATAGTCCAGTGTAGTGCTTCAGGCAGCAGACAGCAGTCAGTAGGGCACTCAGGGAGGGGTAGAGAAGAGGAACAAAAAATAAAAAATGAGGAAGAGCCATGGTCCCTCAGCTCTCATGGAAGGCAAGGGGCACTTGAAGCCCAGGGTGGAGGACTATAGAAATGGCAGGCTGGGAAATAGAAGAAGCAAAGTCTAGCATCTGCCAGTTTATGGTGGGAGCAGGCAGTCAGCGGTGTGCAGATTTATCATCTGGGGGTTCGAAGCGCACCCTCTTGTAGGGGGGTTTCTGAGGACTTTGCTGATTCTGGAAGATGAAGCAGATTTCCTGGATGAGGAAGTATCATGGGAGATAGAAGGATCTTCCTGTTCCGGTTGTGCTGACGGTTGTGCAGTGTTAAGGTAGTGTTCCATTTCATAAGGTGAAGTGAAAGAAAGGCGCTCACCCATGTCTGGTTGGATATGCAGGATTGCTGGGTACGCTAGGGTAAATATGATGTGATGGTTGTAAAGCGAGTAGCAGACGGCGGAGAAGGCCTTGCGCTGGTGCATAACTTCAATAGAGTAATCTGCAAGGAGTACTGATAGATGGTCATCAACAGATAAATTGCGCACTCTGCGAAATTTTTGAAGTATGGCGTGTTTGTCCGCGTAGTTGAGATACCTGACAATCACTGGTCAGGGCTTGGAATGCTTTTCTGATGGCTGGCCGATGCGGTGCGCACGTTCCACAATGCACGGAGTGCATGACCCCAGCTGTTCCGGGATGGTGGAGGAACAGATGGTGGTGAGCCTGGAAGAGGAATATGATTCAGGGAGCCCAATGATGCGCAAGCCGTTGCGTCTCGAGCGATTCTCTAAATCATCCACTTTTTCCTGTAAATCCTTGTGAACAGTGGAGAGCCTGGCTATAGCAGAAGACATAGCAGTACCATCATCCTCTATGGAGGAAATTTGCTCCTCTGTGTGGTCAATATGCATGACTTGGAGCTGAAGCTCATTATGGAGGTGTTCTAGCCATTTAAGGACCGCTTGGTCCACTGCTTGAGTGACCATAATGGGTCAAAAGTGCCACCACAGCCTGGGCAATACTAGCGGGGGAGGCTGGGTCTGTCTGTGCAGGCATTAAGGGAGCCTGCTTGATTGTGGGTGTTTCAGCTGCATTCATCACAGCAGAGGGAATGGGTGCCATATTGGCTGCGGCGTGTACTGTGTCCCCTATGTCCGGGGGGGGGAGCGGGGGCCGTTTGAGCTGCAGATTGCTCAACAAAGCGATCCATGGGGGTTCCCTTCACAGGAGAGAGGAGGCTGGAGGAATACCTCAGGCGATGGCTGGTTAGTATGTAGGATTTGGGGGAGCGTGGCGGGAGCTGTAATTACCTAGCTCCTCTACATGCAGCACTGGAACCGGAAAAGTACACCATTTTTTTAAAGTGTCACCAAACCCACATCATAAAAAACGATCTATAAATGGTGTATTACATGCGGTTCATATTCACCCAGTCACTGTGAGATTCGTTTTCTGTATTCTGCAAAAAAACTGGTTGATCCTGTTGCTCTCTGTCACCACCTTCTGTCCAAGTCCACAATTCAGCTAGGGTTTTTGCAGCTGTGGTGGCAACTCTCCACACAATCAGTTTTCAGTAGGGATGAGCCGAACACCCCCCTGTTCGGTTTGCACCAGAACTTGCGAACAGGCAAAAAATTTGTTTGAACACGCAAACACCGTTAAAGTCTATGGGACACGAACATGAATAATCAAAAGTGCTAATTTTAAAGGCTTATATGCAAGTTATTGTCATAAAAAGTGTTTGGGGACCTGGGTCCTGCCCCAGGGGACATGGATCAATGCAAAAAAAAGTTTTAAAAACGGCCGTTTTTTCGGGAGCAGTGATTTTAATAATGCTTCAAGTGAAACAACAAAAGTGTAATATCCCTTTAAATTTCGTACCTGGGGGTGTCTATAGAATGCCTGTAAAGGGGCACATGTTTCCCGTGTTTAGAACAGTCTGACAGCAAAATGACATTGCAAAGGAAAAAAAGTCATTTAAACTACTCGCGGCTATTAATGAATTGCCGGTCCGACAATACACATAAAAGTTCATTGATAAAAACAGCATAGGAATTCCCCACATGGGGAATCCCGAACCAAAATTTAAAAAAAAAATGACGTGGGGGGTCCCCCTAAATTCCATACCAGGCCCTTCAGGTCTGGTATGGATATTAAGGGGAACCCCGGCCAAAATTTTAAAAAAAAATGGCGTGGGGTCCCCTCAAAATCTATACCAGACCTATGGATTTTAAGGGGAACCCTGCACCAAAATTTTTTTAAAAAATGGTGTGGGGTCCCCCTAAAAATCCATACCAGACCCTTATCCGAGCAAGCAATCTGGCAGGCTGCAGGAAAAGAGGGGGGATGAGAGAGCGCCCCCCCCTCCTGAACCGTACCAGGCCACATGCCCTCAACATTGGGAGGGTGCTTTGGGGTAGCCCCCCAAAACACCTTGTCCCCATATTGATGAGGACAAAGGCCTCATCCCCACAACCCTGGCCGGTGGTTGTGGGGGTGTGTGGGCTGGGGGCTTATCGGAATCTGGAAGCCCCCTTTAACAAGGGGACCCCCAGATCCCAGCCCTCCCCCCTGTGTGAAATGGTAAGAGGGTACTTGTACCCCTACCATTTCACTAAAAAAAGTGTCAAAATTTTAAAAATGACAAGAGACAATTCCTTTATTTAAATGCTTCTTCTTTCTTCTATCTTCCTTCGGTTTCTTCATCTTCTTCTTCTTCTGGTTCTTCCTCTGGTGTTCTTGTCCAGCATCTTCCTCCGCGGTGTCGACGTCTTCTTCCCTTCTTCTCCGGGCCACTCTGCACCCATGATGGCATGGAGGGAGGCTCCCGCTGTGTGACGCTTCTTCTCTTCTGACGGTTCTTAAATAACGGAGGGCGGGGCCACCCTGTGACCCCGCCCCCCTCTGACGCACGGTGACTTGACGGGACTTCCCTGTGGCATCACGGGGAATGCCACAGGGAAGTCCCATCAAGTCCTCATGCATCCCCCGTTGTTTAAGAACCGTCAGAAGAGGAGAAGCGTCACACAGCGGGAGCCTCCCTCCATGCCATCATGGATGCGGAGCGGCCCGAAAAGAAGATGAAGGCAAGAAGATGAAGAGAAGAAGATGAAGAGAAGAAGATGAAGAGAGATGTGTCACACAGCGGGAGCCTCCCTCCATCAAGCGGCCCGGAGAAGAAGGGAAGAAGACGCCGACGCCACGGAGGAAGATGCCGGACGAGAACACCAGAGGAAGAACCAGAAGAAGAAGATGGAGGAAGAAACCAAAGGAAGATAGAAGAAAGAAGAAAGAAGAAAGAAGAAAGAAGAAAGAACAAGCATTTAAATAAAGGAATTGTCAAAAACTGTCTCTTGTCATTTTAAACATTTTTGACACTATTTTAGTGAAATGGTAGTGGTACAAGTACCCCCTTACCATTTCACACAGGGGGGAGGGCCGGGATCTGGGGGTCCTCTTGTTAAAGGGGGCTTCCAGATTCTGATAAGCCCCCCGCCCGCAGACCCCCACAACCACCGGCCAGGGTTGTGGGGATGAGGCCCTTGTCCTCATCAACATGGGGACAAGGTGTTTTGGGGGGCTACGCCAAAGCACCCTCCCAATGTTGAGGGTATGTGGCCTGGTACGGTTCAGGAGGGGGGGGCGCTCTCTCGTCCCCCCTCTTTTTCTGCGGCCTGCCAGGTTGCGTGCTCGGAAAAGGGTCTGGTATGGATTTTTGGGGGGACCCCACGCTGTTTTTTTTTTTTATTTTGGCGCGGGGTTCCCCTTAAAATCCATACCAGACCTGAAGGGTCTGGTATAGATATGGAGGGGGACCCCACGCCATTTTTTTTTTTAATTTTGGCCGGGGTTCCCCTTAATATCCATACCAGACCTGAAGGGCCTGGTATGGAATTTAGGGGGATCCCCCACGTCATTTTTTTTTTAAATTTTGGTTCGGGGTTCCCCTGTGGGGAATTCCCATGCCGTTTTTATCAATGAACTTTTATGTGTATTGTCGGACCGGCAATTCATTAATAGCCACGAGTAGTTTAAATGACTTTTTTCCTTTGAAATGTAATTTTGCTGTCAGACTGTTCTAAACACGGGAAACATGCGCCCCTTTACATGCATACTATAGACACCCCCCAGGTACGAAATTTAAAGGGATATTACACTTTTATTGTTTCACGTTAAGCATTATTAAAATCACTGCTCCCGAAAAAACGTCAGTTTTTAAAACTTTTTTTGCATTGATCCATGTCCCCTGGGGCAGGACCCAGGTCTCCAAACACTTTTTATGACAATACCATGAATATAAGCCTTTAAAATTAGCACTTTTGAATTCTCCCATAGACTTTTAAAGGGTGTTCCGCAGCATTCGAATTTGCCGCGAACACCCCAAATTGTTCGCTGTTCGGCGAACTTGTGAACAGCCGTTGTTCAAGTCGAACATGAGTTTGACTCGAACTTGAAGCTCATCCCTAGTTTTCAGTAAGTTTCTATGCTGAGAATCTGAGCAATCCATGAGACTATAGAGGTACGTGACATAAAATGACAACCCACTCCCTCCCTCCCCCTCCAGGAAACTACATGAAGATTGATGGTGGCTTCACCTCCCTCTTATTCTAAGACACAGGCTGGAGGGGCATGACGCAGCCTGTGACTGGCACAAATAAGCCCACACCATGTTATTTGTATGACAATCTAAAACTGTTTATTGATATTATGTATTTATTTTTACTCTGTATCCCAATAGTTTTTTTTTTTTTGAACATGTGACCAGCAGCAGAGGACAAGAAGCTCCTCATGCCACTGTTTCCCTGCAGACAGGCTGGGAAAGAACTGGGTCATGTGACAGCTGTATATCAATTAGGAAAAAGGTACTTAGAAGGGTTTTTTTGTTAAAATAATTACAGTGCCGTCATCCATATTCAAAAATAGAAGGGACAATGTAAATTTAACAGCATGTATTTAGTATTACTTTAACTTTCATCATTACAAATGCCCATATTAATTATTGCAAATGTGCAATTGATTCTCTCTAGCTGACCCTAATGCCCTGTACACACGCTCGCACATTCTGACAACAACAAAATCCATCGGATTTTTTCAGACGGATGTTGGCTCAAACTTGTCTTGCATACACACGGTCACACAACGTTGATTGGAAATTCCGAACCTCAAGAACGCAGTGACATACAACACATACGGCGTGCCGAGAAAAAAGTTCTATAGCCAGTGCTGCTCTTCTGCTTGTTTCTGAGCTTGCGTGGCACTTTGTGCGTTGGAATTGTCTATTCATGATCAGAATTTACGCAAACGGATTTTGTTGTCGGAAAATTTTAGATCCAGCTCTCAAACTTTGTGTGTCGGAAATTCCGATGGAAAAAGTCCAATGGAGCCCACACACGGGCAGAAAGCTCCGATCGCACATTTTCCGTTGGAAAGTCCGACCGTGTGTACAGGGCAATAGACTTGCATTGAGATCAGACCAGCAGTAAAGCACCATTACTGTGCTGCATCAAGCTGGAAAACAAAATTGCAAAGGACATAAATTCCCTTTAAAAATATGTGTAATGAAACTCCAGGTGTCATGGCTGTTACAGGCCTAACAAAGCCTACCTAGGTTTAGAAAATGATGGCTGCCAGTTGGCTAACTTCTTCATTACTCAATTCAGGTATTTCTTTTACGCGTGCTTTGTTGAAAAATACATTCTCTTTTAACCTGCCAATTTCGTGTTAACCTGATGCTTTGCAAAATGTGATTTATAGCCGGGGTAATATAATAACAGACAAAAACATTTTAATTTATTAATGAAGTCTACTCTTCGAGAAAAAGATTGAATAGTCAATTGAACAACAGTTCACTAAAATACATTAACATTAGGTCAACTACTTTGCATTTCAAACAATATGCTCACATTTCCATGGAGGGTAATCTAAAACTGTATTTTTTTTCAGAGCAGCCAGTGCATCTTTATCTTAAAATTCCAAATGTTTTAACAATGGAAAATTGTTAAGAACTAGACAATTATTTTTCAGCATCAATTGATTAATGACTTAGTCTTGACACAGAGAAAGTATAGAACAAAGGAATCCATTATAATAATGCATAGGCATAAACTATCTTCATTAATTGGGTCTTTTAGCATTAGCTTCCCATAAAACAAAATATGCTATGAAGAAGACGGACAAATATTAACTTTAACTACATCCTAAGATGCCCGTGATGAAAGTGGAAGAGAAATAGTGCCGCACTCAATTAAAATACTTTCTCCATGCATGACTTGAAATGCTGGTACTTAGACAAAATAAAATGTCAAATGTATTTAAAGTGTATGTAAACCCTAACAATGGACTTGGCTGCTCCTTTTTGTCTGTTAAATATGTCCTTTAAAACATTTTGTTCTATATGTTTTATAAATGCAAACAAATACCTGTTGATCCTGCCAGAAATCTAGTTAAGTCATAACTTTCTGTGTACTATTTCCATGCTGACTATATCACTTATATTGTTCTAAGGACTACAGGACCCTGCACATCTAAGCTATGTAAAAGATGACAATGGGATTTTCCAGTATTCCTTTCCTGTTGTTGTTGTCATGATACAGAAAGGTGAGTGAAATATTGTCATCTTAGAACAGAAAGAATGTTACTCTCAGAATCAGAAGGTGAAGATAAAAACAAGAAAAAGATTGAAAAAAGAAAACTACTGCAGCCACTACATCTGGGGCTGGTAAGTTGCAAACAATATGTTTGTTTTTAGGTTTAGATACAGTTTAAAATTACTTCAGGTTTAGTGTTATAGGATGAGTTCCCCTTTGGGAATATGTTGCATGTTCCACTCGTTTTTTGGGTGAAACATGTGACATGTTCTCACTCTTGTCTATCCGATCTGCTACATCTAGTGATAGCAAGTGGGGGGGGGATCTTCTCCCCCTGCTCGCTGTCACTATTTGAAAAAAAAATGTGGCCGTGCAGGGCTCCGCCCGCCAGGCTGCATCATTCATGAATGGGGGAACTACAAGTCCATCAAGTCCAACCTATGTGTGATTATGTGTCAGTATTACATTGTATATCCCTGTATGTTGCGGTCATTCAGGTACTTATCTAATAGTTTCTTGAAGCTATCGATGCTCCCCACTGAGACCACCACCAGTGGAAGGGAATTCCACATCCTTGCCGCTCTTACAGTAAAGAACCCTCTACGTAATTTAAGGTTAAACCTCTTTTCTTCTAATTTTAATGAGTGGCCACGAGTCTTGTTAAACTCTTTTCTGCGAAAAAGTTTTATTCCTATTGTGGGGTCACCAGTACGGTATTTGTATATTGAAATCATATCCCCTCTCAAGTGTCTCTTCTCCAGAGAGAATAAGTTCAGTGCTCGCAACCTTTCCTCATAACTAAGATCCTCCAGACCCTTTATTAGCTTTGTTGCCCTTCTTTGTACTCACTCCATTTCCAGTACATCCTTCCTGAGGACTGGTGCCCAGAACTGGACAGCATACTCTAAGTGCGGCCGGACCAGAGTCTTGTAGAGCGGGAGAATTATTGTTTTATCTCTGAAGTTGATCCCCTTTTTAACGCATGCCAATATTCTGTTTGCTTTGTTAGCAGCAGCTTGGCATTGCATGCCATTGCTGAGCCTATCATCTACTAGGACCCCAAGGTTCTTTTCCATCCTAGATTCCCCCAGAGGTTCTCCCCCTAGTGTATAGATTGCATTCAGATTTTTGCCACCCAAATGCATTATTTTACATTTTTCTACATTGAACCTCATTTGCCATGTAGTTGCCCACCCCATTAATTTGTTCAGATCTTTTTGCAAGGTTTCCACATCCTGCTGAGAAGTTATTGCCCTGCTTAGCTTAGTATCGTCTGCAAATACAGAGATTGAACTGTTTATCCCATCCTCCAGGTCGTTTATGAACAAATTAAATAGGATTGATCCCAGCACAGAACCCTGGGGGACCCCACTACCCACCCCTGAGCATTCCGAGTACTCCCCATTTATCACCACCCTCTGAACTTGCCCTTGTAGCCAGTTTTCAATCCATGTACATGAATTGACCAATCCTATGGTCCATGCAAACGGACCTTATTTTGTACAGTAAACGTTTATGGGGAACTGTGTCAAATGCTTTTGCAAAATCCAGATACACCACGTCTACGGAGCTTCCTTTATCTAGCTGACAACTCACCTCCTCATAGAAGGTTAGTAGATTGGTTTGGCAAGAACGATTCTTCATGAATCCATGCTGATTACTGCTAATGATACCGTTCTCATTACTAAAATCTTGTATATAGTCCCTTATCATCCCCTCCAAGAGTTTACATACTATTGATGTTAGGCTAATTGGTCTGTAATTCCCAGGAATGTATTTTGGGCCCTTTTTAAATATTGGTGCTACATTGGCTTTTCTCCAATCAGCTGGTACCATTCCAGTCAGTAGACTGTCTGTAAAAATTAGGAACAACGGTCTGGCAATCACTTGACTGAGTTCCCTAAGTACCCTCGGATGCAAGCCGGTGATTTATTAATGTTAAGTTTCTCAAGTCTAATTTTAATTCTGTCCTCTGTTAACCATGGAGGTGCTTCCTGTGATGTGTCATGAGGATAAACACTGCAGTTTTGGTTACTGAAGCCCCCCAATTCCCTCCCATCTTTTGTAACCAGATGTCCTTCCTCATTCTTCATGGGGCCAATATGGTCTGTCCTCCCTTTTTTACTGTTTACATACTTAAAGAATTTCTTGGGATTTTTTTGCTCTCCTCCACTATGTGTCTTTCATGTTCTATCTTAGCTGTCCTAATTGCACCCTTACTTTTCTTGTTGCATTCTTTATAAAGTCTGAATGCTGATGATGATCCCTCAACCTTGTATTTTTTGAAGGCCTTCTCCTTTGCTTTTATATGCATTTTTACATTGGAATTAAGCCATCCATGACTTTTGTTCGCTTTTTTAACTTTATTACCCAATGGGATGCATTGGCTAATGCCCTTATTTAATATGCTCTTAATGCAAACCCATCTCTCCTCCGTGTTCTTTGTTCCTAATATTTTATCCCAATTTATGCCTTTTAGCAAGGTTTGTAGTTTAGGGAAGTTGGCTCTTTTGAAATTCAGTGTCTTTGTATTCCCTTTATGTTTCCTATTTGTGTGATTTATACTGAAACTAATTGACCTGTGATCGCTGTTACCTAAATTGCCCCGTACTTCCACATCCGTGATCAGGTCTGTATTGTTGATAATCAGTAGATCCAGTAATGCTTTATTTCTAGTTTGTGCGTCTACCATCTGACCCATAAAATTGTCCTGCAATGTTCTCAGTAAACTACCAGGTTACTGTTGAGTGCTCTAGGTTACTGTTGAGGCTCTTCCTGTCAATGTGTATCTGTCTGACCCTATGAGGTACGAGCAGACAGATACACTGATAAAACTGTGAGTGAACAAGAGAAAGGCCCCCAAATCTCGTCCTACTACCACTGCGCTCTGTATACTACAAATGTTCTAATGCTAGCTGCCACTTTAAAAATTGAAAGATAAAATCTGAGTCATCTCTAAGGTCAAAGCACAAGAAACAAAAAGATGAAGAGTGGCGCTACCCCCCTACAGTGGGGTTTGAGATGGGTGAACACACTCCCTCTAATATAGAAAGATCCTAAATCACAGTAGTTGAAAGTGGATTACCAATGTTCAATAATAGTAATCACACAAAAACATCAATTGCTTAATGTAATAGTTATTCCTAATGTGTTAAAAATAACCTAAAAGTGTAAAATATAATATAACATAACCTTAACATAAAGTGACATGTAAATTATTACAAGTGACACCCTGTGAACAGTGAGAAAAACCAATATTATAATAACAGAACCCTAGACCAATTGATCATAAAAATAGGAGAAAAACCTAACATACACAAATCATGTGCAAAATATACAATGGACAAATATGGAATAAAACATGTGAAATTATAAATATAATAAAGAGTGAGTCCACATCTGTTTAGAATGATGAAAAATAAATATATTGGATAGTGAAGAAAAAAGTTCATAAAGTGCAAGTGTCTTCAATCTGCAAATGCTGTTACACCATGTACACCACTCAATGCCGTGATTCCACTCCCCTGTGAAATGCTCACTCACCAGCTGATAAGGCCTCGCACTCTCGTGTTTGGCCGGAAACAACCTCAACCCACTATCATGGGGGTTATCATGCGACCACCGATATCCAAGGTTAAGTATGCTGAACACTTTTCCTTGAGAAAATGACTCCACATATAAAGGAAGAAATACTCCAAATAGCGTGATACCGTTTTTTCAAAACATTTAATCAAAACTAAAACTCACACATATACACTCACATGGTAATTAAAATCAACTTGGCACTTCACAGCAAATAGAACTGTATCACAGCAAAGTATAACATGGCATGCAGTAACACTAGCAAGGGCGGCCACAGCGGACCCAGGAAGTGTGGACACCGGCGATCGTCTCACCCGTTCACTGCTTACGATCTCAGCTGGTCCCCGCTCCGTCTCCCGTGAAATCTCCCTCTATCAGACTTGTACGATTGCCGCGTAGTCACGTGGGGCAGCAATTTGGAGTATTTCTTCCTTTATATGTGGAGTCATTTTCTCAAGGAAAAGTGTTCGGCATACTTAACAGTGGATATCGGTGGTCGCATGATAACCCCCATGATAGTGGGTTGAGGTTGTTTCCAGCCAAACACGAGAGTGTGAGGCCTTATCAGCTGGTGAGTGAGCATTTCACAGGGGAGTGGAATCACGGCATTGAGTGGTGTACACGGTGTAACAGCATTTGCAGATTGAAGACACTTGCACTTTATGAACTTTTTTCTTCACTATCCAATATATTTATTTTTCATCATTCTAAACAGATGTGGACTCACTCTTTATTATATTTTTCATTTCACATGTTTTATTCCATATTTGTCCATTGTATATTTTGCACATGATTTGTGTATGTTAGGTTTTTCTCCTATTTTTATGATCAATTGGTCTATGGTTCTGTTATTATAATATTGGTTTTTCTCACTGTTCACGGGGTGTCACTTGTAATAATTTACATGTCACTTTATGTTAAGGTTATGTTATATTATATTTTACACTTTTAGGTTATTTTTAACACATTAAATGTTTTGAAAAAACGGTATCACGCTATTACATTAAGCAATTGATGTTTTTGTGTGATTACTATTATTGAACATTGGTAATCCACTTTCAACTACTGTGATTTAGGATCTTTCTATATTAGAGGGAGTGTGTTCACCCACCTCAAACCCCACTGTAGGGGGGTAGCGCCACTCTTCATCTTTTTGTTTCTTGTGCTTTGACCTTAGATACACTGATAAGTCTGCAGGAGTCCTGCATGGCACCTGTGATCTGCTGAAAGGAGGGAACAAAGCCAAGCCACGCTGTGTGAGCCCACATGTCTGCCCCGAAACAAGTTCTTGCTAAGCTGATGCAAAAGAGGAGAAACTCGGATTGCTGGCGGAGACCCCAGAAAAGGAGGTTCGGGGGGTCAGTCTGTGCAAAACCATAGTTTGTTTATTATTTTAAAACATATAGATATATTTTAAAGGCATAGTAAACCATCCCATCTGCACCTTGTGTTTTTCACCTGCATAAGATGTACATTAAACATGTAGTGTCATGGTGTCCTTTGTTGCCCTGTATGCACAACCTATAGTAGAGTAAGCTTCACATTTCTGTGCCAGCAGTTTGTGTCTATGTACAAACTTGAGGGAGGCATGGCACTGCACAGGTTAATGTATAATCTTTGTCTGCAGTGTAAGAACTGACATTTCCTACATATCCCACAATCCCTGGGTCTAACTTGTTAAAGGAGGCTTTCAGATTCCGATAAGCCCCCCGCCCGCAGACTCCCAAAACCACCGGGCAAGGGTTGTGGGGATGAGGCCCTTGTCCCCATCAACATGGGGACAAGGTGCTTTGGGGGCTACCCCAAAGCACCCTCCCCATGTTGAGGGCATGTGGCCTGGTACGGTTCGGGGGGGTGCTCTCTCATCCCCCCTCTTTTCCTACGGCTTGCCAGGTTGCGTGCTCTGATAAGGGTAATGCGCCCTTACGTAACCGGGTGACCCTGCCCCCTCTGACGTCACAGGGAAAGCCATAGGGAAGTCCCCATCAAGCCCCTGTGCATCAGAGGGGGCGTGGTCACCGAGTGGCCCCGCCCTCCATTATATAAGAAGTGTCAGAAGAAGAGAAGCATCACACAGCGGGAGTCTCCCATATATGTGGAGCGGCCCAAGAACAAAGCGGGGAAGAAGACGCAGTGGAGCAAGATGCCGGACGAGAACACTGGAGCAAGAAGCAGAGGATTGGAGGAAGATGCAGAGGAAGAAGAAGATGGAGGAAGAAACCGAAGGAAGAAGGAAGGAAGAAGGAAGGAGACCCGAAGAAGATGGGAAGAAGTCTTTAAATAAAGGAATTGTCAAAAACTGTCTCTTGTCATTTTTAACATTTTTTGACACTTTTTTTGTCAAATGGTAGGGGTACTTTTGTACCCCATTACCATTTTACACAGGGGGGCGGGATCTGGGGGCCCCCTTGTTAAAGGGGGCTTCCAGATTCCGATATGCCCCCGCCCACAGACCCCCACAACCACCAGCCAAGGGTTGTGGGGATGAGGCCCTTGTCCTCATCAACATGGGGACAAGGTGCTTTGGGGGGCTACCTCAAAGCACCCTCCAATGTTGAGGGCATGTGGCCTGGTACGGTTCAGGAGGGGGGTCGCTCTCCTGTCCCCCCTCTGTTCCTGCGGCCTGCCAGGTTGCATGCTCGGATAAGGGTCTGGTATGGATTTTTGGGGGGACCCCACACCATTTTTTTTTAAATTTTGGCACGGGGTTCCCCTTAATCTCTATACCAGGCGGTATGGAATTTAGGGGGATCTCCACGCCATTTGTTTTTAAATTTTGGTTCAGGGTTCCCCTGTGGGGAAATCCCATGTCGTTTTTATCAATGAACTTTTATGTGTATTGTCGGACTGACAATTCATTAATAGCCGCGAGTAGTTTTAAATGACTTTTTTTCCTTTGAATTGTCATTTTGCTGTCAGACTGTTCTAAACACGGGAAACATGCGCCCCTTTACAGGCATACTATAGACACCCCCCAGGTACGAAATTTAAAGGAATATTACACTTTTATTGTTTCACTTTAAGCATTATTAAAATCACTGCTCCTGAAAAAACAGCTGTTTTTAAAACTTCCTTTTGCATTGATACATGTCCCCTGGGGCAGGACCCAGGTTCCAAAACACTTTTTATGACAACACCATGCATATAAGCCTTTAAAATTAGCACTTTTGATTTCTCCCATAGACTTTTAAAGGGTGTTCCGCGGCTTTCGAATTTGCCGCAAACACCCCAAATTGTTCGCTGTTCGGCGAACTGGCGAACAGCCGATGTTCGAGTCGAACATGAGTTTGACTCAAACTCAAAGCTCATCCCTACTCCTGATTAGCTGCCTAAGCCAGGCTGGTTCCCAATTGGCTGTGGGACGTTTTTCAGCCTCTCACCACTGAAAGAGGTGATCCATGTGACATCTGATGAGAGGGCTCTGGGACCCATTTTAGCCCAGGAACCACTTGGGGAACAGGAGTGCCTGGCCAGTACAATATATTCTCAGGAAGTGTTCTATGAGTAGAGAAACAGAATTGAGAACTTTCTGTGACTGCTATTACAGAGTCTGGGAGCTGAACTGTACTGTGTATGCCAAGAGAGTGTTAGCCTGGAAGCTTATGTTACAAGGCTCAGGGCTGGAAGAAGCCACAGGACTGTTGTTGTGACCTGCTGACCACAAGCTGTTGCCAGAGGATCTCTTCCGCCAGGTAAAGTGTGCTGCACCTGATTCACAGGGTTCAGGGACCAGGCTGTGGGCTGTTGCTATGCTTAACACTACTTAATGCAGTAAGGGAGGAGAGACTGTGCTTCTATTCCAGTGCTTTCCAGTTGCTCCCAGTGACCACGTGTTCCAGCTACCTGCTAAAGCTGCAGAGAGCTGGCTCAGGAGGAAGGACCCTTTCACCAACCACAGAGGAACCCCCCAGGACTTGAATCAGTCATCAATGGTGAGAGGTTTCCAGCCACCATCTTGTTTACTTTAGTGAGCACTCCCACGCAAGGGCCCCATAGCTGGCAAACTCTCTACATAGTCCCACTGGCCAGTGGTTAGGCAAGACAACTTTGCATTAGGCAGTAGGTAGGCTGTATTACCTTTGCAAAATGCCGTTTGTATTGCCGTACTGTGTTGGATTGTCATTATTCTGCAATTACAAAGCAGTATTGCTCACTAGCACCTGCCTAGTGCACAAACGAACAGTGACACCCTGTGTTGGGTGTCGCTTAACAAGGTGCTTCATTGCTATATTGTAAATTGTTGTTATTTAACCCATTCCTTTCAAGGACTTTACCATTAAATGAAGCCCATTTAAACCCCTTTGAGGTGTGTCAGTGTTCACGGGTCCAGGAAAGGGGTGAGTCATCACAGGTGTAGGGCAGAAGGGACCCAATAAAAATACCAGCGGCTCCTAGGGGGGGTTGGCGCTACACTTACCTGCCCGGTGTAATGGAATTGCACAGAGTGGCCACAAACCTCCTCTTCTCGGGTGCCCCGCTGGTGCTCCTGGCCCCTCCTCTCTGTCTGTTTCCCATGGGGCACTCGTGTGTGCTTGCTCCCGAGCCCCACTACTGCGTACATTGACACAGACAGCGGGACTCAGCCCTGTCCCCCGCTCCCTCATCACTGGCTTTGATTGACAGCCATGGGATTCAATAGCTCCAGGTGCCCCAGCAAAGCCAGTGAGACCCAGAAGTGAAGGAAGAGGAGAGCTGCAGATGCGCATGACGCTGGATTGAATGAGGGCTCAGGTAAGTATAAAGGGGGGTGAGGGGGGATGCTGATGCCTAAAAATTTTACCCTAATGCAAACAAACACAGGTAAAATAACTACCCTAATACCTAGTTAAAACAGTGAAAACATTTGAAAGTGTATAATGCCTTTAACAGCGTCATTATAATACATGTGGAACTATGGAAAAATTTGAAAATGACCTGTATGATACAGCCTATCATTATCATTCACACTAGAGGTGCACATCTTCACTGGTCTCACGATTCGATCTGATTACAATTATCCTGTCAATGATTCCATTCAATTCCGCGATTCACCACAATGCATCACGATTACTGCCCATGCGCCTTTTTTTTATTTTATCCATTCTTAAAAAAAGACAACACTCTCTGCATGTAGCAAAATCTAAACACAGCAGACAACTTAAAGAGTCGCTCCAGGCTCCCCCAAAATACTAGAGGAGATGGTCAGAGACTGCGGACATGATGCAAGAGATGGTCAGAGACTGCAGACATGGTACAAGAGATGGACAGAGGCTGCGGACATGATACAAGAGATGATCAGAGACTGCAGACATGATACAAGAGGTGGATAGGGACTGCGGACATGATACAAGAGATGGACAGAGACTGCAGACATGATACAAGAGATGATCAGAGACTACGGACATGATACAAGAGATGATCAGAGACCGTAGACATGATACAAGAGATGATCAGAGACTGCGGACATGATACAAGAGATGGACAGGGACTGCGGACATGATATAAGAGATGGACAGAGACTGCAGACATGATACAAGAGATGATCAGAGACTGCAGACATGATACAAGAGATGGACAGAGACTGCAGACATGATATGAGAGATGATCAGAGACTGCGGACATGATACAAGAGATGATCAGAGACTACAAAACATAGTAGTATTACCTGTTCATCCTGCCAGTATATCTGTTATTTTTAAATTTCGCATAACAGGACAAGCTCTCCAGCAAAACATTTAGCAATAGGTATTGGGAAAAACCTAATTATATGGTTTAAACATTTTTACCAAAAGAAGAAAAGACATGTTTCTATAACTGTACCATAATAGTGCCACCCTATACATTGTGCTGTGATATGATGACACTTAACAACACAAAAAACAAAAATATTAAAAAAATATAAAAAACTAAATAAGACCACCAAAATTGTGCTAACAAATATCAATAATTAATAGTCCATAAAAAAAAGGCCCATCAACTGAATCCGTGTTTTGGTTGTGGAATACCATACATAAGGCTATTACAATCTTCAATGTTCAACTTGCTATATACAGTATATCCACCACTTTGTGCACAAACTGCATGCAATTGATTGCTCCCTCCACCGGATGGACTTTAACCTTAGGCTTATGACCCCCACCTAAGTTGGGTCACAATGCATTGTGTCCCTCTTTTGGGGTCTGATATAGCTCTTTATCCCATTCCTGGATATGCAACATGTCTGGCCAACTTTACTTCATGCTGTTACTCCCAATAATGCCTGGCTGGTGACATTCTTGGTGATTCTCTTGTGCTCCTCATTTGCCAACTTAGCTTTAATCTTCTCAAGACATGCCTCAAGTTCTGGGTTTCGCTCTGGCAGTTCCACTACAGGTAGACAGATAATGAGCTGCTAGAAGACAGAGAGATTGCATACCTAGGAACGGTATAAAGAGCTATCTCGGCCTAAGGTGAGTCTATCCGGTGAAGGGACCACTCAATTGCACACAGTTTTTGCACAGTGGTGGATTTATATAGCAAGTTGAACACTAAAGATTGTAATATCCTTATGCATGGTATTCCACAACACGAACACAGATTCAATTAATGTGACTTTTTTATGGACTATTGCTTATTGATATTTGTTAGCACAATTTTGGTGGTTTTATTTTGTTTTTTGTATTTGTTTTATATTTTTAGTTTTTTTGTGTTAAGTGTCATTATATCACAGCACATTGGTTAGTGCGGCACTATTAAGGTATAGATAATAACACCAGCACATATGAGAGTGTGTAAAGTGTGAGCGATACACATTATAATTTTGAGGGTTATAAAACACACACATAGCAGCGCACAAGATTCTACCACATTTTGTTTCTATAACTGCTTTAAAGTGTTAGCTAAGGGTTAAGCCTTGCTCAATTGTCTCCGTCCCCACCCACCTCCTAGCACTGCCCACTTTTAGAGAACAGGGAATCAAGTATAATTTTGTTAGTATATACAACTAATTTGTATGGAATTTGTTGATAATAGTTCATAACAGCCCCAATGCATGCACGCACTTCATGTTGTGCACTACTATCCTGTGTCTGGTGGGTGAAAGATGAAATAAGTGCAAACAGGTGCTCTGAGCCATACAGCATAAAAAAGGCCATATTTTGGTGCCTGTAAGTTACAGGTCTTGCATACAGCAAGCTGCTAGCAGCTGGTAGAAATCAAGCAAGCTGAAATTCATAGTGTCTGCATGCATATTTATGTACATCCCAGCTGTGCTTGCATACAGGGATGGATGCGTCGTACGTCCCGGCATGCATACATCACTGAACGCAAGTATGGCTAGGGATGTGCATCAATATATGTGTACAACCACTGTGTATAGGGTTGCCACCTTTTCTTCAAGCCAAACCCGAACACTTTAGGGGCGCACGGCATGGCACCGCGGTGTGATTTTGCCACGATTGTCACCCGACAAATCGCGGCAAAGTCATGTAAACAGAATTGTGGGATGCCTGTCACCCAAAAGAAGTTTTGCTTTGTGATTGGAGTGCCATTATCCCCATTCCCTCCTATTACAAATCTTACTCCCCTACCAGCACAAATCCTCCTACCTCCAATACCCCCATGGCAGCCGAAAGGGGGTATCACAGGGCCCCAGCACACAGCGGGGCCCGGATAGCAGGGGGTTCAGAGTGGCGGGTGTGGGGGACAATTACAGAGGAGGGGGGACAATTACAGAGATTGGGGGGGCAATTAGAGGAGGGAGGCAATTACAGAGGAGGGGGGTGCAAGAGGGGGGCAATTACAGAGGAGGGGGTGCAAATACAGAGGAGGGGGGTAATTACAGTGATAGGGGGGCAATTAGAGGAGGGGGGTGCAAATACAGAGGAAGGGGTGCAAATACAGAGGAAGGGGGGCAATTACAGAGAAGGGGAGGGCAATTACAGAGGAGGGGGGTGCAAATACAGAGGAGGGGGGTGCAAATACAGAGGAGGGGGTGGCAAATACAGAGGAGGGGGGGCAAACACAGAGGAGTCAAAACATAAGGGAGAGAGAGGTGACAGGCAGCTGCTGGTGCAGAAGTTTTTAATAAAATAAATGCTTAAATACAATCCACTCACTCTTCATGTCAGAGCTGTATATGTCAGTCTGTGAAGTCGGCTCTCCCATTCTCTCCTCCAATCCACGCTTCTCTTATCACTGAATTGCTGGAGGAAACAGAGAGCCACGGGAAACTCATGTGAACTGTCAGCCTCTGATGATGGAGGCATGGTTAAGCCTCCGGAACGCTCTGATTGGTCACAGCATCCCAGGCTGACAGCTCACTGCAGTTTCCCCACGGCTCTGTATCCTTGACTTCCTCCAGAGATTCTGTGATAACAGCAGGATGGATCGGAGGGGAGAATGGGACAGCCGAATTCACAGACTGATATACACATCTCTGACATGGAGAGTGAGTGGATTGTTTGTTTTTAAGCATTTATTTTAATAAAAACTTCCGCACCAGCAGCTGCCTGTCGCCTCTCTCTCTCCCTTATGTTTTGATTGCTCTGTAATTGCTCCCCCTGCCGCTCTGATCCCCCTGCTGTCCAGGTCCCCCTGTGTGCTGGGGCTCGTAAAAGGAGGCCCCATGGTACCCTCTTTTAGCTGCAAATGTCCGGGTGTGAGGCAGAGGGAAACCTGGGCACAGCCCCCTAAACCTGTACTAAACCCGTACTGTTGGGTCAAAACCGGAGAGGTGGCAACCCTAACTGTGTATTTCAGTTTTCAGCTTCTACTAACTGTATGCAAGTTGTATGGCTCATTAGTACCGAAACATATACAGTTTTGATACTATACAGCTCTAAGCACCTGTGTGCATGAGCCCTTGGAGCGCAATATTATAGCAGCAGCAACAATAACCTCCACTGCCCCCAACAAAATGGACCCCCCAGTAACAATATATCTACCAGCAGTATTAATAGATTCACAAGCAGCAACAATCAATATCCCAGCTACAAAAATGCCCCCCCTCCACAACAAGAAATCTACCAGCAGTAACAATAGATTCACAAGCACCAGCAATAGATCCAACAGCAGCGGCAATCAATACCCCAGCAACAAAAATGGACCTCCCCAGCAACAAGAGATCTACCAGCAGTAACAATAGACTCCCAAGCACCAAAAATAGATCCACCAGAAGGGACAATCAGTTCCCCAGTAACAACAATTTGAACCCCCTAGCAGTAACAATAGCCTCCTCCAGCAGCAACAATAAATCCCTATTCCCTCCAATCCTATGCAACATTTACAATCATAGAGGTCTTGTCAATTGCTCATTTACATGTGAGGTTGGGGGTCAGTAAAACTCTGCAGCTGTCAGGATCACTTAGTGCTCCTGCTCCTCATTCCAGCATCTGTGTGTTGGCTGTTGTATTCCCCCTGTCTGTGTTCACCTGCAAGGTGATTGATCTGGTCAGTCACCTGATATAAGCAAACTGAACACTCTATCTCTTGCTTGTGATAGAGACAGAGTTACCTGCGTTGTTCTTGATCTAGCCTCCCGTTTGTCTGCCCTGCTTTGCTGTTGGATCGCCCTGTGCATGACCCGTATTGGATATTGGATCATTCACTGAACTTAGCCTGCCTTTTACCTAGACTGTCATTGGATTGGATATTGGACTATTCCCTGAACTCAGCCTGCCTTTTACCTGGACTGTCATAGAACCACGCTATCTGTCTGCTAAACTGCAAGTAGTTTGTTGTTGGCTCTGTTCGTGTCTGCCCTGGTGTGGTGGCCAGGCACTATAGCATTGTTTATAAGTCCTAGGGGGAACCAAGTACCGGTAGACCTGCTTGCCTTAAGGGAAAAGGGGCTGCTATAGGTGAAGCACACAGTAGCTAGCTATAGTGTCTGACCACCTGCATTGAGGTAGACGTGACATTCATGACAGCAGCAGAGCCATGCTTTTGGCCTCCCATCCAACTGCTACCCCTTTAGCTGCAGAGGCAGAGGCTGAGGGTGCACACATGCCATGGCCACATTGCTTTGCATTATTGCATATTATTACGTATATTGTATTAAACTAATGACATTCTCTATCAGCCTAGTTTTTTAACAGAGATCAGGATTGTCTCAGGATGTTTCCCAAACAAATGCCTTGGTAACAATGGGAACTGTTGGCAGTTGGCAGTTGGTTGTTAAGGTAAACAAGTTTGTAACCATTGTCAACAAACTGGTAAACAGCCTGACATATATAAGGGGTTGTCAGGCATAAACTGAGAGCCTCTTATCATGCCTTAACCACTTAAGGACTAGCCTCGTTTTGGATTTTAGGTGTTTACATGTTTAAAACAGGTTTTTCTGCTAGAAAATTACTTAGAACCCCCAAACATTATATATGGTTTTTCTTCTAACACCCTAGAGAATACAATGGCGGTCATTGCAATACTTTTTTTTGCACCGTATTTGCGCAGCGATCTTATAAGCGCACTTTTTTTGGAAAAAATTCACTTTTTTGAATAAAAAAATAAAACAACAGTAAAGTTATCCCAATTTTTTTTTATATTGTGAAATATAATGTTACGCCAAGTAAATTGATACCCAACATGTCATGCTTGAAAATTGCGCCCGCTCGTGGAATGGCGTCAAACTTTTACCCTCAAAAATCTCCATAGGCGACGTTTAAAAAATTCTACAGGTTGCATATTTTGCGCTACAGAGGAGGTCTAGGGCTAGAATTATTGCTCTCGCTCTACCGGTCACTGTGATACCTCACATGTGTGGTTTGACCACCGTTTTCATATGCGGGCGCTACTCGCGTATGCGTTCGCTTCTGCGCGCGAGCTCGTCGGGACAGGGGGGTTTTAAAAAATTTTTTTTTATTTTTATTATTTATTTTACAATATTTTATTTATTTTTACACTGTTTAAAAAAAAAAAAATTGTGTCATTTTTATTCCTATTACAAGGGATGTAAACATCCCTTGTAATAGAAAAAAGCATGGCAGGACCTCTTAAATATGAGATCTGGGGTCAAAAAGACCTCAGATCTCATATTTACACTAAAATGGAATTAAAAAAAAAAAAAAAAGTCATTTAGAAAAATTACATTTGAAAAAATATGCCTTTAAGAGGCGTGGACGGAAGTGACGTTTTGACGTCGCTTCCGCCCAACAGTGTCATGGAGACGAGTGAGCGCCATCTTGGCCTCACTCGTCTCCAGACACACCACAGAGGAGGACGCAATCGCCTCCGCCGCTACCGACGGCTCTGGTAAGCGTCGGAGGGCACCGGATCGCGGCGGGAGGGGGGGCCCTCTCCCGCCACCGATAAAAGTGATCTCGCGGCGAATCCGCCACAGGGACCACTTTTATCTGAAAGCCGGCCGCCGCACGAAAACGGGGATACCGGGGTTATGGCAGCTAGCTGCTGCCATAACAACGATATCCCCGTTCAAACTTAGGACGTACATCGTCGTGCGGCGGTCGGGAAGTGGTTAAACATCAAGGACAGTCTGTAAGACCAGAAGGCTCCATAATGCATTAACACCAAAAGACTCTCATCTGTAACCAGCCAAGAAGAAGGTATCTGATCTCCAGAAGAAGCCTGAGTTGTCAACGGAGATCACGAACACACAGTAACTGGAGTTAAGTAACTTTTAGGCATATTTCTACTGCTACAGACCATAGTTTATGCTTATTTGCTAGGCATCTTGCTTGATATATCTGTCAGTCTTGATACTGTATTCCTAATATTGTAAAAGTTTTGTATGTACAGCATTTTTGTTTAGTATAAGCACATCTACACACTGCAGAGGTCTGAGTTTCCTTGCTTATACCACAAAGTAACCTTGCTAGATAAATGCAAGCAAAACAATTGGGGGCATGTGCCGCAATCTGCGCTATAATTCAACTGAAGAAGACCTGTTTTTTTCCTGTGGTGTGTTGTGTAGCTTGTGCTAGGTAAAAATGCTGCTTAAGCTGTTTAGGAAAAGCAAGGCTGCAGAGGGTTCTGGTGGCCAGAAGGAAGTGTGCAGCTTACCCATCTGGGCCAGGGACAATGAGTGCTAGCCTCTTGCTAAAGAATTTGTAAAGTATGCTCCTCCCTAGAATATGACTTGGGGTGATAAAATCTCAGATCATTTTGTGGATTTTAGCCTTAAGGTGTTGGATTTAAGTTAAAAAGAGAATAGGACAGTGTCCACAGTGGGTTGGTACGTCCTTCATGTTCTCTATACTGAATCACAAAGGAGGGAGAAGGCAGAGGCAGAAGTTAAGGTATTAAAAGACCAGACAGCAGTTGCTTCAGAGTGTGTTCGTTCAACTGCTAGTCGGGCTGATGATTTGCAAGAACGGTGTGCAGCCTTCATGACCAAATCAGTTAATGCCTTAAGGAAAAGGAAGGGCCATAAATCTGTTAGTAAAGCCAAGGTACGTGCCCTTGTCACATCCCAAAACTAGGATTGTGAGGATGTTCTCTCCTCAAATGATAGTGAGGATGAGGAGATAGAGTTTGATGTTTCTGATGATGATTATCCAATCGGAAAGAAAAAGTGTGCCAGACCTCTCATTACTAAGCATAGCAAAAGGCAACATGATAGAGAGGATATGGCAGATGGGAAGGTGCATTATCGCAACCCCAGAGATGTGGAATTTGAAGACGTACGGGAATTTACACAAACTGAACTACATGAGCTGGCAAAACAATACAAACAAAGGTCCGGGGAGATCCCATTGAGTTGGCTCCTACGCTTGTTGGATGAAGGGGCAGACAGTGTTGTTTTGTCAGGTAAGGAAGCAGTGGCTGTTGGAGTGTTAACCCATGATCCACAGGCCATGCAAAAAACCCTGAGAGTTTAGTATGAATTTTTCACTGTTTTGCCCCGTACACACGGTCGGATTTTCCGACGGAAAATGTGTGATAGGACCTTGTTGTCGGAAATTCCGACCGTGTGTAGGCTCCATCACACATTTTCCATCGGATTTTCCGACACACAAAGTTTGAGAGCAGGATATAAAATTTTCCGACAACAAAATCCGTTGTCGGAAATTCCGATCATGTGTACACAAATCCGACGGACAAAGTGCCACGCATGCTCAGAATAAATAAAGAGATGAAAGCTATTGGCCACTGCCCCGTTTATAACCCGTACGTACGTGTTTTACATCACCGTGTTTAGAACGATCGGATTTTCCGACAACTTTGTGTGACCGTGTGTATGCAAGACAAGTTTGAGCCAACATCCGTCGGAAAAAATCCTAGGATTTTGTTGTCGGAATGTCCGAACAAAGTCCGACCGTGTGTACAGGGCATTAGACCTTTTGATAGATAGAATAGTCCAAGTGTACGCTAATCCTAGCAACCTGGAAAATACCTACTCTTGGAGAACAATAGTAGAGGGTATTTCCAGGTTACGTGAGTAACCTGTAGTAGAGTAGTGAGGTTGTATAACCGGATTAAATACTTGGAAAGAAGAAATAAATGGCTGCACATCCAGAACTCCTAAATGCCTTTTATTGTTCACAAGGATCACACCAAATACACCAACAAATAGTCACGTACGTGAGACTCCCCTAATCTCTAATAACACACCTTGAGCAGTAATTCTTTTTCTTGTTAGGAACACTACTCCTAGTGAAGATAAAATCAGCCTAGATTTATAGAAAACAGAACACACCCTTCCTGTTTTCCTCAAACCTCTTTTCTAATTCCCAAAACTGCACATTAACCAAAACCCCAATCCCTTTATCCTAAGGAGGAGTTAGAGAGAATCAGAAAAGAGGTTTGGGAGGTTCCTTATCCTTTATAAAGGGAAGGTGGGTCTCCTGTATAAGGATGAGCCGAACACCCCCCGGTTCGGTTCGCAGCAGAACGTGAGAACAGGCAAGAAATTTGTTCGCACATGCGAACACCATTGAAGTCTATGGGACACGAACGTGAAAAATCAAAAGTGCTAATTTTACAGGCTGGTATGCAAGTTATTGCCATTAAAAATGTTTGGGGACCCGGGTCTTGCCCCAGGGAACATGTATCAATGCAAAAAAAAAGTTTTAAAAACTGACCTTTTTCGGGAGCAGTGATTTTAATAATGCTTAAAGTGAAACAATACAAATGAAATATGCCTTCAAATATCATGCCTGGGGGTATTCTTAGTATGCCTGTAAAGTAGTGCATCTTTCTCATGTTTATAACAGTGCCACAGCAAAATCTTTCTAAAGGAAAAAATGTCATTTAAAACTGTAAAAGCTGTAATGTATTGTTAGATCCCGGCAATATAGATAAAAATTTTTTAAATATGGTGTGGATGTCAACCCCCAAAATCCATACCAGGCCCTTCAGGTCTGATATGGATATTAAGGGGAGCCCCGAACTCATTTTTTTTAAAAAGTGGCGTGGGGGTCCCTCAGGCCCCCAGGCACTATATACTCTGAACAGCAGTGTGTGTATATATATATATATATATATATATATATATATATATATATATATATATATATATTACATACTCTGCAGAAAATTGGGCCTTAGGTGTTGGTGGTACCAGAACACTGTAAGCCCTCACAATTACTCTTGTTGGGCACAGAAGCGGGCCCTGCTTTGAAATATTGTATCAAGGATTGTAATTACATGCCCCTGTTAAACAGGGGCAGAAAAATTGGGCCTTTGGTGGTGTTGGTGGTGCCACAACACTGTAAGCCCTCACAGATACTCTTGTTGGGCACAGGAACTGGTCATGCATTGAAATATTAGATCAACAATTGTAATTACATGCCTCTGTTAAACAGGGGCAGAAAAATTGGGCCTTGGGTGGTGGTGGTGGTGGCCCCCTAAACTAAAAATATTGTTGGAAGCTAGCATCATCAAGATTGAGGAGGAATAGAATAGTCAGCATAGGCTGTCTTGAAGGCAAATTCAATCCGTTACATCAGCATCAGGTGCTTGATAGCTGCTGATCCAAAACTAATTCATTTTTATGAATGTGAGCCTATCAACGGAGTCTGGGACAGGCGCACTCTTTGATCTGTTACAAACCCTCCAGCAGCACTGAATATGCGTTCAGAAAGCACACTGGATGCAGGAAAGGCCTGTAGCTCAATTGCATATTGAGCAAGTTCTGGCCAGTGGCCCATCCTCAAGACCCAGTAACCAAGTTGATGCTCTGTTGGAAAGGTCTCCAAGTCTGCTCTTGCCTCTAGATATTCCTACACCATGTAATGAAGACGCTGGCGATGGTTGCTTGAACTGATCAGACCTTGGCGCTGAGGAATGAAAAATTGTTGGCATCGGTCAGCCAGCCACCTTCGCCACCACTCTTCCTCTGACTGAATGAAGCCTCAGCAACACGTTGTCCAGCACCAGGAAATTGTAACCTTCCAGGGTCTCAAAATGCGTTGCACAAACCTTTCTTCAAGGCCTCTTGAAAATGTTTCATCCTCTACTCCCTCTGCGAAAGCAGGATGAGTTCTGCAACCTTACCCTTGTAACGTGGATCAAGAAGGGTTGCAAGCCAGTAAGGATCCATCTCCCTGATACCACTTATCCTAGGGTCCTTTTGCAGACTTTGCAGAATCATGGAGGCCATGCAGCGTAAGTTTGAAAAAGGCATTCGATTCTGAGTCCTCTGGGTCACTAAGGATCACATGATCCGTAACTACCTCCTCCCAGCCACGTACAACTCCTTAGGATTCTGCGGACTGAAAACCATCCCTTGAAGACTCTACATCCATGCTGACACAATCCTCCTCCTCCTCCACTTCCTCCTCTTCCTCCTCTTCTTCCTGTGTGTTTAGTGGGCCCGCATGAATGCTATCTGGATAAAGGGGACCTTGAGAGGTAAGGAAGTCCTCCTCTTTCTCCCACTTTTCTTCCTCAAGTGCCCTGTCCATGATTCCACGAAGCCTGTGCTCCAACAGGAAGACTAGAGGGATAGTGTCACTGATGCATGCATTGTCGCTGCTCACCATCCCTGCGGCCTCCTCAAATGGTGACAGGACAGTGCATGCATCCTTGATCAGTAGCCACTGGCGTGGCAAAAAGAAGCCACGCTCCCCTGACCCTGTCCTGGTGCCATACTCGCACAGGTACTCATTGATGGCCCTCTGCTGTGTGTGCAGCCACTGCAGCATTGCCAATATTGAGTTCCACCTGGTGGGCATGTCACAAAGCGGTGGGTGGGCAAGTTGCATTCCCTTTGAATGTCAGCCAGCTGAGCACTGGCATTGTATGACCGGCAGAAATTACCACAGACTTTCCTGGCCTGCCTCAGGAGATCCTGTAAGCCTGGGTACCTGCTAAAGAACTGCTGCACCACCAAATTCAGGGCGTGTGCCAAACATGGAACATGGGTCAAGGGTCCCTGTCGGAGGGCGGAGAGAAGGTTGGTGCCATTGTAGCATACAACCATTCCTGGCTGAAGCTGGCGTGGCATCAACCACCTCTGAGCCTGCCCCTGCAGAGCTGACAGAATCTCTGCCCAGTGGGGCTTCTGTCCCCTAGGCAGACCAACTCAAGCACCGCATGACATCTTTTAGCGTGACTGCTTGCGTAGCCCCTTGAATGCATAGGGAGCACCACTGGTTCAGAGGACAAATCTGCAGAAGAGGCCATATAGGAAGAAGAAGAGGAGGGGGTGGAGGAGAGATCTGTGGCAGAATAACCACTAGCATTTTGGAGGCATGGTGGCAGACCAAGCTCCAACAACACTGAACCCTGTCCTGCATCCTTCCCAGCTGCCAGCAGAGTTACCCAGTGTGCCATGAAGGAAAGGTAACGTCCCTGCCCATGCCTGCTGGACCATAAGTCAGTGGTAATATGAACCTTACTGCTGACCGCCCTGTCCAACTAAGCCAAAACATTGCTTTCCACATGCCGGGAGAGAGCCAGAATGGCCTTCCATGAAAAGAAATGTTGTGTTGGAACCTGCCATGAGGTATAGCACATTCCACAATTTCACGAAAGGGGGCAAAGTCTATCAGCTGAAAAGGCAGCAGTTGCAGAGCTAGCAATTAGGGACAAGCTAGCATTTAGACGCTGAGCATGTGGATGGCTGGGACTGAATTTTTTTTTATGGTTCAGCAACTGGGGTAGGGAAATTTGCCTACTAAAATCAGATAGTGGTGTACTGCTAGCAGATTGGCTGCAAGTACTTGGGACACCTATTACTATACCTTCATTCTTCTCAGTGCAAGTTTTTGAAAGGACTGGAGGTATAGTAGGGTTGGAGATCCCAGATGAGGAGCAAGGAGAAGTCCGCCTTTTTCTTTGATGTGGGTCTTTCAAGTGCTGTTGCCAACAGACTGCATGGCAGGTCGTCATATGTCTGGTCAAGCATGCGGTGCCCAAGTGGCTGCTGTTCTGGCCATGCTTGATCCGCTTCAGACATAGGTTGCAAACAGCAACGGTGCAATCTGCTGAACACATGTCGAAAAAAGGCCCACACTGAGGAACTTTTAAAAGTCAGCAGGGAGTCAGCAGCGCCCTGCACCTGTGGAGCTCTGCGGTGTGATGCAGTAGGATGGCTGCCCTTAAGCTGCCTCCTAGTGGACATCCTGCCTTGTTAAAGTTGTGCCTCCTCCTCCTCCTCTCTCTCAGGCACCCAAGTACAGTCAGTGACCTCATCATCCCCTTGCTCCTCGTCACTGGAGCAAGCTTGGCAGTATGCTTCAGCTGGGGAACATGACTGTCAGTTTCTTGTCCTTCTTAGGCACCTCCTCTCTCTAGGCTCACGTTACTCCCTTCCTCAACCTGGGAACCAACATTGGAGCCTTCAAATTGCTGCATATCCTTCAGCTGCATGTACCCGACAATGTGGTCGAATAATTCTGGGGACTCCTCCGTGTATGATGGTGGGCTACAGAAGGAGTGACTGTGGACAAGCAGCTGGTGGAATAGGCCGCTTTGGCAGCTGCGTTGGAAGGCAAACTACTCTGAGCCTGGGTGACAGAGGATGAGGAGGATGAGGAGGGCTTTGTTATTCACTCCACCAACTCTTCTGCATGTTGTGGCTCAATAACACAGCCAGTATCAAAAAGGACAAGCGTGCCCCATGGCCACCTGCAGAGGATGCACCATGTCCACAACCACCACTGTTGACTGTAGACACAGAGGCTGCTTGCCCTCTTTTAGTGGCCTGTGAGCATCTGCCTCTCCCTGGTGGCCTTCCGGACATGATGTATTTTTTGTTTTGCAACACCTCACTACACTGTATTAGATACTGTGTACACTGCCTGAAGTGTATTAGAAACTGTACACACTGTATTAGATACTGTGTACACCACCAGAAACGTAGTAGAAACTGTACTATGGCTGCATTGTATTGTGTACTGTGTACACCACCAAAAGTGTAGGAGAAACTGTACACACTGTATTAGATACTGTGTACACCACCTGCACTGTTTTAGAAACTGTACTATGGCTGCACTGTATTGTGTACTGTGTACACCACCAAAAGTGTAGTAGAAACTGTACACACTGTATTAGATACTGTGTACACCACCTGCACTGTTTTAGAAACTGTACTACGGCTGCACTGTATTGTGTACTGTGTACACCACCAGAAGTGTAGTAGAAACTTTACACACTGTATTAGATACTATGTACACCGCCTGCACTGTAATAGAAACTGCACTACGGCTGCACTGTATTGTGTACTGTGTATACCACCAGACGTGTAGTAGAAACTGTACACACTGTATTAGATACTGTATATACTGCCTGCACTATATTAGAAACTGTACTACAGCTGCACTGTAGTGTGTACTGTGTACACCACCAGAAAAGTACTAGAAACTGTACTACGGCTGCACTGTCTTGTGTACTGTGTACACCACCAGAAGTGCAGTAGAAACTGTACACACTGTATTAGATACTGTGTACACCACCTGAAGTGTATTAGAAACAGTACACCACCAAATGCATTGTAGATATAGGCTACACTGGATGCAGAATATATATATATATATATATATATATATATATATATATATATATACTCTGCATCCAGTGTAGCCTATATCTGTATGTATATATATATGTAATATGTATACATACACAAGACTGTATATATATATATATATACAGTGCCTTGCAAAAGTATTCACCCCCTTGGCTTTTACCTATTTTGTTACATTACAGTCTTTAGTTATTTTAATCTGAAGTATATGTGATGGATCAGAACACCATATTCTAAGTTGGTGAAGTATAATTAGAAAAATATATACATAAACTATTTTTCAAAAATAAAAAACTGATAATAGTGAAATGCTGCCCACTTGTGTGCAATCTAAGTGTAACATGATCTGTCATTACATATGCATAACTTTTTGAAAGGCCCCAGAGGCTGCAACACCTAAGCAAGAGGCACCACCAACCAAACACTGCCATGAAGACCAAGGAACTCTTCAAACAAGTAAGGGACAATGTTGTTGAGAAGTACAAGTCAGGGTTAGGTTATAAAAAAATCCAAATCTTTGATGATCCCTAGGAGCACCATTAACTCTATCATAACCAAATGGAAAGAACATAGCACAACAGCAAACCTGCCAAGAGATGGCCGCATACCAAAACTCAAGGACCGGCAAGGAAGGCATTAATCAGAGAGGCAACATAGAGACCTAAGGTAACCCTGGAGGACCTGCAGAGTTCCACAACAGAGACTGGAGTCATGGAAAGGTGGTGTGGGGAAGCAAGGAAGTCTGGGACTACATCTGGAAGGAAGTTCACTCTCGCACCATAAAAGTGGAGCACGTTGATGCACATGTGCCCTTGGTCCCAGATTTTGAGAACTAGAACAGAGAGGTAGAGGAAATTGCCAAAGTGAAAGCAGTTGTGCCAATTGATCCTGTCTTGATGAACTTGGCCAACTGGGCACACAAAAAACGTGCACATTTGGGGCAGAAAGCAACATATGAATGGGCACAGCAGAGAGGATTGCCTATATCCATGGACATGATAAAGACAGTAATAGGGAACTGTACAGTGTGTGGAGAAAAGTGACAATGGCCATTGCAAAAGTACTCCACCGGGTCAATTAAGAGGGGTGAGAGGCCTGCAGAGATCTAGCAGATTGACTTCATCTGTCCTCTTCCCCCGGGGAAACAATGGACTGAGATATTGTTGCTCTGCAGTGGACATCTATTCAGTACTTTTGGTTGTTCATCCTTGCAAACGTGCAGATCAAACCACAAGGCTTCAACTGCTCCAGAAACTTGTCCTTGCTTATGGTTGTCCCAAACAAGCAATGGACCAAAGACTCTGGAGTGGTTGTGCCACATCCCATACCATCCACAGGCAGCTAGTTTAAATGAAAGATACACTGGGCTATTGAAGGACCAGATACGCAAGCTTATACTCACACATACACTAAAGGGGTGGGATCAGGTCCTCACAGAGGAAGTCATATTGTTAAATACTAGGCCAATAGCCAAAAGCACACCATATGAGAGGATGGTTGGGGCTGATTCCACAGCTGGAGTGCAGAGTTCAGTATTTATGTAAGGTTCCTCAAAGAACAGGGCTTAACAGCTACCATGTTACTGCTTCCCATGACGTAGAAACTAAGAGTGACATATCTGTAGCTAAATCTTATCTAGGAATGAAAGGGAATCTGACAGGAAGGTTTGAAGTTATATTTGCTTTGGCAGATGAGCTTCAAGACAGTAGCTGGGACTTTGACGGGTTAGTGGATACTTCTCAGCAAGAGTGGAAAGTGAGGATACATAACATCAAACCTTTCAAAATAAACTGCAGTGATCTGCTGGGAACTATCAGTATATTTCCTCTCCTCCCTATTGATGTTCTTTGGGAGGGTCAGAAATGGATACAGGCAGGTGGCAAAGTGTTGGTCAGAGATCCAGGCAAGAAGTCACTTAGAGGAGATATTGTAGCTGAAGGGCCGGGGTCTACTGTTTATGTATTAGTAGAAGGAACAGATAATCCGCTTTGTTTTCAACTCTACAGGCTGTCTCCAATTTGATCCATAGGAAGACCAGAGAAAAGTGGTTACATGATGGACAGAATGATGGAAGGTTGCAAGAGCTGTGGAGAGCAAGGCTGTCAGGGAAGGTTCCATTGGCTGATGACACTGCCTGATAGTTGGCGTGCAGTACTATGGTCCACCAGCAGGTGTCTCTTGGCAGTCTGGAACTGCCAGGGGAGCTTTCCCCTGTTGGTAGTATTATGTGAAATTTGGGCTGCAGTACTGGCGTCCACCAGCTGCTGAATTCCCGTTGACGACCCTGGCCTGGCTCTGTTTATGATCTTGGTATTTCCCTTTACTTGTATATATTTGTCTGTTATTATTTGTAGTTTTCTGTTGGTGGTTGGTTGCACATTGTAGTTTATTGGAGGTGGTTGTATTTATTCACTTATATTAAATAAATCATTATATTTCACTTACACATGTTTGTGTTTCCTCTGTTGCAGTCCACACAGTTCTGGTCTTATCTGATACCTGACAAAGGCCTTTGATGTATTATAAGCCTGGACTTGTTTCTAAAAAAATTTAGAATAGACTTTCTAATAAACTTTTCAGTGGCAGAAATATGGGAGGGGGTTGCATTCAAGGAAAATTAATGTTTAGAATGTGTTTAGTAATTAAGAGATTTTCTGTGTGTAGTCTGAGAGAAAAATCAAGGGCGGAACATGTTGTATTTTTATATATATATATATATATATATATATATATATATATATATATATATATATATATATATATATATAATCTACATTGTATTAAACTAATTACTTTCTCTATCAGAATAGTTTTTTAACAGAGATCAGGATTTTCTGAGGATGTTTCCCTTGGTAACAATAGGAACTGTTGACAGTTGGGAGTTGTGTGTTAAGATAAACGAGTTTGTAACCATTGTCAACAAACTGGTAAACAACCTGACATATAAAAGGAGTTGTCAGGCATAAGCTGAGAGCCTCTTATCATGCCTTAAACACCAAGCACAGTCTGTAAGACCAGAAGGCTCCATAATGCATTAACACCAAAAGACTCTCGTCATCTGTAACCAGCCAAGGTACCTGATCTCCAAAAGAACAACCCTGAGTCTGAGTTTTTCAACGGAGATCACAAACACACAGTAACTGGAGTTAAGTAACTTTTAAGCATATTTCTACTGTTACAGACCATAGTTTCTGCTTATTTGCTAGGCATCTTGCTTGATATATCTGTCTTGATACTGTATTCCTAATATTGTAATAGTTTTGTATGTACAGCATTTTTGTATAGTAAAAGCACATTTACACACTGCAGAGGTCTGAGTTTCCTTGCTTATATCACAAAGTAACCTTGCTAGATAGACGCAAGCAAAACAACCACCTGTCAAATGCTCTCTGAAGAGCTCTCTAAAAACTCAGCCAAAAGGAGTCAGGACATTACCTTGCTCATCTGCCCACTAGCTCCGCACTTACCCCATCTAGGTTGCAGGCAGCTCCAGCTCCATCCTGTGTCTTCTCCTGGGTGGTTTCCTCCTCTGCAGCCAATACAGTCTTAAGACCCACTTCCTGATTGGCCAGGAGGAGAAACAGGAAGACATTAGCGAATATTAATTCGCTATTGTCACACAACTGGGTGCGCTCAGGGCACAGTGCTCTGCACCCCGAGCCCACCCTTTTTTAAAGCCAATTAGAGCCTCAGGCTCTAATCATGTGCTTCCAAAAAAAAAAAAAACATTGAAATCCATGAATCCAATGCCCTGCTCAGAGATTAGGGGCTGGGCGCATGGATTAGGGGGGAGGCGCCCCTGCACCCCTTATGGACAGCTGTCACTGGTTATGACCATATTACAGGAAGTGAAAAACAAATCTACTGACAGTCAACAGGAAAAAATTATGTTACAGGTGAACTTAATAAAAAAAACATTTTATGACTGCAGGATGTACAGTATGTCATTTTTTATTTTGCTCATAGTTTAAAGAATAAAAAAGTCCTGAAAATAAGTATTCTGGTAGTAAAGATGACCCGTACATTTTAGTTGTCAAGAGTAGATTGAAGAGGTTTACTACACTAAAGTCCTAACGCTTTAAAGTCCCCCAACATGGATTTACTGAGTGTGTGGATGACATATATAATCTGTTTTGCTGTTTCAGAAAGCTGAAGCAGAGAACCCCTGGGTCAGCTAGTTCCTTGTTATAAAGAACAAAACAAAGAGAAAATGGACATAATGATTTTAATATAAACTATTCCTTGGAATGTTCTGTTCTTGTATTAATGAACTGCAGTTTCAACAAAGCTTCTGACAAGGCCCTTTCATGGATAATAAATGGTGTCAAGACAAAAATGCAGAGTATGACATTAAAGCAAATTATACTTTATTGATTTCAGGTAAGATTGATGGTGGAATATGTATCTTGTACAGTACGTAGGAAAAGCAATTGCTCCATCTTTTCCTGTATAGTATCCCAAATTTTTCAATTAAAGCTGAAATTGAAAGGACAATACCAACAAAACTGAGATAAACTTCAAATCAGCTTTCAAAAATGATTTTTGGATGCAATAGGGGCTAACGCTTTCCTATGCTTTACCACATTGTGCAAAGCAACAGGTTCACTTTAAAGCCACTGTCCCCAATTGGAAAACTATTTAAAAAGTCCATCCTGCAAAGAAAATAATTCATATTTCCATGTCTTGCATCTGTAAGTGCCAGAAGTTTTGGATACCTGATTAATTTCTGTGCACAGTGATTCCTTCTGCTGGCCCTTATGTCATCACTAGGGATGAGGTTTGGTTTGACAGCAACCACAGGTTCAAGATGAATCTTGTGGGTTCGGGATTCATAATCCTGACAAATGTATGTGTAGATTTGCCTGGAGAATTTTTTTTAAATTCTTAATAAACTGCATAGCATTTGAACTATAGCCAGCAGTCTTATAAGGGCCAATAAAGGGCTTTTGGTTAAGCCAGCTTCCTCACTTCCTCAGAGTAAACATAGTGTCAATGAATTAAAGGCTGTTGCAGGAAAAGCATAGGGAAAGCTGACAACCTGCTTAGAAAGAGATTAGAGCTTTCCCTTTTGACAATCTACCCCTTTCCTGCATTTTTGTTCTTATTAATGCATAGTGCATTTTTTTGGCAAAGGTGAACTAACCCTTTAAGCCACAATCGGAAATGCTTTTTAGTGAAGTAAAGATTAAATACAAACAAATTGGAGCGCCAAAAAAACAAAGCAAAAAGACAATATAGAACATAAGAAATGCAGTGCATCAATAAAGTTAAGATTAAATACAAACAAATTGGAGAGCCAAAAAAACAAAGCAAAAAGACAATATAGAACATAAGCAATACAGTGCATCAATTAAAAGTCCATAAGTGAAGAGAATCCACAAAAGTGTCAGTGTGCCTTTAAGGAAATTGGTACACTCCACAACTGACCATTAAAAAAGTGCTTATTATCAGATTCTACCGTATTTCAATCTTCTGCCAGAAAAGTGCATCACCTTGTACACTGCCACCTCTACACACTCACCGACTTATGAGCTGCATAGAGAAAAGCAGCAAAACTCACACAAATCATCCAGAACTTGACAATGTGGGAGAATTACCTCTTCTAATAACATTCCTCTCCAGCAAGGGGCCACTGCACCATGAATGTATGAAACCTGGAAAGGATGCTCACCACTGTGTGTGACTTTGTATCCATTTCTTGTGGTCCTTGTACAGTAGAGCTCAGAAAGCTGGAGAGCCGCACTTTCAAACACTTTTGAATTAAATTGTGGGCCATTGTCAGTAATGATTTGCAGTGGTAGTCTCCACCTTGTGAACCATCCCTCCAAGCCGATGATGACAACTTTTGTGGTCATGACTTCTACTGTGGCCACCTCTGGCTAATTGTGTCATGTCATAAGCTAATAAACTGTATCTCTGATGTTTTGGTGCTACTGTAATTTCTACATATACAATTGAATTGTATTCAATGGGTCTTTTAGGAAATGTCTGACTTGTAATGGTTCCGCTGTTTTCTTCTAATATATGCCACTAAGCAAGAACATTTTAAAATTGTGAACTAAATTTTCTATTTGTAGTCTAAACCAGTGTTTCTTAACCTTTTTTCTGTTAAGGCACCTGTAGTCTCCTGGTCCAAAACTGGGGCTATAACGTAAATTTAGTTTGTGGCTGAGCTGTAAACAGCTTAGACTGATTGTACAGTTTATTGGTCTTTCCCTTATCTTAGTTGGTTGTGCATTTCTCACTGTCACCAGTAGGTGCCACTGGTACCCCAGGCCAGTATGAGAAGTACAACTAGGTTGAGCTATGAATATTTATTCTTCTTCCAGACAGCACAGTAGGAGATTCTTGGCCCCTGGTGCATCCTGGGAAAATATATTTATTTGGGCTGGGCCATGTGCTCAATCTCTCTTACATCAGGCCCTCCTGGCCTGAGGATATGCTGCTGCAGTGAGCTCTGCAAGTAGGCCCAGAAGCCTGTCTGGGACCTACTAATTCTGAGGTGGTCCTTAGGCTGTCTTGCCAGGAGTGGAGGAAGCCAAGCCAAGCTGAGAAGATCCAGGGGAGGACCCTTGCTAGAGAGAGCCAGAATGAAAGCTGGTCTCGCAGGAGGGCCTGGTGACTCGTTTGGAGGAAGCACCTACATCTAAAACCTGTTTGCAGTATCGCTGGGTCAGCTTAAAGGTTCTGGTACTGTCAAGCTGTTCTTTTTCTAGATCAAAGGAGTCTGTAAGTGATCTGCTACTGGTATCTGAGACCCCTAATCCTCTTTCCTACTACTTCCTTTCAAGTTCTGCATTAAAGCTTTGAAAATATCAAAAGTTACTAGCGCCCAGATTCTGTTCCAAACTCCCCATTATAGCTATGGACCATCCCTGTGGTAAATTCTGGCTTGCCCCTGCCCCTGGAGGTCCCTCCTTGCCTTCAGTAGACCAAGGGGGGTGCTACAAACCCTTTAAAATTATGCACGATCTCAAGGCACTAAACTAATTGTTTTATATAACACAGCAGCATCCAAACACATGGCCCACCAAACAGGTGATTTATTCCTTCATCTTTGCACACTGGTACTGACTAGTATTCCAGCATTTTTCTACTCCCTCCCTCTCCCCTACTCTCTGCTAATGGGACCCCAAAGAGGGGTGGGGGGGCAAACAACTCGGTCCTTACTTGGCAGTATGAATACAAAGCATATACAGTAAAAAAATTGAGCAGAGGCAGAAAAGAAAAAGAGGCAAAACAAGATGGCAAAAAAAAGCAAACAACAGTCAATGATAATAGTAGTCATACTGTGGAAGTTTAGCTGTGAAAGGTTACTCGTTCTTTTTGTCAGATTTATAACACAATTTCACGGTAATAAAACACAATTCCACTGTAAAAAAACTAAGTTTACATATCAGAAGGCACCTAAGACTCATAGAACAAGACAATATGGAATATAGTGTTTAGAGACATTTTGCCCAAAAACACAAACATTCTCCTGAGGGCCTTAGAGTACAGGTTATTGAATCAATACCCAAATATGTCCCTACTCCTGAGAGATTTCATGGGTTATGCCATTACAATACTTATTTAATTTATTCCTTGAGCACACTAGTCGCTAATGGAATAAATGAGGGGGTCAAAACAATAATTATAAACTGTTATCCGCAGGAAATATCCAAGGTTTTTCATAACTTTTGATATACATGATAATAATGGATAATGGAATAATTGTCTTTTTTATATCTTTTTTTATATCATATTTCAATATTCTGAATTTTTAATAATAGGATTTACATTTGGAGCCTTTTTACATATTTTGTGGTCATTCCACCACCATTATAGAGAATTTTACATCTATTTTTTTATTTTTATATTTTATACATTACTCCTAGTTTATCTTCCTCTCATGATAACTCCAATATTAACAGTGTTGCCCATTGAGTAAACTTTTATCTTTCTTGGCTTTTTTTATTTAATTATTCTTGTAAACTTCCTACTCAGCTGCTGCTACCTGTCAACTGCGCTTAGCCCTGTTTCTGTTTATATTATAAATTGTTGGAGATATTTGTTATTTTATCATTTTTATTTACCCTCAGTGGTAATATTGTATTCAATGCACCCTTTGTACCATTGCCATTTTTTATGTATATGATAATGTTCTGATGTGACTTTTGGTTCCTCAGGACAGCAGTCTTATAGCAGAGCAGTGTGCAGTCTGCAGACAGGCTTGAGAAAGGGGGTGAGTCCCCAGAAATGCATAATCGTGCCTGTTACACTTCTGTCAGTTCCATCCAGCTCAGAGCTATGCTCTTCTTCCTTCAATTCTAGTTAGCCTGACACCTGAGTGACTCAGCATGCCGTCTTCTGATCGGGCTCACATTGACACTTCTGCCTATCAGTTAGTATCTTCCTCAATCGAGGCTCAAACATACTTTTCTGTTTTAGATGTTCTTCTTTCCCCTTCTTTATCTGCTTACTCCCCTTCCCTTCACATTTGATCTTTGATGTTTGATCTGGGCCCGGGGTACCGAGTATATATCATTTTATATGATGTTACACGTTTTTTATTTTTTTTTTGTTTGAAAATTTGATTCATTTTCATTAGTTATTCTATGCCTCATTTTCATCTGGTCCCTTTGACTTTGAGGTCTCCCCGTTTGGGACCATTGGTGGATATTTTGTGTCATGTAATTTTATGTTGACCCCCCGTCCCACCCGGTGCAGGGGGGCCCCCCCCCTGGGATTTTCCAGTGGAGGGCCCTTTATTTTGCAGCCAATTTGTGGGAGCATCTGTGGTTGCCGAGACACCCTTTGATGCGCTCGGATCTTCGCCGCCCCACTTGGCTGCGCACCTGCGTCGGTGGGCCTTCACTGCAGGGCGCTTCTCCGTGTGGCTTATCTTCGGTATGCTGCATTGGGGGTGTATCCTGCAGTGGTGGCTCGGGATCTCCCTATGTGGTCCTGGGTTTGCCATGGATTCTGGATGTGTGTTGTTTACCTTTTGTTGACACTTGTACTTGTCATGGATAGGTTGCTAGGCAACCGGGCTATGCTACTGTCGCATTCCTCTGATGCATATGCGCATCTTAGACCCACAATAGACCCGGCTTTTTTGATTTAATTATTCTTGTAAACTTCCTACTCAACAGCTGCTACCTGTCTCCTGCGCTTAGCCCTATTTCTGTTTAAATTATAAATTGTTGGAGATATTTGTTATTTTATCATTTTTATTTACCCTCAATGGTAATATTGTAGTCAATGCACCCTTTGTACCATTGCCATTTTTTATGTATATGATAATGTTCTGATGTGACTTTTGGTTCCTTAGGACAGCAGTCTTATAGCAAATGCCCCCACGCACGGTTCAGGACACACTCTAGACCTCATCTTCAAACAGAATATGGACATCTACATATCTGACAACACACCACTACCATGGACGGATCACCATGCTATCAAATTTAAAATCACCACTAACACCACCCTCCAAAAACAGAAACATGCAACAACAACACACTGGAACAGATCTCAGAAGAAACTACACTCTGAAATCTTCAAAACCACACTATCAAACAAAATACCATTACTAAACTTAAACCTTTCAACGGAACAAACACTCAACTCCCTAAACAAGGCATTACTACAAACAGCAGATGCAGTGGCGCCAAAACGCAGAACACTAATCCGCAAAAAAAACTCAAGATGGTTTAATGGCACTCTCACCCTACTCAAGCAAGAACGCAGAAGAACTGAAAGAGCATGGAGAAGAAATCCTACCAAGGAACACCATACAAACTACAAAATACTCACTGTGAAATACCACAAAGCAATCTTCCAAGCCAAAAAAGAACATTTCTCGAACACCATCTCAACTGCCTTAAACCGGCCACGGGAACTCTTCACAATAGTCGCCCAGTCAATGAACCCAACTTGCTTAGAGCCCCCAGCAAATGATACTCAAGAATTTTGCAATGAGTTATCAAATTTCTTCATCGACAAAATCGACAACATTCGGAAATCAATTCAACAAAAAAAACAACCAACCTCACTCAACCAAAGCAAAAAGAGGATATCGACACGAACATCGCACAACCACCGGATTTCTCGTTGACCCCAATCACCATAGACACGACTAAAAACATTATCAGAAGCCTTCGAGACAGCTCATCACCAAACGACATCATTCCCACAAAACTTCTGAAAGAATGTTCCGACATCTTGGCCCCTACCATAACACACCTCATAAATCAATCGTTTAAAGAAGGGAATGTGCCAACCACCCTCAAGCAAGGCATCATCAAACCCCTGCTAAAGAAACCCAATCTCGACTCTAAAGACCCTAACCACCGCAGACCGATAACAAGCCTAAACACCATCTCCAAGATAATAGAGAAAGCAGTAGTACAACAGCTACAATACCACCTGGACACCCACCAACTCCTGGACCCTCTACAATCGGGCTTCCGCCCAGGCCATAGCACAGAAACAGCTCTGCTCAAAATATGGGACGATGCCCTTGAAGCAGCAGACGACGGAGAATCATGTCTCCTGGTACTGTTAGACCTCAGTGCAGCATTTGATACAGTGGATCACAATACTCTACTTACCCGCCTCGCAGAAGTAGCAGGAGCCACAGATTCTGGTCTAAAATGGTTTGCATTCTTCTTAGAGAACCGCTCTCAGAAAGTCAAACTAGGAGCATTCACCTCTGAAACCCGCACAATCTCCTGTGGAGTCCCTCAGGGTTCACCCTTGTCACCAGTACTATTCAACATCTACATCCGCCCACTCCTCAAAATCATCAAAAAATCGGACCTCCGCTTCCACTCATACGCTGATAATACCCAACTCTACCTTTGCATCACGGGACAAAAAGACCACCATCAGCAGTTAGAGAAATGCCTCACTTTGATAGATGACCATCAGCTCCCTCAAACTCAATGGTTCAAAAACGGAACTTCTTCTCCTACACGCTAACCAAAATCCCAAAATCAAGACCCCGTGGACACCTCCCACCATCTTTGGACAGACCATCTCTCCAAGCACCAAAGCCAAGAGTCTCGGAGTTATCTTCGACTCAGAAATGACAATGGATGCACAAATAGGATCAGTAGTTAGCGGATCCCACCATCTCCTCCGCCTGCTACGTAGACTCATCCCCTTCATCCCAGAAGAGGACAAAGCAGCAGTAGTTGGAACAATCATCAATTCATGACTCGACTACGCAAACTCACTCTACATAGGACTACCCCAATTTCAGCTTGCGCGCCTACAGGCCATTCAAAACACAGCGGCAAGACTGCTAACAGGAAAAAACCCTGGGAGTCCATCTCCCCATCCCTGAGGAGCCTACATTGGCTAAACGTAAAGAATCGGATCACATTCAAGACCCTCACCCACAAATGCATACAAGGAAACTCCCCTCAATACCTCTGAGATAAAAAAAAAACACTACTCACCCAATCGCAACCTTCGATCATCTAGCCAAAACTTCCTCCTCATTCCCAAATTCCGCTACAAAGCAAAGGGAGAACGAAGGTTCGCAGTCCAAGGACCTCGGCTATGGAACGCTCTTCCGACTAACATCCGCATGGAAGAAAACCATCTGGCCTTCAGGAAAAAACTCAAGACCTACCTCTTCTAAGAAGCTGACAACACAACACATTCAGTGCCTTGAGGCGATTCAGTTCGCATTTGCAGCGCTTTACAAATTATTCATTCATTCATTCGGAGCAGTGTACAGTCTGCAGACAGGCTTGAGAAAGGGGGTAAGTCCCCAGAAATGCATAATCGTTCCTGTTACACTTCTGTCAGTTCCATCCAGCTCAGAGCTATGCTCTTCTCCCTTCAATTCCAGTTAGCCTGACACCTAAGTGACTCAGTGTGCCGTCTTCTGATCTCACATTGACACTTCTGCCCATTAGTTAGTATCTTCCTCAATCAAGGCCCAAACTGCTAAGGGGGGCCTGCTAAGGGGATGCATCACTGCAGATATCTGAGAGACTAGAGCTAAATTATGAAAAAATGCTTGAATGCAACCTAATCTGGTAAAAGCCTGTGGGTATTTTTTCTTTTCAGGCAATTTACAGCACACATTAATTTTGGTAGCACAATTATCATTGTGAAATGTATTTGTCTTGTTAAAGAACATTATTGTTTATCAGTTTGTCATGAGTAAACTTCCACTTTAAGTAAATTAACCCTATTGAGTCACATCATTTAAGAGTGAAACCAGTCTTAAAGTCCCAAACTATGGCCTATATGTGTGCTATATAAGCATGCTGCATGCAGGTAAGATACAGTATTGTATGCACTATTTTTAAATAGTTCTTTAAATGGCATACATGGTTTCCGGGGTTACATTCTAACACAGCTACATTTAATCTCAGCCTCTTGTTCTGCTTCACCACAGCTAAACAAGCCTTAAAATATCGTTCTGCTACAGCATAACAATTTCATTGCTATGACCCCCGGAGTCTTACAAAATACAGTGGAACCGTAATTGTCAATTCTTTCTGTGCAATGTGTTACAGCTGACAGAGGTCAGTATTAGCTACCTGACCTTTGGCTGGTACTCAAAGTGGTAATATTTCTTCTTTACTTCACTGGATAAAATGCTAAATGAAATCAATGCTAGCCATACTTTGGTGAGAAGTAAAAAACAAACATGATCACAAAAAAAGTTATTTCAACTCTGCTACTGCTTTCACAAAAAAACTTCTTTATATTATTTATAAAATTTATATTTTTTATTTATAATTTTTCTCTGTCATAGCTTTCCCCACCTTGTTATCTCATCACTTCTTCTTCAATAACAGCAATCTTGATCTTCCTGATATATTTCCATAGTGTAAGCAGATTAAAAATTGAACAGTGAGAGGCAGACCTTCTGCAATAGCCATGGCAGGGGAGTGGACCTGGAGTTCTAGGCACAGGAATTCCGAGGAGATTTAAGAAAATAAAAGGTTCAACCCTCCACAATCTATCAAAACTGATAAATAAACCTTGTGTGGGCTGGAAAGAATCTAAAGATGTACTGTATATATAGTCTTTCTTTATTATGGTAGGGGATACAATATAATTTTATACATACAGTATATTTGCAGACAGTTAAATTTGAAATAATGATTAAAACATAATAATAATAATTAAAACTTTGTATTGACATTTTAGCAAACAGGTGGAGAGCTTAGGCCCTTTTCATATTTTTTTAAGTTTTTCTTTACCTCCTGGTGGAAAAGGATTGCTGTTTACAAAGCTTAACAGCTCAAGCTGAGGTTTAAACACACGTATTGCAGAGACTTTTCCCTCTTTCTCCACCATTCCTCCATATGTCTCCCTCTGAATGAGGTGCCAGTCAGAACCAGTGTGTCTGAGGTGCTGTCACTTTAGAAAATCAACAGAGGTTGATTTGCTAAAACTGGAGAGTGCAAAATCTGGTGCAGCTCTGCACAGAATTAAATTCAGCTTCCAGGATTTTTTTTTGTTTTTTTTTTGTTGCCAAAGCTTAAAGTGTTTGTTAACCCCCCAAAAATTCAGATCCTAGTCCCTTAAAATAGATTAAACAGCACAGTGCTTGTACTGTGTAATCTGCCCCTCTCTAAACTATAAAGAAACCTCCCTAAAACTGCCACTTCCTGTATCCCCTCTCTGTACTCACCAGGAAAATCAGGGCTGCTGAGCCCTGACCACCATGGTCAGTGCGTCCTTCCATCATACGCAGCTGTCCTCTCTGCTCTCCTCTCTCCCCCTCACCCCCTCCTCCTTGCCTGTTAGCTCCCTCTCTGTGTCTCTGTCTCTACCCCACTCCCCCACCGCTATTATTAAAAATAAAAAACCTATAATGGTCACTGCCAGCCCCTATATTAAAGCCTGGCATACCACACTATGTAAGTCATTTCTAAAAACGAGCATTGTAAATACCTATTTAGAGCTATCTTCAGGCTGGTCACTTGACTCACGACCGATTTACAGCTCCGAGACAGGGCTTCTGCAGTAGGCCACTTGATCTCCCCGGCTGACGTCAGAGGGAGATCTCAGCCTCTCCCGCAGAAGCCATGTATCAGAGCTGTAATGCGGCCGCGAGTCACATGACCGGCCTATAAATAGCTCTAAATAGGTATTTACAATGCTCATTTTTAGAAATGACTTACATAGTGTGGTATGCCAGGCTCTAATAGAGGGGCTGGCAGTGACCATGAATTTTGACTTAACAAACACTTTAATTGAACAAGCTGAAGTTAGAAGCTGATTGACTACCATGCAGAGCTGCACCAGATTTTGCACTGTCCAGTTTTAGTAAATCAACCCCATAGCATTCTGGGAATCCAGTGTCATAGATACACCCTGTAGTAAAGTGTATCTAACACCAATGCTATTTTCCGGATAGAGTGGAGATTGGAACACTTGCCAGCTTTTAAAGTTGTTCATATTCCCGGTGAGGAAAATCACCCTAGCTATTTCTCCTGGTGGTTGTTTTCACTGGCATTGACAGTGAGAAAAAAATCCACACCTTTGAGTTGTCATTGGACCAGGTATAGAGGAAAAATCTTCCAATGGGGACATTCGTTATGATGACAACTTTCTAATAATTGATATCCCTCACTTTGCAGAGATCTCTTCTCACTCCCCACTGCCATTATGGATCAGGCCATGAAGTATGATCTTCCCAGAGGGGCAGAGATCGCAATAAAAAAAAAAAAAAAAGGGTCTTAAACAATCCTTACTCTATTCAAAACTAAAATTGTAAAGTCAGATAAAGAAACTTGGGCTAAAAGTGGTAGCATTACCCGTAATAGCCGATACCATAGCCGATACCATTTGTTTTTTACATCAAAGAGGGGGCTTGATGTATTACTATGAACTTTAATTCTATTGTTTTTCTCATTTTTACTACCTACCTTGTTTGAAAGAAGTTTCCCAAGTTGGTCATTAGGTAGAGCCTACAATAATGTCTATTATATAGCTATACAACAAATATGCTGGTGATCTCATGGCTTTTGCTGCAGTATCTCATAATGGGCACTAGCTGTGCAACTAAATGTAGCAGAGGTCAAAGAGCTACTCGTCTAAATACGTTGTACAGTAATAGGGAGGTCCCAGTCACAGCAATATTCGGGAGCACTTGCTGGAGCCCTAGTGGTGGTGACTAAGGGAGTTAAAATACACCTCTGATCGCTAAATGACCCAGTGGCTTCATGGAAACTTCTTAATGTCTCTGGTATACTTGGAATTGCTGGGTTGGGGGACAGGGAGGCATTTTCCCCTTGGACCATTCTAAAAAGATATGCTGGGCTGATGTCCCTGAGTGGACATACTTCACCATTTTGGCATCAATCAGAGCTGAACCCACAGATAGTGGCATGTTGGGTGTTTTAAACCTACCTGCTTCCAGCACGAACTTTTGTCACCTTTGTGACTGAGTAATCATGTAACCAAATTCAAAGAGATGCAAAGTATGTAAAATATATAAACAGAGCTTAAAATGTTATTAAACCCAGTAATATGGAAATAGTTCCCCGCCCCCCCAGCAGTGCCAACAGCTTATAAATCTTTTTATATTAAAATACTGCCACTATATACCCTTTTGGCTGATACCGTGGTCATAAACTGCAAGGTTTGCCAGGGTGCTGAGTGTTCAAGTAGGAAGAGATTTCCACTATAGTCTGTGTCCTCATGCTGTTATGGGAGGTGGATCATCCATCAATCAAGATGTGACATCCCACCCACTGTGTTCTTTTTAGTTACTGGGCATGGAGGAGGAGGGAGGGACGAGGCTGTCATTTTGGATCTGTATACACGCCCAAATGTGTGATGTCAATACATGTGACCTAAAAAGCTCAGCTCAACAAGGAAATGTTCCCTCCAGCAATAGAGACCAAACTGAGCATGTGCAGCTTTGCTACTCTGACTATGTCTTATCCAGCCTTGCCAAGAGAGAACCTGCAAGAGGGGGAGGATCTGTCTATACAGGATCAAAGAGCCCTTTTACACAATACAGAGGATTAACCCCTCAAGTTCCACAGTGAGTATAACAAGTGAATATAACAAGCATGCTATTCTACATATACAGACAGATTTTACTGTTGTGGGTATAGTTACACTTTAAACTGGAAATACTTCAATGTGCAAAATAATAATAAATATACAATAAATTATCCAGGTATAAAAAACAAAAAGATAATAATACTAGGGCAGCATTGTGGCTAAGTGGTTAGCACTTCCACCTAGCATCAGTACTAGGGTCATCAGCTGCCTGGATTGTGCACGCTCTCCCTGTGCCTGCCTGGGTTTCCTCTGGGTACTCCAGTTTACCCCCACACACCAAAGACATGCTCTGTCTTTGGACTCTGCTCATTTGTGAGGCTGTTGGAACTCTCTCCAAGTGGAACTGGTCTAAGTGGTAAGTTAAAACAAGAGGGGGGACCTTGAGTGGAGAGTGAACAAGTCTTGCTTTTTGATTGCTGGGTTGCATTTTTGGGGCTTTTCCTTTTAGCTTTTCAATCACCTTTTTCTGTCACTTTTCAAACAGTTTTTTTTCCTTTGGTTCCTTCAGACTACCAATTAAGGGGGGTGGTTAATTGCTCACAGGTGCTTGAGGCCTATATAACCTTGTGTAGGACTCATAGTGATCCTTGAGGCGATTCAGTTCGCATTTGTAGCGCTTTACAAATCATTCATTCATTCATTCAAATCATTCATTCATTCATCCTGCTCATTTGTGAGGCTGTTGGAACTCTGTCCAAGTGGAACTGGTCTAAGTGGTGAGTTAAAACCAGAGGGGGGACCTTGAGTGGAGAGTGAACAAGTCTTGCTTTTTGATTGCTGGGTTGCATTTTTGGGGCTTTTCCTTTTAGCTTTTCAATCACCTCATAGTGAGCCTGCTCATTTGTGAGGCTGTTGGAACTCTGTCCAAGTGGAACTGGTCTAGGTGGCGAGTTAAAACCAGAGGGGGGACCTTGAATGGAGAGTGAACAAGTCTTGCTTTTTGATTGCTGAGTTGCATTTTGGGGGCTTTTCCTTTTAGCTTTTCAATCACCTTTTTCTGTCACTTCTTAAACATTTTTAAAATTTTTTTTCTTTGTTTCCTTCACACTACCAATTAACGGGAGTGGTTAATTGCTCACAGGTGCTTGAGGCTTATATAACCTTGTGTAGGACTCATAGTGAGCCTGCTCATTTGTGAGGCTGTTGGAACTCTGTCCAAGTGGAACTGGTCTGAGTGGTGAGTTAAAACCAGAGGGGGGACCTTGAGTGGAGAGTGAATAAGTCTTGCTTTTTAAATGCTGGGTTGCATTTTTGGGGCTTTTCCTTTTAGCTTTTCAATCACCTTTTTCTGTCACTTTTTAAACATTTTTTTTTCTTTGGTTCCTTCAGACTACCAATTAATGGGAGTGGTTAATTGCTCACAGGTGTTTGAGGCCTATATAACCTTGTGTAGGACTCATAGTGAGCCTGCTCATTTGTGAGGCTGTTGGAACTCTGTCCAAGTGGAACTGGTCTAAGTGGTGAGTTAAAACCAAAGGGGAGACCTTGAGTGGAGAGTGAACAAGTCTTGCTTTTTAATTGCTGGGTTGCATTTTTGGGGCTTTTCCTTTTAGCTTTTCAATCACCTTTTTCTGTCACTTTTTAAACAGTTTTTTTTTTCTTTGGTTCCTTCAGACTACCAATTAAGGGGAGTGGTTAATTGCTCACAGGTGCTTGAGGCCTATATAACCTTGTGTAGGACTCATTGTGAGCCTGCTCATTTGTGAGGCTGTTGGAACTCTGTCCAAGTGGAACTGGTCTAAGTGGTGAGTTAAAACCAGAGGGGGGACCTTGAGTGGAGAGTGAACAAGTCTTGCTTTTTGATTGCTGGGTTGCATTTTTGGGGCTTTTCCTTTTAGCTTTTCAATCACCTTTTTCTGTCACTTTTTAAACAGTTTTTTTTCTTTGGTTCCATCAGACTACCAATTAAGGGGAGTGGTTAATTGCTCACAGGTGCTTGAGGCCTATATAACCTTGTGTAGGACTCATAGTGAGCCTGCTCATTTGTGAGGCTGTTGGAACTCTGTCCAAGTGGAACTGGTCTAAGTGGTGAGTTAAAACCAGAGGGGGGACCTTGAGTGGAGAGTGATCAAGTCTTGCTTTTTGATTGCTGGGTTGCATTTTTGGGGCTTTTCCTTTTAGCTTTTCAATCACCTTTTTCTGTCACTTTTTAAACAGTTTTTTTTTCTTTGGTTCCTTCAGACTACCAATTAAGGGAAGTGGTTAATTGCTCACAGGTGCTTGAGGCCTATATAACCTTGTGTAGGACTCATAGTGAGCCTGCTCATTTGTGAGGCTGTTGGAACTCTGTCCAAGTGGAACTGGTCTAAGTGGTGAGTTAAAACCAGAGGGGGGACCTTGAGTGGAGAGTGAACAAGTCTTGCTTTTTGATTGCTGGGTTGCAATTTTGGGGCTTTTCCTTTTAGCTTTTCAATCATCTTTTCTGTCACTTTTTAAACATTTTTTTTTTTTGGTTCCTTCAGACTACCAATTAATGGGAGTGGTTAATTGCTTACAGGTGTTTGAGGCCTATATAACCTTGTGTAGGACTCATAGTGAGCCTGCTCATTTGTGAGGCTGTTGGAACTCTGTCCAAGTGGAATTGATCTAAGCGGTGAGTTAAAACCAGAGGGGGGACCTTGAGTGGAGAGTGAATAAGTCTTGCTTTTTGATTGCTGGGTTGCATTGTTGGGGCTTTTCCTTTTAGCTTTTCAATCACCTTTTTCTGTCACTTTTTAAACAGTTTTTTTTTCTTTGGTTCCTTCAGACTACCAATTAAGGGAAGTGGTTAATTGCTCACAGGTGCTTGAGGCCTATATAACCTTGTGTAGGACTCATAGTGAGCCTGCTCATTTGTGAGGCTGTTGGAACTCTGTCCAAGTGGAACTGGTCTAAGTGGTGAGTTAAAACCAGAGAGGGGACCTTGAGTGGAGAGTGAACAAGTCTTGCTTTTTGATTGCTGGGTTGCATTTTTGGGGCTTTTCCTTTTAGCTTTTCAATCACCTTTTTCTGTCACTTTTTAAACTGTTTTTTTTCTTTGGTTCCATCAGACTACCAATTAAGGGGAGTGGTTAATTGCTCACAGGTGTTGAGGCCTATATAACTTTGTGTAGGACTCATAGTAAGCCTGCTCATTTGTGAGGCTGTTGGAACTCTGTCCAAGTGGAACTGGTCTAAGTGGTGAGTTAAAACCAGAGCTTAAAACAGGAGGTTATAACAGGGGTCATAGTACCTGTATAGTGTTAGTACCTGAGTGTTGTCTGAGTAGTGTGTGTGGATCGTTAGTACTTGTGTATTGTGTACTGTATACTTGTGTATTGCGAGTGAACGTAGGTCTGCGAGTGCACGTAGGTCTGCAAGTGGCCTGTGAGTGCATGTAGGTCTGCGACTGTTCTGCGAGTGCACTTGGTCTGTGAGTACCTGTGTATTGTCTTGAGTATTAGTGCCAGAAAGCTAGTTGTTAGGTAATTTGGACAGGGTATAATCCCCAACCCTTACTAAATTTAATAGGTACGATGCCCGGCGGGGGTGGAGAGGCGACTCTTTGTACATCTTTCTGCATGTATGCGTTCCTTAATCATCCGATCGAGGGCGGATACTGCTGTGCAAAATGTAAGCACATTGTTTCCCTGGAAGCCCAGGTTCTGAATCTGGGCAAGCAACTGTCAGCACTGAGAAGTCCCTCCATACTAAAGGAGAGCCAGGAACGTACACGGCAGGGGCCAGCACAGAGGCGGGTGGAGACAAAGAGGTGCAGGCACTAGCAAAGAGTAGATGGGTGACAGTCAGGAAGGGAAGAGGGGGAAGTGCCAGGGAGGCCGATCCAGGACTGGAGCATCCCAATAAGTACACTCCATTGAGTGACATTGGTGAAACCAGTCAGGGACCAGCACTGCTGGAGCTGAGGGACTCTCCTAGCTGCCGGAGGAAGAACTCCTCCAGTGAGAGTGGGGGGGGCAGTGAAGGGAAAGGATAGACAGATTCTGGTGGTAGGGGACTCAATTCTTAGAAGGACAGAGAGGGCAATCTGTAACCAAGACCTGAAGCACCAAACAGTATGTTGTCTACCGGGCGCTCGGGTTTGGCACATCACGGATCTTGTGGACAGATTACTGGGAGGGGCTGGGGAAGACCCAGCTGTCATGGTGCACGTTGGCACCAATGACAAAGTCAGAGGCAGATGGAGTGTCCTAAAGAACGATTTTAGGGACTTAGGAGCTAAATTGAGGAAAAGGACCTCCAAGGTAGTATTTTCAGGAATACTACCGGTACATCAAGCCACACCAGAAAGGCAGAGGGAGATTAGGGAAGTAAACAAGTGGCTGAAGAGCTGGTTTAGTAAGGAGGGGTTTGGGTTCCTGGAGTACTGGGCCGACTTCTCAGTCGATAACCGGTACTATAGAAGGGACAGACTGCGCCTAAATGAGGAGGGTGCAGATCTGCTGGGAATGAAGATGGCCAAAAAGTTAGAGGGGTTTTTAAACTAGGCGATGGGGGGGGGGGGTCCGAAGGTGGAGATAGTCAGCGCGGAAGATATTCCAGAGGGTAGTATTGGGGGCATTAGTGGTAGGTTGACCAAAGCACAAAAACACAAGGTAAGTATAGTAGCAAGTCCTAGTTGCAATCTCGAAACACCCAATACGAGGACAATATGCGACTTTCTTGTTTATGCAACAGGTCAAATGGGTCTGGTAAGAGTGTTTATATTTTGTGAGCAAGGTGGCATGGAGCATATACTGATTTACCTATTGGAGCACATAGGTGTATTAAAGACACAGTACTTTTTTAGAATTCTATATTTGGACATGTTATTGGACACTGATTATTATTTTGCACATCGATTTACTTATTGGTAGATGTGGGTGAAGTAAAGAAACAGTATACATATTATTACCATAACTATTTTTGTTTTGCTACCATGCACAGCTACACCAGATTTTGCACTCTCCAGTTTTAGTAAATAAACCCCATTGTTTTAAAATCAAATTTGTATCAATAAGGCAATGATTTAAAACTGGACTCCAATATAATAGAAAACAACAACAACAAAACAACATATAATCCTGTTGGGTATTTGCTAAAAAAAACTATACAGGCAGTCCCCGGGTTACAAGGAAGATAGGGTTTGTAGGTTTGTTCTTAAATTGCATTTGTATGTAAGTTACAGGTACATTATTTAAGTGTAACTCCAGCCAAAAAAAATATTTTTAAGTTTTTTGGATAGCATAGGGAAAGGTTAACACCCCTGTAAAGTTTGTTTTGCTGTCTCTGTCCCTGTTTAGAAGATTTCATCTCACTATCTGTCCCTGTGACAATTGGATTTTGAAATTGTTGGGTTGGCGTGGAAACAAGAATTGGTGATAAAGCTTAAGTGGAGACACCTTTTTCCCATAATAACTTACAGGAGTGAATTTCACTTCCTAGGGGTAGATTTCTTCTCACTTCACTTTGAGTGAGGTACAAGACACGTGGTAAGAGAAATTATGCAAATTGTTTAATTGGCATAAAAACAAAGCATACCTCATAACATGTGATACATGATTGAACATGAGTATTTAAATCTATATACAAAACTATGGCATACAAAAAAGAAGAAATTCATATATGTATACATGCACGCATTTGAAATCACATTGTGTTCCATGAAAGTAGCTGGTATAAAAAGCCAAATGCTTGTTTTGGTAATGAAATAAAAAAAGGGTTATTGGATACAGATGAATCACAGTTGAGGTCAAGCTATGTGTTGGGAACATGATGGCATTGAATAGGCTTGACGCGTTTCATGGCCAGTTGCCATTAACCAGGAGAAAACGCATAGCATATCTGAAAAAAATGAAAAAAGATACCGAACAGGATCTGGTGTTTTGCCCTGATGGTAAGAAAAAATGGTAGGGACAAGGGGAAACAAGATGTGTATCTCCCTAGAATACTTACGTATAAATTGTTCTAAATAAGCAGTGTTCTTTCTTTTTTCAGTAAAAATTGTAAAAAGGACAACTGCAATAAAAACCTGACAAGAATATTCTAATCCTCTCCCATCAATTCTATTCTATTTTCAAAAAAGTTTTGCCTTTAGTTATACTTTAAAGTGTTTGTAAAGTATACATTTACAGTATTTTTTTTTAAAATAACAAACATGTTATACTTACCTGATCTGTGCAATGGTATTGCACAGAGTGGTCTTGAACCTCCTCTTCTGGGGTCCCCTGCCAGCACTCTTGGCTCCTCCTGTTCTTCGTCTGCCCCCATTGGAAGCTGCTTCTTATGGGGGCGCATGTGCGGACTCACTTCCGAGGTGGGCTGTGTTAGTCCATAGACGCAGAAAGCGTGGCTGGGCTCCACACCCTGCTTTCTGCTCACAGGATTTCAATGTGAATGCAGGGAGAGAAATGAGCCACAAGAGAAGGTTAGGTAATGGGCGGGGGGGGGGCAATACAAATATTGGGATAATTTTTTTACCTTAATGCAGGGAATTCATTAGGGTAAAAAATGTCCTGGCTTTAGAACCACTTCAATATGCAGTTAGATATTCAGTACTTTAATTGTATCTTCTTCCCACAATCCTGTGCACATCAGACTGCATTACCTAACTGCTTTGTAGTTGTGGGCAGGTTGAAATAGTCAGGTGCTGTCTCAGATGGAAGGGTAGGAGTTAAAGCCTTTCCTGGTTCTTTGGTCTTTTGGTGGGTTCTTCTCTGCTCCCACTAATCCTGTGGCGTATAACTATGGGACAGTGGTCAGGCAAGTGGAGAACCCCCCGGACAGGAAGTTAAAGAGAGCTCAGGGCTACCCCCTAAAAAGAGCCCCAGAGAAAAGGTTTTCCCCTTGCAGAAGAGAGAGATTGAGTACCCGTAAGGGAGAGAGATGGAGAATGACACCTGCGAGGAGCAGAAGGAGGACATCTATCAGCGTCAGAATGTGAAATCATCTGAATCTGGGATTCGCCCCGAAGACACCAGCACTGGTCTGTTGCCTCAGAAGGACTTGTACCTACATGGAGATGCCTGTTAAAATGTATCTGTGCTTGTACTACACCTTAGCAGGTATGCCAGAGCAGCACTCAAGTCTGTAGATAGAGTTAGGGAACTAGGAAAGAATAATGCCTTGATCTTTTGGACTGTAAGATGTCTATGTGCGCTTTCTTAAGTAAAGCATTTAAACTTTGTCCTTGCATGGACTGAAGTTACTAAATAGGAATATCGCAAGTAACTGGCACACAGATTGTGAGTGGGTCTTAACACATGCGGGGTATGAAGACATTGGTGTGGAATGGTGTAGTGTGAGGAAGACATAAATGGTTACCTAGCCACTTGCCGACCAGCCGCAGTTTTACTGCGGCAGAATGGCATGGCTGGGCGAAACGACGTTATGTAACGTCGCTTCACCCCGTGGCCACTAGGGGCACGCGCACGCCCTCTGCTCGCCCCCAGAGCCGATGTGAGTGCCCGGCGGTTGCGATCACTGCCGGGCTCCCGCAATCGCTGCTGACACACTGAGAACCGGGATCTGTGTGTGTAAACACACAGTTTCCGGTTCTCTGAGGGGAGAAGTGACTGATCGTCTGTTCATACAAAGTACGTCAGTCCCCTGGCCCCTTCAGTTAGAACACAGAGAGGGAACATAATTAACCCCTTGATCGCCCCCTAGTGGTTAACCCCTTCCCTGCCAGTGACATTTTTACAGTAATCAGTGCATTTTTATAGTACTGATCGCTGTATAAATGCCATTGGTTCCAGAAATCTGTCAAAAGTGTCTGATGTGTCTGCCATAATGTCGGAATCCCGATAAAAATTGCAAATCGCAGCCATTACTAGTAAAAAAAAATAATAATAAAAATGCCATAACACTATCCCCTATTTTGTAGACGCTATAACTTTTGCACACCAATCAATATACGCTTATTGCAATTTTTTTACCAAAAATATGTGGAAGAATACATATCGGCCTAAACTAAGGAAAAAAATTGATTTTTTATATATTTTTGGGGGATATTTATTATAGCAAAAAGTAAAAAATATTGCGTTTTTTTTTCAAAATTGTCGCTCTTTTTTTGTTCATAGCGCAAAAAATAAAAACCGCAGAGGTGAGCAAATACCACCAAAAGAAAGCTCTATTTGTATGGAAAAAAGGACGTCAATGTTGTTTGGGTGCAATGTCGCACGACCGCGCAATTGTCCGTTTAAGCGACGCAGTGCCGAATCGCAAAAAGTGCTCTGGTCAGGAAGGGGGTAAAATCTCTCGGGGCTGAAGTGGCTAGAGTGAAGTTTAAAAAGCAGCCTGTGGATAGCGTGTACATGTTCTAGGTGAAATGGCCTCTAGCAGTGAGGGAGATGTTGTCAGGACTCTTACCGCTAGTGGTCTGTCTCCCATGGCAATGGGAGTGGATTGCACCATCAAGGTTCCCATCCTGTACAGAGATACGAAGGTTCAAGAGGAATATTGAGTGCACATGTGGAGCCCACGTAGGGTGCACAGAGAGGCCCTTTCCCCTACTTGGAAGTAGTAGTAGAAAACATTGGACAGGTGGATGTGGACACTGCCTCAGTGTGTCCCTCATAAATGCAGATTACAGAGAAGGTGTACATTGTCACGGGGACCTGAGAGTTAACTGGAGAACAGTTACGATGTCAGCGTACATGGTGAACGTTCATCTCTAAAGAGTGAAAGGCCGTCTTAAAGTGTTACTAAACCCACAACAGTAAAATCTGTCTGTATATGCAGCATAGCATGCTTGTTATATTTACTGTGAAACTTAAGGGGTTAATCCTCTGTGTTGTGTAAAAAGGCTCTTTGGCCCTGTATTGACAGATCCTCCCCCTCCTGCTGGGTCTCTCTTGGCAAGGCCAGATAAGACACAGTGAGGATAGTCCTGCTGCACATGCTCAGTTTGGTCTCTATTGCTGGAGAGAACATTTCCTTGTTGAGCAGGTCACATGATATTGACATCACACATGTGGGTGTATATACAGATCCTAAATGACAGCCCAGTCCCACCCTCCTCCTCCATGCCCAGTAACTAAAAAAGAACACAGTGGGTGGGATGTCATATCTTGATTGATGGATGATCCGCCTCCCATAACAGCATGAGGACACAGGCTCTAGTGGAAATCTCCTCCTACCTGATCACTCATCACCCAGGTAGACCCTGCAGTTTATCACGTGACCGTGGTATACAGATCAGCCAAAAAGGTATATATTGGCAGTGTTTTAATGTAAAAAGAAGATTTGTAAGCTGTGGGCACTGTGGGGGGGGGGGGGGGTTGGATGAACTTTTTTCATATTACTGGGTTTAGTAACACTTTAAGGTTGAGTATTCTCTCATGACAGCCTTGTCCGTGTTCCAAGGTATTGATGAAGATGACATAAAACAAAGGTACCCCATATGTGTAGTAAAGTGACCCTGTAACAAAGTGGCTAACTTAGCCCAGAATAACCCACGCAAGGTAGGCCTTCCATATAACCCAGTATTTGGCGCCCAATTAATTAATGGGCAAACATGGAGGACGTGAATAACAACCTATCTATCCCTGCAGGCTCCACTTGCCAGCTGTCTGCCTACACCGTCTGACAGACAGGGTTTTCTGTATCACAAGACTGGCTAAACAGAATTAAAAATCTATTGACAGACAAAGCAGTTCATATATATTCATTTTGGCTGTATGTTTTGCTGTTTGCGTGCAGTTCAGGTTCAGGGTTATTCAAGTACACCACCCTTATGTCAATGAGAATAAAACTTGCATCCTCTGGGTTATTTTTTCAAAAAAACTAAACTACATTACTCCAAAAGTAGAGAAATGATATTCCTGACATTTCTTTTTAATAATAATAATAAACAGCAAAATGTATTGATCATAAGTAATGGAATATCAACAGAGGCCACGAGGGCTTCTTGGAACCTCTTTTGTTATGTCCATGTGCAAATGCTAAAGTTAATCTGTAAACCAATACGTACAGCTCAAGCAAAGATCATAAAGGCTTTGGGGTTTAGAAAATAATTGCAGACACTTAATTCAAATGCCAAAATAAAATTGCAGGAAAGAACCGAGTTTGTAAAGAAATAAAAGATCAATAGGTTCGGCTTCTTTCACTGAAGGGCTGTAATGATTCCGAGGAAAGGGGAGAACATAAAATGCACAATAACATAATGCAGAAAAGCTGAAAATTATATTATTGGATACTGTTTTGTGCTAACGTTTAATTAGAAATAAAAAGCCACTGGCCTTAACAGACAAAGAAACTGCTTTGGACCAGGGAACACATACAACTGGAGCCCAGATGAGAACTAAAAAGATATGGGGCATGCAGTAAATGTGAGATATACTGAACTCCAGGCAGATATAAAACACACAAATGTATACAGAGAATTATTTATTAAGAAAATCAATAAATTGGGAATTAAGTATTTCCAGTTAGACATACAAATGACAGCATATACACGGATTAGCCATAACATTATGACCACTCTGACAGGTAGCGTGAATAACATTGATTATCTTGTTTCAATGGCATCTGAAAGTGGGTGGCATATATTATATAGCAAGTACATGTTGTCCCTGAAGCTGATGTGTTGAAAGCAGAAAAAATAGGTGTAGCGGTGCACCCCGTGGGGTCGCAGCGTGTTTCAGCATCCACACCTCACCCTGCTTGGTCAGACATCCATTTTAGGCACACTTTCTGCAGTCAAGGAACAGTCTCTTGCTTGTTTTTGTTGTTTTTATTAGGGGATTAAACTTGGATGGGTAAAAGGGACTTGGGATGCCCAAACGATGAATCTTTATTAGTGGAAATAAAGGTCGTTGAATCTAAAATTGACAGTCTCTCTTACTTCACATCTCCTCCAGCACACTACTTGAGATCACTTGCTTTCCCCTACTGTCTAATTCTAGATTCCTGTCACCGTTAGCACATGGCTAGGCCTCACTCTGAATAAGTCCTAACATTTTACTAGTAGCTATTTGCAGGTGGGGGTCTGAAGTCCCCTCTGTGGTAGCAACCATTTTAGATGAAAAGGATAGTTGTGCTAACAGATACTTGGTGGACTATTGATCCCAGCAAGTCCAGTGCAAATCCTGCCAACCCTCCTGGCTACAGCGACTTGACTTCAACAACACCAGTCTCTTCCTCTGGCTTCACATCCAATCCTGGTATGTCTCTCCCTGAGCTTCTCACTGAGAGTTCCCCTCTTGCCCACCAATCCATAGCTCCCATTTTCTCCTCCAGTCCACAGATCCCCTCTTGTCCGCCGGTCCACTGCTCCTCTCTTGTCCACAGCTCTCCTCTTGTTTCCCAGTCCACAGCTCCCCTTTTCTCCCCCAGTCCATAGCTCACCTTTTCTCCTCCAGCCCACAGCTCCCCTCTTCTCTAACAGTCCAGAGCTCCTCTCTTCTCCCACAGTCCACAGCGCAGTTCTTCTTGCCCAATCCACAGCTCCCCTTTCTCCCTCAGTCCACAGTTCCCCTGTTGTCCACCAGTCTACAGCTCCCCTTTTTTTCCGCAGGCCACAGCTCCCCTTTTTCTCCTTCAGTCCACAGCTCCCCCTTTTCTTCTCCATTCCACAGCTCCCCTCTTGTCTCACAGTCCACAACTCCCCTGTTCTCCCCCATCCCACAGTTCCCCTCTTGTCCCCCAGTCCACTGTTCCCCTCTTGTCACCTAGTCCACAGCTCTCCTTTTCTGCTCCAGTCAGCAGCTGCCCTTTTCTCACCCAATCCACAGCTCCTCTTTTTCTCCTCCAGTCCACAGCTCCCCCTTTTCTTCTCCAGTCCACAGCTCCCCTCTTGTCTCACAGTCCACAACTCCCCTGTTCTTACCCAGCCCACAGTTCCCCTCTTGTCTCCCAGTCTACTGTTCCCCTCTTGTCACCTAGTCCACAGCTCTCCTTTTCTGCTCCAGTCCACAGCTGCCCTTTTCTCACCCAATCCACAGCTCCCATTTTTCTCCCACAGTGCACAGCTCCCCTCCTTTTCCCACAGTTTACAGTTAGACGCTGATTGGCTACCATGCACGGGTACACCAGATTTTGCACTCTCCAGTTTTAGCAAGTCAACCCCCATCTTGCATGTCAAAGGTCTTGAAAAAAACATCCTCTGTACAACAATTATCTGAAGTCAAATTTGAATTAAAAAGTTAAGCTGTTTGTGGATGGCGCCAAATCAGCAGGTGATCATACTTCTTGGACACACTTGGACTAAGGAGTTATGTCAATACATAAAACGCATTTGAAATAGAACAAGTATTGTTGTCACCCTAGGCTGCACTCTTGATTTGGACCACAAACACCAACCTCTTTCCTTTTCTCCACTACATAGAGGGCAGTTGCTTTTCATTTATAAACCTTATAAAACTGATAACATTGTTTAATATTTCATTTTGCAGTACAGAAAATGACAAGGCTACTCAGATTCTGACAGACCCAACAGGTGTTTTCCCTACTTGCAGAAAATGTACTTAGTCTAAAAAAAGAAAACAAATGCAGCCATCATTGGTCTGGACTGGTAGGTTGGAATAAATTAGATTTTTGTTCTTGGGTTTAGATGCATGTTAAGTATTCAGGTCTAACAGATTAAGGTAAGGATCAGGGCATGGGGGGGAAACCCTTTTTTAAACTTGTTTTCAAAAGCCCCACAGCAGATCTTAACACTCTTCCTCACTTTCAACTACCATTGCCACTTGGTCAGTATTTCATTAGCCAAGTGGGTGAATGGGCAGGGCAGGCAGCACTGGCAAACAAACTTAACTGCATGTTAAAGCCTAGTAAATCAGTCCAACCACACCTCTTTCCACATTCCCTGACCTCAGTCATTTTATCAAAGCTGAGGCTGGCAATGGCAGTCGTGTCCTAGAGAGGTGGAGGTTTAAGTTGAACTGTAGGTGTTCTCAGAGAGTTACTCACTTCTTTAGAATATGCTGTCAGCAGGACAGCCATCAAAAATTGTGGGGCCCCTTATACAGCTTTAGGCCTGCCAACCCCCCCGAGCCTGACCACCAACATCCAACATTCCTCAGGGTCCCGCCCACTGGCCGTCCCACCAAATCTGCCCACTAGCCATCCCACTAAGTCCTTCAGTATCTGAGCCCCCTCACACCTGTACGCTCTTAGCCACCTCACACCTGTACGCTCTCAGCCCCCCACACACCTGTACGCTCTCAGCCCCCTCACACCTGTACGCTCTCAGCCCCCTCACACCTGTACGCTCTCAGCCCCCTCACACCTGTACACTCTCAGTCCCCTCACACCTGTACGCTGTAAGCCCCCCTCACACCTGTACGCTCTCAGCCCCCCTGACACCTGTAGGCTTTCAGCCCCCTCACACCTGTACGCTCTCAGCCCCCCTCACACCTGTACGCTCTCAGCCCCCTCACACCTGTACGCTCTCAGCCCCCTCACACCTGTATGCTCTCAGCCCCCTCACACCTGTACACTCTCAGCCCCCCTCACACCTGTACGCTCTTAGACCCCTCACACCTGTACGCTCTCAGCCCTACTGACACCTGTACGCTCTCAGCCCCCTCACAACTGTACGGTCTCAGCCCCCCTCACACCTGTACGCTCTCAGCCCCTTCACACCTGTACGGTCTCAGCCCCCTCAAATCTGTACGCTCTCAGCCCCCTCACACCTGTACGCTCTCAGCCCCCTCACACCTGTACGCTGTAAGCCCCCCTCACACCTGTACGCTCTCAGCCCCCCTGACACCTGTACGCTTTCAGCCCCCTCACACCTGTACGCTCTCAGCCCCCCTCACACCTGTACGCTCTCAGCCCCCTCACACCTGTACGCTCTCAGCCCCCTCACACCTGTACATTCTCAGCCCCTTCACACCTGTACGCTCTCAGCCCCCCTCACACCTGTACGCTCTCAGCCCCCCTCACACCTGTACGCTTTCAGCCCCCCTCACACCTGTACGCTCACAGCCCCCTCACACCTGTATGCTGTCAGCCCCCTCACACCAGTATGCTCTCAGCCCCCCTCACACCTGTACGCTCTCAGCCCCCCTTACACCTGTACGCTCTCAGCCCCCTCACACCTGTATGCTCTCATCCCCCACACACCTGTACGCTCTCAGCTCCCTCACACCTGTACGCTCTCAGCCCCCTCACACCTGTACCTTCTCAGCCCCATCACACCTGTACGCTCTCAGCCCCCTCACACCTGTATGCTCTCAGCCCCCTCACACCTGTATGCTCTCAGCCCCACTCACACCTGTACGATTTCAGCCCCCTCACACCTGTACGCTCTCAGCCCCCTCACACCTGTATGCTCTCAGCATCCCCTCACACCTGTACGTCCTCAGCCCCCCTCACACCTGTATGCTCTCAGCCCCCTCACACCTGTACGCTCTCAGCCCCCCTCACACCTCACCTCACCCCTTCAGTCTCCTTCCGCATTACTAACTGACATATCACTATGGATGTCATACCACTTTCTCACACTAAATCTTTCTAAAACTAATCTTATAATATTTTTCTCCACCCGTGCCCTCATCTTTGAATTTTTCTTCTAGATTAATGATGCAACTCTCAGTCTCTTTCCTAATGCCAGGGTGTCAGATATAATCTTGGGCTCTGACCTTTCCTTTCAGCCCCCAAATTGTATGGACTTCACCTCCATAACATCCCTAAAATATGTCCCTTCTTTCATTCTTCAATGAAACCAGTAAGCTGCTCATTCACTCCCTGGTTATCTCTCTCCTTGACTATTGCAACTCCATTCTCGTAGGCCTACCTCTACACAAACTATCACCCCTCCAGTCTATGAATGCAGACTCATCTACCTTATCAACCTCTCAGTGTTCACCACCCTTCTCTGCCAATCATTTCACTGGCTTCTGATCACTCAATTAACAAAATTCCAAATACAAACAACAACATACAAAGCTGAGCACAACTCTGCCCCTGGTTACATCATCAATCTTGTCCCAGTATATCACCCAAACTTTCCTAAAACCTCCCTTGTCTCCTGCTCCCATGCTCCAAGACTTCTCCAGAGCTTCTCCCATCCTCTGGAACTCTCTATCTTAGTCTGTCTGGCTATCTCTTACTCTGTCCACTTTTAGGAGATCCCTGGAAAGTGATCGCTTCAGGGAAGCTTTACCTGCCTCCAACTAACAGCTGAACTTTTAATTCTTTCATCAGCTCATCCCTCACAGGTATTACCTTTTCTATCACCTGCCCTCCCTAGTTGATTGTAAACTCTCATGTGCTAACCTCTCCTAACCCTCTTGGATTGAATTGTATTGAAACTGTACTGTCTTCCTTTAACTTTAAAGTGCAAGCTGTTGCCACTATATAAATCCTGTATAATAGTAATTATAAGAACACCCACAAAAACAGCCATGGCCATTACTGCAAGTCCTTGTTTTGGCACATTTGAAAACCTAACTTTAGCGAAGATCACATGAGCAAGTGTTTTGACCATTATGGGGCTTGCACTGAACAAAACCTGGAGTATTTTTTCTAGGAAGGGTGAGTATTTTGGCACATCATTCATTATGCATTTATTTGTACCAGCAAGATTTCTAATGTAGCGTAATGACGTCACTGTAGATCCACTTTAAGTTAATCTGTTGAAGAGAAAGAGTACAGTATCAATGCCACATTCATTTTACTTGCTTTTATGTTGCATACACAGAATTATGTCCCGTACACACGGTCAGATTTTCCGATGGAAAATGTCCGATCGGAGCGTGTTGTCGGAAATTCCGACCGTGTGTGGGCTCCATCGGACATTTTCCATCGGATTTTCCGACACACAAAGTTTGAGAGCAGGCTATAAAATTTTCCGACAACAAAATCCGATCGCGTCAATTCCGATCGTGTGTGGCCTGTTTTACATTAACCACTTGCTTACTAGGCACTTAAACCCCCCTCCTATCCAGACCAATTTTCAGCTTTCAGTGCTCTCACACTTTGAATGACAATTACTCAGTCATGCAACACTGTACCCAAATTATTTTTTTGTCCTTTTTTTCATACAAATAGAGCTTTATTTTGGTGGTATTTGATCACCTCTGGGTTTTTTATTTTTTGCGCTATAAATGAAAAAAGACCGAAAATTTTGAAAAAAAACACATTTCTCCTAATTTCTGTGATAAAATTTTGCAAATTCGTAATTTTTCTTCATAAATTTTGGCCACAATTTATACTGCTACATATCTTTGGTAAAAATAACCAAAAATTGGTGGAAATTATTTGGTCTGTGTGAAAGTTTTAGAGTCTACAAGCTATGGTGCAAATCATAAAAAAATTATCACATCTGATGTATTGAGGCCTATCTCATTTCCTGAGACCCTAACAAGCCAGGAAAGTACAAATGCCCCCCAAATAACCCCTTTTTGGAAAGTAGACATTTCAATGTATTTAGCTAGAGGCATGATGAGTTATTTGAAGTTGTATTTTTTTCCCACAATTCTTTGCAAAATTGAGATTTTTTTTTTTTCCCCACAAAATTGTCATTGTAATAGCTTATTTCTCTCACATGGCATGTGTATACCACAAATGACACCCCAAAATACATTCTGCTACTCCTCCTGAGTATTATGATACCACATGTGTGTGACTTTTTCACTGCCTGGCCACATACAGAGGCCCAACATGCATGGAGCACCATCAGGTGTTCTAGGAGCATAAATTACACATTACATTTCTCAACCACCTATTACACTTTTGAAGGCGCTGGAGCACCAGGACAATGGAAACACCCACAAAATGACCCCATTTTGGAAAGCTAACACCCCAACGTATAATCTATGAGGCATAATGAGTCTTTTGAATGGTTTATTTTTTTCCAGAAGTTTTGGAAAATGTGGAAAAAAATGAAAACGCATTTTTTTTTACACAAAGTTGTCCGTTTATAAGATATTTCCAACACATAGCATTTAGATAGCAAAAATGACACCCCAAAATACATTCTGCTACTCCTCCTGAGTATTACGATACCACATGTGTGGGACTTTTTCACTGCCTGGCCACATACAGAGGCCCAACTTGCATGGAGCACCATCAGGTGTTCTGGGAGCATAAATTACACATAACATTTCTCAACCACCTATTACACTTTTGAAGGCCCTGGAGCACCAGGACAATGGAAACACCCACAAAATGACCCCATTTTGGAAATCTAACACCCCAACGTATAATTTGTGAGGCATAATGAGTCTTTTGAATGGTTCATTTTTTTCCAGAAGTTTTTGAAAAATGTGGGAAAAAAATGAAAACGCATTTTTTTTACACAAAGTTGTCCGTTTATAAGATATTTCCAACACATAGCATTTGGATAGCAAAAATGACACCCCAAAATACATTCTGCTACTCCTCCTGAGTATGGCGATACCACATGTGTGAGACTTCTACACAGCCTGGCCACATACAGAGATCCAACATGCAAGGAACACCGTCAGGTGTTCCAGGGACACATAGCATGCACATACCAAGAATTACACCCCAAAATACATTATGCTGAGCAAAGCGTAAACAAAAAAGATTACCTGTGGTTGTAGTAGCGCAGTTGTACACAGGAGGATAGCACTTGTCCAGGCAGCAGGCAGGGACTTGGTCAGCAGCGGCGAACACAATTGTCCAGGCAGCAGGCAGGGTTACTGTCCATATAAAGTCCAGGGTCAGTGCAGGCAGAGATATTGTCCGCAGTGCCAAAAATATTGGTCCTGGTAGTAGGCAGGTCCATGTGGTGTGGTCAGTGCAACAGGCAGAGGCATGACGGCAGTAAGTCCTACAGGCAGAAGTAGGGCCTCGTTCAGGACAGAATGGGGACAGGGGTAGAGGCTTCTCCCACCCAAATCTCTTTGAAGCCTCCGAGTCTCCAGACCCTAATCTAGGATTGAGAAAACAAAAAAAAAATGTTTTCTTCATCCAGAAAAACAATTCTGGAGTCCCTCACATATGTGAGACCCCTGTGTTGAATCCCACTAGTCCAGTATCAGGGTACAAGATCAGTCCAAGAGGCAGGCAAATATCATGGTCAAACAGTCCAGGGTCAGTTCCAGATCAGGCAGAGGTATGTACAGAATCGTTAGGCAGAAGCATGGTCGAATAACAGTCCAGGGTCAGTTCCAGATCAGGCAGAGGTATGTGCAGAATCGTTAGGCAGAAGCATGGTCGAATAACAGTCCAGGGTCAGTTCCAGTTCAGGCAGAGGTATGTACAGAATCGTTAGGCAGAAGCGTGGTCAAATAACAAGCCAGGGTCAGTTACAGAGGAGGCAGTGGCATAGGGGGTGTGAGGGTAAATTGCAGGAACGGAGGCTTACGTTTACCATACTTCACTAATAATTTAGTGAAGTATGGTAACGACGAAAACATTCACCTACGCAGAGGCCTGGTTCAGAAGGACATTGTGCACAATAATAAGATGTGTCTCTTCTGAATCCAGCTCTGGTAAACACCTTACATTTTTTTTGCCGTCGTTGGCCTGTTGGTTTGGGAGGGATCTTATCTGGAAAGTGGCGTTCGGAGAGTCGACTTAGAACATCTGATCGGATATTTTCTGGGGGGCCATTCGGCAATGTAAGGGCAGTGAAAACTTCCTCCTGGTAGCCAAGGAAGCGTTTGGGGTTTTGGGTGGAGTTACGATAAATGACATAAGAATGGCCAAATGAAAAAAATAAATTGCGACTTTCTTATACCAATGGTATGTCCGTCTTGTAGCAAGGTACAGTTCCAGCATCTGGTCATTCAAGTCGACTCCCCCCATAAACAAATTATAATCAAAGATGCATTTAGGTTTCTGTATGGGGCCATTTCTTCTGGGGATTTCAATGAAGGTATCATCGTGGATTGAAGACAACATGTACACATCTCTTTTGTCTCTCCACTTCACTGCCAAAATCTCGTTGTTTCGTAGACTCGCCGTTTCTCCTTTTCTCAATTTTTTATTGACCAGACTTTGAGGAAAGCCCTTCCGGTTCTTTTTAATGGTACCACATGCAGGCGTCTTCTTCCGATGAAGGTTGTGGAACAGGGGCAGAGATGTGTAGAAGTTATCTACGTACAGGTGGTAGCCTTTCTCCAGGAGGGGGTATGTGAGGTCCCAAACAATTTTCCCGCTTGATCCCAAGTAGTCTGGGCAATTAGGGGGTTGCAGCTGGGTGTCCTTCCCTTCGTACACTTTGAAGGCATACAAGTAACCTGTGACTCGGTCACATAATTTGTATACCTTCACCCCATAGCGGGCCCTTTTACTGGGAATATATTACTTTATTTTAAGCCTGCCACTAAACTTAACAAGGGACTCATCCACACATATGTTTTTGTCCGGGGTAAACAGCAGGGGGAATAGTGCAGAAAAATAATTTAAAAGTGGCCGAATTTTGAAAAGTCTATCATAGTTTGGGTCATTTCGGGGAGGGCACTGGGTATTGTCGTTGAAATGAAGAAACCTCAATATCATGAGGTATCTGTTTCTGGACATTACCTTGGAGTATACTGGCATGTGTTGGAGGATGTGGGTTGACCAATAGGACAGCAAAGTGGTTTTTTTTGTGAGTTCCATGTTAAATGTGAGCCCTAAAAAAACCTTCAACTCCTCCACCGTTAGGTCTCTCCATTCGTAGGGACGGGCATAGTAGGACGTTGGATTATTCGCAATGAATTGCTGTGCATAAAGGTTGCACTGGGCCACAATACTTGACAGCATGTCCTCCATAAAAAATACATTAAAAAAATCTATTGGGAAAAAATTCTCCGTGTTCACCTGGACTCCTGGCTGGGCAGTGAAAGGGGGAATGTTGGCTTCTCCTGAATTAGGAGGAAGCCACAAGGGGTTCTGCAGGGCATAGGGAAGGCTGGCATGGGTCCTTGGCCTTTCTTGCCGAGGCACTGCGGTGCTGGTGGATGGCACTGCCGTGCTGGTGGATGGGACTGCCGTGCTGGTGGATGGCACTGCCGTGCTGGTGGATGGGACTGCCGTGCTGGTGGATGGGACTGCCGTGCTGGTGGATGGGACTGCCGTGCTGGTAGATGCCACTGCCTCCCCACCAGAACGCCTTCGTTTGGCGGGCCGAATCTCTTCCTCCTCTGAGTCACTCAGTGTTCCACTACTGAGGACTGGCTCATAATTTATGTCCGACTCAGAATCGGCGTCGGAAAGGGAATCCGAAAAAGAGAGCTCCCCGTTGCTCTCGTCGGCCTGGGACAGTATTTGGTACGCCTCCTCGGCGGAAAAGCTTCTTTTGGCCATGGTTGCTAAGCCTGAACTGATGGGCACTGATGAGGCAGCACTGATGAGCACAGATGGGCACTGAGGTGGCACAGAGGGGCACTGATGAGGTGGAACAGATGTGCACTGATGAGGTGGAACAGATGTGCACTAATGAGGTGGAACAGATGTGCAGATGTGCACTGATGAGGTGGCACAGGTGGGCACTGATGAGGTGGCACAGGTGGGCACTGATGAGGTGGCACAGGTGGGCACTGATGAGGCGGCACAGGTGGGCACTGATGAGGTGGAACAGATGTGCACTGAGATTGCACAGATGTGCACTGATGAGGTGGCACAACTGGGCACTGATGGGACGGCACAGATGGGGCGGCACAGATGGAGCGGCACAGATGGGGCGGCACAGATGGAGCGGCACAGATGGGCACTGATGAGGCGGCACAGAAGTGTACTAATTGCACAGATGTGCACTGAGGCAGCACAGATGGGCACTGATTGGCACAGGTGGGCACTAATGAGGTGGCACAGGTGGGCACTGATGAGGTGGCACAGGTGGTCACTGATTGTGCAGATGTGCAGCTGGACACTGATCACCGCTGGGCAAACAGGTGGGCACCGATTGGCACAGGTGGGCACCGATTGGCACAGGTGGGCACCGATTGATGGTGCACTGTACTGATGGGGCACTGTAATGATGGGCACTGTTATGATGGGCACTGTGGGCACTGTAGGCACAGTAAATCACACTCACAGATTGCTGACAGATCTCTCTCTCCTCACATGCTGTCTCTGTGTGAGGAGAGAGAGCTGGCAATAAGAGATGATCTCAAATGTTTACATTTGAGATCATCTCTCATTGGAGGCAGCGATCGCGCTGTAAACGGCCGCTGTGATTGGCCGTTTACAGCGATCTGTGATTGGTTGTGTCCAAGGGACACGGCCAACACAGAATTTCCCCGTTGCGCGCACAGGGAGCGCAATTCTGACGGCCTCCCGGGAATTGACATCCGCGCTGAAGCCGTCATTCGGCTACGGCCGGATGTCAGGAGGTTAAAGATGAGTTCAAGGAAAACATGAAATACAAAATTAATGCAGCTCTGTAATCATTAATATTTCATTAAATGTATTTTTAAATACAAGCAGTGTAAGTACCTGATTGTAACCCTGTATCAGCCTCTTGTAGTCCCTGTACAACGCAGCTGGAGTGTGAGCAAAACAAGGAAACAATTAGTTCACGAGTGACAGAGAGATGAGCTCATCACCTTTCACTGTACAGTCACAGGCTGGGGAAATCCAGGACAACATGGACTCAGAAGAAATGGGTTGAACAATGCTGGCCATCAGACTGAGAACATGTGGTGCATCAAACATTTTTTGCAGGGGAAACCTCTGAAAATTTGCAGCAAAAGCTCTGTTTTATATTTTATATTTTTGTGAGCTATTCATTTAGCTTGTTACTTTTAACTGGAGTTCTGCTTTAGGAAACTCCCAACTTAGTTTACAAAGTTATTCCATTTTTGTAAAGGCCAAACCTGGACAGAAATTTTAAAGAATATCTTAAAACGTTATCTAGTGCTGGCAACAAACTGCCAAGGACCACTAAACTGCAAAATTGAAATTTTACCGCACTTTGCACTTCATTATTGCTCTTTGCACTACTTATTAAATCAGAAGGCTAGTGTTGTGTGCTATGTCCTGGTTACGCTAAGCAGCTATTGATCATGAAGAAAACAGATATTCTCTTACATATATTGCTCCCTGACTCTGACGCCCTGACGCAGAGGTAGGCAGAGAATACAGAAACAGAAGTTTAAGAAAAGTTTTGGCTTTGCATAAAACTCACTCTACTTGCAATATACTGTATAACTATGTTAGTAAAGTTTCATCTGAAGAATATTTGTATAGTCCCAATTTTTTTTTTTTTTTTTATCAGTTAACAACTTGACATCCGGAAGATTTCATGACCAGGCTATTCTTTGCAATACGGCACTGCGTTATTTTAACAGACAATTGCACAGTCATGCAATGCTGTGCCCAAATAAAATTAATGTCATTTTTTTCCCTACAAATAGAGCTTTCTTTTGTTGGTATTTGATCACCACTGTGTTTTTTATGTTTTGCGCTAGAAACAAAAAAAGACAGACAGTTTTGGAAAAAAACAAAATGTCTTTATAAATTTAGGGCAATATGTATTCTGCTTTTCAGTTTTTAGGAAAAAAATTCCATTATGCATATATTGATTGGTTTACGCAAACATTATAGTGTCTACAAGCTATGATATATATTTATGGATTTTTAATTTATTCATTTTTCTCTACTAGTAATGGCGGTGATCAGCGACTTATAGTGGGAATGCAATATTGCGGCGGTCAATTGGACACCAACTGACAATTTTGACAATTTGTGGGAGCCAGTGACACTAATACAGTGATCACTGCTAAAAATCTGCACTGCACTTTACTAATGACACTGGCTAGGAAGGGGTTAAACATCTAGGGCGATCAAAGGGTTAACTGTGTGCCTAGCCAATGTTTTTGTGTACTGTATGTGCTGCTTTTACTAGGGGAAGAGATGGATTTTAGTCCCTGCTTTGCAGGAACACAGAATCAATCTCCTCCCTCCTGTCAGAACGGCGATCTGTTGACAGTTGGCATTTATGCATGCATGGGGAACCCATGCATGTGCAGCAGGGCCGGCCCTATGATGGGACTCTGTGGGACCATCGGTTCCGAGCTGCACTTTCAGGGGGGCGGCAAACTGACGCCTGCAAGCCAGCTCGCTCCACTGCCTGTGAGAGAGTCCGGCGCCACTGCTGTTAGTGGTGACAGGGGCGGGTGGGTTAAACACTCTCTGCCCAGGGGGGAGCAGTCAGCGGATGAGTGAGAGGGCGGGCCAGTCGGCAGGTGAGCGGGCTTGCAGGCTAGTCAGTGAGCCAGCCGGCGGGGGAAGCAGAGAGATGACATCATCTCTCTGATGCCTGCCCTCACTCTGGGAAACAGCAAGTGACAATCCGCAACGTGTGGCAAGTGACAATCCGCAATGTGTGCCAGGTGATGTTGTGACAAGTGACAATCTGCAATGTGTGGCAGGTGACGTGACAAGGGACAATCCGGAATGTGTGGCAGGTGACATCATGGCAAGTGACAATCAGCAACGTGTGGCAGGTGACGTGGCAAGGGAAATCCGCAATGTGTGGCAGGTGACGTGGCAAAGGAAATCCGCAATGTGTGGCAGGTGACGTGACAATGTGGCAAGTGACAATCTGTAACATGTGGCAGGTAACGTGGCAAGGGACAATCCACAATGTGTGGCAGGTGACATGGTAAGTGAAAATCCGTAATGTGTGGTAGGTGACGTGGCAAGGGACAATCCGAAACGTGTAGCAGGTGACATGGCAAGTGACAATCTGCAACGTGTGGCAGGTGACAATGTGGCAATTGACAATCCACAATGTGTGGTAGGTGACTTGGCAAAGGACAATCCACAATGTGTGGCAGGTGACGTTGTGGCAAGGGACAATCCGCAACGTGTAGCAGGTGACATGGCAAGTGACAATCTGCAATGTGTGGCAGGTGATATGGCAAGTGACAATCCACAATGTGTGGCAGGTACCGTGGCAAGTGACAATCTGCAACGTGTGGCAAGTGATGTGGCAAGTGACAATCTGCAATGTGTGACAGGTGAAGTGGCAAGTGACAATACGCAATGTATGGCAGGTGACAATCCGCATCTGGCGCTGGAGTCCAAATCAAAACTAAGTACAAACACACATCACAAGTTGTATGAGACATAAAAGCCTGAGATGGACATGCCTTGCCAAGCCCTGATTAACCACTTACAGACCGGAAGGATTTGCCCCCTTAATGACCAGGCCATTTTTGCGATACGGCACTGCGTCGCTTTAACCGACAATTGCACAGTCGCGCGACGCTGTACACAAATACAATTATTATTATTATTATTATACAATATTTATATAGCGCCAACAGTTTATAAACAAAAAAACGCGTCAATTTTGACTTTTTGCTTTAATACATATCCCAAAAAAATTTCTTCTTTCATAGGCCAATATGTATTCTTCTACATATTTTTGGTAAAAAAACCTGCAAATTAGCGTGCATTAATTAGTTTGCGCAAAAGTTATAGCGTCTACAAAATAGGGGATAGATTTATGGCATTTTTATTATTTTTATTTTTTTACTAGTAATGGTGGTGATCTGCAATTTTTAGCAGAACTGTGACATTGTGGTGGATAGGGGGCGATCAAGCGGTTAAATGTGTTCCCTGGGAGGTGTTTCTAACTTTGGGGGGAAAGGACTGACTGCAGGAGGAGAGAAATCGCTGTTCCTAATCACTGTCAGAATGGGGATTTGTCTGTTTACATTGACAGATCCCCGTTCTGGCTCTCAGTGGAGCAATCGCGGGTGGCTGGCGGACATTGCGGCTGCTAGCCACGCACAGGTGCCTTTATACTTCTATATACATGTATAGAGCCCTGACAGGTCCTTTTATACTCCTATATACATGTATAGAGCCCTGACAGGTACTTTTATACTCTTATATACATGTATAGAGCCATGACAGGTCCTCTTTATACTCCTATAAACATGTGTAGAGCCATGACAGGTCCCCTTTATATTCCTTTACATGTATAGAGCCATGGCAGGTCCTCTTTATACTCCTATATACATGTATAGAGCCATGCCTCTTTATACTTCTATATACATGTATTGAGCTATGATAGGTTCTCTTTCTATCCTTATATGCACGTATAGAACCATGACAGGTCCTCTTTATAATTCTATATACATGTATTGAGCCATGACAGGTTCTCTTTCTATCCCTATATACATTAATAGAACCATGACAGGTCCTCTTTATACACCTATATACATGTATAGAGCCATGACAGGTTCTTTTTCTATCTCTATATACATGTAAAGAGCCATGACAAGTCCTCTTTATACACCTATATACAGTACATGTATAGAGCCATGACAGGTTCTCTTTATACTCCTACATACATGTATAGAGCCATGACAGGTCCTTTATATACTCCTATATACATGTATAGAGCCATGACATGTTCTCTTTCTACCCCTATATACATGTAAAGAGCCATGACAGGTCCTCTTTATACTACTATATACATATATAGAACCATGACAGGTCCTCTTTATACTCCTAAATACATGTATAGAGCCATGACAGGTCCTCTTTATACTCCTATATACATGTATAGAGCCATGACAGGTCCTCTTCATACTTCTATATACATGTATAGAGCCATGACAGGTCCTCTTTTTTTACTCCTATACATGTAGACCGCCATGAACAATCCCCTTTAGTTATCATGATATAAAATAATGAATGTGAGGGCCTTTTGGTGGTGGGCTTGATTTTTTTTGGGGGGGGGGCAGCATTTCATTCTTGGTCCCAGGCAGCACAATGTCTTGGGCAGGCCCTGGTGTGCAGCTGTGCTGCAAAGCTCTGCCAGGACATAAATCCCTGCACAGAATTTGAAAAAAAAAAAAAAAACACTATTCAAATGTGAGAGAGGAAGGGAGGAGCAGTGGCGTCTCCAGCTTTCACATTTGGGGGGGAACATGGGGGGACAGGGACAAAAGTAAGGGGGCAACTATAAAATGCTATTTTATATATATATATACATGTTCTGCAGTGAGCTCCCTTCCTACTGTATTGCCCCCCCCCCCCCCTCAGGGTGGCAGAAAACAAGAGATATATGTCACCTGCATACCAAGAAAATATAAGGGTCCAAAGCAGTGGGAGAACTAGCAGGATTGCAAAGGTTGTCTTGCCACCGGCCCCTGGTGTTCTGCCACTGTGGGGTTCCCCAGCCTCCTCTTGCTGTCCTGCCCCTGCTATTGACAGCGCTGGTCTGGCGTCTCTTGGAATTTACAGGCTGGTTCTCCTGTCCTAAGGGCGGGAGAATTCAGTCTGTTTTTTCAGTAACTGAGAATCCTGGTGGAGTCCTTCCTGCAACTCGCAGGTAGGTAGGAGAAGAATGCAGAGTGTCACAGAGATCTGCTGATTTTCCTTTGACTGTCCTGTCACAGGGTGAGGGTGGGGAGAGGACTTGTAAGTGAAAGTGAAACTACAGCAGAGAAAGAATAGTTCCCTTCCCCTGCCAGCAAAGACCGCTCTATGTGGCAAAGCTGTGTAAATCTCAGAACTGCATCAACAGAAATAAAATATGGTAGGTAGAACAGCTGTGATGTATGTATTTCCTCTGTATATTTACCTGTTTACTTGGAGTTCAGCTTTAATGGTGGCCCCACTAGCTGCTTATTCTTAGCCTCCCTTCACTTCCAGCCACCGTCTTTGACCACCAGGAGTTAAGTATGTATATTCAAAACATTATTTTTGATATTTGGATAGAGTAAAACCCCTGTCATTTTGGGGTTTTTTTTTGCTGTCTATTGGGGAGATGTTCTGTAGATGCATCAGAAAGTAAATGTAAAAAGAACTCTTCTTTTACACTAATGTCCTGATTCAAAGATATCCCATTACCTACAGTTCCTCTAACAATTGTAAAAAGTTGAAAAAGTTAACCAATATAAAGGGGGCTTTATATGCCCTTTAAGAAAATTACAGAATACTTATGGGATCATGTGATTCCTTGTCATGAACCAGGTAAGAGACCAAGATGACGAGGGCATCATCCTCTCTTGTTTCTCAGACCCTGGTAGTGGGACGGGAGGTGCTGAGGAGCAGAAGGAGCACAGAGATCTGAAGAAGTTGTTTGTAGGATCTCCAATGTAACAAAAAAAAAACAGAACCCACAGAAAGTCTAAAGGCAATCCGTACTAACTAATGTTGGAGGCTAAACAGAAATTCCAGCTCCACTGCACATTAGATTAGCAGTCATTCTGCGATGTCAGCAGGGAAGTGGCAGGGCAGCATATTGGAGATGCTCCTGAAAATATTAAAAATATATTTTTTTCTAAAAATACACTGAAATCATTATTAACGGACACAAACAAAACATAATTTACAAAAATGAACGTGCTCTGCATGGGTAAAGCACATGTTCAGTTTAAAGAAATTATAAAAGGTGAGAAATACAGAGGAAGCCATTTGTGATCATCTCCTGCAAACCTCTTGTTGCCTGGGTGCATGGCTACTATGTGCTTTATGAGTTTATACATGGAAACACGGCAGTAAAATAAAAGCCATAACCATTCCGGGTCATTTACTCAGGAAGGCATTGAATCTATTGGATCAGCAAGATAGGAAAGCAACTAGAATTTTTAGGAGTTAGACATCTCCCAGCACGTCTTTCTTTTAACTTTTACCCTCATTATTCAAAGGGCCTTCCTCCATAGGGATGGTGGTAGATCACATATTTTGCTATACACGCTTTTGGAGTGAAATCACACTGACGAGTCATTTACTATTTATTTGGGATTGTTATCACTGTACATATTGTCTATATGTAACATTGCACATTTTTACAGCAGTAAGGGAATATTGTGTCACCTATATCAGAGCTGCAATGTTTTCTTTATAATTTGTTGTATTGCCAGAATACCCACCTCTGTAATTCTCTTTTAAATTATGTAATTTTGCTCTGTATGGGAAGATTCTGTTCCTTGGCCAGTTAAAGCTAAACTCTAGTCAGTTATAAAACATGCAAATCAATTCAGTTCTGTAATCACAAATACATTATAAATGCATTTAATGTAAGTACCTGAATTTGACATGGCATCAGCCTGGGAGGAAAAATGTGCTGATAGGAGGAGAGCAGAGTGACAGACCTATCACTGTGCTGTTTCTCTTTTCATTGTCCAGTCACAAGATGGGGCAGGATCAGAACACTCTGGGCTGAAAGAAAGTGGTTTGAATTATTCTGGCCATCAGACTAAGGGCAAGATGTAGTGGACAAGAAGTACCGCAGGGAGAGTCAGAGCCAATGGAAAGACTCAGGAAATGAGTTGGTGTGTTGCAGAGCCTCATGGGAGATGTAGTCTTAAAGGGGCACTGCACCATCTTTGTCTAAAGAAACTTATGGCTCCTGGACTTCAGTTATCACAAACCCCTGTAAGAGGAGGATAGCTACATTGATTTCCCAGGCAGACTTGCCCAGAGCAAGTCAGTCCTGGGAAGAGAGCGGTGGGGACAGACCAGCAGTCAGAGTCTGTGCCTCACAGCCAAGGAACCAAAGCAATTAAAGAGGAGCTGTTGCTGTACCTGCTCCCACACATCAGGGAAAGGGGATGGACCTGCACCCGAGCCTGCCGGAGCTTCCTTCAGAAACTGAGTTGAGAGAGAGAAACACTGCAGGGTGTAAGCTGAAAGACTCCAACCTGTGTAAGGATCTGGAACCTGATCGCTGGGAGCCGCAAGTCTCCTAAGAGGTGGTAAAATGAACTAAATGCTCTAACCACCCTCCACACATGGTTAGCCAAACCAGTGATTTCTCACATTTAGCGGCTCAGCCTTTGGGATTGATTAGCATTCTTAAAGGGACAGTGCACCACCTAAAGAAGGGCTCCACCGAAAGCCAGCCAATGTTAACTATTAAGTGCCAGGTACTTTTGCCAAATCCAGGGGTATACCCACTCTAAATCAAACTCTATCTGCCAAGTTAAAATTGCAGTACCTTAGCATCGTAGGCATCGTGTACTCGCCTAAGCTGCCACCATGTTCCTTTGGAGTTGGGTGGTCAAGGTTGGTAAAAATGTATCCAGACCACTAGTTTTTACCACCTCTATGAGAGACACCCTATGATGTCCTGCACTGTTTAAAAAAGCTCAGATGTAGTTTTTCAAGTCCATTTAAACGATTGTGTGTGGGCTTCACCAGACCTTCAGCGGACTTTTCCAGTCGCAAATCTGATGGACTTTAGACTTGGAACATGCTTCAAATCTGCCGGACCCAGAAATCCGCTCGTCTGTATGCTAGTCCGACAGACAAAAAACGACGCTAGGGCAGCTATTGGCTACTGGCTATCAACTTCCTTATTTTAGTCCGGTGTACGTCATCACGTACGAATCCGTCGGACTTTGGTGTGATCGTGTGTAGGCAAGTCCGTTTGTTAAAAAGTCAGTCGGAAGTCCGTCAAAAGTCCGTCGAAAGTCCTCTGGAAAGTCTATCGGACCAGTCCGGTCAAAAAGTCCGCCCGTGTGTACGCGGCCTTAGAAGTAGGGATGAGCTCTGGTGTCTTTGGGTGTTTGGATCCTAGTCTGAACCCATCTGAGTGAGCCTACTAGGAAGTGCACTGAGCCAATAATAAATGGCTGAGGCATTCCCACATTCCCACAATTGCCATGTATACACCCCTTCTATACGTACGACTGTGGGGCTGTGAATGATGCCCCAGCTGCAGATCTTTGGCCAAGTACAGGTGACAGCTTTTTAGCGGGGTCACTCAGGTGGGTTTGAACTAGGATCCAAACACATCTGAGCTAATCCCTATTAAAACAGGCCATAGATAGTGCAATTTCCTTTCCTGCAAACGCTGAATGCAGGAAAAACAATCGATTGATTCCCCCATCAACACAGACAGTGTTGTGTTCTCCCATGGAGGGGGGGGGGGCTCAGTAGATTGTTTTAAGAAAGGCCTGGATTCTTTCCTAAATGCGCATAATATAACTGGATACTAATATTACCTATTTATAGGTAATGTTGATCCAGGGAATATCCAATTACCACTTGGGGGATCAGAAAGGAATTTTCCTCTGCTGGAGCAAATTAGATCATGTCTTATTGTTTTTTTTTTGTATTTTTTTTTGGCTTCTCTTGGATCACATGTTGGTATTGGATAATGAATATGAAGGGTTTCTATTTGTGTGTGTTTTTTTAACTATGTACCTATGTAATGCACAGTGATTATTGCTAGTGGCTTTAGGTGCTGGCAATAATAGCATGAAAAATCCAACAGGCTGGTCGTACCCAAATTGATCGATTGATCACCTTGGGTACAATCAGCCCATACATGGTTTCAATAGTCTATGGCTGGCTTTAGGAGGTGGAAAAGACAGGTTTAAACTCAACTGGTCAGCTTGACTCAAAAGTCAAGATTTTCATATCTCAATTGTTTATATTAGTGTTTCTCAATTTTTTCAGTCAAGGCACCCTTTAAAAAATTATGGACAGTCTCGAGGCTCCCCATTCTAAAATGTAAAAAATATTCTAATGCCCTGTACACACGGTCGGACTTCCCAACAGAAAATGTGCGATCGGAGCTTGTTATCGGAAATTCAGACCGTGTGTGGGCTCCATCTGACTTTTTCCATCGTAATTTCCAACACACAAAGTTTGAGAGCAGGCTATAAAACTTTCTGACAACAAAATCCGTTCGCGTAAATTCCGACCGTGTGTAGACAATTCCGACGCACAAAGTGCCACGCATGCTCAGCATAAATTCTGAGACAGAACTGCTCGGTCTGGTAAAATTAGCGTTCGTAATGGATATAGCATTTTCGTCACGCTGCAATGTTTTAAATTGTTTAATGCAGCACACTCTCTTCTTTTTTATAATGCTAGAAGAATGAAGTTGTTTTGCTGCTCATATTCACACAGACTTCTAACAAACTTCTTTCTTTATTATTTCTCGTGATTTCATGAATATAATATTTGTATTCGTCAAATCTACCAAATTTTTTTTTGGTTTTACGTTTTTATATTTTTTATAATTTGTTGTTTGTTTTTTAATCAAGATCTCCTGTTTTTGTTAATTTTTTTTTTTTTTTTGGTGATTTCCATAACCACAACACCATTATTATCTTGTATTTTTGAATCTCAAGGAGGTTGGTGTTGGTGTCTCTTGTTAATTTTACATTGTCTTTTTGAAATGTACCTGCCTACTCACAAACAAACTGTCCTATTTGAAGTAAAACATGCAGGCAAGTATTTGTGAAAAATAAACAGCCATTTATTCTGGGTCATAACAAAATAAAGAGGAAGGCAACGCTGGATAAACTTGTGAAATTTGCGAAGCCTTTGTACTCCAGGGCACACATCAATAATTTTACAGTCAAAATTGGTGGCCTGAGGAGTCCTTAAAATAGGGAGCAGAAACCGGTCTAGGACTAAAAGAGATCAGGAACAGCAGCAGATGACATATATGTCCCCAGGCTGTGGTACTACAACAGCCTGCATCTTTTTGCCAGACCAGACTGAACCCAGGCCATCACTCTCTTGTCTTCCTTAGACGCTTCCTTCCAGGCTGTGGCTCTGGGGTTGGAGGTGTGGCAGGAGGTGGAGGAGGACCTGGAGGAGGAGGACCATGGCTGAACTCACAAACGTGGCTTTGGCTTGTGAGTTGGCCCCTCAACCCCTTAATAAGGGCTTATAAGATGAGATACTCACATATTAAGCGTTGGCCCGCCTCCATTTCCAGCATTTTTCAGGCTGTAATATAGGCAAAGTCCTCTTGAACACTGGGGGGGTTTCTGAGGGCCGCAGTAGCCTTCCAAAATAGGCCAATTGCTGCCTCCTCCAGATTACTCCTCTTCCTGACACTTTTTTGTGGAAGGCGGAGGGGAGGGACCAGGCTACTGGGCCCGGCCACCTCCTGGCTGCCACTTACCCCCGCTACCTCCTGGCTGAGGCTTTCCTGTGTATGAAAAAGGGACATCGTTTTAGTTTTTGGTTCATCAATCACACACAATTTTCATCTCATGACTGTTGAAAATGGAATGTTAATAAATAGAAAAGACTTCATTCTGACCCCAGCATTTTTCATTCTTATCACAATCATTTGTGGCCACTACTGTCTATTGATATGTAAAACACTTTGTGAAATCAGAAATTAGTTATCAAAACTAATATATATATTTAACATCATTAATTTGACAAACAGAAATATTTAGAACAATGCTATTCCTTGCTCAAGCTGGGCTCCTCCACATATTGCTGCCTGGAAGGCCCAGGTTGGACGTCAAAAGCCTCAGCTGAGGTGGAAGGAAGCGTGGAAGGAAGACTGGAGAGTGCTGGCCTGGGTTCTCTCTGGTCTGCCAGAAAATGAAGTCTGTCATAGTACCACAGCCTGGGGAGATAAAGGTCATCTGCTGCAGCTGCTGATATCAGGGAATCCTGGACCTTCTTGTGCTCCCTAAGATAAGTACTCCTCATGCCACCAATTAGGGCCTTCAAATAGGGGATGTCTGCCGTGGGGATCACCGGCTTCACAAATTGCACCAATTGATCCAGCGCCACCTTCCCCTTTATTTTATTCTTATAATTGGGGTGGTTTACCTGCCACAAAGGGCAGCTCCCTTAACATATCAATGAATATTGGCATAAAGTCATGATCATTGACTAGATCCATTTTCTCTGCAAGACACAACACAAGACAAACCCTAATGTCAGGCTAAACTCTCCTAATCTTGTCCCAATATAGCCCTCAATCTATAAGCAGTATAGGCCCAAGTTAAAATTGTACCTTCGTTATCACGATCGTCACTTTCGATACTCCTTCCTCCGCTCACAGATCGTACGTACGACGCATGCGTGTTACGCTTTATATACACTGACATGTGTAAAACTCCGCCCGGCCCTGACATTCTTTCTAGTCTATTCCCCGCCCCTTCTCTTTCAGTGCAGTGGGGGAGAGCACATGGCGGAGACACAGCAGGTGCATGATAATTCCAGCAACGAGGAGGAGGAAAGCCCGGAGCCAGAAACGTCACGATCCCACAGGCGATTTAAAGCCTCAAATATGGCCTTTGTAGAGATGGTGGAGATGATGGACATCTTGAAAAGGGCCGACTATGATGGGAAGTATGGACCTTACTCCAACCCAAATGTCAGAAAGGCCAAGATCATGGCTAAAGTTGAGTGAAGAGTCTGCACAGGAATTAAGGGAGCGCGATCAGTATAGAAGGATCAGGAGAGTGCTGCAAAAAAGTAAGTAGTTGTCCTGTGTTCCTATTCTTTCTTTGTATTACGTTTGTGCTGCTCCATGTGCTTTTCTTTACTGTTGTACAGTTTAAAATGGCAACTTTCATGTCCATGGGCACATTAATCGTTCGTAGGAAACATTGTTCGTTCGCCCACTAAAATACGATGTTTTGGCCAGATGCAGTTCAATGCATTTTTTCTGGCCTACTTCTATTAAAAAAAGTTTGTTGTCTAGATGGGTTTGTAACTAGAATGAAATGCAAACTTGATTCTGTGTGATGAGAGGACACTCAGCAGCTGTTTACACATCTGGATGCAGGAGCACTAGTGTGGGACACAAGAACAAACTTGTTATTAGGGTGTCCCACACAGGTGCTCCAGTGAATAATATAGGGGTGTCTCCATCTGTGAAGCTTGCACAAAACAGGTAAGTATTCCAGCTTTACAAAGGTAAACAAATAAATTCTTCAGCTTGGAACTCTGCCAAACAGACAGTTGTACAACACTTCCAAGCAATGTTTCATATTCTTATTTCTGCCCTTAAATATCTTTGTGCTAAGTATACCTATTTTTTCACATAGGGGGAAAAGACTCGGAGGGCACCACTCATCAGAGGAGACCAGGGACTCCCCACCTCAGGAAGAAGGGGAAATCCCCCAAACCCAACCAGAGGAGGAGGAGGGATATGTTGTTGAAATTGGCGAAATTGTCACCACAACAGGTGAGTGTCTGCGACCACAGCTTCAGGTAATAGATGGATGCCTGCATATTTATAATAGATGGTGTGTTTTTTTTTTTTAGGTGATGGGGATGTTGTGGAAGGAGGTCATTTCACCAGTGAAAGTGCCCAGATCCTCATCGGGGAGATAATGGGCTGCAATAGGGATTTAGAAAACCTAAAGCAAAACATCAGTGATGTTCAAAACAAAATGAAGAACATCATTGATGTTTTAGGGAGACTCTAAAACACCCAAAAATCCCTAACTTTTTGCTTGTTTATTTTTGTTTTTATGACTAATTTTTTACATATTTTAAAAGCCAAATTTTGAAGATGCACACAGTGTGTCAACATGTGCTATCTGCCATCACGGAAGATCATGTACGCATTTTGTGGGTGCAACCCCTTCCTCAATAATAAAGTAGGCGAGAGGAAGGGGTTGCACCCCCAAAACACGTCCATTGATCCCCCATGATGAGACCTAGCACATGTTGACATTAGGCATGGGATCAGGAGGGAAATCTCCATTTTGAATCCCAATTTGTGTGCATTTTCAAAATTTGGCTTTTACAGGGGTGACTTCACCTCATCTGATGAAGGCAATATCAAACACAGTTTGTACATATTCATGTCTGATATTGCCTTCACTTTATTAAAGTTGAACTTTGTAAGTTCCAGAGTTGTGTATTGTTTTATGGTTTTAAACATGCCTGTTTTACCTATAAAAGGTGATTTCTACTTATAATGTGACCTAAAAAAATGTTATACAACCAACATGTTGGTTTATTCAAAAACCCTTTTATAAACGCACAATGTGTGGCTTCTTCTTTCAATGCTCAAAAGCAGTTTTTGGAGTAAAGTTGTTTTTTTCCATGACAATTGGTGTTATTTACTAAAGGCAAATCTACTTTGCACTACAAGTGCAGTTTCAGTGCAGTCTCAAGTGTACTTGTAGTGCAAAGTGGATTTGCCTTTAGTAAATAACACCCACACTGCTTTATAATTTTACACAATCACACCATTTTCATGACTCCCCAAATTTCGGTCATGGTGCTGAAAATGATGAATATTTTTGTCAGTAATGCATTACATACATTAACAACAAAAACAAGGTGTGTGTGTGTGTAGCAGACTCACAACATAATAATAATAGTTAGCCGAAGAAGAGATTGTCACCTCATGTCTCAAAGAAATTTGGTTTGCACTGTTGAAATAAAAGGCCAAAAAAATATACCATTAAAAGATAACCGAGGAGACAGCTAAAAGAAAGCCAAGCAGTAAATCAAAGCAAATATTAGTTCAGTTTCAAATATATTTTTATTTAAAAAATGTCTCAGACATTGTCTGGCATATCGATGGCCCCCCTACCCACAAAGTATTCAAGGTATCTTAAATGGACCTCGCGGGCACTCTGGGGGGCAAGCCAGGACAGCCAGTTTCAAGCTCCGTCAGGGTTGGTTAATTCAGAATTTCGGCCTCAGGCCTAACTGAGGCAGCATAGTTCACAGAATTTCGCCTTAAAAAATTGTGGAGAACACAGCAAGACAGGATGATGTAATTGAGTTTATATTCCGCCATGTGTATGGGTGTAAGAAATAGGCGGAATCAGCTGGCCATTATTCCAAATGTGTTCTCCACCACTCTTATGGCTCTGGCTTGACGGTAATTAAAAACCCTCTGGTCCGGGGTGAGGATCCTCATAGGGAATGGCCGCATAAGATGGTCCCCCAGTGCAAACGCTTCATCTGCAACGAAGATGAATGGGAGTCCTTCCGCATTGTCTTCTGGAGGTGGCAAACCCAAGCTGCTATTCTGGAGATGCCTGTAGAACTCGGTCTGGGTGATGACTCCACCATGCGACATCCGGCCATTCTTTCCCACATCCACATAGAGGAACTCGTAAGTAGCCAACACCACCGTCAACATCACAATACTATTGAACCCCTTGTAGTTGTAATAGTATGACCCCGAGTTGAGGGGTGGGACGATGTGGACGTGTTTCCCATCAATTGCCCCTCCGCAGTTGGGAAAGTCCCAACTTTTGGCAAAGTGGGAGGCCACAGTCTGCCATTCCTGTGGCGTTGAAGCAAACTGTTGAGTCAAACAAGAAAAAAAAATGAGTAATTTTGCACACAAACATTGAAGCAGATTAGACACAAACATTCTTGGCCAAAATCACTATAACATTTATTTTAGGGAGTATTTAAAGGCAAAAGTATATGGTCCACCTATCAGATGTCTCACCCCCTCTGATGGCCCATTGTAAAAAATTTAGGGGGGGAGATGTTTTGGACAGGTAACCCTCTCCACTTCATTGAGAGATGAATGCATAAATAAAGTGAATTACTTTGGCCAGTCCCTCCTTACTTACACTATTGTCAGCCCACTGGACAGGTAAGAAGTGTCAGAATACAAATATATAAATACACACTGTCCAAATTGGAGCACAATTACCTATCAAGATAATAATAGGAGAAAAAAAACTTTAAACAGTACCATTTGAAAGTATTCAGGCAGGCCATGGCACTACATACTTTGGGGAATTCATCCATAAATCTCACCACAAAAGAGGTAGGTATATAGTGCTATGGGTTTGGCAAAGTCAGCAGATAGAGGATTGGTATCCGTTGACTTAGCGGTTGGGGGGAGGGGGGTTCCAAATGTTTTTGGGATCCCAAAAAAAAGCCTCTGGCACTCTGCCTGAATTTAAGGACAAAAATAACATTTGTACATATTTTTGGGGGTGTTTAGGGTAAAGCACTACTATGGAGCTGACAAAATACATTGTTAAGTGACTAGACTAGGTGGATATAGGTCCAGGAGAGCATGCTGGGTAGGTAAGTGAAGGCAAATATGCATGAAGGACAAAAAACAAACTTAAAAAAATTCCAGCATACATGAGGATAAAGAGGAAATTCACAGCATATTACAATCATGGTAATTAGGGAATGATAAAAGAAATACAATACATTAGCAAACATTAAATACATATAATGAGATTTTAAAGGGGAAATCTTACCTTAATATAGTCCATCTGCAGGACCTGGATGATGGCAGAACAGGTCTCTGGGATAATGACCCCCAGAGCCTGGGGGGAGATGCCTGTCAAGAACTTGAGGTCCTGCAGGATTCTCCCCATCGCCAAGTACCACAACGTGGTGACTAGCCTCTGCTCCGGAGTGATGGCTTGCCGCATGCAGGTATCCTGCCTGCTGATATAAGGGGTCAGCAAAGCCAACAAATGGTGAAAAACGGGGTCCGTCATCTGGAGAAAGTTCCTGAAATCATCAGGATTATTCTCACGGATCTCACGGAGCAAAGGCATGTGACAGAATTGGTCACACTGGAGCAACCAATTCTTGGTCCATGAACTCCTCCTCGCCTTGTTCATGGACTGGGCTTGTGTCAAAGTAAGAACCCCAATACCAAGTCCCCGCACAGCACGAACTCTACGATGAGTACGTACACGCAACATGGCTTCAAAATGGTCGGCTGGTCAGAACGAAGTAACAGAACACACTGAAGAACAGCAAGGCCGAGCGGACAAGAATGCACTGAATAATTAAATACGAACTCACTGCACACACTGAAGACCAGATACAAACCCACAAGCACAAACTGAACAGCAGAAAAACGATCTGTAAACCACGAGTCTGAAAAGCGCGAATCGTCTCTCACCAAACTTTTACTAACACGAGATTAGCAAAAGGAGCCCAAAGGGTGGCGCGCTTGGTATTGAACTGCCCTTTTATAGTCCAGTTGTATGTGTTGTACGTCACCGCATTCTTGACGTTCGGAAATTCTGAACGTCTTTGTGCGACCGTGTGTATGCAAGACAAGTTTGAGCCAACATCCGTCGGAAAAAATCTGATGGATTTTGTTGTCGGAATGTCCGATCAATGTCCAATCGTGTGTACAGGGCATAATAGTTTTACATAATGCAGCAACATCCACACAAGTAGGACACCCAACTTTAGAGGTGATTTATTCTTCCAAAGCAAATACGAACTGGTAAAGACTAGTATTCCAATGTTTCTCTTCTCCATCAGTTTTTCTCCATCACTCAGCCAATGTGACCCCAACACTGATGGAGAGGGGCAGGGTCAAACAAGGATGCTATGCAGTTGTTAGGATGCCGGCAGCTAGAAGGTTGTAATGGTGCACAATGAAAACCTGTGGGTTTGTGTAACTAAAAGGCAGGCTTCATCCACACGCTGAGTTGTATACAATTTTTGGGCAATTTTTAGGCATTTTGCCAAGGCATACCTGAAGAAGCCCCAAGTTACCGCAAGGTGCCTAGGCACCTTGGCTAAAAAAGGCTGGTCTATATCTTTGAATTTACTGTTTGGTTTGTCCTACTATTTTCAGTGAAGATAACCTCGGCTCAGGCTTTTTTTTTCTTATGCTCAATTTGAATTGTCCAGATTTGTGATTAATTTATTTAAAGTGCAAATTCCAATGAAGAGAATTGCAGTGAGCTCATCATATGCTGGAGAATTTGAAAAAAAAAAAAAAAGAAAAAAGCGTCCCCTTCACATCATGGGATATTTCACCCCATCTCACTTCACACTTTAGTAAATGAGGTCCTAAGAAAATATACTTTTCTCTCCTCTAATTTGTGCTAAAATAGCATTAAATAAGCTAAAACTATGCCATTTCCTTAATCAGCGCAAAGTTATCATGGAAGGATGCAACCATTAAGAAAATGGTCCTGTCTTTGGGGAGGCTGTAGGAGTTAATATGAATTATTCACAGCACAGTCAAGGTGTCTAATGATGTGAAACGGGAAAAACGCAAAGAGCAGAAAATTAAATGTGGCTTATATAAGTAAGACGATAGGTGGTAGTGTTCCCATACAAAAATGTTTATTATTTTGAATTATTTTGCCTAAAAAGAGGCCTAACTTCTATTCATGTCTATCCACTCTTTTGTTTATTCCAGGGTTTGAACTTAATTATGCAGATACTACATCTGATGTTCCTGCTGCAGGTAGTAGATTTGATGCTGGAAAGAGGACGGAATGGATTTCTCTTACAGTATGTAAACAGAAGTGCTGTGTGCTTTTCCTAGTGATCACTAAGGAGAGGAAAAAAAGTGGACATGTTGCTCACTAGATTCCAGCACCAATTTTTCTAGCATAATGTAGAATAAGTAATTATGTTAGAAACAACTGCCAATTCTACTTCTGAAGTTATATAAACTATTACAACTAAATGTAGCAACATTTTTGTTTTAGGACTGCAGTTTCTTGTTATATGATACTGTTCTGCACATCCCTTAGCAACTTTTTTTTAGCATAACTAAAGTCCTATATAATTATCTCCCCTCCAGCAATAGGACATCCTGGCCAGAACTAACTGGTCCTTGTCTGTGTTTGGCATCTTTGGCCATCTTTTTCACATGAGTCCCACGCATATGCACAGGATTAATTAATTCCATCATGAAGGCATACTGAGCTCAGTGTACATTCAAAAGATGTTTGCGAACCGGCAACTAAGAAAGTTTTATAGCAGACAAGACTTAGGGGTGTATATTAAAAAAAAAAAAACAGAGCTATTTGTCCTGCAAAACTGCATATACTGTACTTTCAAATGTTTCATTCAAATAATGTACCATGTATGTACATTCAAATGTTTCCCTCTATGTTGGATGTTCTTCATTCATAAGAATAGTGTAAATGAGGAAAAGACTGCATTATGGCCATTAGCTGGAGCTGATGATCATCAACAATAATTATTTACTATGATCGTCAGCTCCAATTAGTGGCTATAAGGTGGTATTTTCCTGATTCATGTTATTCTGATGAACCTGTGAAGAAAGAGGCTTATAGGTATAGGAGGGTGTAACCTCCTCAACTAAGCATATAAGTTGCAAAGTATACCAATGATTGTATGTAGGCCATGAGTTATCTAAAATAGTGGCAACTTCTCAAGAGATACATATAACGGTAATATAACGCATATAGCAATAATACTCAAAACTGTGGGGTGTCAATATAAAAGGGGGAACTTAGGTGAGTAGACTGAGATTGAGAAGAGGAGAAGGGACCAGGAACGCGTAGTGGGATATGAGCAGCAGTCTCTGGTAATTGCAATGCATTAGTGAAGTCCGCAGATAAGAGTTTGGGGGGTCTGAGCCCCACTGTTAATGGGAAGAGCGTGAGTGAGAAGTTGTCCCAGCAGTTAGGCATAGGTCAGATGAGTGGTGTTGATCTGGAGTCCCATAGCCAAGGGTTCCATTGTTTGAAGAATTTGGGTAGAGTTAAATAAGATTTGGCAAACTGGAATTCCATTAAGCAGTGGTCGTTTAGGGTTGTGATGACCATTTGTGGAGTGGGAGGTTTAGGGTTTTCCCAGCAACGTGCCAGGAATAATCAGAAACATGGCTATTCAGATTTTAAGTTGTATGAGAAATAATACTATAGAATGTCGATCCTGCAAGAATTTAATTATCCTTCTGGATTGGGGGGAAGGGGGCGGGGGGTTTCTTTTCCTGTTAAGACCAACTGGACCATCCTTTATTAGGGTTTTTTGCCTTCCTCTGGTTCAACAGTTGCTTTATGGTCCTAAGTAGGGTTGGGCATAAAAGAGACATTTTGGTAAAGTTTTGCCATTTTGATGAATGCATTTAGGTCAATGAGAATTGCAACATTATGATGGTTTTTGGTGGTTTTGAAGACTTTTATAAATGTTCCAGAGGGTCATGGAAGTTCCTTTTAATTATGCTGGATCTGTCCTGAAGCAAAAAAAAATGTCAATTGTTAGCTTCATTATTTTAAATTTTTTCATAGGAGTGTGCTGTATGACTTTCTAAGTGACACCCGTGTCTAGAAACACTACAATTTCATTATGTACACTGTAAAAAGGAAAAAAAGAATTATAGACAGTGAAAAAAAAATAAAACAAAGTACCTAAGCCCCCCCTCAAAGAAACAATTCCCTCTAAATAAATTCTACCTAAGTAGCTCAGTGAGACTAGGTTGAACTTGATAGACATGTTTTTAAATGTAACTATACATTATAACCTCCCCCAGTACAAAGGAATCATGCTACAGACTAAACTAAAAAAGTTATTTTTACTAGCACAAGGTAAATAAAAATATACAAATGTGTAAATACAAAAATGTATAACAACTTTATTAGGTGTATCTAATTGTAATAGAACTAGAGTCACTATAGAAAACTGCAAAAAAAATATACAATGCAATATATTTTTAGATACCTTAAATATTTTGGCCCCAGGGCACTATAAAATGTTACACTTAGCCTTTTACCGAATGTTTGAGTAGGCACAGAATATATAAACAGATGCTACATTGACTGCATGTTGCTGCAGAATTATTTATAAGCTGACCTTACACATATGACTTTGTCACCATCTGGGCAGATACACTGTAAACATCCATGCCTGAAGTCCCCATTTCTTGTTACAGACCTTGCTCACTTAGTGAATTTCAAAGAATTTTCCTGGCATGCACCAACATTTGCACATTGGTACTCCCTACTGCTGCCTGTCATACCTTTCATTGTTACACTTTGTGTGCAAAAACATTTAGAGCAGCCTTTCATGTTAGAAAGCCATTCCGCCATGTCCTGCAGCCCTCTCCTCCCCACCCTATCACATAACATAAAATCTAATAGAGGAAGTGTTCTATACCACTCACTTCCTCCACAGGCTTCTGTATGCTAGCGCTGGCATCCAGGGCATGTGCCCGATGCCCCACATCTGTTTGATGGGTGCCCGGGACTAGGTTCAGATGTCGGCATTTAATGGGGGATTCCAGAGGCAGCCTCTACCCCACCTACTGCCTGTCGGGTCTGTGTAGCACAGAGCTGAGTGAAGTGCTCTGAAACTCCTCCTCGGCTTTGTGCTACACAGATCTGACAGGCGGAGCTGCAGGGATGAGACTGCAGTAAGTAGGCTTAGAAAAACAAAAAGCCCCTTCTGCCTTATAGAACAGAGTCAGCTGCACTGCTCTAATGCTGCTGCAGGTGAGGAAGCTGCACAGGGAAAGGGGAGAGGAAGAGGGGGCCGGTTGTGCAGAGAGACTGTGAAGAAGTTGTGGATGTTCTGCAGAGGTCAGAGCTGGGGGGGTACAGATTGTGCAAAGGATGAGCTGTGGACACACGGAAGAGGGTGAACTGTGGATGAGATAAGAGAAGATAACCTGTGGATGGGGTTGGCGGGCTATGTAGGGGGGACGAGGGTTAGTTATGGACAAGGGGGACAGGGTGAACTATGGATGAGAGGAGAGAAGGTGACCTGTGGATGGGGGGCTGAGCTGTGGACAGGGTGGGAGAGGGTGAGCTGTGAATAGGGAGAGAAGGTGGGCTGTGGGTGGGGGAGGTGAGTTGTGGACAGGGGGAAAAGAAGGTGAGCCTTGACCACACCCATCATTTGGCAACACTTTACTTCTCTTTCCTGAGGAATGGCGCAAATGGGGGTGGGGTTGGGGGCGGGAGTTGACTGCAGAGGGTGGGTTGCTGCGCTCATGAGAAAAAAGCCCTGCATAAAAGAATAAAGAATATAGTGTATCTAGCATATGTGTTTCACTTCCCTTCTCCATAAGAAAAAAAAATGTTTCAGTCACAATCAGGAAACAGAAAAAATAATAATACACAAGTGGTTAAAAGTAAAATGCCGCCTACACTGGTGCTAGCTGGAAAAGTGCCTTCTTATTTTCATAGTCAGTGTAGTGGTCCCATATATTAGTGGCCAATGGGAGAAAGACCAGTTATAATAATAGTCAGTGGGAGAAGGACACCCTTTAAAGGTTAACCACTGGGTAAACAGTAATACAGCTAAAAAAATAATAGATATCAGCTGTTAATGGGAGTTAGAAACTCTTCATTACTCAAGGAACTTCTAACAACCTCTGAAGGAACCTCAGGGTTCCACAGAACCCTGGCTGAGAAACCTTGATTTTGAGCAAGTGTCAAACCAATGGCCGCAGGCCGAATTTGGCTCCCCAGGCCATTCCATGTGGCACTCGTACCCAGGGCTTTTTTTCACCCTGTATGTGGCAGAACTCCATTCCAACACCTCCAGCTCTCGTCCTCCGCTCCCCACTGTCACTTGTAAACACAGAAGCCTTCTGTGTTTACAAGGAAAGCTTTCCTCCAGGTGGCTCGCACAGATCCCTGCCTTTCCTCCATTCACGTGGGAGACAAGGGAGAAACAGAGAGAGTTGCAGTGTGGGAGTAGGAACCTACACGGCTGAGAGGTAGTAGAGCTGGGCCGGGTAGATGAGATGTGAGGAAGTTTTTGGGGAGGGGGGGTTGGGATGGAGAGGTGAGGTGGGGGCTTTGGAAGGAGATGTGCACAGAGGTGGGGATGGGAGAGAGTGGTGCAGAGGTCAAAGCCAAAGGAGGGGTGGAAGTGTGATGTGGACAACCTGTGAAAGAGGGTAGAACCCTGCACACTGTGCATAGCACACCCCTAAACCCTGCATTCTGTATATGGCACACTCCTACGTACAGAGTTCAGCGCACCTCTGAACTCTGTACATAGTGCACCCCTGAACTCTGTGTATTTGTGAACACTCTGCGAACATTTTGTGTATAGGGCACCCCTGACCCTGTCTGCACATTACGCACCCCAGGTGCATAATTTATTGCCCCTTTGGGATCCTCCCACTGTTAATGCAATTTGGCCACACACACCATTCAATGTGGTTCATCAGGGGGGTGTAGTTAAGGTCCCACACCTATTCTTTGAGAACAAAAGCACTGGATAAATATATATATTCTTACAGATACAACCGGCCCTTTGAGGGCAACCATAATGCTGATGCGGCCCACAATTAAATTGAGTTTGACACCCCTGATTTAGAGAATTTAAAATAAATCTGAAAAAAATGTATGCGGGCTTCGATTTGGGTATCTAGTTACTCATAAAAAGGGTAGAAGAGCTTTTGTGTCTTACAGAAGCTCATGTATACTCTTTAGTCGCAGCATGTGCTATTCTAATAAAAAAGAAAAAAACAGTCACAACATTATTATTATTTTTTTTACATTGTTCCTACAGTGAGAAACAATTTTCTGCACTCAAAATAGAAAAATAAAAGAATTGCGCTAATAAAATGTGCATATGACATATAACACATAAATGAAAAAGTCATATGGAAGAGGATAAATGCAGAGAACACCTGCATGTAATCCACAATAGTGTCCCATTGAATGAAAAAGAAAGACAAATAAATAAATGAAGTAGTGACTTCAAAACACCCATAAATGATCAAAAAAAGTCCAAGTGATAAACAATAATAATCCGTGACAACAGAGGAAGATCCACCACCGAGAATGAGGGGGGTTACTTCTTACCGGATAGCCATGACCCCCCACCACAGAGGATCACAGCAAGCAGGTAAACTTTAAACAGGTTATAAGGACTTGTGTCAGCATCCACTAGGGGTCTTCACACCGTCAGCAATAGCAGCAGCAAAACTCATGGCAGAGGTTCACCATAAAACACAGAAAGGAGCTCACATAGCGTAAAACCATCGAGATTTATTAAAAAACATATACATAAATGAACACTTACAAAATCCAAAGTATAAAACAGCCTGAAGTCCGGTTCCTTGGCCACAGGAAACACGGACAAACCCGTCCTACTGGAATACAGCACAGATTGGAGGTGACGTCAGCGCGTCATCTGGCTCCGCCCTACGCGTTTCGTGACATCATCACATCTTCCAGGGGCAGTGATATTATATTATTAGTCGTTCACATATTTCATAGTGCAGTTTTTATCACAATTTTCTTCTGCACTCAAAATGACAGCACCACGGACCTGGGCAGCTGCTTGGAGCTAATTTCCTGTTGATATAGGCACTCTACCAGAAATACACCACCAAAGAGCCCTTTCACCATACACCCTTGACAGCCAGGTGTAACCGGACTAGGCAATGTCCGAGGACTGGTAGAAGCTGTGTAAACACGGATCACTGGCCTTTAAAAATAAATTCCAGAAAGGTATAAACATCTTATACAACACAGGTGTGTATCTCTTCAAAAAAATAATGTATTATAACATACAACTAGTATAAGTACCTTAGCCAGCCTTCTGTAATCTCTTGTACAGAAGCACTCAGACAGGTAAGGGAGGTAAGTAAATCAGCTCTGCCGCACGGACATGTGCTATCAGAGAATACACTAACAGGGAAGGAGCAGAGATGATGACTTATTGGTTTTGTTTTCCCTTTATTGTTCAATAAGCAACCTGAAGCTGGGGGGTGATAGCAAGGTATTCTAATGCTAGAACCCCATTCACACCTTAGCATTTTGTCGCTTGATTCCCAAAACACAACAACGCTCAAGTTGAAAAATCCCATTAATCTCAATAGGCCAGTTTACACCTGAACACAGTGACACTTGTTGCCTTGTCAAGTGAAGCTGGAAAGCATACAGGAACTTTTTGGGGGGCTGAATTGCACGTTTTTGGGCTTTAATATTAGCCCATTGAAATGTTTATGGGGCTGAAACACACAATTCTTCTCTTGTACCACAAGTAGCATGTAACAACACACAAAAACATGCAGACATGTACAAAAATGCTTACAAAATGACCTGCCTACGTTCACCCCTAACGTGAATGGGGCCTCACAGAAAAAGTGGTGTCACCCTATTGGCTGTGCTGCATAGCTGAGGTGTTTCAATCAAAAAAGGGAAAGGACAGAATTACAAATTCTTTGGCAAACAGAACATTTCACATGTCAAACAAATACAAAAAGATTACCAACCAGCCAGCGACCAACCAGATTGACCTGTCTAACAATATATGTTAAGAACAGGGGTTTAGTCTGCTCACATTTGCAAATACATGCGTAAGCTGCAGGCCCTTTCAAGGTACCCTGTTTTCTATAGTCCCTAACTCTAACTTTTGTGTCTCCACAATGGGAGCACATGCATTTTAAAGGATAGGCAGAGGGCAGAGTTCTATATTTGTCAGGCAACGCATGTGCTGGTGTTCAGTGTGCCCCTGTACTTTTAAGGAGGAGTGGGCTCCCTCCAGGCTCACCTGCCCTCTGCCTATTCATTTAAATGCATGTACTCCCACTATGGAGACTCAGAAGTTAGAGTTAGGCCTGTAGCTTACGCTTGTTTTTGCAAATGTGTGCAGACAAAATCTCGGTTCTTAATGCATATTGTTAGACAGGTCAATTTGGTTGGTCTCTGGCTGGTTGGTAAGTTTGAGCTTGGAAATCTCTTTGTATTTATTTGACATACATTGCCCTTCCAGTGCTCCTTGCTGTAAAGACCAGTTATAGGTGGGAGCAGTGACCACTTGTTTGTAAAACCTTTTTACATATGTGTATTTCAAGTCTATTTAGCTGTTTAGCTGGTGTTCATGTTTATTAGACTCAATTTACTAAGCTATAAAATTGTTATTTTAAACAATGTCTGCTACTAGGTTTTGAAAATAATGCCAGCCATGACAAACTTTAAATTACAGATTGGTGGGTTGAGATTATTGCGTCAAATATACAAATGTGGGTTGTATTTTGTATTGTAAAGCTGCTTTTTAGAACCATTCTAGCATGGAAGGATTTTTTTTTTACAGGACAAGGTACATGTAGTGCTTTGCTCAATGTTTCTAAGTACTTTCTAACCCTAGTTATGACTGACCTGCCCTCTCCCCCTTCTGCCAAAGCCAGTCCAATAGCAACTCTGAAGGAGACGGTTGATTCATAGCCGTAGCTTTTCTCAGCTGTGTGCATTTTCCTGAAACAAGCAATGGCAAGAGAAATGCAGAGACAGGGGCGACCTATCAGGCTCTGCACTCCTCTTGCCGATGCTTGTCTGTGCAAAGTTCTCGCGGCTGAGACAAGCTGCAGCTATGAATCAGCTGTGTCCTTCTTGGTTGTTGCGTACCTCCCAAATTTTTGAGATGGGAACAAGGGAGAACTATTACCAAAAAATATGTAGGCAGAGGACAACCCCCATGCCACGCCCCCTTAAAGGAGAAGTATACAAAAAAATTAATAGTTATACCCACAAGTACCTTTTTTTTTATCACTACTATTTCTTTATAATGGAATTTTGAAATTTACAAATGCAGCAAATTAGAAATTGGATGAAAGGTTTAGCACTGGGAAACACTTTTTGAAAGGTAAAACATGCATTTTATACACAACTATATATATCAGACCAAAATGAGGGACAAATGAAGAGGAAAGAGGGACAGAGGGACTTTGTTCCAAATCAGGGACCGTCCCTCTAAATCAGGAACAATTGTGAGCTATGCTGTTGTTGAATCGACAGTGGCAGGAATAGAGGGAGGCAGGTCAATACTCATAATTAGGGTTAGATGGCACTTAGAAACATGGGGCAAATGACTACATGTACTTTGTTCCATAGGGAACAAAACTGTAAAACATTTATAATGATAGATCATCTTTAAAGCTACAATCTATTGTTTTGTATAGAGAGCACGTTGCAATGTGACATACTTAATGAAATTAAATATTTAATAGATGGACCTGACACATTTGTGCAATGTTTGCTAAGATGCTTGCAAAGAACATAACTGACCTGGAGAGATTTTTTTTTTCAATAAAATTGGAATCGCACTTTAAAGAGCAGTTATCTTTTATGATAATCTAAAATGAATGTGGCAGTGGACAGCATCAGTATTTTTTTTTATTTTTAATAATTGATTTTTTTACAATTTAATTTGCTTTTAATTTTTTTTTCACAATGCTTTTTGGGGGGAGGGGGTTGGGGCAGTGGACAGTATTGGTAGGGCAGGGGAGAGTGGTGTCAGTAGTTTATTTTATTTTTTTACACTTTTTCATTTTTTAGATTTTTTTTTACAATATTTTTTTAAATATTTTTTGGGGACTTTGGGACACATTCCCCAGTCCCTTTCTCAGCACTAAAGATGAATGAACAGGAGACAGAGGCTCCTGTTCATTCATAAACTGAGCAGAGTAAACACGGTTTACTCTGCTCAGTAATCACAGGACAAAGGAGCGAACTTGCTCATTGTGTCCAATTACTAGTTCCTCCCCCCCCGCAACCAGCGGGAGAGGACAGGAGCTGGCTACGGGGGGCGAGGGGGGATGGAGGAGAACATGGGGGGCAGAGAAGGACATGAATGGGGCCGGGGAAGGAGCACTCAAAACAGCTGGGAATGATCGGTGCAGCAGGAGGGACAGCTGTGAACACCGATCTCCCTGTATAGCTTTTTAGCTGACAGCCACAGGAGGGAGAGAAGGAGAAGTGGCTGTCAGCTAAATATCGATACAAAGGAAGTTGGTGTTCACAGCTGTTCCCCGCTGCAACGATCATTCCCGGGAGTTCACGAGGCGCTTGCGGGTGTGCAGGAGACGCCGCAGAAATGCGGCAGTCTCCCGCACCTCGTGGGAGACTTGAGATATCTCATTTATATTTACTAAAATAATTGCATTTCCATGTTCTGTGTACTGTGGGGGACCAGATATAGTGAATGCAGGGTCCTGGGTTTAGTAACACTTTAAAGTTACCCTTTCGAGCACATTACGCGGGCATGGTCCACTGTTGTCAGTATCAGAAAACCTGCCCTGAGGAATGCCATCCAGCCATCACTGGAATCATCTGGAGATTATCTGCCCTAATATGCAAAGAACATGGAAATGAGTTGAAAACAAGTAAAAAAAAAAAAAAAAAAAGAAAAAAAGATGATTGTGTATGATACACAGTGCTATAGCAATCTAAATATCATTTGGTGAGGGTTTAATTCTAATTTAATATTTGATTTAGTGTAAGAAAAACTGTGCAATGTACAATGTGGTATTGTTAAGAGTATTGTTTGAATGCTCCACTACCTATTCTAGAAACCCAAATAAGACATCATTAGGGATTGTAATGCTGACAGCAAGAATATGATTGACAAGTTTAGGAATACATCGCAGATTCTCACATTTAATGGCTGGTTGTAAAAAAAAAAAAATAGAAGAAATTTCTGTTGTTAATCCTTGATCAATAGAAAAATGTAAAGAACTATGATCTTTTAGATATCTTTTTTTCCATCTTCATCCTTCTGTTCTCTGTTTCTTTACTCCCCTTCTAGTTTCCTCCCTTTTACATATTTGCTCAAATATGTTTAAACCAGACAAGAACTCCAGGCAAATACATAAGACTCTAATTATTGTGACTCTGTATTTATAAATCATTAAGTGTAAATACCTGAATTGTATCTGGCATCAGCCCATTGCAGTTGTAGAGCAGGGCTCAGAGTGGGAGAGAAAAAAGCAGCACATGGCTGATAGGAGGAGAAAGCAGAGTGCTATGGAAATTAGTTATTCACCATTCTGCTACCCCCCCCCCCCCCCACTGTCCAGTTACAGGCTTTTTATTAGTTTGTTTTATTTTATTTTTTTCTTCTACTTAGGTTCTGCCTTAATGCAATAGTTAAATGTAACTAGAAACTATATTTAAAGATATTGCAAAGGTTATTTTTTTTTTATTGTTAACTTACTTGCTCTGTGCAATGGTTTTGCACAGAGCAGCCCCATTCCTCCTATTCTCGGGTCCCCTGCCAGTGCTCCTAGCTTCTTGGTCAGACTGGATGACTCACAGAGGAAGGTCTCTGAGGCTTCCCCCGGGATCTAGAAGTTTGAAGAAACTTCTAGAAGTTAGTGGGCAAAGGAGGGTTGATCTTCATGCTTGAGGGAGCTTGGCCAATCCCCAGGCAGAGGGCTTGGCAGGTTAGCTGAGACAGCCCTTAAATATTGATGAGTGATGCAAGCAGGGGAGTTGGGTGGAAGATGGAGTTCTGAGGAGGCTGTTGGTGGCCCAGGAGGGATCCCCTAGGTTTAGGAGGATTTCTAACACCAGGCTTGGCTCGGGCTGGCTTAAGAAGACCCTTACAGCATTACGGTTTGTCTAGGAGTCTCACCTGAGAAGCGGTGGGAGCAAGGAGGATGGAATGAGTACATTAGCACACCCAGGGATTTTCAAGAGGAGAGACTGCCACATGTAGCTAGCTTTCTAAAAGGACAGTGTTGTGCTTAACCTATTTTATCCTTGCTAAGGTGATCTTCAGAGCAGCCAGGAGGGCTGGTAGTGCCTGCAAGCAGTGGGGCTGGGAGCAGCTCTACGTCTAGAGAGGATAAACCCCTGCATGCAGTTTGCCTCATTTTGTTTGTGCTAGTACCAAGAGGGGCTGAGAGTTTCTAGTCTGTATAGGATTTTTGCTGTTGATCCACAAAAGACTGTGTGCTTACAGGAAGGAAAGCAGTCCAGAATCTTTTGTACAGAGGAAGAAAGTTGTCCCCATTTGCCAATTAGTTGGACATCCCATAAATCCTTTCACCCTATCCATGTATTACCCTTAATAAAGCATCAAAACAAATCCAAGGGACTAATTTCTTGTGTGTGGATGCAAGCGGAGAATTCATGTTGCCTGGCTGTGCAGGAGTAGGGGAGCCGGTCACCAGAAGCCCCTGCGAGGGTAGTGCTACACTTGCCGTGGGGGCACACACATAGCAGGGCTCTGTCCCACCCCCTGCTTCCTCATCAATGGCTGTGATTGACAGCAGTGGGAGCCAATGGCTGTTTCTGAGCCAATGTGGAGGGAGAGAGCCGAGAGAGCCTTGTGCACATCACTGGATCGAGATCGGGCTCAGGTATGTTTTATCTAGCAGGGACTGCAGGGGGAGCTGCATAAGGAAGTTTTTTTTACTTTACTGCATAAAATGCGGTATGGTAAAAAATCCTACTGCTTTTCAACCACTTTAATTTATAAAGACAAGGGCCATTGTTTTTCTTAACATTTTTGTTTTCACTTGCCCATGTCTTAACATCTAGATAGTGTGATTGGCTCAGGACAGGAGGGAGCTGTCAGAGAGGGCTGGAGCAGGCCCTGGGCAGGAAGGAGCGCTCATCCTGTGCTCCAACCTACTCTATGTACTCCTAAGGATGTAGGGTTTGGAAGTGTTTGCTATTATCCTTCTTCGATAAGGATAGTACAGGCTACCATTTTATTTGCATTAGATGTGATTAAGTCTCATATTTGCATAGTCACCTAAGAAACAGTCAACTGTTAAAAATATTAACAAATCTGTATAGTGGAGAAAAGTCACTGAGCACTTGCTCAGGGATGCTCTGCTGCCACATACAATTACCTGGGACAAGACACTGCAGCATCAGGAAAGAGTAAGCAGAAAACATGCACCTGTTCAATAACCCATAGCCCGGTAATTTTCCAGCCCTTTGTTATTCGAACTGCTTACACTTACACACCTTCATTACATCCCTCCTTGCCATCATTTGCTGTCTGTCACATCTATTGATTGTGCTCGAACTGCCATTTAAATAGATTTTTTTTTCCTTTAGAAAGAAAAAAGAAACTGATATCCATAGACTGAATTGGTTTAATTCACCTAGAACCCTCCACAAACAGCAAACCGATGTTTCTTACAGCAAAGCCTTGAGCAAGTAAACTGCAGATTGTCAGTCTGCTTGCTGCTGTATGTTGCTGGAAAATGTCAAAGTGCCAGTCTCTTTCCTTGTGGATTGTATATTAATTGTGATGTTGCCAGGGGTCTCTAAAAACCAGCAAGGTGATCACAAAGACCTCTTTTTCTGTCTTCCCTACTACCGTTGCTACAGTAACCTGTGCCAAGATTTATTTTTTTGACTGAAGCGTGAAGTGCCCCATTATTTCTACAACCATTTCTAATATCCAGCAAAAAGACAGAACTCTTATCTAGCATTATTGAGAAATATAGCGGGACAGACACACTGATAGGTAAAGAGTTACACAGACCGATAGATAGATAGATAGATAGATAGATAGATAGATAGATAGATAGATAGATAGATATTTAAAGTGGTTCTAAAACCTTAAATTTTTTTTACCTTAATGCATTAAGGCCAAAAACCTTCTAAGCTGCAGGATCCCCCCAGCCCCCCCCCCCCCCCCCCTATACTTAGCTAAGCCCTATCCAGTGATGTGTACAAGAACATCATAACCGCATTTGTGAGGTTAGGCACTGATGCGGACAAGAAGGCCTGGCTCGCATTCTCCACTCTAATTCATTCAAAAAGGTGTTCTATTGGGTTGAGGTCAGGACTCTGTGTAGGCCAGTCAAGTTCTTCCACCCCAAACTCACTCATCCATGTCTTTATGGACCTTGCTTTGTGCACTGGTCCAGATCATTTGGTGGAGGGTAGATTATGCTACGGGGTTGTATTTCAGGGGTTGGGCTTGGCCCCTTAGTTCAAGTTAAGGCAACTCTTAAGGCGTTAGCATACCAAGACATTTTGGACAATTTTATGCTCCCAACTTTGTGGGAACAATTTGGGGATGGTGCCTTCCTGTTCCAACATGACTGCACACTAATGCACAAAGCAAGATCCATAAAGACATGAATGAGCGAATTTGGGGTGGAGGAACTTGACCAGCCTGGCCTGAAAGAATGGTCAGTTATTCCCATAGACACACTCCTATATCTTTTGGACAGTCTTCCCAGAAGAGTTGAAGTTGTTATAGCTGCAAAGGGTGGGCCACCTCTATATTGAACCCTACGGGGCTAAGACTGGGATGCCATTAAAGTTTGTGTGCGTGTAAAGACAGGTGTCCTAATACTTTTGGTAATATAGTATATATATATATATATATATATATATATATATATAAAAATATGTATTTAAAAAAAAAAAAAGAAATGTTAAAACACTTGCCCTAATGTCACTCTGAAGACATGCTGGTAGGTTAATTGGCTTCTGTCCAAAATTGGCCCTAGTATATGAATGTGAGTTGGGGACCTTGGATTGTAGGCTCCTTGAGGGTAGGTGTGAGTGTGCGATGTATGTGTGGTGCTCTGCGTAAAACTGACGGCGCTATATGGGTACCTTAAATAAATATTAATATAATAGATGAGCATCTTAATGAGACACAATGTACAGGGATAGGGACAATTGTAGACACGCACCCATACTTACTCAGGTTGAACTGGGTGGACTGGTGTCTTTATTCAACCTTGCTAACTTTGTAACTATGTGAATGGCTTTAGGCATACACTTAGATATGCCCGGTGTGAAAACATATTATTTTTTAAAATTTGTATTATTTATTTATGTTTCCTATTTTAATTATGGTTAGTGCTCTTCTGAACTGAGTTTTCTCATTAGATGAGAAAAAAAATTACCCAGCTCTCGCTGTCGCATGCATGAAGGAGTCACTATTTGTGTGGTCCTACTCTAACCTATATGAGGTCACAAACTGGAAAACATTAATTACAGAAAGAGTTTATAGTTAGGTTCATTGTGTTTTTCAATTACTGACCCACCTGCATGTACCTCCCTCTGCTAGTTACAAATTGACTTGAACAGCTGTCACATTCAGTTTTGTTCTCTATTTAGTACAAACACACAATAGGGTTCCTTTAGCTGAGTCTGGGCTCCTTCTGGGCTCCTTCTGTGCTGCTCCACCCACAAGTAGAGATTCGTCAAACATCGAAATAGATTTTACAGTGGTGTGTTGATTTGATTGTGTGGCTTTGCATATATAAATAACCATGCTAGTGGAAAAACAATACTAGTATGAAGCTGCCAGCACGCTATGAGTTATTTACAATAGCCAAAAACTGATTTAATCAAAGTGCTGCACCTCTATAGATTTATAAATAACATTGATTAAAAATTGATCAATGAATCAACCCAAATATATGCATACTCCAGTGAGTAAATAAACATTCAGTGCAAAAAAGTTCATGCAATAACAAAGTATAAGTGAATCCAAGATCCCATGCCAAGGATGTCTCTGCCACCAGACAAACACTTCAAGTGGTTTACCAGATACATATGACTCTCAAGTTATAGAGAAGTCACATATTGTGCAGTATGGATATATCAGCTATTATACCAGATCTCTCCCTCTCCATCAGCATCCAGATGGACACCCCAAAGGGAAAAGACTTCACAAGTGCTTACCAACACTTGCTCAACACATACTGGTATATCAAAAAAGAAGGGAGACCAAACACTATAAATATTGTTAAATCACATAAAAATATTTATTAGTGTAATTATTCTTTAATTAGTATATATTTATAAGTAAATGCACTTACAAATTTTTAAAAACAAGCAGCACTAGCACATTTACAGTCTCCAAACCCGAAAGGGGTACATGATGACATCACAACGTATAGCCCTGGGAGGCAGAAGATGTCATTGTGATGTCAAGTATCTGTTATGTGTTAGGGTGTTTTCACACCATACTGCACATAAAAATACACTGCAACACACTAAAAATGCATGTGCCATATTGCACATTTTTATGCAAATTGCATTTTCAAGTGCATTGCACTGCATTTATATGTGTTGGCATGCAATTTAATGTTCACACTTGATGAGCATTTTTCAGTCTTATTGCCCCCAAACTCCATCCAAGACCCTTATCTTGCAAGAGGTTGTGGAATGGATTTTGAAAGAGAACCCCAGGCCAAGATATAGCTATGAAAAATCACATGGGATCCCCCTAACAATTGAAACAAGATCCTATGGGTTTGGTATGGATTTAAAAGGGTGTTCCCCCATCCCAGCATGCAGACTAGCTGTTCAGGAAAGTGGGGGGGGGGGTGAACGTGTGTCCTCTGCCTTCCTGAACCACACCAGGCCATATGCCCTCAAAGTGGGCGGGACCTTGTCAGGAAGAATTCCCTGTAAAAGCACCTTATTTCCATGTTGATGAGGACAAAGGCCTCTTCCCCACAACCCTGGAGTGGTAGTTGTGGGGATCTGCAAGCAAAGGGCTTTTTAGAATTTGGAAGCCCACTTTAGAATAAGGAATAAGGGAACTCCCAGATATCTGCCCCTTCCCCCATGTGAATTATTAATGGGTGCATATTATCCTTGATTACTTATTCACTTTAACAGAAATTACAGAAACAAAGATGCACCTTGATAAAGTATTTTATTAGTTTTGACCTTTTTTAACCTCACCAAAAGAAAGTGGTCCCACAATGTCAGGCAAACCTCTATAGCAGATACACAGCATCCGCCAACCCTCACTATAATCTTGCAACATATGAAAGTGCTACAGTTTTTATCTGAAAATATACAAAAGGTCAGTAGACTGTTCCATTGCAATGAAATGCATACACGTTGCATTATAATGCTATACACTGCTCTACACATGTACACAACCTTAAGGTGTGAACAAAGGACATAGAAAACGATTGTTCTCTATGTTCCCTTGTAGTGACCTGCATTTATCCAGTGTGGAAGAATATAGGATATGGCATAAATGAGCTCTTAGATATACAGTAGTTTGGACCAGAGTCAACTGTTGCGGCAGGATGGGGACATCTTTTATTGTTCTACTGTGAACTGCATTACTGGCATGTTCATTCTGTCTGCTAGTTTTTTTAATTAATTTGAAAGGCTGTGACTTTCTGTATTTTTCTCTAGCATTCATAGTCCCACATGGACTTTCTTTTATTGTTTTTTCATTATATAATAGCCATATTTTCTCCTGGAAATTAAAGTGTTATTCCATTCAAAACATTTTCTTGAATGAAGTGAAGAAGGGTTAGAGTTCTCTCAGGCTTTAACTGCTGTCAGTATCTGTTAAAATGAAGGTGCTTGCTGGTGGACATGTGATGTGATCATTCTTCAAAAAAAGCTTTTCAGACGATATTGAGGATCTGTGGTGTGCTGGCAAATATGAATGTTGCTGGTGGACTATAAGACTTCAATTGGCTCCTGAGGATTTCGGACACTCCTTCCATTTATCCTGGTGCCAACAAATAAACCTTCCTAAAGCTTCATGTGCACATAGCCTACTTTGACAGGAAAATGCATAAAAAATCGCGCCACAATCTTACCACCATTTTGCTATGTTTTGCAGCCGACGGTCAAAACGTTCCCATCCTGAACATGATCCTTCCGTGTTCAGGAGAGGGCAGTTGAAGCTCCCCTAAACACAGCAGCTCCAAAACTCTGCTAAAAGCCTATGGGGGTTATTTACGAAAGGCAAATCCACTTTGCACTGAAAGAGCACTTGGTAGTGCAGTCGCTCTAAATCTGAGGGGTAGATCTGAAATGAGTGGAAGCTCTGCTGATTTTATCATCCAATCATGTGCAAGCTAAAATGCTGTTTTTTATTTTACTTGCATGTCCCCCTCGGATCTACAGCGACTTCACTTCCAAGTGCACTTTCAAGTGCACTTGCAGTGCAAAGTGGATTTGCCTTTAGTAAATAACCCCCTATGTGTATATAGACACATGGGGAGTTGATTTACTAAAGACAAATCCACTCTGCACTACAAATGCACTTGAAAGTGCAGTTGCTGTAAATCTGAGGGGAAGATCTGAAATCAGGGGAAGCTCTGCTGATTTTATCATCCAATCATGTACAAGCAAAAATGCAGTTTTTTTATTCTCCTTGCATGACCCCCTCAGATCTACAGCGACTGCACTACCAAGTGCACTTTCAGTGCACTTGTAGTGCAAAGTGGATTTGCCTTTAGTAAATAAACCCCATAGGCGTTTATGGAGTTGAGTTTAGGAGCTTTGGTAAAAAACGCCAAAAGTTCCTAAACTCAAGCTTAAGAGTTGTAGTGTACATGAATGTGCCTTAATCTCACATTATTTTATTTTTTTTTCCACATAAAGGTTACATTAATTTAAGTAGTACACAAATAATGGTCATATACACACAAAATAACACAAAGAGCACTAAATGAAATAAAATAAACTACCCTAAATATTGTACATCCCTCTAAAAACTTTTAAATAAATAAAATAAAAATAAAAAAGAATAGCTCAATGGGCAAAAACGAAAACTAAAATTCACACTTCTCTGAAATTTTGGAGACAAAGATTTCGGTTTTACCTAAATCACTCCTTCCATCGTTTACTATCTGGGCACAACTGCAGACTTTTTGTTTACATATAAAAAACAGCTTGACTTAAAAAAAACATGAAATGTAATGCTTCTAGAAACACAGCGTATTCTGATATTTAGTGGCAAAATCTTAAAAAAAAAAAAAAAAGCTGTTCGGAGAAGTAATTAGAAGTGGACATTAGCACACTGGTATTACAGCAGATAGGGAAGCTTTTGATCATGTAGGAAGAGAAGATATCCTGAGGGAAGCATCTGTGAGATTGGGCACAGAGTGTACAGCTGCAATAGCGCCATCTGTGTTTGTTGAAGAAAAACAAGACAGCATACTAGTGAGACAAAGGATTCAGATACTGCTGAAAAGTGCTATTTGAAATGATGCTGGAAATTTTCATTTAAATTGTGTTATGTTGCTTTTTTTTTTTTGTTAAAAAAAATAAAGTAAAAAAAATAATGAGAGTCTGCTTTTAACACAAAAACAGGTTAGTAATATTTGGAAGAAGCTTCCATAACTCTCAGGAGCTATTTAAAATAAACTGCACTCTTAGGCCAAATGCACACTTGAGTGACCAGCTGTCCATTCCTGACTGTGGTAGGGGGCAGTGTGGTGCTCAATTTTTTTTCCTTACAAACTTTATTAGAAGTGTACAAATGTACACTTCATTAATGTCGCTGTACAGCAGCAAGATATGCTGCACTGCTGTACGGTGCCATGCAATTCGGTACAGCACGCTGCGATAAAAAGCAACATGTCTGTTGTCCATTGCCGTGTGAATGGGACACGCAAGGTTTTTTGACAGACAGACAGACAGATATTAAAAAAATATAAAAAATATATAAAAAGGTAAAAATGAATGCAGCTTTGTATTCATTATGATTATTGCATCATTATGTTTTTTAAATGCAAGTGTGATGGTCACTGAGGTCAATTAACTTCACAGTTAACTCTACACAAATTAAAAAGCTGCCACCATGTGTTTTTTTAATGGAAACACACACCATTTGCAATATCTACTATAGCAATTCTGACTTCTAAGAAAAAAAAATTGTAATATACTGTACACTGTCACAGCAGACAGGAATATAACAGAGGTTCCAAATATAGTAACATTCTTCAAAAAGACAGAAGTTCTGGTTAAAGGGGTTGTAAAGGTACATGCTTTTTCACCTTAATGCATTCTGTGCATTAAGGTGTAAAAACATCCGATGATTAGCGGCCCCCCAGCCCCCCCGTTTACTTACCTGAGCCCTTGAAAGTCCCGTGTCCTGAATGTGCTGGCTTCTCGACTGGGCTTCTCGGCTCTTCTTGGCTCATTCATTGGATGATTGATAGCAGCGCAGCTATTGGTTCCCGCTGCTGTCAATCAAATTAATAATGCGGCGCGCCGGGGGCAGGGCCGAGTGATACAGTCGGCGGCTATAGCCACCGACTGTATCACTGTATCAGGGTAGCGTGCCCACACATGCACACTGCAGTGCAAATCACATGCAATGTCCGTACGATGTCCGTGCGATGCAATTTCAGCCATACAGATAGTATGGCTGATATCAGATCGCATTCAGACAAAACACGCACAGGACCCTTTTTTTGGTCTGGACCAGAATCGGATCGCATTGGTGTTCACAACTATGCGATCCAATTCCTGTCCGAACTGTCAGTTCACAGTGCGATATGCGAGCTGAAATGAGGGTGTCATTAACATTGTATGACACTCCCCAGCAGTTTGCATATGGCAGTGTAAACTGCCGTGCGAGTCGAGTGCGATGCGGGAACCTGCAGTGGATTTGCAGGGTTCCCGCATTGTACATGTGTGAACCAGCACTTAGTGCATAAGAGATAAGGCTTAATAACGTTAAAATATAATTTAAAGCTTAACTCCAGGATAGGTAATCACAAAAGCCATGTCCATTTTTACCAGAATTTTGATGTGGTTGTGTATTTCATAGTTGCCAACCACCCGCAGCATTTTTTTACTGACAAAACATCAAAAATTTACTGACAGAGCACAATTTTTTTACTGACAACCTGAAAAATGACATAACTCCTATTAAAAACGAAGACAATCGATGTTTAAAAAGTTTAAACACAATAAGGAAATACTGATAACACCCATTACAAGTATTTTGCCTGGTTTACCCTTAAAAATTCAACACAGCATGACAAATTATCAGTCCCTGATAATTCAAGGCAGTTGTAAAAATCACAGATTTTTACAAACTGTCTGTAAATTTACTGATGGTTGGCAACACTGGTGTATATCTTTCAAATTTGTATAGTAATCTAGTGTGAAATTTTGCCTCTGTGCAGGAGCTTCCTGTTATAAAAAGACCGGTCATTTCTGTTCCCTCTCCTTGTGCAGGGTGACTGGTCTTGTATCTGCCCCCTCCTGTAGTTTTTTGCAGGCATCATGTAGTGGGTGGACCTGCTGGGTCCCTCCCACAGCTCTGTTCTCTGACAGTCTACTACAGCATAGTGATAATGTCACTGCTACTTTGATAAGGTATTAACCTTTATGGTTTGGAAAGGTATTTGGGTCACCCAACATAAATGTATTTCCTTTGTGGTTATTAAGGAGTATATTAAGAAAAAAAATTGTGTATGGAGTCAGCTTTAAAGTGGCTGTAAAGGCTCAAGGTTTTTAACCTTTATGCATTTTCTGTGTGCAGCAGCCTCCCCCAACCCCCCTAATACTTACCTGTGCTCCATCTCGATCCAGTAATGTGCATGAGAGCAGCGGCTCTCCCGGGTCTCTTCCTCCTCATTGGCTGAATAATCACAGCCAGTGAGCCAATGAGGAGAGAGCGGGAGCAGGGCTGAGCCACGCTCTGTGTGTGAATAGACAAATAGAGCAGCAGCTCAGGAGCAAGTCTGTTCAGGTGCCCCCATAGCAAGCTCCTATTATGGGGTCACTCGGCAAGAGGGAGGGGCAAGGAGCACCGGCAGAGGATCTGAGAAGAGGAGGATTGGTACTGCTCTGTGCAAAACCACTGTACAGAACAGGTAAGTATGACATGTTTGTTATTTAAAAAAATAATATAAACTGCCTTTTTTTTAACTTTAATTAAAGAAACAGAAAAATGGTGAATTTAAATATATTTACAGAAAAAAGCAATATACAAAAAGACAATAATAGCCACAGCAATATAAGTGGGATTACAATGGTTGTAAATGCTGAAGGTTCTATGCATGAATTTAAAAAAAAACCTTCTGGATGCCGTTCCTCCCAAAGCCCCCCTAATACTCACCTGAGCCCCCTCTCTATCCAGCGATGTGCACAAGAGCCTCTGCTGTCCCGGGACCCCCTCTCCTCATTGGCTGAGACAGCAAACACTGCTAGTGAGCCAATAAGGACAGAACGGGAGGCAAGGTGGCTCTATATGTCTTATGGCTTGCTATAGGGGGCACTGGTCAAGGGGGAGGAGCAAGGAGCACCGACAGGGGACCCAAGAAGAAGAGGATCAGGCCAACTCTGTGCAAAACCACTGCACAGAGCAGGTGAATATTACATGTTTGTTTTTTTGTTTTTTGTTTTTAAAAAGCAGAACCCCTTTAATACCACTTTAAAAAAGCACCTATACAGTAATTCTAGAGTCCAGTCAATGTAGCATAATCTGATAAGGTGCTAAAATATTCATGGCACAATATAGAGCTTTGATCAATAGGCTGTTGGCTTGCAAAATGTCAGACTATTGGATTCATTAGTTAGGACCTGGATTATGATGAAACCTGGAATGTTTTAGCACATTTTTTACATTAGTCATTAAAAGGTGATTAATGGTATTTAATATTATGGTTAGAGGCTTTGTAGGCCTGCATGGCTAATAACTGACCATCTTGTTCTGACTGTTCAAGGTAGGGATGAACTCCATGTTCGGGTCGAACCAGGGGCGGACTGACAACACTCGGGGCCCCGGTCCCAATAAAGCAAGGGCCCCCTGTCAAGACCCGCCCATGACCCACCCCTGACCCCACCCATGGCTCACCCCTGACCCCGCTCCTACATTTTGAACAAAGTACAATTTCTACCTTTTTTTTATGGGACCTGGAGAGGGGTCTCTCTAACAGTGTCCGTTAGAGAGAGTCCCCCGCAGGTCCCATTAGAGACTACAAAGGGGTATCATGGGACCTGGAGGGGGGCCTCTTTCTAACGGAGTATACAGTGAACACCTTCATTCACTCTGGTCCTCATGGGTCTACCTCCTTGTGCCATGACTCTCACCCCTGCCCCAACCCAACCTGGCACCCTACTGTGGCTGGCTAACTGGCTCCCTGGTGTGGGTGGGTCACCATGGGTGGCTGGCTGGCTTTGCTGTGGGTGGGTCTCCGTGGGTGGTTTCATGGCACCCTGGTCCTGCTGTGGGTGGCTGTTGTGTCCTCTCCTCTTCCGCCGTTTGGGGCACTGTTTGCCGAGGTGAGGGAGGGACTTGGAGGGAATATGCGGCCCCTATCCGGGACGGTAAAACTAGAAGGTTTGCAGCAGGCCCAGTGCGCAGCGGCATGTGGCGCAATGGGTAATGACATTGTGTGCGGGTCCATTTCTGTTTCCATTTGAGAGCCTATGTTGGAAAGAGCCCCCCCATCAATGCAGCCTCACCAGTGCTCATGAAAGCAGCCTCACCAGTGCATGGGGGTTAGAGAGGAGAGCTTCCGGATCACACAGAGCGGGTATCTCTTGCTGTGACACCTGGCGGCCGCTGTCATCCAATGTCCCACCTCTTTTGATAGATGTCACACGTCCCCTGGCATTGGACCAGTGTGATGTCTGTCAAATGAGCCAGGGGGCGGGACATCAGATGACAGCGGCCGCCAGGTGTCACAGCAAGAGATACCCGCTCTGTGTGATCCGGAAGATCTCCTCTCTAACCCCCATGCAGGATGGAGGATGGAGCTGGGATGAGATCTGTGATTTAGGAGGGGGGGTTAAAGGATGATATGTGCCACGGATGCTTTTCGGGGGGGGGGTAAGAAGAGCCTGGGCAGGTAACATGTGCCATGGGATGCTTTTCAAGGGGGGGGGAGAAGGGCCTGGGCAGGTAACATGTGCCACGGGATGCTTTTGGGGGGGGTGAGAAGGGCCTGGGCAGGTAACATGTGCCACGGGATGCTTTTCGGGGGGGTGAGAAGGGCCTGGGCAGGTAACAATTGTGCTGCCAGGAGTGATTCTAGGGAGGGGAAGGGGGGTGGGGGATAGGATATGTGCTAGGTGGTGTTTTGAGAGGGGAGAGGAATTGTGCTGGGGGGTGGTCAAACTTCAAATCTGCCCCCCTTCTTCTAATACAAGTCCTCTCTAACCCAAAACACCCGCCCCCCCCCGCTTTCCTATACATCACCCCCCTTCCCCTCCCTAGAATCACTTCTGGCAGCACGATTGTTACCTGCCCAGGCCCTTTTCGCCCCCCTTCCAAGACTCTTGTTACAGACCTCTTTTGGCAGGTGTCCTTGCTCCCCTGCTCTTGCTCCCGGCCTGTGTGCGTGAATGTAAGAGCCGAGGAGGAGGCTGTTTGTCAGTGTCTCTACTCTCTGCCTCACTCCCTCGTCCCTCCTCCCCCACGCTCCCGCACATCGCATGCAGCTGAGGGATAGCAGAAGGGAAAAAGGGAGCCGCGGCGCCCAGTGTCAATCCGACTCAGAGCCTGGTGTCACCCATGGTCGCCCCTCCTTTAATAGCGACATCAGCAGCGCTGGGGCCCGGGTGAGCCCGAAACGATGGTCGCAGGGGCACGCGGGAGCACTGAGAGTTCCAGCAGGTAGCGCTGGCGGGCCCCTTTCAGGGGCCGGGCCCTCGGTCCGCGGCCGAACTGACCGACTGGTCAATCCGCCCCTGGGTCGAACATAAGTTCGACTCGAACATTGGTTGTTTGCCCATTCGATGAACAGCGAACATTATAGAGCGTTCGTGGAAAATTTGAGGGCCACGGAATGCCCCAAGATCACAGTGCATTGCTGTATAATGATTGGCCAAAGCATTCACCTGACCTGCATGCTTTGGCCAATCACAGCGCGTTCTGCTAAGAGAGCCATGTTTGGCCAATGGCATGGTGCCTTTGGCCAATCATGGCTCAGGGAGACTAAGTGCACTCCCCATACTATATAAGGCTGCTTACACGGCGGCCGTGTGTAGCGTTGTTGGCGTGGACAGAGAGATAGCGTGATTTAGATTAAGCAGGCAGGTTGTTCAGTTAGTGGTAGTGTATTTGATTGATACAGATATAGATAGAGCTATATATGTATGTATGTATGTATGTATGTATGTTTATATATATATATATAGATAGATAGATAGATAGATAGATAGATAGATAGATCGATCGATCGATAGATCGATCGATCTATCTATCTATATAAAATGCTGCATTTAGCATAGACCATATATTCAGTGTTTACTTGATATTCAGCCCATGCAGGCAGTATATATATATATATATATATATATATATATATATATATATATATATATATATATATACTCTGCATCCAGTGTAGCTTATATCTACAGTGCATTCGGTGGTGTACTGTTTCTAATAAACTTTAGGAGGTGTACACAGTAGCTAATAGCTGTGCAAGCGGTGTACACAATATGTAATACAGTGTGTACAGTTTCTACTACTTTTCTGGTGGTGTACACAATATCTAATACAGTGTGTACAGTTTCTACTACATTTCTGGTGGTGTACTCAATACAGTGCAGCCATAGTACAGTTTCTACTACTTTTCGGGTGATATACACAGTATCTAATACAGTGTGTACAGTTTCTACTACACTTCTGGTGGTGTACACAGTACAAAATAAAGTGCAGCCGTAGTACAGTTTCTAATACAGTGCCGGCGATGTACACAGTATCTAATACAGTGTGTACAGTTTCTACTGCACTTCTGGTGGTTTAAACAGTATACAATACAGTGCAGCCGTTGTACAGTTGCTAATATAGTGCAGGTGGTGTACACAATATCTAATACAGTGTGTACAGTTTCTACTACACTTGTGGTGTACACAATACAGTGTAGCCGTAACACAGTTTCTGCTACTTTTCTGGTGATGTACACAATATCTAATACAGTGCGTACAGTTTCTAATACACCTCAGGCGGTGTACACAGCATCTAATGTGTGGTGTTGCAAAACAAAAATTACATCATGTCTGGAAGGCCACCAAGGAGAGGCAAACGCTCACAGGCCAATAAAAGGGGGCAAGCAGCCTCTGTGTCTACAGTCAACAGTGGTGGTCGTGGACATGGTGAATCCTCTGCAGGTGGCCATAGGGCATGCTTGTCCTTTTTTTCTGCTGCTGGCTGTGTTATTGAGCCAGAACATGCAGAAGTGTTGGTGGACTGGATAACAAAGCTGTCCTCATCCTCCTCATCCTCTGTCACCCAAGCTCAGAGTAGTTTGCCTTCCAATGCAGCTGCCAAAACGGCCTATTCCACCGGCTCCTTGTCCACAGTCATTCCTTCCATAGCCCCACCATCATGCATGGAGGAGTCCACAGAATTATTCAACCACGGTGTCGGGTACATGCTGCTGGAGGATGTGCAGCGATTGGAAGGCTCTTATGTTGGTTCCCAGGTTGAGGAAGGGAGTAACGTGAGCCTAGAGAGAGGGGGTGCCCAAGAAGGACAAGAAACTGGCAGTCATGTTCTCCCAGCTGCAGCATACTGCCTTGTTTGCTCCAGTGAGGAGGGAGGGGATGATGAGGTCACTGACTGTACTTGGGTGCCTGAGAGAAGAGAGGAGGAGGCACAACTCCAACGAAGCAGGATGTCCTCTAGGGGGTAGCCACCCTATTGTATCATACCGCAGAGCTCTGCAGGTGCAGGGGGCTGCTGACTCCCCGCTGACTGTAGTAATATGACTGAACAGAGGTTTCTCCATCTTGTGCGGCAATAGAGTCATATGATTTCATATATCTTAACAGGCATATTCAGACTCTAGTTAAGTCAACTAGTTCTGTTTTTCAGCTTTATAACAGGTTTTCTATATAGCATACATATAAGAAAATATAGCTTGCGTAAGCAGTTTTATTCCGTACCGTCTAAATAAAGAATTGTGGCTCAATACGTCTGGGCCCCTTTCCTGTGTAATGAGACATGAAACAGGGAAGCAGAACTCATGACTATGAGTCATGAAAGCAGATGGCATAATTAATGATATGCAATGATATGTAATGATGTGAAATGTACACCTCTGTATTAACCACGCCCATCTTCCATATAATGATTGGTTAATGATAACGTATATAAGTTGTATACCCGTCCAGAATTAAAACAGATAGCTTTGAACAAGCTATCTCCTCAGTACTGAGAGGGTCTTGTGAGTGTGGTAATTGCTGTGATTATACCTAGCTGGTCTTGTCAGGTATACGGAAATACTGTTTGAATTCCCTTCACTGACTTTTAAAAGTTCCTCGGTGTGGGGCTTTTTTATGACACGTGTGTAGCAGATCGCACCATTGTTGTTGGCAACCTATGTCTGAAGCGGATCAAGCATGGCCAGAACAGCAGCTGCTTTGGCATCACATGCTTGACCAGACATATGACCACCTGCCATGCAGTCCGTTGGCAACAGCACTTGAAAGACCCACATCAAAGAAAAAGGCAGACTTCTCCTTGCTCCTCATCTGGGATCTTCAACCCTACTATACCTCCAGTCCTCTCAAAAACCGGCACTGAGAGGAATTAAGGTATAGTAATAGGTGTCCCAAGTACGTGCAGCCAATCTGCTAGCAGTACACCACCATCTGATTTTAGCAGGCACATATCTTACCCCAGTTGCTGAACCATAAAAGAAATTTGATCCCAGCCATCCACATGCTTAGCGTCTAAATGTTAGCTTGGCCAAATTGTTAGCACTGCTGCCTTTTCAAGTGGTAGACTTTGTCCCTTTTCGTGAATTTGTGGAATGTGCTGTACCTCAGTGGCAGGTTCCAAAACGCCATTTCTTTTCACTGAAGGCCATTCCGACTCTCTACTGACATGTGCAAGGCAATGTTTTGGCCTCGCTGGACAGGGCGGTCAACAGTAAGGTTCATATTACCGCTGACTCATGGTCCAGCAGGCATGGGCAGGGATGTTACCTTTCCTTCACGGCACACTGGGTAACTCTGCTGACAGCTGGGAAGGATGCAGGACAGGGTTCAGTGTTGTTGGAGCTTGTTCTGCCCCATGCCTCCAAAATGCTAGTGGTGATTCTGCCACAGCTCTCTCCTCCACCCCCTCCTCTTCTTCTTCCTCTATGGCCTCTTTTGCAGATTTGTCCTCTGAACCAGAGGTGCTCCCTAAGCATTCAAGAGTCTATGCAAGCAGTCAGGCTAAAAGATGCCATGCGGTGCTTGATTTGGTCTGCCTAGGGGACAGGAGTCACACTGGGGCAGAGATTCTGTCAGCTCTGCAGGAGCAGGTTCAGAGGTGGTTGACGCCACGCCAGCTTCAGCAAGGAATGGTTGTATGCGACAACCTTCTCTCCGCCCTCCAACAGGGACACTTGACCCATGTTCCATGTTTGACACACATCTTGAATTTGGTGGTGCAGCGGTTCTTGAGCATGTACCCAGGCTTACAGGATCGCCTGAGGCAGACCAGAAAAGTCTGCAGTCATTTCCGCTGGTCATACAGTGCCAGTGCTCGGCTGGCAGACATTCAAAGGGAATGCAACCTGCCCACCAACCGCCTCGTTTGTGACATGCCCATCCAGTGGAACTCAAGGTTGTCAATGCTGCAGCGGCTGCACACACAGCAAAGGGCCCTCAATGAGTACCTGTGCAAGTATGGCACCAGGACAGGGTCAGGGGAGCTTGGCTTCTTTTCGCTACGCCAGTGGCTACTGACCAAGGATGAATGCATTGTCTTGTCATCATTTAAGGAGGCCACAAGGATGGTGAGCAGTGACAATGAATGCATCAGTGACACTGTCCCTCTAGTCTTCCTGTTGGAGCACATGCTTTGTGGAATCATGGACAGGGCACTTGAGGCATTACAGCGGGAGGAAGGGGAGGACTTCCTTACCTCTCAAGACCCCCTTTATCCAGATAGTATTCCTGCGGGCCTGCCAAACACTCAGGAAGAAGAGGAGGAGGTGGAGGAGGAGGATTGTGAAAGCATGGATGTAGAGGATAACACTCAGCAGCAGTCTTCAAGGGATGGTTTTCAGTCCCCAGAAACCCAAGGAGTTGTACGTGGCTGGGAGGCGGTAGTTACGGATCATGTGATCCTTAGTGACCCAGAGGACTCAGAATCAAATGCCTCTGCAAACTTACGCTGCATTGCCTCCCTGATTCTGAAAAACCTGCAAAAGGACCCTAGTATTTGTGATATCAGGGAGAGGGATCATTACTGGCTGGCAACCCGTCTTGATCCACCTTATAAGGGTAAGGTTGCAGAACTCATCCTGCCTTTGCAGAGAAACATCTTTGGGAGGCCTTGCATTTCCAGACCTTGGGAGATTACAATTTCCTGGTGCTGGACAACATGTTGCTGAGGCTTTCTTTCAGTCAGAGGAAGAGCGGTGGAGAAGGTAGCAGGCTGACTGATGCCTTTAGACAATTTTGCAGTCCTCAGTGCCAAGGTCTGCATTACATGGTTCAAGCAATCATCACCAGTGTCTGCATTACATGGTACAGGAATATTTAGGGGCAAGAGCAGACTTGGAGAACTTTCCAACAGAGCATCAACTGGGTTACTGAGTCTTGAGGATGGACTGCTGTCCAAAACTTGCTCAATATGCAATTGAGCTACTGGCCTGTCCTGCATCTAGCGTGCTTTCTGAAAGCACATTCAGTGCTGCTGGAGGGTTTGTAATGAATCAAAGAGTGCGCCTGTCCACAGACTCCATTGATAGGCTCACATTCATAAAAATGAATCAGTCTTAGATCAGCAGCTATCAAGCACCTGATGCTGATGTAACTGATTTAATTTGCTATGGATGTGGGATCCCTTGAAGACTGCCTATGCTGACTATCCTATTCCTCCTCAATCTTGATAATGCTCGCTTTAAACAATATTTTTGGTTTAGGGCACCACCACCACCCAAGGCCCAATTTTTCTGTCTCTGTTTAACAGGGGCATGTAATTACTATTTTCAATCTAATATTTCACAGCAGGGCCCGTTCCTGCGCCCAACAAGAGTATCTGTGAGGGGTTACAGTGTTGTGGCACCACCACCACCACCCAAGGCCCAATTTTTCTGCCCCTGTTTAACAGAGGCATGTAATTACAATTCTTGATATAATATTTCACAGCAGGGCCCGTTCCTGCTCCCAACAAAAGTATCTGTGTTACAGTGTTGTGGCACCACCACCCAATGCCCAATTGTTCTGCCCCTGTTTAACAGGGGCATGTAATTACAATTCTTGATATAATATTTCACAGCATGGCCTGTTCCTGCGCCCAACAAGAGTAACTGTGAGGGCTTATAGTGTTCTGGTAGCACCAACACCTAAGGCCCAATTTTCTGCACAGTATATAGGTCAGGCCGTATAGTATATACTGTATACTGCTTTTCAGAGTATATAGTGCCTGGGGAACCCCCACGCCATTTTTTAAAAAAGTTCGGTGCGGGGTTCCCCTTAATATCCATACCAGACCTGAAGGGCCTGGTAATAATTTTGGGGGTGACATCCATGCCGTTTTTTTTTTTTTTTTTGTATTTTTATCTATATTGCTATTATCTAGTTTTCAATTAAAATTTTTCCTTTAGAAATGTCATTTTGCTGTGGCACTGTTATAAACATGGGAAAGATGCGTTACTTTACAGGCATACTAAGGACACCCCCCAGGCACGATATTTAAAGGAATAATTTGTTTTTATTGTTTCACTTTAAGCATTATTAATATCACTGCTCCCAAAAAAACAACCTATTTTAAAACTTTTTTTGCGTTGATACATGTCCCCTTGGGCAGGACCTGGGTCCCCAAACACTTTTTATGGCAATAACTTGCATATAAGCCTTTAAAATTAGCACTTTTGATTTTTCATGTTCGTGTCCCATAGACTTTAACAGTGTTCGCGTGTTCAAACAAATTTTTTGCCTGTTCGCATGTTCTGCTGTAAACTGAACTGGGGGGTGTTCGGCTCATCCCTAGTTCAGTGTACAGGGGGCTTATGAGGACCTAGGTCATATAAGTGTGACAATGATGAGAAATATGATTATGTTGAGAAATATATATCAGGGGTAATGTTACAAGATAACATTATTAATTATGTACTCAATCATTGGCAAACTAAAGGCAGGGGTTATATAAACTAGAAAAACAAATCGCTGATTTCTTTCATATTGGGTGGTCACAATTTTTTCCAGAGAATAAAACACACAACATGATTGGTTGCTTTATGGCCAGTTTTGTGGAGGTCCTGTTTGTTTGGCCGTTGGAACATCACATGACCGTTGGTCACCTGTGACGCCGTCAAACCCGGAAGTCACGCCTTACATTACCGCTAATCAGCTGTTTTACTTGATTATCATTTGTAATATATAAAGCGCAGTGGATGGGAGGCAAATTCATACCCCAGCAGAAGTCTTTGAGGACGAAACGCGTCGGTTTCTTGTGTTTTTACCCCCACCATCACCTACTGCGCTAAACTTTTATATATTTTTTTGCTTTTTGAGCCGAGTTTTTACTGCCCATATCTGTATTTTTTGGAAAATATCCCCTTTGATACTAATAAACGTTACAACGTTTTAAAAAAAAGGATTTACACTATTTGGAAGTTTTTTCTTTTATTTGCCTATCCATATGGATGGTCGCTGAGGAAGTGATCTCTCCGACTGATTACCGAGGCTGAACATTGAAGACTCCTGATTCCGGTCTAGCCTTTCCAGGCACACGTCATCCGGTGACATCTGATGAGACCCTGTCCTGGATCACCATACGGTTCGCTGTATTACACCGCTTGACGGTACAAGCTCTTTTGACTCACCGCCAAGGGCCTGTGAGTCCACCTTGTCTGGTAAGGGCATTTTATGCTTATTCCTTTGGGTTAATACCACCATACCAAGAGAACAATCCATCTATATGCAAGGACACTCCCATCAGTTCGCATTTACTTTATATGAGGACTGTTTGCACCCAGGCTGTCACGAAGTTAACTGAGACCATCCCATTGTTTAGTGACGGACTTTAAGTATTTGCACATACTCACTACTCTAATGGACCCATGGTTTTATACCTTGGCTTTGTCCTGATGAACACGTTAATTTTGGGTTAACCCTCATTACACTGTTGTAAATTTTTTTCATATACTCATTGTGATTGATCTTTGAGTCACTTTTAGAAGGGGTTACTCCATATATAATTGATACATTGGACATGGATATGTTTTTCACCGCTTGCATGTGTTTTCACATCTGTTCATCCAATTTTTTTATTTTTATTTTTGTTTATTTGTCCTTATGGTGTTTTATGAAGAGACTTCATTATCTCTCTACACATTCTATAAAACCATCACTAGTTCATTTGGTACACACTTTAGGGTCTGGTACCTTTCCTTTAGATACCATTGTTATTTGATCAACAACACTACTTTTTAGCGCCACACCTTATTTTACTTTATACATTCAAGATAGTCAGGTTGTTGTGTTAGCTGCTTCACTATATATTCTTTTAGGAGTTGGCGCAATTTTTTATTTTATCTCAGATAATATGTTATATTGTAATATTTTAGGTATCTACTTTTATTTTTAGAGCTATATGGCAATGAACTTATATCTGATAATATAATATTTAAAGGATAAGTTCACCTTTAGTAACATGTTATATGGTACACCTGTATTTAGGGTGTAACATGTAAAATACAGCAAGCACCTGCAACCCCCACCCTTGTGACAGTGTGTGGGGGTTCCTCTCCCCACACCTGCTGTAAGATTTTGAAAACAGCACCATAGAAGATGACTTGTAGTTCTCAATGCCCTACCAGAGCGATCATCAGCACCCTAGTAGTTCACTGACACTTCCTGCAGCTGAGTAACTGTCTGGCCATACAGAGGCAAGGGCAGACAGTTGTCGGCAGTGTCTGTAAGAGCCTGATATTGCACCCAAGATCCACTGATCACTATGCAATGCTTTGCAGAAAAATTATAATAATAATACATTTTTTTAACCTGCAAAATCATGTACATTTATTATTTTTGGACTAAAGATGAACTTAACCTTTAATACTGAATGTAATTTTCTCCATGACTATAGAGGTACTTTATCCTTCATAAAAGAAATAGAGGGTTGCTATTACTGATTTCCTTCTGAAAATATAAAGTTACCCTGGTACCGTGTTGATCCTCTAGTTTTTTAAGGGTTTTAAGTTACCAACATACAATAAGTATGCAGATCAGGCGGTGCAGATTCAGTTTAATTTTACTTGCTGTGTGTTTGTTCTAGGTGCACCTCCGAAAGTAACAAGGGCCTAAGTTAGACAACTAACATTTTCAGAATTTCAACAATGGCATCTCTCATATTTGGGGAATTTTTGGCCTAAGCAGTATCCTGAAAAATCTACCATTGCCATGAAAAACAGCAGTAACTTTCTGACATGTGACTACATCTCGTCACTCCTGTCCTATAGCCTCATACCTGTATAGCTGCAAGATCATGTAAGATGCCTCTGTCCCTGTGGGTTGATTTACTAAAAACCGGTGAGTGCAAAATCTAGTGCAGCTGTGCATGATAGCCAATCAGCTTGTAACTTCAGCTTGTTCAATTAAACTTTGAAAAAAAAAACAGAAGCTGACGGGTTCCAATGCACAGCTGCACCAGATTTTTCACTCTCCAGTTTTAGTAAATCAACCCCTTCACTGTAAGTTTCTCAAAAATGAGGACCTGCAATGTAACCTTTTTTGGGTACCACTTCCACAGTACATGTACTCTTTTGCAATTTGTTTCAAATGTATTGTATTAATTTAAAAACAATAGCAAGATTGTGGCTCCTTAAATCTTATCTTGTTTCAAAAGTCCTCTATAACCTTCATTCTCTTCATTTAGAGAATACAGTTCATTGTATCATCCACTGAGATCTGACTTTACACCCTTGACATTTTGGCTGTACATCTCATGTTCAATCTCTGTAGCAAATCATTTCCAACTAAATATAATCCTGATCCTTGTTTTTTGGAAGCTTTGTCTAAATATTCAGGGCTTTGCTCTTTATTCTGTTGGCCAGGTCTCATAATAGCCACAGTGTTTGCCTTTCTGCCTGTTACACTTCAAAGCTTGAGCCTGTTTACAAATCAGGATTACTTACATTGGCACCTGCTGAATCCAGGTGTTCTAACAGTATCCAAATACTCTGTCCGCAACCTTTTTTAATGTGTGTAATTGTTTTTATATGCTTGTGCATACTTGTGCTAATAAAGATAGTGTTTTACATTTTTACTGATAATTGGAATCACAACTATAGTTTAGTTTTACCTGTTTTAGTTTTTAGTTTTTTAGTTTTACAACATCCTAACACTTTATTCTGTAAACCTTTGTCTCATGCATGTAGGCAAAGGACTTAGTTAGCCAAAATTCTATAGGTATATAGGAATACTAAGGTGTGGCTTTTCACTTAACTTAACATTTTGGGTATTATTTGTAAATAATATGTGAAGGCAGCTTCACATTGTATCTAGTTGCAGCAACCATTTGGACCTCTTTCATAAAGAAATATGTAGGTACTCTTTCTCTAGTAGTGATAAGTAGAGTAATTTTGCAGAAATGTATTTTGCTAACTGGTAGCAGTACTAAAAGCAGACCTTCCAAGAAAATGGAAGGTTCACTTTATCCATGGCCCTCATGCTAAAAACATAAATATTGCTAACATAAGTTTTTTCAATAAAAAATACTTACCTTATCCACAGCTTCCACCACTGTGCCTCACTGCTCCAGAGAAGCTTGATGCTCAAAATTCTGCGAGATTGCAGGATTTTGGGCATCCTGCAACGGGCTGGTGCACATTTTCATGGGATTTTGAGCACCAAAGGCCACTATATAGTGGAACTAAACCCTCCCATCCTCCTATCTGCCAAGGACAGTGACATCTTAGTAGACATGTGCAATTTGTGTTGGTCCCAATGCAAATTCAACGAATTTTGTTGAAATCCGTTAAAATTTGTTTTGTTTATTCATTTTCTAATGAATTCCGAATTCTCAGAATGATTAGAATACGGATCGTTCGAAAAATGATCGACCGATTTGAATTTTTTGTGAAGAATAACTGGTTGTTAATCAGCAGGCCGGGAAGCCGGCTGCTGCATCTTTAACAACCCATGACTCATCAGCTGTCAGCGGGCTTCCCCACTGACAGCTAAAATGTAAACAAAACAATGCAGCAATACAAAAATGTTAAAAAAAATAGTGTGGGGGTCCCCACCAATCCTTACCAGAACCTTATTCGATCAGGCAGCCCGGCAGGTCAAGAAGGGGGGGCTCCATGGGAGGAGCCAGTGACGAGCAGTTCTGTGTGCACACTGTTGGCGTGTGAGGAGATCCCAGCTGTTAGCTGTATGCAACTGACCTTACCATATGCGATTTATTCTGCTGAAAAGTGTGAGTGAATTTTTACCCTTAGTTTATAGGGATTACATATCACACTGCCTGCACAATGGTCTTTCCTTTTTTGTTGTTTCATACTGTGGAAGTTCTTTGAAAGCTGGAAGCCAGCCCATGCTAATGAGCAGCTGAATATATGAGCAAGCCAGCTATCACTGGGGATTATTCATTGAAACCTGTCTATGTTCATCAAATCACCAAAGACGTTATATTTTTTCACAGCAGTATGCTGTCCTATTGAGATACCTGTGCACTGTGGTTCATCACATTAATATATCTCATCTTTATTTTTTCTCTTTTTAATTGTGTTCAGTAATTTATTATCACATTGATATTTAGTTATAGGATTTTGTTATGGTGAAGGATCTCTCTTTACATTGGCAACTATCTATGCACCTAAGAATTGACCTCTGAACTTTCTTCAAAAAGTAATCAGAAAGATCCAGCGTATCAAAAAAGGATACTTAGTTATCTGTGGGGACTTTAATGTTTTACCAGAGGCCTCTATGGATACATCCAATCCTAACCCAAGACATGGCCAAATTCATCCTCAAGAATGCCTTGTACAATGTGTGACGTTGCCATCACCCTACAGATGGTGGATACACCTTCTGCTCTTTAGTTCATAATACCTATACACGCATAGACAATTTTCTGGTAGACAAATGGATACTACAAAAATATGCGAGTCTGACATAAAAGCTATAACTTGGTCCGATCACCCTCCTGTTAGCATTACAATAACTAATCCAACATCCCCTCCACCCTTCAAAATATGGAGGGCTAACACTACTGTAATGAAGTCATCTCCAAATAAAAAAACACCTTGAAGAGTTCTTCCAAAACATTGTGGATTCTGTGTCAGACTCAACTATGTTATGGAATGCCCATAAAGCATTCATACGGGGGGTCTTAATACAACTGAGTTCACAAGCTAAAAAGAGGAAGGTGCAGTGTTTAGACCAAATTAAAAAACAAATCACATCACTCGACTCCCAAAACCAAGCCAACCCATGTCAGGCTAAATTACACAAACTCCTGGCACTACGTCAAGAACTATGATCCCTTTTATTAGAGTCATTCGTCAAGAATCAATGCAAATTTTTTTTGCGACCAACAACAAAGTAAAGTGGTGGCACTCCGCATTAGAGGCCAACAAATGAAATCTAAAATACCCTTTATCATACACTCAACTATTAAAGTTAAACTGACCAATCCACAAGCGATAGCCGATGCTTTTAGTAGCTACTATGACAGCCTCTACATTCTACAACATCAAACACGATGCAGCCACACCACATTCCACAAAAGCAGATATAGATAAATTCCTACAACAAAAAAAATCCCTTCTCTATCATCAGACCAACTACAAATACTTAATACCCCATTCATAGTCGTAGAAGTAATCACAGCAATCAAATTGCTACCTAATAACAAATCACCCGGCTCTGATGGGTTACCAGGGGAATATTACAAGCAATTTCAGGATATTCTAGCTCCCCATCTATGCCAAACATTTCATAGCGCTGCCTCTTCCTCTGCTTTTCCAAATAAAATGTTAAAAGCATTGGTGATAACATTACCTAAGCCTGGCAAAGATCCTGATACACCACAAAATTTTAGGCCAATTTCCCTTTTAAACAATGACATAAAGCTTTACACCAAGGTCATTGCCAGCCGGCTAGTGGATATCCTACCATCCCTTATCCACAAGGACCAAGCAGGTTTTACGAAAGGGAGACAATCGTCAGATGCCACCTGGCGGTTGGTAAATATTATTCATTTTGCTGAGAGAACACCTTCATGCTCCTATCTTTGGATGCAGAAAAGGCGTTTGATAGAGTAAATTGGGCCTATCTGCAAGCGGTCCTAAACAAATTTGGGTTCCAAGACAGAATACTATCAGCTATCACAGAACTGTACTCAGCCTCTACGGCACAAGTGTATGTAGAAGAAATGCTTTCACGTCCATTCTCCATTACAGATGGTACCAGGCAGGGGTGCCCCCTGTCTCCCCTAATCTTCAACCTAGTCATGGAACCATTTGCAGAGAGAATAAGGAGTGACCCGGCCATATCTGGAGTTACAATAGGAACATCAACACATTAAATAGGCCTCTTTGCAGATGATGTCTATCTTATGATAACAAACCCAACTTCATCCCTGCCACATATACACCCGATCCTCTGAGATTTCGGAAAGATTTCATACTATAAAATTAATGAGTCCAAATCCCACATTCTTAAAATCGGAATGGATGGAATCTCGTGAATTCTCCTAGAATCCTCATACCCCTACCCTTGGAAGGATTCAAGGATTGACTATCTGGGTATTACACTCACCAAAAGTATAAAACACCTATTTAGCAGAAATGTCCTTCCCTTCAAACAACAATTTAATCAAGAACTGGAATTCCCAGGTAAATTTTAGTTCTCCTAGACTGGACGCCTCACGGTATTTAAAATGCTGGCACAATTAAAGGACTGGTTTAGACTAGGAATGGGCGAACGGTTTGGCCCGAGCATAAGTTCGGGCTGAACTTTCGTTGTTCAGACGTTCAGCGAACAGCCGAACAAACGGGTCGTTCAACTATTCGGCCCCCCGAACCAACCACAATGCATTGCTGCACTGAACAGTACATTGCAAGCCCTGATTGGCTGAAGCAGTGAAAGCTTCAGCCAATCAGGGCACAGAGCACTGTCAGAGTCATGATTGGACACTGTCATCATGATTTTTTCCAATCATGGCTCATTCCCGCCCCACAGTATAAAAGTGATACAAGGTAGAGGAGACATTGGTGGAAGTGGCAGCAGAGGAGCCACGCTGCATAGAGGGATGCCTCATTGCTGGCAGGACATCCGGATCTGAGTTCACTTATGTGCCCAGTTTGCTTGCTATCCATCGCGCTGTATAGAGGGATGCTTCACTGCTAACTGCATTCCCGGATTTTGGTCTATTGACGTGCATGTTGTGCTTGCAATCTGGTAAGCGTGCATTTTAGGTGGTGGAGGATCACTGTGAGGTGTGTTTCCATTTCCTACCTTTCCACATTGGCCCTTATGAAGAGCTATTAGGGTATTCCCCTATCTCCCTAGAAGATTCTCTGGATTTCTGACTTATGGACTTTGATATATAATATTATTTTGTACACTTACGTTTTGATGAATTTTGATGTCTTTGGATATTTTGTATTTTGCATGAATTGATTTTTATGCACTTATTATCATTCATGGTATAGAGCAGTTTTTTCTTTGTTTTCCACAATATAAAAGTATTCTTTTAATACCAGCCATTTTCAGTGTGATTTTGGCATGTAGAGAGATAGAACTGGGCTCTGTTCAGTGCTTTTACTTAGTTAGTGTGCTATACTGTTCTATTTTGCTTCAGTTGTCAGTGTGGAATATTAGTTTAGTGTCAGTCTAGGGATAGTGTGAGTGCAGTGAGGAGGACCATTATTCAGCTTGGCATAGTGTGCAGCTAGAGTAGGGACAGCTCAGATAGTTTCACTGTAGTGTAGTGTGACTGTGTCATTCATACATACATTAGTGTAGAGTAGGGACAGCTCAGATTGTTTTGGTGTAGTGTAGTGAGACCGTGTCAGTAATTTTGACATTAGTGTATAGCTAGAGTAGGGACAGTTCAGATAGCATCAGTGTAGTAACGGGTGAACACCGTCTATTTGATTGCGTTACTGCCAGTTTAACGCCATTTAATTCTGTGTGTGTTACTGCCAGTTTAACGCCATATAGTTTTGTGTGCGTTACTGCCAGTTTAACGCCATTTACTTCTGTGTGCGTTACTGCCAGTTTAACGCCATTTACTTCTGTGTGCGTTACTGCCAGTTTAACGCCATATAGTGCTGTGTGCGTTACTACTAGTTTAACACCATATAGTTCTGTGGGCATTACTGCCAGTTTAATGCCATATAGTTCTGTGTGCGTTACTGCCAGTTTAACGCCATATCGTTTTGTGTGCGTTACTGCCAGTTTAACGCCATATAGTTTTGTATGTGTTACTGCCAGTTTAACGCCATATAGGTCTGTGTGCGTTACTGCCAGTTTAAAGCCATATAGTTCTTTGCGTTACTGCAAGTTTAACGCCATTTACTTCTGTGTATGTTACTGCAATTTTAACGCCATCTACTTCTGTGCGTGTTACTGCAAGTTTAATGCCATATAGTTCTGTCCATCATGTTTGGCGCATTATATTGCAGTATGTTATAATGTATCTGTGGAGTGTGTCTGTGTAGTGTGAGTACTCAAGTTAAAGTGCACCAAACACCACTTTACATTGATTAAAGTGCATCTATGTACATATTTCCACTTCTTCTTTACATTTCCTTATAAGCACTGCCCCCTCCCTCCTAATAATGTCTGGGAGGACAACAAAGAGAGGCAGACGTCCCCTTGGCACTGTAAGGGGGCCAGCAACAAATGCGTCCACAGACAAAGGTGGACATGGTGGTCAGTCCTCAGGCAAGGCATCATTTCCTCTGTTTAGTGAGTTTGCCAGTGCTTTCCAGCCACAGCATGCAGAGGAGGTGGTGAACTGGCTTACTAAACCTTCCTCATCCTCTGTCACGCAAGCAGAGACAAGTGTGCAGCCCCCTGCAGTTGCCTTCTTGTCCAGATCTATTTCTGCCATAGCCCCAACATCAGCCATGGAGGAGTCAGCTGAGTTATTTGACCACAGCGTTAGCCACTTGCTCCTTGATGATGCCCAGCCATTACTGGATTCAGATGTTGGTTCTGAGGTTGAGGATGACAGGAACATGAGCCTAGAGAGAGGGGAGAACACTGGTAGATAAATTGGCATTCATGTTTCCCCAGCCGCAGTGTATTGCCAAGTTGTCTCCAGTTGTAATGATGATGATGGAGGAAATGGAGATGATGATGATGAGGTCCCTCATGCGACTTGGGTGCCAGATAGAGCAGAGGAGGAAACTGAAGGTGAGGGGTCACAACCCCAAGGAGGCCGACATCAAGAAAGAGTAGAGAGCAGCCACCCTAATCCATCACATTCTGCAGCTGTTACCTCCCGGCCCACTCCCCAAAGCTCAGCTGTCTGGGCCTTTTTCAGCACATCTGCAGCAGATCACACTGTTGCTATCTGCAAACTGTGTCTCGGGCACATCAAATGTGGCAAAAACATCAGCCACTTGGGTACCATATTCTTAACAAAACATTTAACGTCCCTCCTCCTCCTTACCCACTTCAGTCTGCCCCTGCTATACCGAGTCATTACCTCTCAGCAGCCTCCACTGACAGGGATGATGGTATAGCACAGGGTGTCCCAGGTCCTAGCAGCACATCTGCCAGCAGCACACCACCAGCGGTAGACTAGCCAGCAAATTTCTCTGCCCAATCTGCTGCAGGAAAAAAAATACAGTCCCTGCCACCCACATGCCCAGCGTCTAAATGCAAGCTTGTCAAAGCTGTTGTCTCTCCAACTTCTGCCTTTCAGCCTGGTGGATTCTGCCCCTTTCTGTGAATTTGCACAATGTTACCACAATGGCAGGTTCTCAGTCGCTACTACTTTTCACGTAAGGCCGTTCCATCCCCACACCATCACGTGGAAGGGAATGTTCTATCATCGTTGGGCAAGACAGTCAGCCGTAAAATCCACCTTACTGCTGACATGTGGTCCAGCAAGCATGGGTAGGGACGATATATTTGTTCCCAGCACACTGGGTAATGCTGCTTGCAACTCAAAAGGATGCAGGACAGGGCTCGGTGCTGCAGCTTATTGTGTCCCCACGTCTCCATGCAGCTGGTAACTTTAAGGGCACAAGTGTGTAAAACTACAAAAATATAAAAAATGGGTTTTTTTGAAATTTTATTATTATCATACAAAAAACACAAGAAGTAAACATGAAAGTTTAAAAGCAAGTCTGATTTAGACATACATCTCAAATAAAATACACCATATTGGATCCTATCCTGCAGTCTCTTAAGATAACTCCCCTAACTTAATATAAACAATTCAACCATTCATTCCAATTAGGAACAAAAAAAGAAAACTTCCCCTGATGTAGAGTGACGGAGAAGTATGAAGTTGGGGTTGGAAGAGTATTGCAGGTCTGGTGTTCCAAGGTGGTATAGACTCTAATTGCTCTACATGTTTCACGTTGACAAAGAACGCTTCTTCAGGAGCTAGAGGTTCTATTAAAAATACATATAGACAAAGAGAACATGTATCATAAACAAAGTAAACTATTATCAAAAATATAAATTGCAGTTAAGTACATATAACAAATATATTGAGGATTCCGTCCCCCTATAGCGAAGCAAGGCAGAGGCCCTACAAAAGATTATGGTCTCAAAAAGAAGGACAACTGGTTGAATTGTTTATATTAAGTTAGGGGAGTTATCTTAAGAGACTGCAGGATAGGATCCAATATGGTGTATTTTATTTGAGATGTATGTCTAAATCAGACTTGCTTTTAAACTTTCATGTTTACTTCTTGTGTTTTTTGTATGATAATAATAAAATTTCAAAAAACCCCATTTTTTTTATATTTTTGTAGTTTAACACACTTATGCCCTCAAAGTCCCATTATTTAGTCCCTTGATGCCTACACTATATTGTTGGGGACGTTGGCACAAATGACTATTAAGTACCTACAGAGTCACCCTGTATGCTAAGGTACTTTAGTACTAGGACCTCCTTTTTTCACTATCCATGCAGCTGGTGGTGATGATGCCAGACCTGTGAGCTCTACCCCCTCCTCCTCTGCCACCTCCATGCCCTCCTCTGAAGAATTGTCCTATGAAGTTCAGGTACCCCCTAAGCGTTCAAAGGGCTATTCCCAGAGTCAGGCTAAATGGTGCCATGCAGTGCTTCAGCTGTGTGCCTGGCACATGTGCTCAATTTGGTGGTGCAGCATTTCCTAAATAAGTACCCAGGGTTGTGCTAAATGTGCTAAAGCTGGCCAGAAGAGTCTGTAGCCATTTCAGGTGGTCATATACAACCAGTGCTCGGTTGGATGAAATTCAGTGGGAAATCCACCTGCCCGTAAACTGCCTTATTTGTGACATGCCCACCAGGTGGAACTCGACTTTGTCAATGCTGCAGCAGCTATACATGCAGCAGAAGGCCATCAAAGAGTACCTGTGCGAATATGGCGCAACGGCAGGCTCAGGACGCCTCTGCTTTTTTTCCCACGCCAATGGCTGATCATTAAGGATGCATGCACTGTATTGTCACCATTTGAGGAGGCCACAAGGGTGGTGAGCTGTGACAGTGCATGCATCAGTGACACAATCCCTGTGGTGTGTCTGCTGGAGTAGACTCTGCATGGCATTATGGACAGGGCACCGGAGGCAGAGCAGCAGGAGGAAGAGGAGGACTTCCTTTCCTCTCAAGGCCCACTTTATCCAGACACCATCATTCCCATGTCACAGAACACGCAGGAGAAGAGAGGGGAGGAGAATGAGGAGGAGGATTCTGGCACTTTCATAGGCTTTGAATAAGAGGAAGACATGCGTCAATCTGTAAGCGATGGCTTTTCAAATCCAGAACACTTGGGAGTAGTACGTGGCTGGGAGGAGGAAGTTCCAGATGCTGTCATCCTGAGTGAGCAGCCTCATGTTTCAAAGCCTGCAAAAGGACCCAAGAATACGTGGCATAAAGGAGAAGGATGATTAACCCTCCTTGACCACCGTTATAAGGGGAAGGTCTCAGAACTCATCCCGTCCCCACAGAGAGTGCAGAAGATAAAATCTCTTGAGGACACATTAAAGAGGACTTTATTGAATATTTCTCCTGACTCCAGTAGGTTACAGTGTTGTGAGCAATGTAGTTTTGAGTCTTCTGTTGGTCAAGAGAGGAGTGTTGGAGAAGGCGTCCACCTAAGTGAGGCATTTCGGAATTTTGTTAGTCCTCACCGCTCAGGGCTGTCAGCTTCCACATCCCATCGGCAGCGTCTGCATCAAATGGTGGACGATTGCCTCAGGGCCAAAACAGAGTTGGAGAGCTTTCCAGCTGACTATCCACTGACTTACTGGGTCATGAGAATAGACCACTGGCCAGAACTTGCTCGGTATGCTATTGAGTTGTTGGGCTGCCCTGTATCCAGCGTGCTTTCAGAATGGACATTCAGTGCTGCAGGAGGTTTTGTTACTGATCATAGAACGCGTCTATCCACAGACTCCGTGGACCGTTTCACTTTTATAAAAATGAATCAGTCCTGGATTATCCTGGATTCAGCTATGAAGCCCCTGATGCCGATGTCACTGAATAAGTCTTTTTGGGATGTGGAATCTCTGCAGGACTTCGAGGCTGCCTAGCTTTGAGGGTGTTCAATCATTTCACCTGGAAGAATGTTTTTGGTATAGGTTTCATGGGCACAATTAACACCCAAAGACCAATTTTCAGCACCTGTTTGACAGGTGCATATTATTGCAATTTTTTTTGCCTTCATCAAGAGTACCTCGATAGGGTTACGGTGGGAAGGTGCCACCGACAACCAAAGACCAATTTTTCTGCACCTGTTTGACAGGTGCATTTTTTTTGCATTTTTTTTACAGCAAGGCCAATTCTTGCTTTCATCAAGAGTACCTCTGTAGGGTTTCGGTGGGAAGGCGCCACCAACACCCAAATACCAATTTTTCTGCACCTGTTTGACAGGTGTATATCATTGCAACTTTTTACAGCAAGGCCAATTCTTGCTTTAATCAAGATTACCTCTATAGGTTTACGGTGGGAAGGCGCCACCGACATCCAAAGACCAATTTTTACACACCCATTACTTCTATACACAAATGACACCATAATGTATGCAAAAAATCTCTAATCTTGTTCCCAGTGCACTACATTGTGGTCTCATCATACACAATGGCTCCCCAGCTGTTGCTGAGCAAAATAAAGGCAGCTTGCAGGGATTTTTTTAAATTTTTTGGCTTTATAAATTCAACTATTGCTGCAGCAGATTCTAGACATGGTACACATCTGCATGGTACACATCTGCCAATTTACAGGTAGACTAAGGGGACCCCCCTGGCACTATATTGGAAGGAATTTTTCATTTGTATGGTTTCACTTTAAAAATCAAAAAATCACTGCTCATTTAAAATGATGTTTTTCACAAACATTCTTCATTATTGATTCATGTGCCCCAGGGCAGGACCCGGATCCCTATAACCATTGTATGCCCAATTACTTGCATATAAGCCTTCAAAATGGGCATTTTTGATTTTTGACGTTTGGGTCCCATTGACTTTAATGGGGTTTGTTATTCGGGTCTGAACTTTCACGGTGTTCAAAAGTTCTGGTGCAAACCGAACAGGGGTCCGTTTGGCCCATCCCTCGTTTAGACCATTCCCATCTACGATATGGGGAAATATAGAACGAGTCACAGTACAATTCAATAACCTACGTCTATGGCTATGCAGCAGACGCCCTGGATCCAAGATTCCCTCTCACTATTCACCCACTATTAAAACCTCAGCACAGGCCTAGTGGAGACTTTTGACATCCACTTGGAATGATACTTCTTTATTGGAGTTAAAACACCCAATCACTATTCTGAAATACCTAATTCCAGATATTCGCTTAAATAACTCGCTCAATGAAATGGAAAGAACACTTGACATACTATTCAACAAAGGAACCTTTAAATCCTTTGATCGACTAGTCCTGGAATACAATATACATCCAACAGACTTCTATCAGTACAAAAAAGGTCACTGCCCCCTCCTATAACTGGTCTTCACAGCAAGGAGCACTGGAAGGGCATACGCATGTCAAATAAAACCAAAGAATTTCCAAGCTCAACTTACCAACCAGCCTGCGACCAACCAAATTAACTGGTCTAAAAGTATGTGTTAAAAACAGGGGTTTAGTTGCACACATTTGCAAATACCTGCGTAAGGTGCAGGCCACGGCAAGGCGCCCTGTATCCTGCAGACCCTAACTCTAACTTTGAAGAATCTCCACAATGGGAGCACATGTATTCTGATTGACAGATGAAGGCAGATGATTGGAGGGAGCACAACCCTCCTTAAAGGCGCACGAACACACTGAACACTCAGCACATTGCACGATGGCAGCAAAGGTGTCAGCGCGTTGTCTGACCAATATGTCAACAATACAAAAAACGTTCACTGCCTTCACCTATAGCTGGTCTTCACAGCAAGGAGCACTGGAAAGGCAAACGCATGTCAAATAAAACCAAAGAATTTCCAAGCTCAACTTACCAACCAGCGTGCTCCCACTGTAGAGACTCTTCAAAGTTAGGATCTGCAGGATACAGGGTGCCTTGCCATGGCCTGCAGCTTACGCAGGTATTTGCAAATTTGTGCAACTAAATCCCTGTTTTTAACGTATGCTGTAAAGCCTCATACACACGATCGGACTTCCATCGGACTTTTCCGTGGATTTTTGTCAGAATGGGCGTTGGTCGTGAACTTTTTCTGCATACATACGGCAGAACATTTTCAGCCAAATTTCACCAAATCATGTGGTTTTTCAGATCTTTACCGCCACCATTTGGGCAACTTCTGCTATTGTTGGTTGATGTTTAGCATTGGTTCTGAGCATGAGTGTTTGTACTTTGGACTTTAGTCCGATGGACTTGTGTACACATGATTGGATTATCCTCCATCGGACATTTGTTGTCGAAAAGTTTGAGAGCATGCACAGTGAACATTTGTCCGTTGAAAAAGCAACAACAATTGTCCGATGGAGCATACAGACAGTCGGATTGTCCGATAAAACAGGTCTATTGGACCGCTGTTGTTGAAAAGTCCGATTGTGTGTATGGGCCTTTAGACAAGTTAATTTGGTTGGTTGAAGGCTGGTTGGCAAGTTGAGCTTGGAAATTCTTTGGTTTTATTTGACATGCGTTTGCCCTTCCAGTGCTCCTTGCTGTGAAGACCAGTTATAGGTGGGGGCAGTGACCTTTTTTTGTATTGTTGACATATTGGTCAGGCAACGCACTGACATCTTTGCTGCCATTGTGCAATGTGCTGGGTGTTCAGTGTGTTCCTGCGCCTTTAGGGAGGGTTGTGCTCCCTCCAGTCATCTGCCCTTCATCGATCCATCAGAAAACATGTGCTCCCACTGTGGAGACTCTTCAAAGTTAGAGTTAGGGTCTGCAGGATACAGGGTGCCTTGCCATAGCCTGCAGCTTACGCATGTATTTGCAAATGTGTGCAACTAAACCCCTGTTTTTGACGCATACTGTTAGACAGGTTAATTCAGTTGGTCGCAGGCTGGATGGTAATTTGAGCTTGAAAATTCTTTGGTTTTATTTGACAGACTTCTATCAGTACCTGCAAATACACAACTGTATTAGACAAAACCCGCAGATCAAATCCACCATCCAAAACAGGCAAATGACTACCTACACTAAACTCACATAGAAAGAAAGGTATATCACTGTTCTATTCCACACTTTGGGAAAAAGCCGCATTCACAAAACTTTCCCCCATGATCAAATGGGAAAGAGATTTACAATGCCAATTCCCCCAAACCAATGGAAAAAGGCACTCAATGCTACTTATAAAGCCACCTCATGCACTGCACTATGGGAACTAACCCAAAAATGAACCCAAAGATGGTACCTAACCCCATCAGTTTTAGCCCACTATAAAGAGAATGCCTCCCCACTCTGCTGGAGGAACTGTGCATGGTCAAACAGTAACCCTCCTACACATAATGTGGGAATGCCCCATATACAACATTTCTGGACAGAGGTCTTTTATATCATCAACACTATGGTAAGCCCCAGACTTAGCCATTCTTAATCTGAATAGTGACCAAGTACCCCCGGATGGGAGGAAAGTAGTAACACATATAATTTTAGCAGCCAGACTCTCAATAACAATATTATGGAAAATGCCCTCACCACCAAAAATGCTTGATGTTGTTAACATGATCCAAACACACTGCACATATGAATTCTTATTGACAACTGATAGGGAGAACTATCAAAAAGAAAGGGCAGCATGGCTGGTGTGGACCAAGTGTTATGAGAAATACACTAGTTGACTCCTTGATTAAATGGGAAACAAAATAGTTAGTTTAATTAATTTAGTTCATTGTTTCGTTATACTGTACAATATAATGCTTCACTATTGCCTATAGATGTGATAGTAGGATATGTACATTGCCTATGTAGGTAACTGCACCTATGTACTTGACAGTGTTCCTCTTTCTAAAGTTGATAAACCAAGTAAAATACATATACCTTAATTCAAAGGTTGGCTGAATTGCCTCCCACCCTTGGGTTCCCAGATGGGGTGTCTAGGTGGGATAGTCAATACTCTTATTGTACATTTAGCACTAATACTGCATCCACTGTTCAAGTTAAACTATGACTCATGTTATGACATTGATCTTGTAAGTAACCCTCCATTATATGTCCTAATGTATAACAGAAAGTACCAATGTTTACTTACCCTTTTGTACTTTTCTTAAAAAAAAAAAACAATAAAAATATTGAAATTTCTAAAAATATCGCTCTTTTAAACATTTGCATAACTATATTGGGATTTACAAAATCAACAGTACCACTTTTTCCTCTGGTTTTCATTTAATACATGCTAGTCCAAGGTCTGAATCCAGGCACTGCCAAGCAATCAACATTTTCATAAAGAGGTCAGCTATAGTATCCATCTTATTTCTCTCACAATGGGCAAGAAGGGTTGTCTTACCAACAAATCCCTAAAATGATTATAGTTTTACAGCTCAAATCAAAATTTCCTAGAAACTGTAATACAGAAAGGTCCTCACCACCCACTAGCTCCCACCCTGGCATCTGGAGGCCTCCTGCCCTAGTAGTATTTACAGAGGTTTGTGGACTAAAGTCTGACCATTTATTTAACGGGTTGTGGGCACTGGGCATGCTACAAATGCCCAAAAAAGCCCCATGTGTAGTATTCTCTGTCTTTCTGTGATACTGCCTCTGCCCTCTTTACACTTACTGGCAATTCCTATTGGTCAAATGACAGCTGGGTATTGCTGTGTAAATACAACAGCTGTAATATTCACTGCTTGCAAAAAACAATCAGTTTAGCGCAAACCTCCTTTCTCTATTCCCGCTGTTAACCTAGATTCTGATCCCTTAGTAGAACAAGCAGCCAAGCACCGGGTATTTTCAGCCAGATGCATCAAATCTCACTCAGTCCTCAGACAGTAATCCGGCAGATAGTGTCTTATTTGTTGTTTTATTTGTTTGTAGAACTAAGATAGAGTTTGGCAAAAACCTCTATGATGCCCAGAACTAAACAACTGAGGACACTATCATGGAACAGTTAACCAAAATAGAGCAGAATCTTCTGTACAGATAGTAGCAACAGCTCAGCACAGGGGGGCTTCCCCTAAGGGTGCAGGCCTTGCAGCAGGTCTGGAACAGTCCCTCTAGCAAAAAGGGATGTAAAGGCAACAATCTATCTCCTGAGAATTCTCTAAGGCCTGCTCACTGTGACCCAGGCAATATGAAGGCCTTCTTTCAGCTTCAGTTGATGCTGGCATAAAGCATCCCAGGAAGATCCCCTCTGGGTGTTGCCTTGGGTGTTCCTGCGACTTTATGGGTGATCCTTCAGCCTCTTTGGTTAGCTAGAATCATTCAGGACTTCTGAAAGCTTCTTCTAAGCCTTAGAAGGTTTTACATTTTCCAGACTGGGTCACTCTTCAGCAGGCAAAGGACCCTGCTACTCTCTGCTCTCAGCCTTATATACATCTCTCAGCCCCCTGCTGGTCACTCTTCTCGACCAGGGATTGGCTGAGTCTGTATACAGGGCCAGCTCAGACTCTGCCCTCTCTTGCTCCCTATGTTTCCATAAAGTTCTGAAAAGACAGGGGGAGACAGGCAAGCCTGCAGCTGCAGAACCCAGAGTAGACAAAAAGCATTCTACAAACTCCACTGGCTACAGCAGAGCCTAAACAACTAACTTTACCTCTCACTACCCTAACACCTGTCTAGGAGGGTGCTACATTTGTAAACATTGTTCAGATATGGGAAGTAAGGCTATAGTGGCAGATAGGACAGATTTTGTGAAAATAATAAAATAATGTTTGGGACAGTATACACAGAAGCAGCAGCGATTCATCATATCTTTTAAAAAAAAAAAAAAGTACAGTGCAGCATTCAAGTAAGTGCATCCAAACCACTTAGGTGTAAAAATAAAATGAAGCATATTTGCTTACAGTTTAATTGCATTCTCAGTTTACATGATGTGTTTCCCAGATTATCACCAAGATTGCCTCTATACTTCCTGCATCTCCTTCCTGATAACCCCATGATTCCTAGTAGGCCCAGTTTTAATGTACTTGTTCTTATTCAGGCTGTGGTAGGATGTTCAGAGTTATGTGATAAGTCCATAGCTAACTACAGTGATGCCTACAAAAACAGGAGGCCCGGCAGAGAGTTTCTGAGGATTGTGTCCAAGACTGGCCCAAACTATCTGCAAAAGACAGAAATGATCAGAGTAATAAAAATCTATATGTATATGTGTTTACTTATATGTGAGTTGATGATCGTGTAGGGTAAAGCACCTGGTGTAGTTCCACAGTTTGGCCATTAATATGTGAACCATGACTAGTAGATCCACCTGGGTTAAGTGTCAGCCCTGTCTCTGGCAGTATTAGAACAACTTGGGTAAGGGATAGATGATGAATAGCCCTGTGAAAGGACCTGGGAGGGAAATAAGACTGGCCATTGTATGTAGGGCAATGTTCTCTATTCCCACAAACATAGCACCATAAATGTGGAAGACCAGAACTGTTTTAGCCTCCCCTTAGGGGAGAAGCCAGAAGATTGCCGTACCTTTGAAATGGGATTGTTATCATTCCTCAGAGGGATGTTGGTTGGAGAGAGGATAAGTTAAAGTGATGTCCAGATAGGATAGTGTGTTAGAGGACCATGGGTATGTGAACTGGGATTGTAAGGAAGTTTTCAAGGTTCTATTAATGTTAATACCCAATATGCTAGATTTTGTTTCATTGACTTTGTAAAGGCAAACTATGTTGAACTTGTTGAGGATCTGGTGTACTGCTGGCAGTGATCTAGCAGGGCCATCTAATGTCAGAATAATGTCATCCGCAAAAAGTGTTATAAGGTAATGTTCTTCCCCCACCTGTATCCCTTTGATGACACTATGGGACCTAATTTTCTCCGCAAGGGGTTCCATCACCAAAGCAAAAATGAGCAGAGACAGGGGACAGCCCTCCTTTAGAGAATTGATCATGTAAAATCAATCATCCTTTGTGACGAGGAGTTTTGCTGGATTACTCCATTGGTATGAGATGTGGTGGTTCCTCAGAGGTTTCGTTATGATGGCTAGTTGTCTGCGTTGCTGCGTGGTGTGTGCCGACAAGTCAATGAACAGCGAGAGCGTCTGCAAGTGTTCTGGTAGTTGATCAACATTTCTAAAGGCCGCCATTAGTTTCTCCTTGGTAGGAAAAAAATGAATGTGGGCTATCGTATCCCTGGGCAGATGAGCGGGGATGTGTTTAGGTTTTGGTAGCCTGTGTATGCGCTCAATTAGTAAATCCTCTAGCAGGAGGTCAGGCAGTGCAGCCTTCATCACGTCTGTGAAGAAGGTCATTAGGTCAGGATTTGTAATCACTTCAGGGATTCCTCGAATTTTAACATTGCTGCATCTGGAGCGATCCTCCAGGTCTGCGATTTTTGTTTTCATCCAAGTGATTTCATCCACATGAGTGTTATGAGCATCTATCAACTCATTAAAAGTAGAAGCAAAGTCACCCATTTTATGTTCAACATGTGTAACACGCTCCCCAATTTCCCTCACTTCTGACTTGGATATAATATCTGCATGGGGTGTGCTTCTCAGAGATACCAACATATCTTTTAATGTGGTGTCTAGTACTGGTTGGTTTACTGTGGGGAATTCAGTGATGGAATCCTGCAGTTCTCTGGTGTCATCTAGAGAGCCTGTCATGTCACTCACCTCCATTGCTGGATCTGGTGTATCCTGATGTTTGTGCTTAGCTTTCACTGGGCTGGACGAACAGGAGGAGGACTGGGAGGCTCTGCCATTTGCCTGCTGTGGGTGAGAGAAGTCTGGGGAGAAGTGCTGCAGGCTCTTCTCTGTGGCGCTGGGGAAGCCACGCTTGTGCTGCTGAGATCCGCCGGTGCCATCTTGGCTGGAGAAGCGACGGGGCTGAGGATAGAGTCCGTCATTCTTCTTGATGGATTCCGGTCCTTTCATTTTTGGGTTATGTAGCGGAGAGATGCCCGACCCGATGTGGGTTATTCTCGCTGTTTTATAGGGCGCTGGACGTTCATCAAATGCTCCGGCGAGCTGGCTGTCTTCAAGTGGCCATCTCCTTCGCTAACCGGCCACGCCCCCTGTCCCATAGACTTTAACGGTGTTCACATGTTCGCACAATTTTTTTGTCTTTTTGCATGTTCTGGTGCGAACTGAACGGGGGGTGTTCAGCTCTTCCCTAGTTTCACAGTGAGATTGGATTTTGTATGGGACTCTATCACAAGATTGGACACTTATGTTATCTTTGATGCATGTATGATTTTTTTTACAGATTTTTGGCCTTTATTTTACCTACATTTGAATGTTTTATTATATGTATGGAGCACTTAAGGGCAACCACAAAAACTGTGGGTCAGAGACCCTCACACCACTCTCCCTCTGTGTCTCCTTGTTAACAGGCCATGTAGTCAGAGGGGCCCCTCTCTAGTCTCTGGTGTCCTTCAGCTGTCTAGTGAGAAGGAGGATACAGGCTGTAATGGTAGGGTACCTTACTCGCTCCTGTAACAGCCCTGGGACAGCGAGTGGTCAGGATCACTACTAGGCGTTGCGGAACAGGTAGATCCCCACAGCTGATTTGACAGCTTCAGGTTATCACAGGAGCAGCAGAGCAGTGCAGAACACTGACTAGCTCAGTACATCAATCTGGGGAGGGATCCAGCAGTTCTCTGTAAGGTATCAGCCTTTCAGCTACTTCTAGCAGCAAACCCGCAAACAACTTTTCTCACTCCTCAGCAACACTTCACTTGTTGTTGGCAATCTTCAACTCCCCTGGCTCTTTCCGAGGCATTTTAATTTATACCCCCCTTCTTTGGCTCCTCCTGCTCTCAGATACTTTGGGTCTAGTAGTTCTTTTGTCCAGCAATAATAATTATATCTCAGACTACATCTCCCAGCATTCAGCATTCCAAGTTCAAAAACTCAAAAGTTCTGGTTACAGGTGGATGGCACAGGAGGCGGCAAATGTTACATGCTCTGTTTTAGAAAGATTTAGTTTGAGGAAGTGGTGTGACATCCATGTTGATATGTCAGTTAATAAGATAGTATTGCTAGAGGAGACTGAATGAGTAAGCTAAAGAATAGAGGGATAGATTTGTGCGTCATCAGCATAGAGGGGGTATTGGAAACCATGAGAGGTTATCAAGTGACCAAAAAAGGGGGTTTAGATAAAAAAGGGAATGGGCTCAAGAACAGAGGCTTGAGGGACCCCTACAGAAAGAGGAAGTGGAGAGGAGGAAACAGATTTGTAGATAACAATGAAGGAGAACTGTGATAGATAGGAGGATAACCATAAAATAGCAGAATCTTGGAGGCCAAGGTAGTAGAGGTAATTTAGGAGTCGCGGGTGATCAACAGTATCAAAGGCTGCAGAAAGGTCTAGTAGTAAGTGTATGGAATAGTGGCCGTTGGCTTTAGTGGTTAGTAAATCAGCAGTAAGTTTTAGTAGGGCAGTTTCTGTGGAGTGCTGTGAGCGAAAGTCAGACTGTAAGGGATCAAGAAGGTTGTTTTCAGTGAAGTAGGAGCTCAGATGGCTGAAAACTAAGTGTTCTAAAAGTTTAGAGTTAAATGGGAGCAAGGAGATGGCTCTTACGTTGCTCGGCCTGGTAGGGTCCAGTGAAGGCTGTTTAAGTATGGGGGTGATCTGTGCATGCTTTAGAGGTGAAGGTAGAGATTGATGTGAGATGTGCATGAGATAGCATAGGATAGAGGAAGAGGCTGTAGTAGTACTAGTGAAGTAACAGGGTTCAGTGGAGGTGAGTGCCTGAAAAAGTTTGGTAACCTCTTCTGCAGTAGCCGCATCAAAAGAGGAAAGTACTGAATGCGCTTCTAGACAGGGTATATTAAGTGGGAAGATATCTGTACAGTGGAGATCAGCTCACGGCCCATAGCACAGCCCATAGCAGAAAAGTAAAAATAGCTTTGGTCCATAGGGGGTGTATAGTTTTGAGAGCTGAAGTGATTCAACTTGTTGTTGGTCATTCTGTAACACCAGACCTTTTACGTATAGGTTGTGTTGCAGACAAGGTCTGTAATTTTACTCTTAGTCCAGGAAAATTTAGAACCTGTCAGGGGGTTGATAACACCAAAACGATTTGAGCATCTATATATATACAAAATCAACAAACTATGTAATATGATTGCCTACCTAAACAGTCCACTCTAACTTTATCTAACCTTATGTGAAAAATTAAACCTGAGCCAAAATAAGACTGTATGTGGCTATTTCAAAATTAAGCATTGCATCACAAAAATTGTATCGGTATTATTCCATGGTGTAGGTAAGTTGGACCTGTCTTTCTTTGTAGACTTTAGAAAACAAGAGCACCAAACAACAGGTCTTCCTTAACATGAGCAACCGTAAACTTCATAACTCCCTACACCTCTGACATCTTTGAGTTTAAACATTTCTACCTGCTATAACCTTATTTAAACAATTAAGCTTTTTATGTGCACCTGATTCTGGGAATAATCTGTCACTGAAGACCTAGACCAGTAGTTGTCAACATATAAGAGATAAGGGTCCCCAACTGTGACCCCTGAAGGGGCTATACATTAAAGTGATATTAAAGGTTTTTTTTATTTTTTATTATTTTTAATAATAAACATGTTATACTTGCATGCTCTGTGCAATGATATTGCACAGAGCAGCCCCAACCTCTTCTAGGGTCCCCCTGGCACTCTTGGCTCCTCCCCCTTGATCAGTGCCCCCCAGTAGTAGCAAGCCACTTGCTATAGGGGCACTGGTGTAGGCTTGCTCCCAAGCCCCGCTCTATGCGTCCAAAAGACACATAGAGCTGCAGCTCCGCCTTGCCCCCCACTCTCTCCTCATTGGCTCACTGGCTGTTATTGACAGCAGTGGGAGCCAACAGCTCTTGCTGCTGCATCTCAGCCAATGAGCAGAGAGGAGCCTGGGACAGCTGAGGCTCCTGTGCATATCACTGGATCGAGAGGGGGCTCATGTGAGTATGCATTGAATACATGATGGTAAAACACCTTCAGCCTTTATAACCACTTGAAAAACTGAGGAGATGGCCAAAGGCTGAAGACATGCTATAGGTATTTTTGAAGATTGTATATCTGCTACAGAAGACAGTGAGAGCCCTTTCACACTCATACATTTTTCTTGAATTTTACCTTGCAAGAAGAATACAAGAAAAATGTTTCCCTTTAAATCCTATGGGACTCTTCACACCACTGCACTACAGGGGTGGTGCATTTTGAAAAGTCCTGTATGTTGCATCTTTGGCATAGTTTTGAAAATCACACCAAAAAGGCAGCTTGAAATGAATTGATATCACTGTAATATTGATTTGCAATTTTGGTACATTTTTGAGTCACATGTCCATTTTTCGCAGGTGCAGGCAACCTAAAAATGCATCAGAACACACAGGAAACGCATCTGAAACACAGCAAAATCCCCCTCTTTTTTTTCTCTTTTTCTTTTACTTTCTCTGCCTTTTTCTTTTTTTTTTCTTTGCTATGTATCCTAATGGTTAAAGGTATGGGGATGCAAAGGTCGATGCACACATATAAAATTGAATGACAAACCAGCTAAAATTGAGTTTTTTTTATTTGCTTGTGAGACCAAATCAGAATTTGTGGTGTTAGACTTCCATATGTGACTAAGGGGGTTATTTACAAAAGGCAAATTCACTTTGCACTGCAAGTGCACGTGAAAGTGCTTTTGGAAGTGCAGTCGCTCTAAATCTGAAGGGTAGATCTGAAATGAGTGGAAGCTCTGCTGATTTTATCATCCAATCATGTGCTAGCTAAAATGCTGTTTTTTATTTTCCTTGCATGTCCCCCGCAGATCTACAGCGACTTTACTTCCAAGGGCACTTGCAGTGCAAAGTGGGTTTTCCTTTATTAAATAACCCCCACAGTGTATCATAAAAAATGGTTCAATAAAGCCTGGGAAAAAAGAAAAACAAAACAAATTTGTGTTTATACCACAATTTTGCTACAGAGCAGTGTCTAAAGGGGCCTTAGGGACTGGGGAGATGTTAAACAAGACTGCTAGAGAGATCACTGCCCTTTTGCAAAATAATACTCTCAATTCAACAACTGGGATCTGCAAAGGGTTGTACAGCAAGTACCAGAGGGTTGCAGGTAGCCCCCAGCTACAGGTTGGGTACCAAAAGACTAGTCTTTTTGGACTTAAATGTTAAACTCTCCTGGAGCTAAGCTTCAAGCAGCCACTATCCCACCATCCAATGAAATTGCCTCGGTCGACAGTAAGTGTTTCAATTGCCTTCCAAATAAAGAATATAAAATAAAAAAAAATAAAAAATACTATTTAAAGTCATAATTTGTCATTTGACTGTCTTCTTATCCTGAATGGAGTTTGCCTTTAAACAATACATTTTTTTAAGGAGGGCCACATCTTTAATTCCCTTTTTGTTAACTGCATTCACTGTTTCATTAGATGTAGTGACCCAGCTCGACCAGAAATACTCTAATGAAATACAACAGACTAATAAATGAGGTGAATTAAGTAGTGTCTGGGAAAACAGTTCATTAGGAGTATTTTGGTTTGTATTCCACACTGTCATTATTTTCAACACAAATAAAATCACTTGACAGAACCTGAGCCTTTATAAGATACCGAAGGTCAGCAAAGTCATAAAAGCAGTGGACACTTGTTTCTCAGTGTTCCTGCAAATTAAAGTTTCATGGATGTGCACTGAAATTTACAGCTGAGGTCAAGGCGCTAGTAATATATAGGCAGGAAGCCATGTTTCTGACAAAAGATTGATGATCACAGCATGGACATTACAGTTTTACTATCTGGTCCAGTAAATAGAATAATGTATATACTTCAATTTTTAAAGTCTTAATAATTAATATTCACACCTATATTAGTTTGGAAGAGGAAACTTTGTGTGCTGCATAGCTGGACTGTTTTAGTCAAAGACAAGGGTCAGTATGTTCACTATATGATATTGTTATATTGTCTTACATATTTGCATAAAATGCAGTTAGATATCCTTAAAGCGGTATTAAACCCAAAACCAAAATTCTAATTTACTGCAGCTTACCAATCATTAGATGCGGTGGCTGAAATATATTTTTTTGGCTTGTTTCCCTCTGTTTTCCCCTGGTGATATGGCCAGTAACACACCTCCCGTATTAGAGTGCCCCACTCTGGACATAGGAGGCACATTTGGACAAAAGCAATGTCAGTCTGGTAGAGGGGAGTGTTATGCCCTGTACACGCGGGTGGACTTTTCAGCAACAAAGGTCCGACAGTCTTTCCGACGGACTTTTGACGGACCTTTGACGGACTTCCGACGGACTTTCGAACGAACGGATTTGCCTACACACGATCACACCAAAGTCCAACTGACGTACGACCGGACTAAAATAAGGAAGTTCGTAGCCAGTAGCCAATAGTTGCCCTAGTGTCGGTTTTCGCCCGTCGGACTAGCATACAGACGAGTGGATTTCTCGATAGGAACTGGGTCCAGCGGAGTTCCGACGTAAAGATTTGAAACATGTTCCAAATCTAAAGTCCGTCAGATTTTCGACAGAAACAGTCCGCTGAAGGTCTGATGAAGTCCACACACGGTCGGATTGTCCGCCGGATTTGGTCCATTAGACCAGTCCGGTCGAAAAGTCCACTCGTGTGAACAGGGCATTTAGATGTACTAGCAAATTTAAAATGGTTGTAAAGCCTTAGGGTTTTTTACCTTAAAGTGTTTGCTACCCTAAAAAAAAAAAAAAAAAATGGATCCTGTACCTTTAAAGCATTTTATACAGCACAATGCCTGTGCTGTGTAATTTGGAATCCTCAACTGGGGGAATCTTTCTTTCCCCCTTTGGATGCCCGTTTTGTTGCACTTAGTGACGATTTCTGGCTGTTGTTGTCTCCTCCGGGCACTCGAGGGAGCTCCCTCCCCTCACGCCGACACTAGCGCTTTGGGACTTGGGGTGGACAGGCAGGGTGGGGACGTGGGGACGCTTGCGCAGCATGACCTTGCATGGCATCGGCAGGATGGGAGGCATTTAAGGCTAGCTGGAAACCACGAGGAGAGACAAATACTTCCTACAGGACCTCGGGTATTTAGCACTAATATCTTTCTATCGCCCACTACAAAGCATTACCCGGTGGCTATTATTATAGCATGGGATTATAGGATGGATTTTTTGTGAAGCATCCTTTTACTCTGTATCTTTTGTTTTGCTGGTTTTTATATCCAGCTTACGTGGATTATATATACTCTCTTCTAGATTATGTGCTGAGTGTCCCCAAATAGGAGTTTCTCATCCTCCTGTTCACCTCTTTTGCAAATTAGACTCTGTAAGTGTAAATTCTATTTTTAGGCACTTGTTGCAATATTTATTATAAGATACTGTATCTTCTCTTTTGATTGAAATACAATTTTTGTTGCTGGTTCTTTCATACCTCCTATGATTGCCTGCAGTCTGGTTTCTGGTCTTATGGTGTCTGCCTGACCCCCTGAACCATTATCAATTGCAATATATCTTGCAATATATATTGGGGTAAGTGGGGACATTTTTGAGATATGTATACACACATATGATAAATATTTAATAAAATAGATACGGTATTTTAACTATAAAACTGTGATAATATATGTATTATGTTTTTTGGTAGAAGGCTCTGATATTTATTTGGACAGCGTCCCCTGAGGAAGCCCCTTTGTAGGGCGAAACATGTTGGAAACTACACTATCGTGTTGTACCTTTAAGGACTGTACTGTATGAGTCTTTTCTAATGCAACTGCGTTGTTTTCATGCATTAATAAAATGTAGACTTTTTACCAAAAAAAAATGTTTCTATTGATTTAACATGCACCTTAAAAAAAATCCCACAAATCTTCATTATACAAAGTAATTTGGCCCTCTCTATCACCTGAAATACCTGGCTGATCCTGCCTGATTCTGCCCTGCCCCCCCCCCCCCCGTAAACTGACCACAGTTTATCATGGATGCTGAGATCTGACACCGTGGTCAGTTTACGTGCCTTCATCATCCACAGCTCTCCTGTGTCCTCCTCTATCCTCTCCTCCGTCCTCTCCCCCTCCCCTCTCCACCTGTCAGCTCCGTGTCTGTGCTCGCCCCCCCATGCTGAATTTACAGTTCATTTTTACACTATCCTCTCCGTTTAATAATGTAAGCTACCCCTGTGTATGTGCCTTATAGAAATAAGCTGCTATATACCTGATTTCAGAGTGTAGCTCAGTGCTCACTTGACTGGCTGTCTCTCTCCTCCCCCCTCCTCCCCTCCTGACTGACTTCAGTGGGGGATTCTCTGCACCACCCGCTGCAGCTGTCAGGCTGAGAAAGGACAGAGCTGGCTGGTCATGTGAGCGCCGAGCGGCGCTCTGAAATCAGGTATATAGCTGCATTTTTTTTTACAAAGCACAGTCACTGGGGCACCTTACATTATTAAACAGAGAGAACTGTATAAAGTGTATATAGTGGCTTAACAAACATTTTAATGCATTCTATGTATTAGGGTAAAACAGGGGCGCTAAACCTTTTGAAGAGCTAGGGCTACTTAACCACTTCAGCCCCAGAAGAATTTACCCCCTTCCTGACCAGAGCACTTTTTACAATTTGGCACTGCGTCACTTTAATGCAATGCTGTACCCAAACGAAATTTGCGTCCTTTTCTTCCCACAAATAGAGCTTTTTTTTATGGTATTTGATCACCTCTGCGGTTTTCATTTTTTTGCGCTATAAATGGAAAAAGACCGAAAATTTTGAAAAAAATGATATTTTCTACTTTTTGTTTTAAAAAAAAAAATCCAATAAACTCAATTTTAGTCATACATTTAGGGCAAAATGTATTCAGCCACATGTCTTTGGCAGTTTATGACTGCCTATCTCATTTCTTGAGGTGCTAAAATGGCAGGGCAGTACAAAACCCCCCCAAATGACCTCATTTTGTAAAGCAGACACCCCAAGGAAATTGCTGAGAGGCATGTTGAGCCCATTGAATATTATTTTTTTTTGTCCCAAGTGATTGAATAATGACAAAAAAAAAAGAAAATTTACAAAAAGTTGTCACTAAATGATATATTGCTCACACAGGCCATGGGCATATGTGAAATTGCACCCCAAAATACATTTAGCTGCTTCTCCTGAGTACGGGGATACCACATGTGTCTGACTTTTTGGGAGCCTAGCCGCGTACGGGGCCCCGAAACCCAAGCACCGCCTTCAGGATTGCTAAGGGCATAAATTTTTGATTTCACTCCTCACTACCTATCACAGTTTTGAAGGCCATAAAATGCCCAGATGGCACAAACCCCCCCCCCCCCCCCAAATGACCCCATTTTGGAAAGTAGACACCCCAAGCTATTTGCTGAGAGGCATGTTGAGTCCATGGAATATTTTATATTTTGACACAAGTTGCGGGAATGTGACAATTTTTTTTTTGCACAAAGTTGTCACTAAATGATATATTGCTCAAACATGCCATGGGCATATATGGAATTACACCCCAAAATACATTCTGCTGCTTCTCCTGAGTATGGGGATACCACATCTGTGGGACTTTTTGGGAGCCTAACCACGTACGGGGCCCCGAAAACCAAGCACCGCCTTCAGGATTTCTAAGGGCGCAAAGTTTTGATTTCACTCCTCACTACCTATCACAGTTTTGAAGGCCATAAAATGCCCAGATGGCACAAACCCCCCCCCCCAAATGACCCCATTTTGGAAAGTAGACACCCCAAGCTATTTGCTGAGAGGCATGTTGAGTCCATGGAATATTTTATATTTTGACACAAGTTGCGGGAATGTGACAATTTTTTTTTTGCACAAAGTTGTCACTAAATGATATATTGCTCAAACATGCCATGGGCATATGTGGAATTACACCCCAAAATACATTCTGCTGCTTCTCCTGAGTATGGGGATACCACATCTGTGGGACTTTTTGGGAGCCTAACCACGTACGGGGCCCCGAAAACCAAGCACCGCCTTCAGGAATTCTAAGGGCGCAAAGTTTTGATTTCACTCCTCACTACCTATCACAGTTTTGAAGGCCATAAAATGCCCAGATGGCACAAACCCCACCAAATAACCCCATTTTGGAAAGTAGACACCCCAAGCTATTTGCTGAGAGGCATGTTGAGTCCATGGAATATTTTATATTTTGACAAAAGTTGCGGGAAAGTGACAATTTTTTTTTTTTTTTTGCACAAAGTTGTCACTAAATGATAAATTGCTCAAACATACCATGGGCATATGTGGAATTACACCCTAAAATACATTCTGCTGCTTCTCCTGAGTACGGGGATACCACATGTGTAGGACTTTTTGGGGGCCTAACTGCATACGGGCCCCCAAAAACCAATCACCACCTTCAGGATTTCTAAGGGCGTAAATTTTTCATTCACTCCTCACTACCTATCACATTTTCGAAGGCCATAAAATGCCAAGATAGCTCACCCCCCCCAAATGACCCCATTTTGGAAAGTAGACACCCCAAACTATTTGCTGAGAGGCATGGCAAGTATTTTGCAGCTCTCATTTGTTTTTGAAAATTAAGAAAGACAAGAAATTTTTTTTTTTCTTTTTTCAATTTTCAAAGCTTTCTGACAAAAAGTGAGGTCTGCAAAATACTCACTATACCTCTCAGCAAATAGCTTGGGGTGTCTACTTTCCAAAATAGGGTCATTTGGGGGGTTTTGTGCCACCTGGGCATTCCATGGCCTCCGAAACTGTGATCGGCAGTGAGGAGTGAAATCAAAAATTTACGCCCTTAGAAAGCCTGAAGGTGGTGCTTGGTTTTCGGGGTCCCGTACGCGGCTAGGCTCCCAAAAAGTCTCACACATGTGGTATCCCCGTACTCAGGAGAAGCAACAGAATGTATTTTGGGGTGTAATTTCACATATTCCCATGGCATGTTTGGGCAATATATCATTTAGTGACAACTTTATGCATAAAAAAAATTGTCTCTTTCCCGCAACTTGTGTCACAATATAAAATATTCCATGGACTCGACATGCCTCTCAGCAAATAGCTTGGGGTGTCTACTTTCCAAAATGGGGTAGTTTGGGGGGGTTTTGAACTGTCCTGGCATTTTATGCACAACATTTACAAGTTAATGTCACACATCACCGACTCTTCTAACCACTTGAAGACAAAGCCCATTCTGACACTTTTTGTTTACATGAAAAAATTATTTTTTTTTGCAAGAAAATTACTTTTAACCCCCAAACATTATATATTTTTTTAAAGCAAATGCCCTACAGATTAAAATGGTGGGTGTTTCATTTTTTTTCACACAGTATTTGCGCAACGATTTTTCAAACGCATTTTTTTGGGAAAAAACACACTTTTTTAAATTTTAATGCACTAAAACACACTATATTGCCCAAATGTTTGATGAAATAAAAAAGATGATCTTAGGCCGAGTACATGTATACCAAACATGACATGCTTTAAAATTGCGCACAAATGTGCAGTGGCAACAAACTAAATACATTTTTAAAAGCCTTTGAAAGCCTTTACAGGTTACCACTTTAGATTTACAGAGGAGGTCTACTGCTAAAATTACTGCCCTCGATCTGACCTTCGCGGTGATACCTCACATGCATGGTGCAATTGCTGTTTACATTTGACGCGAGACCGACGCTTGTGTTTGCCTTTGCATGTTTGCCTTTATCTTGTTTTTAAACTGTTCCTTTCATTTTTTTTTGTTTTTATCATTTTTATAGTTATCTCAGGGAATGTAAATATCCCCTATTATAGCAATAGGTAGTGACAGGTACTCTTTTTTGAAAAAATTGGGGTCTATTAGACCCTAGATCTCTCCTCTGCCCTCAAAGCATCTGACCACACCAAGATCGGTGTGATAAAATGCTTTCCCAATTTCCCAATGGCGCTGTTTACATCCAGCGAAATCTAAGTCATGAAATGCTCGTAGCTTCCGGTTTCTTAGGCCATAGAGATGTTTGGAGCCATTCTGGTCTCTGATCAGCTCTATGGTCAGCTGGCTGAATCAACAGCTACATTCTCAGGTTCCCTGTTGGGACAGGAGAGCCAGAGAAAAACATGGAAGGCTGTGGGGGGGGGCATTCCCTCCCACTGCTTGTAAAAGCAGTCTAGAGGCTAATTAGCCACTAGGATTGCTTTTACATGAAAGCCGACTGCTGGCTGAAAAGAATGATACCAAGATGATACCTAAACCTGCAGGCATCATTCTAGTATAACCACTCAAAGTCCAGCAACATACCAGATTGATTGGTGGGTATGCCCACCATTAGAATACCTCCCTTCATCCACCCACTTCTAATGATGGGCATACATGCATCGTTTATATATGTCGAAGCATGGGGGCATCCTCCCGCAAAAGGTAGGAGCAAATCGCTCCTCCGCCCACTGCTGCCCCCACGCTTCGGCATATATGCTGAAGTATGTAACTGTGGTTGTGAAATCACCTCCGACAGCGCTGGAGTCACGGCTTTATGTATCGTGGGAGCAAACGCTGTTGCTGTCAAGATAAATAAATCCGCGCTGCAACTGAATGGTGTACCTGCTAAGCAAATGATGGTTAACAACAAAACAAAGTAACATTACAGTATAACAGTAAGACTTACCATACCTGCAAAGCAAATACAAAAAAAAACATAATAAAAAATAAAACATTTAACACAACCTGTGCCTAAAAATATATATATGCCGAAGCATGGGGACATCCTCCCGCAAAAGGTAGGAGCAAATCGCTCCTCCGTCCACTGCTGCCCCCACGCTTCAGCATATATGCTGAAGTATGTAACTGTGGTGGTGGTGAAATCACCTCCGACAGCGCTGGAGTCACGGCTTTATGTATCGTGGGAGCAAATGCTGTTGCTGTCAAGATAAATAAATCCACGCTGCAACTGAATGGCATACCTGCTAAGCAAATGATGGTTAACAATAAAACAAAGTAACATTACAGTATAACAGTAAGACTTAGCATAGCTGCAAAGCAAATACAAAAAAAAAATAGTAAAAAATAAAACATTTAACGCAACCTGTGCCTAAAATATATATATGCCGAAGCATGGGGGCATCCTCCCACAAAAGGTAGGAGCAAATCGCTCCTCCGCCCACTGCTGCCCCCACGCTTCGGCATATATGCTGAAGTATGTAACTGTGGTGGTGAAATCACCTCCGACAGCGCTGGAGTCACAGCTTTATGTATCGTGGGAACAAACGCTGTTGCTGTCAAGATAAATAAATCTGCTCTGCAGCTGAATGGCGTACCTGAAAACAAAAAAATGGTTAACAATAAAACACAGTAAACCGTAAAGTATAAAAAAATTGCATAACAAAAAAGCAAACATGATAAAAACATAATAACAATAACACATTGCAGAATAGAATACAGTAAAAAAGAGCAGAACAATAGAGAGACAACAATAAAACGACAACTATTTTTTTTTTTTTTTTTTATATTTTTTGGGGGTTTTTTTTTTTGTTTTTTTACTTTTTTTTTTGTTTTTTTTTTGTTTTTTTTTACACTTTTCTTTGTAAGCTTAATAACTGTAACCGTTTCCAGGTTCGGGTCTCTCAAAATGCGATGGCATCTTGGGAGACCCTGTGAAAGTTTGTCCTAGTCTGTGCAGTGCTGTACCCTACGCTAAAACTCAACTAGTGTATGGTAGCGTTCAAAACATTCACCAATGCAAAGACCAGGATTGTCAGGACAGGAGGGACAATAATAGCGGGTGTCATGCCTATATCCGCGCTTTCTGCAGACACAGCATTTTCTTTGGGGGGCTCGTTGGGTAGGGGTACGCGGGAGGACATAAGGAAAATGCCTCTCATGCAGCTGGCTTACTGCATTTGGATTGGGAAGGTGAGGTGGAGCACCGTCTGGAAACAGAAGGGCTCTGACGATCTCTTCCTGGAATTTAAGGAAGGATCCAGTCCGTCCTGAAGCTCTGTATAGCACATGAGCGTTCAGCAAAGCCAATTGAAATAAGTATACACACACTTTTTTATACCAGCGTCTGGCCTTACGGGCAACTAGGTACAGCGCCAACAACTGGTCGTTGAGGTCCACCCCTCCCATATTGAGGTTATATTCGTGGACACAGAGGGGTTTCTCCACAACACCAGTCGCCGTAGTAATTTGGACCGTCATGTCTGCATGAAGGGAGGTAAGAACGAAAACATTCTTATTATCCCTCCACTTCATAGCGAGCAAATTATTACACTGCAAGCAGGCTCTCTCCCCCAGCCTAAGACGGGAATCTACAAGCCGCTGGGGAAAGCCCCGGCGATTAGGTCGCACGGTGCCACATGCTCCAATCTGCTGATCAAAAAGGTGACTAAAAAGTGGCACGCTCGTGTAATAATTGTCCACATATAAGTGGTACCCCTTTCCGAATAAGGGTGACACCAAGTCCCACACAATCTTGCCAGAGCTTCCTATGTAGTCAGGGCAGTTTGTCGGCTCTACGTGACTATCTTTGCCCTCGTAAACCATAAAACTACATGTATAGCCTGTGGCCCTGTCACAGAGCTTATACATCTTGACCCCGTATCTGGCACGCTTGCTGGGAAGGTACTGTTTGAATGACAAGCGGCCAGAAAACGTAATCAGGGACTCATCAATGCAGACAACTTGATGGGGAGTAAACAAGTCTGCAAAACGTTGGTTGAAGTGGTTTACGAGGGGCTGAATTTTGTAGAGCCGATCGTATCCAGGGTCTCCACGAGGACAACAGAGTTCATTGTTGTTGAAGTGCATGAACCGCAAAATCTGCTCGTATCGTGCCCTGGCCATGGAAGCAGAGAACACAGGCATATGGTGAATTGGGTCAGTGGACCAATATGACCGCAACTCACTCTTTTTGGTTATGCCCATGAGGAAGGAAAGGCCCAGAAAGATCTTAAATTCGGAAACTGTAATTGGTTTCCAATCTCTAAGGGAGGACTGGGGAATAGTGGCGATGTGTTGACCAGCGTACAAATTGCTTTGGTCCACAATAGATCTATAGAGATCTTCGGTGAAAAACAGCGAATAAAAATCAAGTGGCGTAAAATCAACTGTTTCCACATGAATGCCGGGTTGGCCAGTGAATGGGGGAAGTACGGGTGCTGCAGAAGTGGTGGGTTCCGAATTCGGATTGGCGAATGCAGCAGGAAGGGCAATATGGGCACGACGGGCCTGTGTTCGTCTTCTTGGTGGCAGCGGGACACTACTTGTGCTTGCCACCTCACCAGCTAGAACTGCACTTATGGGACTCGCCACGTCACCAAGTGTTACTGCAGTGCTGGATGTACGACCAGGGTGTACTAGGCCGCTGGTGCTTGCCAGCTCACCAGAAGGAATAGCGGCACTAGTAATTCTCTGTTCCAAATGAGGGACCTGTGGTTCTTGCACCTCAACAGCAGGGGAAGAAGATTGGGGTCTGACTTTGGCAGGAACCACAACTCCGTCGTCAGAGCTATCTGTCATGGAGCCGCTGCTGTCTACAGGTTCGTATTCTGAGCCTGAATCTGACAGATGAGTGACTTCCTCTTCACTATCTGTCATGCTCAGAAACGTGTAGGCCTCTTCACTAGTGTACCTTCGATTTGCCATTTTGGGCTCTAAATTTAGTGGTACACTAGTGAGACTCACAGGCAAAAAAGCTCCTGACTGTTAGCGACTGATTCAAAACACTACCAAAAAACTGTTAGCGATTGCAGGGATCAGGCCTGACTCTGCGAACACTGCAGTTATGTGTTTAGTGTTTTGTAAGTGACAGTGATCGATCGATACTGCACTTGGGTGGGTAGGGCTGGGCTGAGGGGCAAAACGCAGGTGCTAGCAGGTATCTGGGCTGATCCCGCTAACACTGCATTTTTGGGGACCCTAAACTGCTGGGGACGCTAGTATAGATCTGATCGGATCAGATATTGATCCGTTCAGATACTATACCACTAAGGGAGGTGTATGCTGCGTGCGTGGGTGTTAGCGGTACTGGCACTAACCTGACGCTGCCTGGGGTGACGCAGACCTTATCTGACCCTAAAAACGTAACTTATATCACTGCCGGGCAATTAGGGGGTTAAACCTTTATTTGGTAATAAACGGCGGGTGCCCTAAAACTATAATAAACAAACTAACTAACCAGCGTCACCCGTAACACTTATACAGTGATCACTGGTGAAAGGGTTAACTAGGGGGCAATAAGGGGGTTAAAACCTTTATTAGGTAGTATACAGGGGTCCCTGTCACTATAAAACACTGACAGCGAACCTATATACTTACCTCCTGTCACGAACACGTACTTACCGAGGCCGAGATGCCGAGAGCGGCTCGCCCTTACGACCACGCGCACCCAGACCCCCGAAATGGGTACAGGAGGCTGGGGGCACGCGGAGGCACGGGCTTCCGGACGGATAGCAGGTTCAGAAGCTGGAAGCGGGTGCCCCGGGATCCGGGGGGAAGCAAGGCTGCAAACACAAGCAAAAGTTAGGGAATAGGCAGGTATAATAAGGATAGTCCAGCAGAGAAGTGGTTAACCAGGCCAGGGGTTAGGTACACAGATCAGGCAGAGGTTACTTAGGGACAATCCAGGAGAGTAGTGGTTAATTCAGGCAGCAGGGTTCGGTACACAGATCAAGCAAGGTACTAGGGACAATCCAGGAGAGTAGTGGTTAATTCAGGCAGCAGGGTTCGGTACACAGATCAAGCAAGGTACTAGGGACAATCCAGGAGAGTAGTGGTTAATTCAGGCAGCAGGGTTCGGTACACAGATTCAGGCAAAAGCACTAGGGAACACAGGCTCAAGGAACAGGGGAGAGCTGACGACAAACCAGCAACCCGACTGGGTGCTGGAGCCGTCAGATATAGCCCCCGTGCCCGGCGAGCGCGTCAGTGTGACGCGCTACCGGGCACCCGCACGGGCCACGGCGCGCACACGGGGACCGCCGTGCACCCGCGCGCGCCGCACCATCAGGCCGCGGACGGGTGTGCGGCGAAGCGCTCGTCCCGTGCGCATGCGCACCGGAGCCCGGCGAGCGGAGACGCTCCCTGGCTCCTGACAGTGCCCCCCTCCTAAGGGCGGACACTGGACGCCAAGGCTGGCCATTAGTTCTGGATGATCTTGATGAAATGCTCGAATTAACTGTGGAGCGTGTAGATTCCTGGCGGGCTCCCAGGAATTATCTTCGGGGGGGTACCCCTTCCATTGAATCAGGTACTGTAACTGTCTGCCCCTCTTCCTGCAACCAAGAATGGATTCCACTTCGAATTCATTCTCGCCATCGATTCTGACTGGCGGAGGAGGAGGTTCTTTTCTTCCTGGAAAAGGGCTGGGCACCACAGGCTTCAATAGTGACACATGAAAAACGGGGTGAATCCGGTATGTCTTGGGAAGTGTCAATTCCACCGCCACAGGGTTGATAATCCTCTTGACTTGAAAAGGCCCAATAAACTTAGGCCCGAGCTTACGAGATGGCAGTGGTAATTTTAGATTGATGGTGGACAGCCAGACCTCGTCTCCTACGTCAAATTTTGGGTTTGTCTTCCTGCCCCGGTCGTACTGCTTCTTATAGTCCTCCTGGGTCTTGCGTAATGTATCTTGAATTTTTTGAAAATTGGACTGTAATGAGACTATCCTATCCTGGACTGCAGGAACTGCCGTTTCGGGAATGTTGTTAGCGAAGGATGTGGGATGGAACCCACAATTGGTCCAGAAAGGAGTCTGGTTGGTGGAGGCATGGATAGAATTATTGTACGCAAATTCAGCGTAGGAGAGGAGGCTCGCCCAATCATCCTGAGAACCCGAGCAGAAGCATCGGAGGTACTGCTCTAGCGTCTGGTTGGTCCTCTCTGTCTGACCATTGCTTTGGGGATGATAAGCTGAAGAGAGACAAATGTTGATACCCAAAGTCTTGCATAGTTCCCTCCAGAATTTGGACGTGAACTGAACGCCTCTGTCTGACACGATGCTTCTTGGTATTCCATGGAGCCTAACGATCTCCTTGAGAAAAATGTTGGCCGTGTCTACGGCAGAGGGAGTACCCCTCATGGGCAGAAAGTGGGCCATTTTGGAAAGGCGGTCGACAACAACTAGGATGGTGGAGAAACTCTCTGAGCTGGGTAGGTCAACGATGAAGTCCATGGACACGTCAGCCCATGGTCGTTCCGGAATGGGCAAAGGTCTGAGCAAACCCCAGGATTTGGTGTTCTGGCCCTTGTTTCTCTGACATAGGGGACAGGACGCCACATATTCCCTACAGTCCCTTCTCCATCCTGGCCACCAAAAAGAACGAGAAAGGAGTTCGGCCGTCTTCTTGTTCCCGAAATGTCCTGCCATCTTGTGATCATGACACATCTGAAGGGCTAAGGACCGAGTCACTTGAGGTACAAATATTTTTCCCTTAATCCAGAAAAGGTCTTCATATTTTTTTAGGGAATGCACAGCTGATTCCGTACAAGTGCCTGATGAAGATTTGATGGAGGATATTAAGTCTGCTTGAGTTAGTCCAAGAAAATTTTGAGGAGAGAGGATCGTGCTGGGTGTTGGTGTTTGGGAGTCTGCGGAAAACATTCGTGACAGGGCATCGGCCTTCCCGTTCTTTGCCCCAGGTCTGTATGCAATATGGAAATTAAAACGAGAGAAGAACAGGGCCCAACGGGCTTGGCGGGGTTTTAACCGTCTTGCTGTTCTGAGGTACTCGAGGTTTTTGTGATCCGTAAAGATCATCACCGGATGAACTGCCCCCTCCAGCAGATACCTCCATTCCTCCAAAGCAAACTTTATAGCCAACAGCTCTCTGTCACCCACGTCGTAATTGAGTTCCGGTGGGCTGAGTCTCCGAGAAGCGAAAGCTACTGGATGCAAGATGGCCTTTGGTCCCTGTCTCTGGGAAAGAATTGCTCCGGTTGCAATTTCTGATGCGTCTACCTCCAGTACGAAGGGTTGAGTCGGGTCAGGATGGCAAAGGATTGGAGCAGAACTGAATAGTTCTTTTAACTTAAGGAAAGCCTCTTGAGCGGCTGCGGACCACTGGAACGAATGATGCTGCCGAGTTAGTTGGGTAATAGGTGCCACGATGGCAGAGAATCCCACGATAAATTTCCGATAGAAATTGGCGAACCCGATAAACCTCTGTACTGCTTTTTTATTTGATGGAGCTGGCCACTCCTGAATTGCCTGAATCTTCTGGGGGTCCATTGCAACCCCATTGGTGGAGAGTATGAATCCCAAGAATTGTATGGTTGATCTCTCAAACTCACACTTTTCGGCTTTTAGGTATAGCTTGTGTTGCAGAAGAATAGCAAGAACTGTTTTAACGTGCCTCCTGTGCATCTCTAGCGTAGGGGAGAAGATGAGGATGTCGTCCAGATACACCACCAGGAAGTCATCTAGATATTGTCGGAAAATGTCATTCACTAGATGTTGGAAGGTGGCTGGAGCATTGCATAGGCCGAATGGCATCACTAAATATTCGAAGTGACCGAATCTGGATCTAAAGGCCGTCTTCCATTCGTCTCCAGCCCTGATCCTGACGAGGTTGTAGGCCCCCCGGAGGTCAAGTTTGGAGAACACCTTGGCCGATCGGAACCTTTGAAATAGCTCAGGAATGAGCGGCAACGGGTATCGGTTCTTAATTGTGATGTTGTTGAGTTGTCGATAATCTACGCAGGGTCTTAGGGTACCATCTTTTTTCCCCACGAAAAAGATACCTGCTCCGGCGGGTGAGGATGAAGGGCGGATGAAACCTTTCTCCAGATTTTCGTCTATGTACTGCTTTAGAGCCTCCAGTTCGGTTTCAGAAAGGGGAAATATCCGGCCAAATGGAATCTCGGAACCAGGAAGAAGGTCAATTGGACAGTCGTAGGCCCTGTGAGGTGGTAGGCGGTCAGCCATTTGTTTACTGAAGACCTCTTGAAACTCGAGATACTCAGAGGGGACGTGTTGGAGGTTGTTTGGCGGTACCGCCATTGTGGCACAAACTTTGGAATCCGGAAGCAGGCAGTGTTGGGAGCAATACTGAGAAAGGAAGGATACTGACTTGGTGCTCCATTTGATTAGCGGATCGTGGGCTTGCAACCATGGTAGGCCAAGTATGATGGGGAAGATTGGTGAGCGAATTAGGTCGAGCCGTAAGAACTCCCGGTGGCCGGAGTCTGTGACTACTGAAATAGGTTGGGTCTCCTGGGTGATGGGACCCGAGCAAGGAAGGGATCCGTCGGCTAGGTGTATTTGTAGATCCTGCTCTTTGGTTCGTAGAGGGATCTTCAATCTGTGTGCCAAGGCGGAATCTATGAAGCAGCTGCAGGCCCCGGAATCAACGATGGCCTGCAGGCGAGTCTCCTTTTCCGGAAGCTGCAGAGAAACAAACAACATCACATAAGCCTTAGGGATGTTATGGTTAGGAAAGTTCAATATGTTTGACTGAGGAAACTTACTGGGCCTGATCGGACAGCTGCGCAAGAAGTGCCCGGTTCCTCCGCAGTAGAGGCAAAGGTTAGACTGCCGCCTGCGCTGCTTCTCCTCAGAGGTCAATGGACCTCGGACCAACCCGAGCTGCATTGGTTCGACTTCAGGGACCGATGCAGTGGTAACTGAAGGTGAAGTTTGAGGTACTGTAGAGTGAGGTCGTGGCGACGCCCAGGCAGGGCGAGGCTGCTGAAACCGTTCTGAGCGCCGCTCTCGAAGGCGCCGATCGAGCTTTGTAGCTGCTTGGATGAGTTCCTCTAAGGAAGCAGGGGTCTCCATCCTAGCTAACTCATCTTTGAGTAACTCAGACAGGCCTTGGCGATACTGGTAACGTAGGGCCGGCTCGTTCCAGTTGGTGTCAGCCGCCCACTTACGGAACTCTACTGTATAGTCCTCAATAGGTCTTCTTCCTTGGGACAAATGGTGCAAGATAGCCTCTGCGGTGGCCATGCGTTGCGGATCATCGTAGAGCTGGGTCATACTCTCAAAGAATGCTTCGATAGTGTTCAGGGCAGGGCTGCTCTGTTCCATCAGGCTGTGGGCCCAAGCCTGGGGTTCCTCGGAAAGCAGGGAAATGACAAACCCCACCTTGACGATTTCTGAAGAGAAGGTTCTTGGCTGTAGGGCGAAGTAGAGGGAACATGCGTTTTTAAAAGCCCTAAACTTCTTGCGATCTCCCGAGAACCGTTCAGGTGTAGGGACCCTGGGCTCAGGAAGGGCCATGACCACAGTGGGGTTGGCCGGAGCTTGGGGAAGCGGACCCCCACTGCTGGGTGCAGGAGCTGCGGCTGCGGAGGGTAGTAACCCGGTGATCTGCTGTAGGCGGTTATCAATTTGTGTATAACCTTCTTGTAGCTTCTGTACGGAGTCCGCCAGGGTAGACACTTGCTGGCACAGGATCTCCAGAGGAGAGCGCGCTCTGTCGGCCTCAGACATCTGGCTGGTTTGTACTGTCACGAACACGTACTTACCGAGGCCGAGATGCCGAGAGCGGCTCGCCCTTACGACCACGCGCACCCAGACCCCCGAAATGGGTACAGGAGGCTGGGGGCACGCGGAGGCACGGGCTTCCGGACGGATAGCAGGTTCAGAAGCTGGAAGCGGGTGCCCCGGGATCCGGGGGGAAGCAAGGCTGCAAACACAAGCAAAAGTTAGGGAATAGGCAGGTATAATAAGGATAGTCCAGCAGAGAAGTGGTTAACCAGGCCAGGGGTTAGGTACACAGATCAGGCAGAGGTTACTTAGGGACAATCCAGGAGAGTAGTGGTTAATTCAGGCAGCAGGGTTCGGTACACAGATCAAGCAAGGTACTAGGGACAATCCAGGAGAGTAGTGGTTAATTCAGGCAGCAGGGTTCGGTACACAGATCAAGCAAGGTACTAGGGACAATCCAGGAGAGTAGTGGTTAATTCAGGCAGCAGGGTTCGGTACACAGATTCAGGCAAAAGCACTAGGGAACACAGGCTCAAGGAACAGGGGAGAGCTGACGACAAACCAGCAACCCGACTGGGTGCTGGAGCCGTCAGATATAGCCCCCGTGCCCGGAGAGCGCGTCAGTGTGACGCGCTACCGGGCACCCGCACGGGCCACGGCGCGCACACGGGGACCGCCGTGCACCCGCGCGCGCCGCACCATCAGGCCGCGGACGGGTGTGCGGCGAAGCGCTCGTCCCGTGCGCATGCGCACCGGAGCCCGGCGAGCGGAGACGCTCCCTGGCTCCTGACACCTCCCTAACTAGCGTCACCAGTGACACTAATACAGCGATCAGAAAAACAATCGCTTAGTGACTCTGGCGACGGGGGGTGATCACGGGGTTAAAATTTTATTAGGGGATGGTTAGGGGGTACACTAGACCTAAAGGGGGCTAACCCTAACTGACCTAACACTTATAACTGTCACAAACTGACACCAATGCAATAATCCGAAAAAAAAAAAACTGCTATTGGTGTCACTGTGACAGGGGGTACAGGGGGGTGATCGGGGGGTGACTGGGGGGTGAAAAGTGTACCTGCGTGTTCTACTGTAAGTGTAGTGTTGTGCAAACTCACATTGATGTCTTCTCATCAATGGAACGAAAAGACCGGCTTGAGGAGAGATGACATCACTTCCTCCGCTTCTGTTTACATTACAGAAGTCGAGGAAGCTTGTCATTCGCCAGGAGCGATTGCGAGGGGGTGGCCACGAATGAGTGGCCTCCCCCTCACCTCTGATCGCCCCTGACCTGAATCCGACCGCCGCAGGCATCAAGGGGGGTCCAATCGGACCCCCCCGCCCGCGGGCAGGCAGGGACGTACAGGTAAGCCCTTATGCCTGCCCATGCCATTTTGCCGACGTACATCGGCGTGCGGCTGTCAGCAACTGGTTAAAGTGATTGTAAACTATCGCATTGTAAAACAACCCATTCAGTTTAAAATAGAAATGAAAGGCAAAACATTTCTGTAAAAAAAACATAAATAAATGTTTTTCCCTTTTTTATAAGTGATCACAATCCCTCTGTGCTCAGCTGCATAAGAGCTGGGGGGGGGGGGGGGGGAGCAGCACACTGAGCTTCCCAGTGAATGGCTGTGCAGCTTGGGGCGTGTCAGAACAAGTCTGATCATTGGAGAAGAGCACTCTGAGTTCCTAGCATAGCTGGAGAACTGACCACGGTGTGCTCTCCTGCTTATTATGGTCAGTTTTTAATATGAAAGCAGAGGGACTGGCAGGAACACCAGGGATTTCACACAAAGGAAGCAATACAAAGAGAACAGGATACTTTCTCATACAAGTACATGGTACAGCAGGCACATATCAGGAAAGCTTTATGTGATTTGGCAACCGATCCCGGGCCACAATTAAATGAAATGGTTCGGAATTTAACATTTTTTATTTTGAATAGCATAATGAACTTTTCCTTCCTGCAGCTGCTGAATGCCATCGGGAGTGAGAGGAGGAGAAGCCGGCTTTCAGCAGAGGATCAGTTCTTGTATATGCTGCCCCCGCTGCCCCTCCTGTCCAAGTGTAAAACAGAATATGACAGAGAGGCTGCACAGACCCCCTAGAACATGGGGCAGCCTCGCCATTGTGACCCCTGATGCTACACCAGTGGTTGGGAGGTATGGAAAAAACACGTCTCCACCCCCTAACCGAAAATATAAATGAGCCCTTACTGTCCAAAGCCCCCTTTAAGGATGCTTTCACAACGATGCACTGTGATTTACCCACACCATGCGTGCAGCGCACTATACCTGCGCCTTTTTCTGGGGGTTTGTTGTGCTTTGGCATAAACTTATTATATCTATTATTTTTTGTGGTGCACTTTCTGAAAGCACATCAAAACTCCTGCATTCAGTTTGAGGTCAAGGGCCACATCAGAGGGCTCAGAGGGCCACATGTAGCCCGCGGGTCATGGATTGAGCACCTCTGGGGTAAAAAACCTTTTGTGCTGCAAATGCCCCCCCAACCCCCCCTCTTATACTTACCTGAGCCTGATCTCGATCCAGCAATGTGTACGAGAGTTGCAGCTCTTGTCCTGGCTCTCTCCCTCTTCATTGCACAGTAATGACAGCAGGGGGAGCCAATAATTGCTGCTGCTGTTAATCACACTCCGTGAAGAGGGAGCGGGGGGCAGGATTGAGCTGCCTTTTCTGTATCAATGTATGCAGACAAGCCCACACAAGTGCCCCATAGGAAGCAGCTTCCTATAGGGGTACTTGCCAAAGAGGAGGAGCCAGGAACACGGGGGGGGGGGGACCCCGCAGATGAGGATTAGTGCTGCTCTGTGCAAAGCCATTGCACAGATCAGGTAAATATGATATGCGTGTTATTTTAAAGGAAAAAAAGCTAATATTTTTTTAATCAGTTAAAGCAAACTTTTTACTTTTGGGATAAAGGTTTTATATGAATAAATAAAAAATGATCATTTTAAGCACCCCTGCCAGTATTAAATGGTTTGTCTCATCCCTGTGACTGCAAAAGAACTTGTTCTGTAAAAAAAAAAAAAAAAAATCAGACTTACTGTCTGAAAAAACAGATGAAAATAGAAAAAGAAAATGAATGCAGCCATCATGTCACAGTATTGGTAAACTGCAATATAATCAATGTTTCCTTTTGGGTTTAAAACTGCTTTAAGAAATGGCAAAGGAAAAAACAAATGCACTTTTCTGGCAATGCCGACTTTGTATGACAGAAATATGATTGCCATAAAGATAACAAAATGTACAAACTTAAAAAATGTGAAATAATATTTACAAAAATATGGCATTTCAAATAAATATTATAGTGTATATAAATACATTTTTATTCATTTTGCATAGAGTAGGGAGGGGGGATTAAAACCCCTGCCATGTTTTTATTGATGTGTCCCTGCATGATAGATTCATCCTCTCTATTTGTCATGGCAACTAGGAATTTTTGGGTTGTCACTGGAACAAAAATCAAGACGAGATCTTCCACTGGGGAAACATGTTCCTGTGACAACTGTCTAACAGGAAAGTGAAGAGACTCTTATCAATGGGACAGAAATTTCTCGACAAATAGTATTTTGAATCAGAGACAAGTTGCAAAATTAAGATTTGAGCTAAAGATTATAGAAACAGTGATGATCTTAAAGGGTTTGCTATAGAGCTCAGTAAACACAAAGTTATGACCCTCTATAGTCTTTATGAATAACTCCAGAAACAGAACAAAAAGAAAGGAAAAAAGGAGTTGATTGTAAATGTGACCCCCGCCCCCTTGTGACGTCATCGACCCAGCCGCGGTCAATGATGTCACAAGGGGGTGTGGTCCACCTCTGACATTATCAGGTGACTCCGTCTTTTAGTTACTTAAATAATGTCTTCAATGAGAACAGAGGATGGTCTGACAATGAATCTACACTGGTGGACTTTTTTTTTTTAAATAAAGGATTTCTCAAAAACTCGTTAAAGGGGGCTTCCAGATTTTGATAAGCCCCCCCCCCCGACCCCAACAACTGCCAGCCAGGATTGTGTGGAAGGGGCCTGTCATGTCATGTGGCCTGGTTCAGGGGGAGCACTCGCTTGCCCACCTTTCCTGGCCTGCCGAGCCTCATGCTCGGATAAGGATTCAGTATTGATTTTGGGGGGCTTTAGGCCATTTTTTTTTTTTTTGTTGGCTCAGTCTTGCGCTAATATGAACGTTCTTTAGATAAGTGCAGTCAAACAGATTCCTATGATACCAAAGAGTTTCTTTTTTTTACACTGTAGACATGTTCTATGAAAGCCTGTACAAGGGATGCCAAACATTAATCTTTAAGTCAGTGGAACATTTCTTCTCATGAAACTTCCACTGAACCTGACTATATCTTTCTTTCTATGCAACCTGTTCAGTAGTATTTAAAGAAGACCTCTCATATCAAAACAAGATATTGGGGTTGACTTACTAAAACTGGAGAGTGCAACTTTTTTTTTTTGCCAAAGCTTAATTGAACAAGCTGAAGCTAGAAACGAATTGGTTGCCATGGACAGCTGCACCAGACCTTGAACTCTCCAGTTTTAGTTAATCAAGCCCCATTGCGTTGTTGGTGCTGACATTTCTGAATACCGCTTCTCACCTACCTTCTTTGGAAGAGCAAATGATTAGCAGTCTTATACCAAACAATCTACATTTGTGTCTATGCCCCTTCCTCCACGACATCATGACGACTGGGCTAATCCTGTGTGCGTTGTCCTGTGTCCTCTCTCGATAGTGCTGAACACTGAGACCTTCTCTAACAGTGACACCTCCATGAAATGTATGCCATGTCTGCTTTAATGTGGTGAAAATAAATGTATGAGGTTTAATTCCAAGGTAAACCTCAGCATTATAGGACTGCATCAATCAAGCATATTTGTTTGTTTTATTTTTTTCCAGTTACAGCTTATCAGCAAATGAATACATATAGATGAAAACAAATAAAGCTTTTGTTTTTTCTTTTGCTTTTTTGTAGTAGTAGATTTAGGTGTAATCTGCCAATTATTTGCAATAGCCTTTACAATAAGTGCTATTTATTATGAATATTATATGCTGGACCTTGGATTTATAGGGGTTGACTTGCTAAAGTCAAATAGGCTGTTCACTTTGCAAGGGAATTTTCACTTTACCAGGAAATGAGCCTTTAGCTTAGTGAATGAGGTGAAGAGCTGCTGACTTCCTTCATCCAACTATGTGCAAGCAAAAATACAGTTTTTTCATTATTTTCCTTGCACATGACTGGGCATTTTTTCAAATTGAATTTTCACCACATTCAGCATGCTAACTTGTTAAGTGATATTTTTCTTGCAAAGTAAGTAGACTATTAGCCTTCAGTAAATAAGCCCTGTGAAGTATATTAACCCTTTCATGACTAAGCCTATATTTGAAATTTGGTGTTTACAAGTTAAAATCCGTATTTTTTGCTAGAAAATTACTTAGAACCCCCAAACATTATATATATATTTTTAGAAGAGAATCTAGAGAATAAAATGGCGATTGTTGCAATATTTTTTATCACACGGTATTTGTGCAGCGGTGTTTTAAACGCAAATTTTTGGAAAAGTGACACTTTCATGAATTTTAAAAAATCCAAACAGTAAAGTTACCCCAATTTTTTTGTATAATGTGAAAGAGGATGTTACGCCGAGTAAATAGATACCAAACATGTCACCCTTTATAATTGCACGCACTCGTGGAATGGCGACGAACTAGGGTACCTATGAATTTCCATAGGCGACGCTTTAAAAAAATTTTACGGTTACCAGGTTTGAGCTACAGAGGAGGTCTAGGGCTAGAATTATTGCTCTCACTCTGACGATCACGGCGATACCTCACATGTGTGGTTTGAACACCGTTTACATATGCGGGCGCGGCTTCCGTATGCGTTTTCTTCGCTGCGCGAGCTCGCGGGGACAGGGGCACTTTAAAAAATTTTTTTTTTTATTTATTTATTTATTTTATTTATTTTTGTACTTTTATAAATTGTGTTTAAAATTTTTTTTTTTTTTACTTTTATTGCTGTCACAAGCAATGTAAACATCCCTTGTGACAGTAATAGGTGGTGACAGGTACTCTTTATGGAGGGATGGGGGGTCTAAAAGACCCCCCATCCCTCCTTTACACTTCAAAGTATTCAGATCGCTGAAAACGGCGATTCTGAATACTGTGTACTTTTTTAAATTCGGCGCCATTGGCAGCCGAGTAAACGGGAAGTGACGTCATGACGTCGCTTCCGCGTTTACAATTAGAAGGCTGGAACGAAGCCGCTCACAGCTTCGTTCCAGCCCGCCCCCAGCCGCCGAAGATTCCCGATTGGACACCGGGCCTCCCGATCGCACGGGAGGCCCGGTAACAGCGGCGGGAGGCGGCGGGAGGGGGGGGATGTCCCCTCCCGCTCCTCCGGTATAACAGCTGAGCGGCTTTTAGCCGCATCGGTTGTTATACTCGGGTAGCCGATCGCCCGCTGAAAACAACGGTACCGGGATGATGCCTGCAGCTGCGGGCATCATCCCGGTATAACCCCGGAAAGCCGAGTACGCATATGTGCGTACGGTCGGCGGGATGGGGTTTTAACTACTTGGGCCGAGCCTGTTTTTCTCGGTGTTTACAAGTTAAAACAAGTTTTTTTGCTAGAAAATTACTTAGAACCCCCAAACATTATACATTTTTTTTCTAACACCCTAGAAAATAAAATGGTGGTCATTGCAATACTTTTTGTCACACCGTATTTGCGCAGCGGTCTTACAAGGGCACTTTTTTGGAAAAAATTCACTTTTTTTAATTAAAAAATTAAACAGCAGTAAAGTTAGCCCAATTTTTTTTATATTGTGAAAGATAATGTTACGCCGAGTAAATTGATACCCAATATGTTACACTTCAAAAATGGCGTCAAACTTTTACCCTTAAAAATCTCCATAGGCGACATTAAAAAAATTCTACAGGTTGCATGTTTTGAGTTACAGAGGAGGTCTAGGGCTCGAATTATTGCTCTTGCTCTAATGATCCTGGCAATACCTCACATGTGGTTTAAACACCATTTCCATATGCGGGCGCTGCTCACGTATGCGTTCGCTTCTGCGCGTGAGCTCGTCGGGAAGGGGCGCTTTAAAAAAAAATTTTTTTTTTCTTATTTATTTTACTTTATTTTATAGATTTTAAAACTGATTTTTTTTTTTTTTTTAAATTGGGTCACTTTTGTTCCTATTACAAGGAATGTAAACATCCCTTGTAATAGAAAAAAGCATGACAGGTTCTCCTAAATATGAGATCAGGGGTCAAAAAGACCTCAGATCTCATATTTGGACTTAAATGCAATAATAAAAAAAAATTGTCATTTGAAAAAATGACAACAAAAAAATGTCCCTTTGAGACGTATGGGCGAAAGTGACGTTTTGACGTCGCTTCCGCCCTGCTATGGTATGGAGACTCTTATCCATACAGGATACACTCACTCACATACACTCATTCACATACAGGATACACACACTCACTCGTATCCTAACAGGACACAGGACCCGATCGCCTCCACCGCTACCAACGGCTCCGGTAAGCGTCGGAGGGCGCGGGAGAGCGGCGGGAGGGGGGCCCCTCTACCGCCGCTGATAACAATGATCTTGCGGCGAATCGCCGCAGGGACCACCATTATCTTAAACAGGACCGCCCACTGAAAATATGGATACCTTGGTTGTGGCAGCAGCTGCTGCCGTTACCAAGATATCCATCTTTAAATTGCTGACGTATATGTATGGGAGCAGATTGGCAAGTGGTAAATTTATATTATTATATTTGCATTTTATATTATTGTATTATTATTTAATATTATTATTATTATCATTATCAATATATATATTTAGTCTTTATATATATATATATATATATATATATATATATATATATATATATATATATATATGTGTGTGTGTGTATACATACACACACTATATTACCAAAAGTATTGGGACGCCCGCCTTTATATGAACTTTATTGGCATCCCAATCTTAATCCATAAGGTTCAATATTGAGTTGGCCCAACCTTTGCAGCTATAACAGCTTCAACTCTTCTGGAAAGTCTGTCCACAAGGTTTAGGAGTGTGTCTATGGGAATGTTTGAGAGGTCAGGCACTGATGTGGACCAGAAGGCCTAGCTCGCTCTAATTTATCCCAAAGGTGTTCTATTGGTTTGAGGTCAGGACTCTGTGCAGGCCAATCAAGTTCCTCCACCCCAAACTCGCTCATCCATGTCATTATAGACCTTGCTTTGTGCACTGGTGCACAGTTATGTTGGAACAGGAAGGAGCCATCCCCAAACTGTTCCCACAAAGTTGGGAGCATAAAATTTTCCAAAATGTCTTGGTATGTTGATGCCTCAAGAGTTTCCTTCACTGGAACAAAGGGGCCAAGCCAAACCCCTGAAAAACAACCCCACACCATAATCCCCCCTCCACCAAATGATTTGGACCAGTACACAAACAAGGTCCTGACCTCAAAAATGTGCTTCTGGAAGAATGGTCAAACATTCCCATAGACACACTCCTAAACCTTGTGGACAGCCTTCCCAGAAGAGTTGAAGCTGTTATAGCCGCAAAAGGTGGGTCAGCTCAACATTGAACCCTACGGACTAATGCCCTATACACACGGTCGGATTTTCCAATGGGAAAAGTGCGATCGGATTGTGTTATTGGAAATTCCGATCGTGTGTAGGCTCCATCGGACTTTTTCTGTCTGAATTTCCGTTACACAAAGTTTGAGAGCTTGCTATAAAATTTTCCACCAACAAAATCCAATCGGTTAAATTCCGATCGTGTGTACACAAATCCGAAGCACAAAGTGCCACGCATGCTCAGAATAAATTAGGAGACGAAAGCTATTGGCTACTGCCCCGTTTATAGCCCCGACGTACGTGTTTTACCGCTTTCAGAACAGTCAGATTTTCCTACAACTTTGTGCGACTGTGTGTGTGCAAGACAAGTTCGAGCCAACATCCGTCGGAAAAAATACATACAGGACATAAGACTCTAAGACTGGGATGTCATTAAAGTTCATGTGTGTGTAAAGGCAGGCGTCCTGATACTTTTGGAAACATAGTGTGTATATAGATAGATAGATAGATAGATAGATAGATAGATAGATAGATAGATAGATAGAGATATCTCTATCTATCTATTTATCTATCTATCTATCTATCTATCTATCTATCTATCTATATACATACTACTATTATGTATACTATACTATGCAAAAGTTTATATGCACTTAAGAGAAAAATCAAAAATATTGATTTTACTCCTGAACAAAACATAAATAAAGTTAATATATGAAAAATCATTATACATTCCTTTAAAAGCTGTGTTCATTGCTATTTTTTATTTCTGCTAATCGTGAGCTTTATTAAATTATATAGGTCAGTATACCAAAAATGACAGTCAATAAGCTACTTTGATGTGTGATTTACTAAAAGTGTAGAAAGCTCAGATAGCCCAGTTGACATGGGCTCTCATCAAATACTCAATCACACGCATAGTTATTAAAAAAAAAAAAGAATTTTGCTTGCACATGAATGGTGGATTGAAGTGAACACAGGTTAAGTGCTAAGTGAGAAGTCTACTAGTAAATCAACCCCATTAAGTACTTATTTACAAAGAATGCACAAATAATCAATCTAAAGTATTCCATATTCCTCACACTCTTTTACAAATGATAGCAACTAACCCAATACATGCTAACATTCATATTTTACAAGTAGCTTTATTAATATAAAGTATTGTCCCGCTGACAGGATAATACTATATATTAATTGTTGACATGTGAAGGTTGCATTATTACTTTTCCAGATTTTCAGAAGTAACATTTAATTCACCAGCTAGATAATTAAAGCTCCGGATGACAGTGAAGGCCAAATATCCACAAGCCAAATAAAGAATGGCTTGACAACTCTAGCCTTGCACTTGAGACACTTAATTTAGGTCCTCCAGCTGAAGGTTCACACACACTATTTCTAAGTCAAGGATATACTATATTGTGTTTCTTCTCCTTATATATTTGACTCGGCTAGATCTTACTTTGAAACTATATAAGTAAAGGACCATGAAATAATGGGTTTTTCAATATCACATACAATTTAGCTGATATCTCTTATAAACATAATATACCTTTTTGAAGCAGCAAAGGGAACTTTTGATTGGAATGAACAATGTGAAGCTCAATACAGTAATAATGTCCACTAGAATTCTAAAAGGTGAACATATGTAACCTGGAAAATTGTGCAGCCATTTTACCAGCACTGTGAACATTGAGGTAATGGCTTATCTAACAAGTCTTGAAAAATTACCTACAACTGCTTTATAAATATGGACCCGGAGACTTATCTAAAACGAGAGATCAACCAATTAAAGTCTGGTGTCAATAAAGTTATGTAGCATCCTCTTAGTTAGGTGCTATGATATTTAAATAGCTGTTAAGTTGTGTTTTCTCTAGGCAAATTTAGTTGCCACATGGTAGCTAATGTGGCTGTAATTGTGTGACAGGCAACAGCATGTCATGCTCACTGTAACCAGTGAAACTGCAGTCTGCTAGTTAGGTCTGCTTTGTGTGTTCAGCTGCTGCCAGTCTGGCCTATAGCTTCCTCTGTATCCAGGAGACTGGAGAAGTTTCTGGATAGTAGGTGTGAAGTTATGCACATAGCAGCATGAATATGGATACATTCCTGGCCTTTCCCAGAGAGGCAGGCTCTGAAGGTAAGCTGGATGAATGTATTTATTCAGTGTGCACACTGAACTCTGGGTCTTGTCCCAGAGTGGAGGAGTCCAGCCTGAGAGGGGCACGCTGCCCTCTCATGCACAGGCTGCCGTGAAGAGGCCTCAGATGGGTGACCAGAGGGAGAAAAGTTTTGTACAGATATTGTCCACTAAGGAGAAGGGACTGTGGAGGTGAGCAGTAGCAACTGGGCCTCACTTAGCAATGTCCTAGCACCATCCTGGGGGTATTCCAGACAGGATTCAGGAGGTACATAAATGTCCCCCACCTAAAGCAAGGGCATTACTCAACTTTAGTCAAAGCTACACAGTTTGTTTCTATCTACGGACACCCCTTACCTGCATAGGCAGTTTTTGGTAAAGGTGAACTAACCCTTTAAATTTAAGGCTCATTTACACCAGATGTGCTGGGGCTACGTTGGTAACTATTTTGTGCACAACCCCAATGTATAGACAAAGCAAAATACTTTTGTACGCTTTTTGTTTACAACACAGTGTTGCTTTGCATGCATGCAATACCTTTTCTTAGCTTAGCAGCCAGTTGTGAGATGAACCGCTGCATCACAACGCTGGCGAAGTCTAAGATTAAACACTTCCCGCCCGGCCCATAGCAGATGATGGCCGGGCGGTGGTTCAGTTATCCTGACTGGGCGTCATGTGACGTCCAGCAGGATAACATGCCTCCGTGCCCCTCCGGCGGAGGCTCTTTACCATGTGATCAGCCGTGTCCAATCACGGCTGATCACGATGTCAATAGGAAGAGCCGTTGATCGGCTTTTCCTCACTCGTGTCTGACAGACGCGAGTAAAGGAGAGCCGATCTGTGGATCTCCTGACGGGGGGTCTGCGCTGATTGTTTATCAGCGCAGCCCCCCTCAGATCACCACACTGGACCACCAGGGATCGCCACTAGGACCACCAGGGAGAGGGGCAACATGTGGATGGCCAGGTATGTACCCCATGGCCATCCACATGTGCCCAGTCAGTGCCCGATCTGTGCCAATTAGTGCCCACAAAAGGGCACTGATTGGCACCAGTATATTGCAGTGATGCCCAGCAATGCCACCCTTAATGGCATCAGTGCCAACAATCAGTGTCATCAGTACCACCCATCAGTGTCCATCGGTGCCACCTGTCAGTGCCCATCTGTGCCCATCAGTGCCCACCTATCAGTGCCCATCAGTGCCCATCTGTGCCACCTATCAGTGCCACCCATAAGTACCCATCAGTGCCACCCATAAGTACTCATCAATGCCACCTACAAGTGCCCATCAGTGCCACCTATGAGTGCCCATCAGTGCCGCATAAAAAATTTGTTTGGGTACAGTGTAGCATGACCGCGCAATTGTCATTCAAATTGCGACAGCGCTGAAAGCTGAAAATTGGTCTGGGTGGGAAGGTGTCTAAGTGCCTGGTATTGAAGTGGTTAATCACAATGTTGTGATGAGCAAAGTGATGTGACGTCATACATGAGCACATGCATACAGATAGCTGGAGGAGCAGGATTTTGAAGTGAGTGTACATTTTTCCCAGTGATAGGCGGGCACTTGGTTTTGTAAGTGCCGTTGCTTCATTTAAATATATGTTACAATATATTTCTGAGCCATGGGATTTTATCTCTACTAATGGTATATATTTTACAATTGATGATATTTGGAATCCTGGTATGAGTCACCTAGATCAGAGTGTAGCTGGAGAAAGGAAGAGGTGAGCACTGCGGATAGAAGAAACTTGTGCTTCGGTTGGAATATATATTTTTTAACACATTATAAGTGATTTAAGTTAAATTGTGAATTTCATTTGCACATATCTGTGGACTTTTTGATATTAGTTTATGGTGTTTTATGTTAAATATATATTTATTTATTAATGATGGATGTGTTTTTACATTTTCTTAATTTTTAGAAAATATTTAAATTTTTTTCTTTCATATTCCTATTCTACGAACTTAATGTTTATGCACTAGTAGTGTTATCCTGTAGGGAGCGTTGTATTATTATTTAAGTAAAAAAAATGTATGAACATGTAATGAGCATACATGGCTTATTTATATACATATTATAAACTATGCATAGAGACAAATTTTCCAAAAAAAAAAAAAAATTAACATATATAGCATCCAATTATCCACATAAAGCTATTTTTTCAAATATATATTGTAAAAAATATTAAAAAACTATATCAATTCGTCTTAAGCCTAAAACGAATATGGGATGGTCTGCTTTGTTTCTCTGGGATTTCTTTATTTGTACATGTACATATTTGGAATAAAAGATGCAGCTGTTGCATTCACCATAGTAGATAGTATACAAAATCTGGCATGGCAATCATGCTAGCAGATTAGTTGATATTCTAAGGTATCTACTTGCCTAAATATCCTTAGCTGGACCAGACCTCAACAATGTTAGCTATTTTATGTTTGCTGTATATTTCCCTAGGTTGCAAAAACTCTAACCAGACAAAGATAAATGTGCATATACAAATCCAAAATCAATAGTGATTATTTTCCTAATTTCTTTAAAAACAATTTACATCAATACTTTTTTTATAGAATTAAGTCAACTCACCTGGAATGCTCATATCCATCTTGCTCCTATGGCAGAACACAGTGGTCTCTCTCTGTTTTATCTTTTCACCAGTAAGGTTTGGAATTGCTGGAACTGTATAGGGAATTGAATGAATGAAACATTTCCTTGAGCCAACATGTAGTAATTTTGACAGGGATGAAAGAGAAGATTAGATTTTTTTTGTGAACGTCAAAAAAAACCCAAAAATAATAGAGAATAAAAAAATTCTGAATTTTTAATTTGCTCACGCTGCTTTCAATTTCTATTAAAAGGTTTATTAAAAAAATTGAGGGACTGATGTAAAAGATTAGATGATTTCCTAATTCAATGTCAGAGTATAGATTAATCTGTAAACCGTATGTTGACCAGCAGCAGAAATAATTCTACATCCCTGAGGACACAACAAGCACAGGGAAGAAAACATAAATGTCTGGCCAATACACAAGTCTTTACAAAGATATTCAGCATTTATTGATTGAAAATGGAGGGGATTCCATTCCAATGACACGTCTACATTTATCTTTTCTAGTTAAAATAATAATTTGTGGATCAATATTTAATTTTCTTCCAAAAATAAATGCAGAGATCACCTTAAGATATCCTTGCATAAATATGTATTGATGATAGGTACTCCGGTTTCCTCCCACACTCCAAAGACATGCTGGTAGGTTAATTGGATCCTGTCTAAATTGTCCCTAGTATGTATGAATGTGAGTTAGGGACCTTAGATTGTAAGCCCCTTGAGGGTAGGGACTGATGTGAATGTACAATGTATATGTAAAGTGCTGCGTAAATTGACGGCGCTATATAAGTACCTGAAATAAATAAAAAATAAAAATAAATGATAGAACAGAATATTCAATAATTAAGAGTGTCCACTATTTTTTGTAACAAAATAATATTTAGGTGTTGGGATTGTTGACACTGAATGGCAAACGTTAAATATAGATGGTGAAGTTGGTTATCCATTAAATAATTATTAAATACATTTGTCTTGATATCTAACTCTTGCAATCCTCTTTACAGCTGTACTATGTGTACGGAGAGAGGTGGGACCATCCCTAAGTGTCAATCAGGCTCTCTTGAAGTGCACACATGGCAGAAATAAACATGCTGATGTAGGAGGGAGCAGATGAGGACTCATTAGCATACTGCTGCTTCCCCACTGTCCAATGAACAGTCCAGGATTGTGTTGGACCAAGCTATGCTGCTTGTGAGGTAGAGGTTGACAATCTAACTGTGATGTCTGACAATGTTGACAAGGTTGCTTGGGTCACAAGATTGGGTGAACAGAATAACACACTTTTAGTTAGTGTTAAAATATATAGGTAACAGGTTGGTTTCATTCTTGTTCCAGGTCAGTTATTCATTAACCGCTTCAGCCCCGGAAGATTTTACCCCCGTCCTCACCAGAGTACTTTTTGTGATTCGGCACTACGTCGCTTTAACTGACAATTGCGCAGTCCTGCGATGTTGCACCCAAACAAAATTGCCGTCCTTTTTTTCCCACAAATAGAGCTTTCTTTTGGTGGTATTTGATCACCTCTGCGTTTTTTATTTTTTGCGTAAACGAAAAAAGAGCGACAATTTTGAAAAAAAATGCAATATTTTTTACTTTTTGCTATAATAAATATCCCAAAAGAAACAAAAGTGTGGCGCTATATATCACATCCACAGCCGTGTGTATTACAATAAAAACATATAAAAATAGTGAATACTACCAAAAAATGTATGATCATAAAATGGATAGTGTCAAATAATTAATCAGTGTTGATCACATATAAAGTAAATACACAATAATGCTTAATCATCAGATGTGCCAGTGATTAGTAGAAACCCGTGCTCGTTCCATGAGCCAGACACCAAAGATAAAAAACATAAAACTTTAAAAGTCCATAAAAAATGTGTAGAAAAATAGTGAAGAAAACATCAACAGAGTTCAAAGGGGGTGATGCATGGCCAGATGGTATTCACAGAATTTTAGTCGCACCAAATCTGGCGAGTGGGCAGAAGTCGCACCAAAGTCTCACCAAATCTGGCGAGTTGGCAGAAGGGAAACCACAAGTGTGCATAGATTGTACATCAGTGCCGGGGCCAACACCAGGAGTAGAGGAGGCTTACCGGAAAAAATTGACCTGAAATGGCGTACGCCAGACAAGTCAAAAAAGCATAATAACCACTGGTTCTGGGAAATGCGTCTTGTCAGATGTCATCAACAGATGGTGGAAAGAAAAAAGGGGGGGTCCACACGGCTTCCTCTCCCATAGGTAATCCAGCATAAGCCAAACGTGTAGTTTCATATGCCATGCAAGGAGCAAACAAAACTCACATAGTGTAATAACGTTTTAAAACACTAGTTTATTAAAATAATAAAAAACAAACTCACATTTGGAAGAACGAAATAGAGCTCAAATATCAAATAGCGGCTTATGCTGGATTACCTATGGGAGAGGAAGCCGTGTGGACCCCCCCTTTTTTCTTTCCACCATCTGTTGATGACATCTGACAAGACGCATTTCCCAGAACCAGTGGTTATTATGCTTTTTTGACTTGTCTGGCGTACGCCATTTCAGGTCAATTTTTTCCGGTAAGCCTCCTCTACTCCTGGTGTTGGCCCCGGCACTGATGTACAATCTATGCACACTTGTGGTTTCCCTTCTGCCCACTCGCCAGATTTGGTGCGACTTTGGTGCGACTTCTGCCCACTCGCCAGATTTGGTGCGACTAAAATTCTGTGAATACCATCTGGCCATGCATCACCCCCTTTGAACTCTGTTGATGTTTTCTTCACTATTTTTCTACACATTTTTTATGGACTTTTAAAGTTTTATGTTTTTTATGTTTGGTGTCTGGCTCATGGAACCAGCACGGGTTTCTACTAATCACTGGCACATCTGATGATTAAGCATTATTGTGTATTTACTTTATATGTGATCAACACTGATTAATTATTTGACACTATCCATTTTATGATCATACATTTTTTGGTAGTATTCACTATTTTTATATGTTTTTATTGTAATACACACGGCTGTGGATGTGATATATAGCGCCACACTTTTGTTTCTTTTGTTTTTTTCTGCCTTGAGTCTATAGGTGTGTTGGCTGCTTTTCACTTTCTTTCTAAACGTAGCGCTGTACTTAATTTTTATTTTTGCTTATAATAAATATCCCCCCCCCCAAAAATATATTAAAAAAAAACTATTTTTTTGTTCAGTTTTAGGCCGATATGTATTCTTCTACATATTTTTGGTTAAAAAATCGCAATAAGCGTATATTGATTGGTTTGCGCAAAAGTTATAGCGTCTACAAAATAGGGGATAGTTTTATGGCATTTTTATTCATTTTTTTTACTAGTAATGGCGGTGATCTGCGTTTTTTATCGGGACTGTGACATTATGGCAGGCACATCGGACACTTTTGACACTATTTTGGACCATTGGCATTTATACTGCGATCAGTGCTATAAAAATGCACTGATTACTGTAAAAATTTCACTGTTAGGGAAGGGGTTAACCACTAGGGGGCGATCAAGGGGTTAATTGTGTTCCCTCTCTGTGTTCTAAATGAAGGGGGAGGGAACTTTCTAGGGGAGATGACAGATCACTGTTCATACTTCGTATGAACAGACGATCAGTTACTTTTCTCCTGAGATAACTGGAAACTGTGTGTTTACACACACAGATCCCAGTTCTCGATGTGCCAGCAGCGATTGTGGGAGCCCGGCAGTGATCGCGACCGCCGTGTCCTCACATCGGTTCCGGGGCAAGCAGCGGGTGCGCCCCTAGTGGCCACAGGGCGAAGCAATGTTACATAACGTTGTTTCACCCAGCCGTGCCATTCTGCCACATTAAAACTGCGGCGACTGGTCGGCAAGTGGTTAAAATGGAACAATGGACAAAATAACAAATCAAATACGAGGTGGTATCAAAAAGTTTAGAGACTAGCTCTGTTTACAAGAAAGTATTTTATTTATCTACGTTTACACACTATCACCTTCAAAATAGTGTCCCTGCACAGCAATACACCACTCCCAGCGTTCCTGCCGCTTCTGGAATGTGTCCTGGAAGTCTTCTTTTTGAAGTGAGATCATGTTGTTTCCAGCGAAAAACTCACGTGTGAGGAGAGCTTGGTGACAGGCAGTATCCATTTTTTCACGTCTGCTCATTGTTCTTTTTTTTTTTTTTTTTCCACTTCAGCGAAAGTTTTCCGAGAGACATTATTTCAACTTTATGTGTCAAACTTTATCTCTTCTCCTTTTTCACATCATTGTGGATTGTTTCCGTCACATCTTTATTATTTTTCCCTTCTAGGATATTCTTAAATAATTTTAACAACCGACGACAAAACGCCTTCTATAATTATAAACCCTATTATTATCTTAATCTCTCTCAGTCCCTCTTATTTCCCCCCGCCCCCCCTCCCCCTCGCCCCCCCCCTCCCCCTCCCCTGTGTCTGGTCCGTTCCTTTATGTTGTTTATTTATCCACTTGGCTCTGCACCTATTCTTTCTTTTATCCTATCTAAATAAATATCCAAGACTTTGTAGTTTTCCCAACTTTCCCATCTACTATTATCCCCTTTCTCTCCTCCTTCCATTTTGTAGTGATAATCTATTTCCTTTAGCCAGTTTCTAATGTCTGGTTTTCCACTTTTTAGCCAATTCTTGGGAATTAAGGCCTTGGCCGCATTCAGGAGGTTAGGTATTATTGATTTTCTATATTGTTTCTTAGGTTTATTGTAGATATGGAAGAGGCAAGTCCAAATATTTTGTTCTATTTCTTCTCCAGTTATTTCTTTTATGTTATTTAACACTTCCTTCCAGTACTCCATTATTATTGGGCATTCCCACCATATGTGTGTGATCGTTGCTATTTGGCCACATTTTCTCCAACACAAGGAGGTTCTATCTTGATGGAATCTGTGTATTCTTACTGGGGTCATATACCATCTTGATACTAGTTTATAATTCATTTCTATAGTCTTCATGTCCCAAGCCTTATTATATCCCATTTCTATCATTTTTTCCACTTTTTGGTTATCTATTTTTAAATTCATTTCTTTTTCCCATTGATTTATATATTCTGGTCTTTCTTGTGCTTCCAAATCTGTCAGTATACTATAAATTTTTGATGTTCCGTTTTTTAATGGTGTTTCATTGCTACATAGCTTTTCCAGTGCAGTTAATTTTGTTTCATATCTCAATGGGTGTGGTATTGTGCTTACTAGGTGCCTTAGTTGAGTATACTTCCATTCATTCATCTTCCATCCATTCCTTTCCTCTATTTCTACTCGTGTTCTTATTTTACCATTTCTAGTGATATCTTTCAGTTGTGGGTTACCTATTCCTTGGATTTCAAATATTTCCCTCCCAGGGGTGAAGAGATTCGATCCTGTGAGTGCTAATAGTGGTGAATTATATTTCCATTCATTCTTTAAGTGGATGGTGTCCCAAATTTTAAATACATTTTTTGTTATTTCGTGCGTGTCGGTGTCCAATATTCTATATTTCCGTGGAATCCAAATATTCTTATGTAGTGTGGCTCCACTTATTGTGTTTTCCATTTCCACCCATTTTTTTTCATTTTTCTCATTTGTCCACTCTAACATTCGTGTTAAAACTATGGCTTTATAGTACCTACTTATATCTGGAGCGGCAAGACCTCCATGCTCCTTTTTCCTTGTGATCAGCGTGTAATTAATTCTTGGTTTTTTATTAAGCCATATGTATTTTAGCAGGATTGTTTTAATTATTTTAAAAAAGCTCTGCGGGATTTTTACTGGTAACATCTGTAATCTGTAGTTTATTTTAGGTAATATCGTCATCTTAAACATATTTATTCTTCCAATCCATGAAAGTGGCTGTATTCTTAACTTTTTCATTTCTTCTTTGACCTCATTGATCAGTGGAATAAAGTTTGCCTGATAAATTTTTTCGACTCTAGGAGTTATTTTAATTCCAAGGTAATTTAGTTCTTTTACCCAAGTGAATGGGAATTCTTTTTGTAAAAACTGAACTTCCTTTTTCTCTAGACCTATGTTTAATATTTCCGTTTTTATTGGATTAATTTTGAAGTTTGACAGTTCTCCGTATTTTTTAATTTCTTTCAGTATGTTTGGGAGTGACACTCTTGGGTTGGATACGTACATCAAGATGTCGTCCGCGTAAGCAGCGATCTTATGCTCTTTTCCTCCTAGTTTCGCTCCTTCTACCTCTTTGTTATTGCGGAGTGTTGCTAATAGTGGTTCTAAAGCCAATACATATAATAGTGGAGACAGTGGACAGCCTTGCCGTGTTCCATTCTGCATCTCAATTTTTGGAGCGAGTCTACCGTTTACTTTTACGACTGCTGTCGGGCCATTATACAAATTTGTTATCCACTTCATCATTTTTGTCCCGATACCCAAATGCCGCAATGTATCCATCATGAAACCCCAGTCTACCCTGTCAAATGCTTTTTCTGCATCCAATGACAGGAATAGAACTGGGGTCTCATTCTGCACCTTCTTGTGCAACATCAATAATGATTTTAGGCTGTTGTCCCGCCCCTCTCTCCCCGGGACAAAACCAGTTTGGTCCGGGTTGATCCACAGTGGGATTAGTTTTTTTATCCTAGTGGCCAGGATCTTGGAGTACAGCTTCGTATCGGCGTTCAATAGGGCTATTGGCCTGTAGCTTGAGCAGTTAACTTTGTCTTTCCCTTCTTTTGGTAGTATTGTAATATGAGCTAATAACGATTCACTTCTTATTTCTTCATCTTCCCCTAAGGAATTCATATATTCTAATAGTTTTGGAGTCAGCTGTTCTTCAAATTTTTTATAGTATTTGACCGTAAACCCGTCTGGTCCTGGGCTTTTTCCTACGGGAGTTTCCTTTAATGCCAGTTTTACCTCTTCATGCGTAATATTTTTTTCCAATTCTTCTAGTTGGTCTATTTTTAGTTTTGGTAAGTTTGCTTTTTTTAAATATTCTTGTATCTTCTTTGTTCTTGTATTCGCTTCTTGCCAACTTTCCTGTCCTTTTATTGCATAAAGGGAGCTGAAGTATTTTTGAAATGTTATCGCTATATCTGTAGTTTTATTTACCACTTCTCCTTTTTCATTTTTGATCTTCTCAATGTAATTCAAAGACTTCTTTTTTTTTACCAGATTTGCTAGGTATTTTCCTGGTTTATTACCCCATTTATATTTTTCTTGTACTACTCTGTTGTAGTCCTTCCTTTCTTCTTGTTCCATCCAGTCTTTTAATTGCTCTCTCTTTTGAGATAGTAGGCCGAAGATTTTGTTGTTTACTTGATTTTTATGTTTTCGTTCCAATTCATAAATTTCTTTAATTATTTGTTGCATGTTTGTTTTCCTTTCCAGTTTTTTTCTTGCCCCTATGGCTATTAACTTGCCCCTAATAACAGATTTATGCGCCTCCCATATTGTTGCTTTCGATACCTCTGGTGTATCGTTTTCCTCAAAATATCTTTTAATTTCTTCTATGATGCTTTTTTCGGTCTCACTGTCTTCTAATAAAGTTTCGTTGATTCTCCATGGACCCCTTTCAAGGACTTCTCCTTTTATTTTCATTCTCAAGGTTACTGGGCTGTGATCTGAGGCGGTTATTATGCCTATTTTTGTTTCTTCTATTTCTTCCAAGTTTCTATGTTCGACCATGATGTAATCCAATCTGGAGTAAATTTTGTGTACTGTTGAGTAGAATGTGTAGTCCTTTGTGCTGGGGTGCTGAATTCTCCAAGAGTCTATTAGTTGCTGTTCATATAATGTTCTTTTTAATTTCTTTAGTTGATTTACCTCTTTGTCCCTTACTCTTGAGGTACTGTCCATTTTATTATCCATGCTGAAGTTGAAGTCTCCAGCTAGTATTAATTTTCCTTGCTTGAATTCCATTAGTATTTTAATTATATCTATCAAATATTTTTTAGGGTTCTTATTAGGACAGTAGACATTGGCCAATGTATATTTTACCCCGTGTATAGTTCCTGTAATAAATAGATATCGACCCTCCGGGTCTATTTTCCTTTGATCTATTAGAAAACGTACATTTTTCCCTATACCGATGGCTACTCCTTTGGCCCTTCTTATTGGCGAGTCTCCTTGATACCATGTTGGTATGTTTCTTGAATAAATTTTGGCATTTGAGTTTTGGGTTATATGCGTCTCCTGTAGGAAAATTATTTCTGCTTTACTTTTTTCTAGTTCTCGGAGAATGATGTTTCTCTTCCCTGGGGAATTTAGTCCTCGGACATTGTAAGAGATTATTTTTATGCTGTTTACGTTTTCCATTCTTGTGCCTTTTCTTCCCCGCCCGTCCTCCGGCCCTCCCCCCACGCGGTCCCCCTAGGTGACCGGATGGAGGGGACACCCCGCGGACGCACGGGGTCTCCTCATCTCTTGTCTCAAAATAGGTGCGCCTATGTAACCACTCATGTGACTCAGACCTTTCCCTCCCCACCCTCCTTCCCTCCCTTTTCCCTCCTCCCACCCTCCCCCTCCCTTTTTTCTGATATGGGTTTTTTACCCCCATATTCTCTAGAGCTGAGAGCGTTTTACTTTGTTTTGTGGGGCACGCTCTGCCCCCTCTGCTCTATTTATTGTGAGGCGGAGCTCTGTAAGACACCCTATTCCCCCCCTGCCTAAGCACTAATAGGGCGACCCCCTGTCCACTCCGTGAGTCCCTGTTTCCCTCTCCCTGCATTTTTGTTGTGTTTTACCAATCCTTTCACTTTCCTTTTTTCCCATCCCATCAACCCCAGCCCCCCCCCCTTTCCACTCTAAGGCCCCTTGCACCATTGTGTGGTATTTTCTCAGATATTAATTTCCTCGAGAGTCCACATCTTGATGTCTGATCCTTGAATTTACTTGCCACTGCAGGTCATCTCCTGCCGTTATTCGCTCCTGACTATTTGCGTATTTTTCCAGTTCTGGGGAGGGGATTTCTAGTTTGTTGCAAAAGTCCGGAATCTCCTCCACATGTCTTAGCCTCGCACTTATTCCGTTTTTCCTTGCTATTAGACATGCTGGAAAACCCCAGTTGTATTGAATTTCTTGCTCCCGGAGGATTTCTAATAATGGCTTTAGTATCCGTCGTCTTTTCAACGTTTCTTGAGATAAATCTTGAAATATTTGTAATTTACCTCCCGCAAACTCTATTTGTGTTTTCCTCTTTAGGTTTATCCAGATCTGTTTTTTTTCTTCCCATTTTTCAAAGCGTACGATTACATCTCTAGGTGTTTCCTTTGCGAACCTTTGAGGTTTTTTTACTCGAAAGACACTTTCTATTCCTATTGTGTTAGTTGTTTCCTTTCCCAAGATTTGGTTGAAGAGATTGTTCATTTTTTCTATTAGATTTTCTGCTTGTTCTATTTCCGGTAACCCACGTATTCTCAAGTTTTTCTTTTTATCTCTATTTTCTTGCTCTTCTATTTTATATGATTGTTCCTGTTGTTCCCGTTTTAATTTCTTTATTTCGTCTTCCAGTTCCTTTATGTTTTTTTGATGTAGGTCTACTTTGATCTCTACTTCTTCCACTCTGTTTAACATATATCCCATATCTTTATGGAGTGTTGACATCTCTGCTTTTAGGGAATTCTCTAGTGCCGCGAACATTTTTTCCATATCCTGTTTTGTTGGCAACTGTGGCCCTTGTTGTCCTTCCTCCTTTCCTCTGTCTTCCTCTCCCATTTCTGGCTCCATTCTGGGTTCTGAGAGGTGGCTGGTTTCTGTTTGTACTTTATACTGGCCTTTTTTATCCTTGTTGTCCTTCTCTTTTGTATCTATTTGTCTGCCCTTTGAACCCACTTGTTTCTCTCCTTCTCCGATTCCTTGCTGTATATACCTGTTCATAGGGCCTGGACTTGGGCCTAGGCTGGTCCTAGGTGATTTTGGTATTGCTCCCGCACTTCTTGTTGTTTTCCCCTTCATGTTTGTTTCTATGGCTGGATTTATAAGATCTTCGAATCTGCCTTCCAGAATACGCCTTGATTGGGGTCTCTTAATGATGAAAAAAATCTCCCAGCCTTCTTAAATTGACTTATTTTTACTAATATTTCTTTTGTTCCATTCTCCTACCCGGCATCCTCCCCACAATCCAATAATAGAAATAATTAATGAGATATGAGTAGTCCCCGTTTTCCAGAAGTTATGTTACTACCTTAAGTACATTAAGCATTCCTTGGTGCTGTTCAATTGTTTAAACCATAGTATTAAGTCCCCATGCACACGGACGTCTCCACAGCTGCTTTTCTAAGCCCTTTCTGCAGCTCAAAAAGGCCTGTCTATGTCAGTCCATGGCCTCACGCCCACCTAGGCATCTCTGAGCCGCAAGTGGCATAGGCGTTCCTAAGCTGCAAAAAAAAAAACGCTCAAAAACGCTATTGCAAAAATGCTGAAAAAAGCTGAAAAAAGTTAAAAAAAGTCACTGCAAAGACGCCGGCGTCTTCACAGCGCTTTTCTAACAGCCCGTGTGCATGAGGGCCCAGGTGCTCAGCAAAATAATTCAAATGTTTTAGCGATATAATGCAATCTAATTCAAGTATTCAGCAAGATGATTTATATATTCAGCAGTATAGTTCCAGTATGAGCTTATATGTTCCACATTTTTGTTACTATGAAATTTCTTCTTATTCTATAGTTTGTACTATCAAGCCTATAGTTAGTACCATTTGCAAAAAACAAAAACAAAAACAAAAAAAAAAAAAAACAAAAAAAAAAAATTCACAAGAAAGGGAGATACTGCAGCAGCAGCAGCAGCAAACAGGTGGGGGCTGGGAGACAACTCTTCCGTTGGCTTGTCTTTCTTTCACCTTCTCCTTCTCTTCTCCCCTGTTCCCCCCCCTGTTTTTATTGTTTTTCTTAGCTCACTTGATTCTACTTTTTCAGCTCTTTCGCCTTCATTTACTTTCATTTACTTTCACTTTTCATTCCATTTATTTCATTTTATTTCAATGTGATCTTTCCCTTTCCCTTTCTTTTGTTCTATTACTTTTCCTTTGCTTGTTCACTTCAAGACAATTGCAATAGAAAAGAGCCAAAAGAGGAGAAAAAAAAAAAAAAAAACGCTCAAAAACGCTCAAAAACGCTATTGCAAAAACGCTGAAAAAAGTTAAAAAAAAAAAAAAGTCACTGCAAAGACACTGGCGTTTTCACAACGTTCTCTCAACAGCCCGTGTGCATGAGGGCCCAGATGCTCAGCAAAATAATTCAAATGTTTTAGCGATATAATGCAATCTAATTCAAGTATTCAGCAAGATGATTTATATATTCAGCAGTATAGTTCCAGTATGAGCTTATATGTTCCACATTTTGTTAATATGAAATTTCTTCTTATTCTATAGTTTGTACTATCGAGCCTATAGTTAATACCATTTGCAAAAAACAAAAACAAAAAAAGACAAAAAAAAAAAAAAATCAGAAGAAAGGGAGATACTGCAGCAGCAGCAGCAGCAAGCAGGTGGGGGCTGGGAGACAACTCTTCCGCTGGCTTGTCTCTCTTTCACCTTCTCCTTCTCCCCTGTTCCCCCCCCTGTTTTTATTGTTTTTCTTAGCTCACTTGATTCTACTTTTTCAGCTCTTTCGCCTTCATTTACATTCATTTACTTTCGCTTTTCATTCCATTTTATTTCATTTTATTTCAATGTGTTCTTTCCCTTTCCCTTTCTTTTGTTCTATTACTTTTCCTTTGCCTGTTCACTTCAAGACAATTGCAATAGAAAAAAGCCAAAAGAGGGGAAAAAAAAAAAAATACGGTACTTATCTTTTAGTTGTTGTTGAAGTTGGGACAAAAAGGGACGCTCACTACTGCTTGTTGCTGCTCTCTGATGCTGCGAACGTTCAGGTGCTGTCTCTGATGTTATCAATCTGCCCAGGTCTGTCTGACCCGCTGAAGTCTCAGCTGTTCTCTGCTCTCAGCTCTTCAGTGTCCGCTGCCGCTGCTCCTTGCTCCACTCACCCACCTTCCTGGCTCTCTCCTCCGAAATTCCCCGGTGCACTTCAGTTGGTTCCTCCGCTCTCCGCGGCCGGCAACACCGCTGGGGACTTGAAACAGCCCCCAGCAGCGCACCGTTTTCCCTGCTGCCGTCGCTTCCGAAGCGCTCCGATCTCCGCGGTTTTCCAGTTCTCCTAACCCCCCCCGTCCTCGATGAGCCTTCTAGCCCATCCGACTCCGGAGGGGTGGGGGGGGGGATGCAGTCAGACGCAGGTACAAACTTCCTCTGGCTTACACCACAAGACAGCTCAGTGAGTGATGAGCAGGGGGGGCGGGGAGGGAAGCTACCTACACCTTCTCATCAGGCCGTCTGCTCATTGTTCTAATGATAATGAATAGCAGATGTGGTAATGCATGTCCTCAGAATAGCACCAGTTGCACAGGTCCCGGTGTACACAGGACGATGTCTTTTGGCATACTGACTTATGAAGATTAGTGCTCCCTGTGACGGTGCATCCTTGTGCTGCCATCTGTTGGCATGTTACAAAACTAGTGTCAGAACTTTAAGATACCACCTTGTATATGATGTAGTCTGTTAATAGCATTATGAAATCTTTTACATGGGCAATATCAGTGTGGCAAAACTAGGCCACAAGACTTTGTGTCACTTTGGGGTAAAAAAGTGGAGTTTTGTTGTAATCAACAAGGTATACCACCTGCCAACGCAAACCAAAGAAGTGTATTGGGCAATGACTGTGCTGTAACCACATCTAATGGATGTGGTTGTGGCATGGTAATGAGGAGTTTCAGTGAAAGATCCCTCTGCAAACGGGCATGCCAGAGGCAAACTATTGTCTCCTGATTGCCTGCAAACCATGGGCCAGTCACTGCTGACAAAGTTATCCACCACAGATTGTGAATCAACAAGTGAAAGGGGCCTACCACAGCAAAAAGCATACCTGTAGTTCAGCTTTAATCCTGTCTGATCAACTTTCCCTTGAGCCAGCTCTGCCAGGGAACATCAGTTGGAAACAAGGAGGTGGTTAGAAACATATGAACGTTTCCTGATTCAGCGTCAGGGCTGGGCTCCTGCTACTTAACAATCTTTTCTAGATCTTTTCTTTCAGTGCTCAGAAACTGATCAGCTGTCGGTTAATTACCAGCCACTGTTGTTACGACAGTGACTCACCTGGTTACCATTAACCTGCCTCATTGGTCCAGCCTACAGCCAGCCCCTTTTTGCTATGTAGACAGCTTAACTCATTTCCTCCTTGCCCTTGAATGGTCTATGATCTCTGAGTGCATTCCTTCCTGTGTATGACTTGGCCTGGCTGACTTCCCATTGGATTCCTGTTCCTGATATTTTCTTCTGACTATGCTGATTTTGTTTTCCTGACCCCGACATGTCTGATTACCCACTCTGGCATCCAATCAGTGCTTCAAAAAAATAACCCCTCCCCGTTGAAATTCATGTGTCGGTGTCCTGAAAGGGGCCGGATGCATGGATAGGGGAGGCAGTGATGGACAGTGGGGGTGGCGCTTGTGTGCCCTTAATAGATGGGCCGCCCCTGATTGAAACGTGACAGCTGCATGGACACAGTCCCTGCTCCGATTTTAACATCCGTGTAGGTTCAAATGCAACCCCCCAAAAAAAACAGCATGCTTTTGGGACCACGTAGCCGCACCACAGGAGTGCCAACTTGGGAGCAGCTGGTGCGTCCCAATAGACATGAATAAGACTACCTGCACGAGGAGGCAAGCATCCCTGTGTAGGTAAAAATGGCCCTCGCAAGGGCGTGCGCTGTAGTATGCCCTGTGTGAACAAGGCTATAGCGGCAAGATCTCATTGATTGTTATGGGTTACTGCAATGGAAAACTTAACTCTTTAGTGAATATGGCATACAGCTTAGACTGAGCTTCCTCTTGAAACAAAAAAAAACACAATATAGTAGTCATGTTATTATAAGATTTTTATTATGGTAGTGTAAAAAAAAAAAAAAAAATGCGATCATTAAATTTACCAACAGAATACAAAATGCGCCTTTTTATTATTTACGGAAGCAATGTCAGGAACAAGTGTAGGTTAAAACACAATACAAAGGCAGCCTAGACTCCCCCGGGATGCTGGTGCGTACTACAAATACTGAAAGACTCATGAAAGAATTTTCTGTTCTTCTCGTAGCTGTGTCAGATATAATAAACTTGTTAGTCAGATTCTCCACATTTGACCAGTCTGACAGAGAGGGTGAGCTCCTTGATGGCAGAAGAAGAGAAAAAGATGAGATGATGGCTTAAGATCAATAGCTTTACATATGCAGCTTTAACGTGCCTGTTCTTCAACTCTTGCTCTAACAGTCTTCGTTGCCTATTAAAAACCACAAGCCGATGTGGAAAAAATACTTTAATAAAGACGTTGCCGAGGCAGATTTATAAAATGTTCTCGTTGTCAGTATAGTCCCAGACAGTGCATGAATTTGCCTCAACAGTTTCAGAATGGGGAATAGAAGCTTTTATAAACCACGTCGCTGAGTCACAAGTAAGACCATTTATAGTACTTGACGTCTGATTATTAAAGAGACCCTGTCACCAACTTTAGAAAATTAATTGGAAAAGCACAGAAAATGTAAGTATTTTAAACATCTACAGCATTTTCCTTTTCTATAAGTGGTTATGAATTAACTGCTTCCTAAAGCGGAACTAAAGTCTTAAAGATTGCAAGCAGACAGGCTCTATATTGCAGAAGAGAAGTGCAATAATAAAATAAACCTACCCACCTGCATGCCGGCTTTTTTTGGTATGTACTCTGGGCTGTGAAATGATTCTGTGTGCCAGGATACCTGCACTCCTGTGCAATGATTTTATCCCACAATGGCCAATGAAACTGGCCGCAGCCCAGCATCCCGAAGAAGCCGGGTAGAAGACACCTGCGTCGGCGAGCAATGTCAGACCATTAAAGGAAAGGTAAGTATCACAGACTTTAGTTCCACTTTGACCTACTAGAAACTTGACTATTTCAGAAGGGTCTTTTTCCCAGAACAGCCATAACCCTCACCTGTTCTGGGAGTGTCTAATTACTATCTGTGCTGGCCAAGCTCCTCTGCCCCTCCCGTCACCTCCTTACATAACCTTTGATGTAGCTGCTGGGGAGGGAGAAAGTAAATACTATACAGTGCTATTGGAGTGACAGCCCTGAGTCTGATGGGGTTACGGACATTATATTTAAGATGGCAGCAGTCTCAGGGCTTTTGGATGTCTACACAAGGGTGGCTTTAACATGGCTAAATACATCAAATACATATATAATCTCAAGAAAAAACTGTTGTTAAAATGAATGTGAGGTGACAGGGTATCTTAAACCACAGTACTACCTATAAAAAACAGTGGATAGGTGAATGCTTGTTTCTTGGCCTGGCGCAGACAAAATGGGGTTGATTTACAAAAGACAAATAGACTGTGCACTTTGCAAAGAGCAGTTGCACTCTGCAAGACCAGTTCCTCCAGAGCTTAGAAAATGTGCAGAATTTCTGCTGACTTCCATCATCCAATCATGTGCAAGCAAAAATTTTTTTTCTTTTTCTTGAATGAGATTGGGTATTCTTTGCAAAGTGACGCACTACCTAATTAGCTTTGGAGCAACTGCACTTGCAGAGTGCATCAGCTCTTTGCAAAGTGCACTGCCTCTGTTCACACTGTGATACATAGGAAAAATGCAGATGGCTTATCAGAGTGGCTCTGTACCTTGTGATCGCAGTGAACCAACCACAGCAAATACAAATGAATACACTGGCTGTGTTTGCAAACAATTGCCTCCTCTTGCCCAGTGGTGGATTGAGCTATGTGGAGGTCCCTAGGCAGTCAAAACTTTTGGGCCCCTCTTGCAGGTTTCTGGAGGTTTTTTGTAAGCAAGGACGTGCAGTCAGGGGAGGCAGGTGAGGCTCTCAAGCGTTGAGGGTTGTAGCTCGGCGACCTGAGGTCACAGAAACACCAAATGAGTGGGTCAGTGGAGGGTAGGTAGGCTACCCCACCCTACTGGTAAAATATTTGGGGCTACTGCGACCTATGGTTCCAGAGATACGGGGCTCCTTGAGCAGCCTGTCAGAAGCTACATACAGAACGGCCTGTTTAAATATAAGCTGGCACACTCTGTTTGCACCAGACTGAGAGGTTGAGCTCACAGTGCCTCTCCTCACTTCTTGTCAGAGGCACTGGGCTCAATGGACAGCTTGGAGCCTTGGATTAATGGTAAAGTACCATTAGCCCCAGCTGTCCAATAAAAATGCTGCAAAGGAGGCACGCCTCTCACTGCAGTGTCATAGAAGGGGCATGTGTCTAAAAGACAGATGCTCCCTTCCAGCCCAGCCCTCTTAACTACAAGGAAAAAACAGGTGTTTATTTACCCACAATCCCATGTTTTTCCTTACACAGTTAAGAGGAAGAATAAGAATCTGCTGCCTGCTGAAAAGGTACTGTTATAATCAAGCTAAATCATATATTATTATGCTATATGTTATAACTAGGGATGGGCGAACGGTTCGGCCCAAGCATAAGTTTGGTCCAAACTTTGGTTGTTCGGATGTTCGGCGAACAACAAACATTATGCAGTGTTCACGGCAAATTCGAAAGCCACAGAACCCCATTAAAGTCTATGGGATACTAACATGAAAAACCAAAAATGCTCATTTTAAAGGCTTATATGCAAGTTATTGTAAAAAGTGTTTGGGGACCCGGGTCCTGCCCCAAGGGACATGTATCAATGCAAAAAAAGTTTTAAAAAATGGCAGCTTTTTCAGGTGCAGTGATTTTAATAATGCTTAAAGTGAAACAATAAAAATGAAATATTCCTTTAAATATCGTGCCTGGGGGGTGTCTATAGTATGCCTGTAAAGTGGCGCGGGTTTTCCCGTGTTTAGAACAGTGCCACAGCAAAATGACATTTCTAAAGGAAAAAATGTTACTTAAAACTGATCGTGGCTATAATAAATTGTCGGATACCTTCAATATAGATAAAACTTATTGAACAAAATGGCATAGGTTCCCCCCTCCCCAGTCCATTATGAATATTAAGGGGAACCCCGAGCCAAAATTAAAAAAAAAAAATTGCATAGGGGTCCCCCAAAATCCATACCAGGCCCTTCAGGTCTGGTATGGATTTTAAGGGGAACCCTGTGCCAAAATAAGATAAAAAAATCTATACCAGACCCTTATCCAAGCACGCAACCTGGCAGGCTGCAGGAAAAGGGGGGGGGAGAGAGAGTGCCCTCCCTCCTGAACCATACAAGGCCACATGCCCTCAACATGGGGAAGATGCTTTGGAGTAGCCCCCCAAAGCACCTTGTCCCCATGTTGATGGGGACAAGGGCCTCATCGCCACAACCCTTTGCCCGGTGGTTGTAGGGGTCTGCAAGCGGGGGGCTTATCGGAATCTGGAAGCTCCTTTTAACAAGGGGGCCCTCAGATCCCGGCTCCCCTATGTGAATTGGTAAACGGGTACATTGTACCCCTACCAATTCACAAAAAAAGTGTCAAAAACAGTAAAAATTACAGGAGACTCTTTGGGACAAGTCCTTTATTAAAACATAAAAAAATAAAAATGTCCCACGATGTAAATCCATCTGACGCCGCCCGAAAAAAGAAAAAAAATGCAACAGCTCTGCCTCCATGGGAGGCTCCCGCACACTGCATGCTTCTTCTTGATGACAACTGTTATAAAGTTGAGGGCGGGGCCAACCGGTGATGCCAGGGGATGTCAGAGGAAGGCGGGGTTTCTCATTTACGTCACCAAGTGGCCCCACCCTCGGCTATATAACAGCTGTCAAAGCGAGAAGTGTGCAGTGTGCGGGAGCCTCCCATGGAGTTTTTTTTTTCTTTTTTCGGTTCGTCGGGCGGTGTGAGATTGATTTACATAGCGGGACAATGGGGACAAGGTGCTTTGGGGGGCTACTTCAAGCATCCTCCCCATGCTGACGGCATGTGGCCTGGTACGGTTCAGGAGGGGGGTGCTCTCTCATCCCCCCCTCTTTTGATGCGGGCTGCCAGGTTGCATGCTCGGATAAGGGTCTGGTATGGATTTTGGGGGTACCCCTACGCCATTTTTTTTTTAATTTTGGCACAGGGTTCCCCTTAAAATCCATACCAGACCTGAAGAGCCTGGTAATGGACTGGGGGGGGGCATACTATAGACACCCCCCAGGCACGATATTTAAAAGAATATTACATTTTTATTGTTTCATTAAAATCACTGCTCCTGAAAAATGGCAGTTTTTAAAACTTTTTTGCATTGTAGAAGCTCTGCTGACTTCCATCATCCAATCATGTGCAAGCAAAAAGGGTTTTTTTATTTTATTTTTCTTGCACATGATTGGGTAGTTTTTGCAAAATGAAGCCTTACCTCATTTACTAAGCTCTGGAGCAACTGCACTTGCAAAGTGCAGAGTCTATTTGCATTTAGTAAATCAACCCCAATGTCTATGGTTTATATAGTTTAACCACTTGCCGACCCGCTCACAGTAAATATGCTGCGAGTAAGTGAAAGCTGCAGGCTCAGCAAAGTATTGGTACATTGCTGAGTATATACCATGTGCGCATGTGCACACTGGCGCACACCCTGGAGCGGGCAGCGGCACAAACCCCGTGACCGCTGATAAGAGCGGCAAGGGTATCATGTGATATGATTATTCATAGGAACCACATGACCACAATGTAAACAAAACAGTCATAAATGGCTTCCATTCATTTTGCTTACTATTGTGATGCTGTGATTGGCCCACCGCTATCACATGGTACCTGGGCCAATAGCAGCACCCCTGTACCATGTGGTTAGCTGTAATGACAGATCACAATAGTAAGGAAGCTTTCATGAATGAAAGCCATTCATGACAGTTAAAACTATTGTTTATAACAGTGATCATAAACAATAATAGTGTAAAAAAAAAAATCCCTGATCACCCCCCAGAGTAATACAGTGTCACAATTGTGAACTAGAACTACTCTGGTGACAGGATGTACAACAAATAGTAAAAAAAGGATGTTAAAAAGAAGGACAAAATGTTTAAAAAATTAAATAATACATTATTCAAATTGTTTTTTACATATTGCCATCACTCAGTATCCCTGATCACCGCCACACAAGTCATATGACGCTGTACTACACGGGTGATAGTATGTAAAAAAAAAAAGTGGGAAAAAAAAATTAATTTAATTTTTAATTTTCTGAAAAAATGGTGACAAAAGACTACAACTTCAAAAAACTTACCATTCATCTTATTAAATACCTTGGACTGCCAACTTTCCAAAAAGGGTAATTTGGGGGGTGTTTGTACTGTTCTGGCATTTTAGGGTCTTAGCAAATGAGATGGGTGGTCAGTAAAGGATTGATCAATCTTCAAATACATATACTGTACTGTTTGTGAATTCTATACCTTTCATACAGACTAAATAATTTGCACTGGTTTTGGTTATTTTTACAAAAAGAAATGCAGCAGACTACATTTTGGCCTAAATTAATGAAGAACATTTTTTTTTGCAAAATTTTATAACAGAAAATAAGAAAACTATTTTTTTTCCAAAATGTAGGTGTTTATTCGTTTATATCCGGTTCCCGACCGGCGCACGCCGATGTGCGTCGGCAGAATGGCACGGCTGGGCAAATGGGCGTACCTGTACGTCCATTTGAATTTCCCGCCGTGCCATTGCGTGCGCGCCGGCCGGGAGCTCTGTGAGTCGGGTCGCGGGTCCCGCGGACTCGATCGCCGCGGGGATACCCGCGATCGCCTCACGGAGAGGACGAACGGGGAGATGCCAATGTAAACAGCATCTCCCCGTTCTGCCTAGTGACAAGTGTCACTCGATCTCTGCTCCCTGTCATTGGAGCAGAGATCAGTGACGTCACACACAGAGCCCATCCCCCTACAGTTAGTAATCACTCCCCTAGGACATACTTAACCCCTCCCCGCTCCCTAGTGGTTAACCCCTTCACTGCCAGTGTCATTTACACAGTAATCAGTGCATTTTTAATCGCACTGATCGCTGTATAAATGACAATGGTGCCAAAAATGTGTCAAAAATGTCCGACATGTCCGCCATAACGTCACAGTCACAATAAAAATCGCTGATTGCCGCCATTACTAATAAAAAAAAATTATTAATAAAAATGCCATAAAACTATCTCCTATTTATTAAACGCTATAATGTTTGCGCAAACCAATTAATAATTGCTTATTGTGATTTTTTTTACCAAAAATATGTAGAAGAATACGATCGGCCTAAACTGAGGAAAAAACATTTTTTTTATATATATTTTTTGGGGATATTTATTATAGCAAAATGTAAAAAATAATGCTTTTTTTTTCAAAATTGTCGCTCTTATTTTGTTTATAGCGCAAAAAATAAAAAATGCAGAGGAGATCAAATACCACCAAAAGAAAGCTCTATTTGTGGGAATAAAAGGACGTCAATTTTTTTTGGGAGCCACGTCGCACAACCGCGCAATTGTCAGTTAAAGCGAAGCAGTGCCGAATCGCAAAAAACGCTCTGGTCAGGAAGGAGGTAAAATCTTCCGGGGCTGAAGTGGTTAAAGCAACAATTAAAAAAAAAACTGTGGTGATTAAATGCCACCAAAAGAAAGTTCTATTTGTGTGAAAAAAATTATATAAATTTCATTTGTGTACAGTGTGTTGCATGACCAAGCAGTTGTCAGCTAACTTAGCACAGTGCTTAATAGCAAAAAATGCGTTACAATTTGGTATGCAAACATGCAGCTGATCGGCGTCAAGGCCCACCCGCCAAGAGGCCACATATTTGCGTACTCTCTGCCTACCTCTTGGTTATAATTGTGTGCGCTCATGAAACAGCAACAAACTTTGGTAACCATAACTGTCCCTAGGCAAAGCTTTTAAAGCCCTATAGTTAAGAGTTATGCCCCGTACACACGGTCGGACTTTGTTCGGACATTCCGACAACAAAATCCTAGGATTTTTTCCGACGGATGTTGGCTCAAACTTGTCTTGCATACACACGGTCACACAAAGTTGTCGGAAAATCCGATCGTTCTGAACGCGGTGACGTAAAACACGTACGTCGGGACTATAAACGGGGCAGTGGCCAATAGCTTTCATCTCTTTATTTATTCTGAGCATGCGTGGCACTTTGTCCGTCGGATTTGTGTATACACGATCGGAATTTCCGACAACAGATTTTGTTGTCGGAAAATTTTATCTCCTGCTCTCCAACTTTGTGTGTCGGAAAATCCGATGGAAAATGTCCGATGGAGCCCACACACGGTCGGAATTTCCGACAACACGCTCCGATCGGACATTTTCCATCGGAAAATCCGACCGTGTGTACGGGGCATTAGACTGCTCTCAATCTTGCATCCATGGCAATATATCATCTGTGTAGAGCAATCATCACTTTCATATGTAGTAAAACCTAATACATATGCATTAACATATGTATGTGCATGTCTGTAAAAATGGGAGGGGGAGTTTTAAAAAATGTTTTTGTTTTTTTATACTGTATCTCACTTTAAATTTTTTAAACTTTGTTTTCCAAAAAGGAACCGTATGTATTAAAGATCAACTCCATATAAAAGAGAGAATTCGTTTTTGGCCCCTCATCTGAGGGACATCTTAGTCCATCTATCCAGTGTGCCAGATGCAGTTAGCATAACTTATACTAGATAGCACATGATCATGTCTAAGAAACATATGGTGTAGGAAGAGGCCTGTGTGCAACCAGACTAAGGACATAAGCCAACACTTTCTTACAAGCAGACACCAGGGATCTCACATCACTTTTTAAGCTGTCCGTACACTAAAATGTCCATGCAGGCCACACCAACAGATTCACTAATGTCAGCCCTGCAGCTACATATAATTACCTTCCCTTCACATCCCCACTGCTCTGCAGTTCCTACATCAAGGTTCCTCTGTGTATTGTGGTCCTAACTCTGCTCTGCAGTTCCTACATCAAGGTTCCTCTGTGTATTGTGGTCCTAACGCTATATTTTTGAGAGTCTCCAAGTTGGAGTATTTATGGTAGTGGGAACCCACCAAGGGAACCCACTCCTCATTAACGGCTAGTTATAAATATAAATTTTGTATAGTTTGTTCACTGGATTTGGCTAGGGACAAATTGGATAGTCACCATTTCTGGGGGTCCAATGTGTCCCTATGCCTTGAAGGAGGTGTGGGCTCCCCCCAGGTAAACCTGCCCTTAATTTATTCACCGTCATAAATGCTCCAACTTGGAGACGCTCAAAAATATAGAGTTAGGACGGCAGTAGACATAGGAGCCTTGACGTAGGCACTGCGGCTTCCACATATATTTGCAAACATGTGCAACCAAAACCCCTGTTTTTAACTTGAGATGTTAGACAGGGTCATTTTTTTTTCTAGCTAGCTGGTAGGCGTGCTGGGAAATATTTTTCTGTTCGTGTTGTGCGTTGCCCTTTCATGAGCACCTTACTGCAAAGGTTAGTTATAAATTGGGGTGGCTGCCATCTTTTTGTATAGAGTTCTTAGTTTTCTTATAAGTATGTATAAGCAGCTGTTGGTTCTATATTAAAGTACGGGCTCACAAAAGGATGGACTTTATCGCCCTAACGCTTTCAGCTGCAGCTTATAATGCACATTGCAAGACTTTGACAGTGTACAGTGAAAATCGGAGTAAGCTATTTCATTACAGGAATAGAGCCTGTGCACCTGTGCAAGACTGAATGTAAGGCTGGAGATCAGCTTTAAAGTGTTACTAAACCCACAACAGTAAAATCAGTCTGTATATTATTATACATGATTTATATGCAGTATATCATGCTTGTTATACTCACTGTGGAACCTAATGGGTTAATCCTCCGCATTGTGTAAAAAGACTGCTTGATCCTGTCTTCTCTGATCCACCCTTTATTCCACTGCCCCCCCCCCCCATTTCTTCCACTTTCCCCAATCCATCTCCTGATAGAACAGAGCCTTTGGAGTCACTCTGCACATGCTCAGTTTGGTGCGTATTACCAGAGAGGTTCTTTTTAATGAGAGGGTGCATTTGATCAGCACAGGGCCAATTAGCTCTGTCCAGATAGAGGGTCAGGGGTCCTGCAGCCTCATAGGACAGTCAGAGTAGAATGAAAACTCCTCCTACAAGCTTTAACCAGACACTTATAGAAGTCACACGACTGCTATATACTGCTTATGAGAAAAGGTATTTAGCAGTTTATATTTACTATAATTATTGCATTTCCATGTTCTGTGTATTGTGGGAGAACATATATAGTGAATGCACGGTCCTGGGTTTACTAACACTTTAAGGGTCTCTGTGATCCCAATGGCTAATTACCAGGCTGGGTAGGTTTTATTAAATTATAATTTAAAAAATTGTCATACATAGTTTACATAAATAAATACACAATCATACACATTTGGAGTATAAATCTGTTGATTTTTATATCATGTAGTACCATTTGATTGACATTTTTAGGGCACATAGAAAAGATAACGTCCAACAGATTCATACTATACATATATATAATAAATCAAACCCTCTAAACTGCTTTACTATCAATGTACTGTTGCTGAATAAAACATGAAGTATAAAAATAAAAACCACTGTGTGAAAATATGATGTCTGTCTTTGGGTATTTGTTGCAAAAGAACATAAAAGATTTCTGTACACAAGATACATAAGCCAGGATTGACAAATGTTTCTAGTAATTAGGTACCCTCAGGGAGACGACTTATCTAGAATTCTGGTTTGTAGGTTAGTTTTAAAGCACAACTTCAGCCCACTTTTTTTTTGCTTGTTTAGTGGGGGAAGAGTTAAAATGCCCCATATAAGAAATCTGACTGCCCTGCTTGTACCCTATGTACACTGAAGGCTGTGCTCATTTGTTCTTACATAAATAATCCCATTCTCTCTGAGTTTTTTGGGTGCTCTAGATTTATTACAAAAACATACTGGAAGGATAATTTATTTTCATCTAAAAAGGGACTATAATGTGAACAAAATGTGTATGATTGTGGTAGGACAATGCATGTTACTGAATGAGGGCTTCAATCTCTAGTAGACCATATTAGGAAAAGGTATGAGGGGAATTGGGAAAAGTGACCTCGGGTGTGCCGTAGTCACATGGTCAGTATGCCTAAAGGGGGCATACCCAAGTATATGTAAAAGAGCAGAAACAGAAAGAAAAGGGGAAGGGCGGGTGGGACACGAGAGAACCGTTGACAGGCAATAGAGGATAGAGAGCGGGTTTAAATACAGCCCAACTCCTCCTACAATTACAGGCTGACCTGCGGTCAGCCTTCCCATTTGTCAAAGGCTGTCAAACTCATAGTGGTTCTCTAGGAGTAATATGCGGGGTTCAACAGTCAGACAGCCGAGTCCAGTATATCAGGAGCACTGACGGTTTGGAATAGTTGATATCATGATGAGATGTTTCAATCTCAGCTGTTCCACCAACCACCACCCAACATACCTCAAACAGTTTGCCAGTATCAGGACTTACCATTTCTTCTGGAGTGCACAGTCCCTTTCCACTTAAGCTTAAAACTTACAAAGTTTGATCAGAACTTAAAGTGGTTGTAAATCCATTAAAAACAAAAAAAGTATGCCGCGCACACACGGTCGGACTTTTCAGCTACAAAAGTCCGACAGCCCGTCCGACAGACTTTCGACAGACTTTCAACGGACTTTTGGCGGACTTTCAACGGACTTTCTAACGACCGGACTTGCCTACACACGATCACACCAAAGTCCGGATTCGTACGTGATGACGTACACCGGACTTAAATAAGGAAGTTGATAGCCAGTAGCCAATAGCTGCCCTAGCATCGGTTTTTGTCCGTCGGACTAGCATACAGAGGAGCGGATTTCTGGGTCCGGCGGAGTTACGACGTAAAGATTTGAAGAAATTTCCAAATCTAAAGTCCGTCAGATTTGCGACTGGAAAAGTCAGTTGAAGGTTCGGTGGAGCCCACACACGATCGGATTGTCCGCCGGATCTGGTCCGTCCGCGTCCGTCGGACCAGTCTGACCGTGTGTACGCGGCATAACACCTACAAGTCAAAGACATAATGAGCTAGTATGCATAGCATACAAGCTCATTATGTAATACTCACCTGAGTTCGAAGCCCTTGCTGTGGTGCCCATACACAGCACCGGCCAGCGACATCACTCCCGGGGGTTACGTCCGGATATTGCGGCTCCGGCGCTGTGATTGGCAGATCAATTCTTTTCACATTAAGTTGTAAGATCCTTCAGGAGATCGAACTAATGCAAATTGTTAAATGTGAATTGTTAAATGCTTAGAAAAAGTTGTCAGAGATCTTCAGTATATCAATAATTAAATAAATAAATTAGGGGCAAATTCACATTAACTTTCCAGGATCATATTGCAGTGACCTAGCAGTTTGTAGGAAGTTTCCTTTGAGTTAATAACTTACTGATCTCTTCTCTCTCATCTTGTCAGAGTCTTTACTTAAGACAGATTACCTTCCTAGAAAGCTTAAAGTGATTGTAAAGGTTCACATTTTTTTTAAATAAAAATAACAAACATGTTATACTTACCTGCTCTGTGTAAGGGTTTTGCACAGAGCGGCCCCTATCCTCCTCTTCTGGTGTGCCCTGTTGGCACTCCTGGCTCCTCCTCCTCATCAAGTGCCCCCATGAAGAGCCGCTTTCCATGGGGGCAACCATGTGGGCGCATTTCCGAGTCTCGCTGCTGTGTCAATTGACACAGACAGCAGGACTCGGCCCCCCCTGCTCTTGTGTCACTGGATTTGAGTGACAGCAGTGGGAGCCAATGACTCCTGCTGCTATCAATCTATCCAATGAGGACAGAGACAGCGGCTGGAGCTGCTGGGTTCGTGCACGTCACTGTAACGGATTGGTTCAGGTAAGAAAAAGGGGGGCTCTGAGGGTAGCTGTAGAATGCATTAAGGTGAAAAACCGTGAGACTTTACAACCCCTTTAAGTTGTTTTACTGTCTAAAAGGACAAATGAATATTTAAAATTTTGCTAAAAATACAATATATGCCATGTCACCACACTTTGTTGTAATTTAGTAATAATTAAAGTGACCATTTAGTTCCATCTGCAGCCAATTTTGGTTTTCTAAACCACCAATGCTGGTTTAGCCTAGGTTCACACTATAGCAATGCGGAAACCAGCACGATTACAGCGCCGATTACAGCATATCTCCCACAGGCAGTTCACACTGCCCTCTGCGAACCGATGTGGGTGTCAATACAATGTTACTGACACCCCCAGATCGGTTCACAGATCGCAGTGCGAACTGTGGATTCGGACAGGAATCGTATCGCATGGGTGAGAACACCCATGCGATTCGATTCCAGTGCGGAAAAAAAAAGTCCCTGCACTATTTTCCTGCGTATCCAATGTGAGTTCAGAAATATAACTGTATGGCTGAACTTGCATTTCACAGACATCCCATGCGATTGGCATCACAGTGCGGGTGCGAATCACATGTTTGTGTTCGCACAAGTGTGAACCAGGACTTAATGTCAATTTCTACTCAAGTAGTTGGATCACTGCTGGCCCCAATTTGGGCTGATTTACTTAAGGATTTGGGAAACCTTAAAAATGTGTATTTGACTGAAAATTCTCCACACATTTTTCATAGATGCAAGAAGAGGATCTTAACTATCATTTTAATGGGCAAACATGACTTGGAATCTATGATAAAGCTTCTGTTAAAGGGGTTGTAAAGGTAAAAATTTTTTCACCTTAATGCATTATATGCATTAAGGTGAAAAAACTTTTGACAATACTGCCGCCCCCAGCCCCCCCCCGTTTTACTTACCTGACACCTCGAATCTCCGCTGCTCGTTCCCGTCATCTCTATTGCAGCTCAGCCTGGTCGCTGATTGGCTGCAGTGGATGGATTGAAAGCAGCGCAGCCATTGGCTCGCGCTGCTGTCAATCACATCCGATGACGCGGCGTGCTGGGGGGCGGGGCCGAGTGATACAGTGGGCGGCTATAGCCGCCGGCTGTATCACGGGAGCGCGCCCGCAATAACTAACCACCATGTGAGGGAGCTCGCATTAAGGTGGTTAGTTCTTGCGGGGAGGAGCTGAGACAGCCGCCGAGGGATCCCAGAAGAGCAGGTTCGGGGCCACTCTGTGCAGAACGAGCTGCACAGTGAAGGTAAGTATGACATGTTAGTTATTTTAAAAAAATAAATAAAATTACCTTTACAACCCCTTTAAGCTTGTTTAGTACTATTTTGTTTGAACAAAGTTCATAGTATTAATGGAGGGATGCATTGCCAATTATACAGTGGTTCTGTTTGAGCAAATTGGCAAGGAGCAAGACGAGACACAGAAAGCTCAACCTTATTTTAGCTTAAGAGAAAGAGTTGGGTTATTAAAAAAATAAGTAGATGTATGTTTCACCTTAGGGTTGCAATTTAAAAATATCTTTTACTGGCAGATTCCATGAATTCATCTCATCAAATATGCAAATTTATCACACGCAGACGTAAGCGGACTACGGGGCTTGCCATATGGGTTCAGAGCGCCGTGTCTCTCACATGTGTGTAGGATGCTGACTTGCTGCTTGCAGTGTTCTCAGCAAAAAGAAAAACAATTATTAAGAAAAGAATCAGATATGTCATGAACAAAACAAAGTACTTAGAGTGTCCATATAACACCATAATTGGTGTGAGCAAAGGTTTTACTCCTGTAATTAGCACTGTACTACACTGGTCATTTTTAAAAGGATAATGCAGTTTTCAACTCAAATTTAATTTTGTGTTTATGTGTGCGTCTGTATGTTACCGATGAACTTCTAAATTGCATCCAATTAGAGGAAAGTAACAAAAAATACTTCGGCTGCATTCACACTTCAGCTTTTTGAATAGTAGGCAGATTTGCTGCAATTCTGCCTGCGATTTGAAAGCACAATAGGTGAATGACAAATCGTGGGACTCACATTTGAGATGCCATTTATCTGAATGACACCTAAAATTGCGGTGCGGGTCTGCCGTGATTGTCGCATGCAGAGGCTTAACTAGAACCTTCTAGGCCCTGGTGCAAGAAACCATGATTAACCATCAAGAATGTCAGTAAATTGTTTACACTGATAATCAGTGCCCCAATCATCTGTGTCACCTATCAGTGCTCATCAATGCCACCTATTAGTGCCCATCAATGCCTCCTATCAGTGCCTATCAATGCCTCCTATCAGTGTCCATTAGTGCCTCCTATCAGTGCCCATCAATGCCTCCTATCAGTGCCCATTAGTGCCTCCTATCAGTGTCCATTAGTGCCTCCTATCAGTGCCCATCCATGCCTCCTATCAGTGCCCATCAATGTCTCCTATCAGTGCCTATCAATGCCTCCTATCAGTGCCCATCAATGCCTCCTATCACTGTCCATTAGTGCCTCCTATCAGCACCAATTAGTGCCACCTATCAGTGCCCATTAGTGCCTCCTATCCATGCCAATCAATGCCTCCTATCAGAGCTCATCAGTGCAGCATATCAGTGCCCATCAATGCCTCCTATCAGTGCTCATCAGTGCAGCATATCAGTGCCCATTAGTGCCTCCTATCAATGCCCATCAATGCCTTCTATCAGTGCCCATTAGTGCCTCCTATTGTGCCCATTAGTGCCTCCTATCAATGCCCACCAATGCCTTCTATCAGTGCCCATTAGTGCCTCCTATCCGTGCCCATTAGTGCCTACTATACATGCCCATCAATGCCTCCTAACAGTGCTCATTAATGCAGCATATCAGTGCCCATTAGTGCCCCTATCAGTGCCCATTAGTGCCTTCTATCAGTGCCCATCAATGGCTCCTATCAGTGCTCATCAGTGCAGCACATCAGTGCCCATCAATGCCTCCTAAGAGCATATCAGTGCCCGTTCGTACCCCCTATCAGTGCCCATTAGTGCCTTCTATCAGTGCCCATCAATGGCTCCTATCAGTGCTCATCAGTGCAGCACATCAGTGCCCATCCATGCCTCCTATCAGTGCCGATTAGTGCCTCCTATCAGGGCCCATCAATGTCTTCTATCAGTGCCCATCAATGCCTCCTATCACTGTAAATTAGTGCCTCCTATCAGCACCCATTAGTGCCACCTATCAGTGCCCATTAGTGCCTCCTATCCATGCCCATCAATGCCTCCTATCAGTGCCCATGAATGCCTCCTATCAGTGCCCATTAGTGCCTCCTATGAGTGCCCATCAATGCCTCCTATCAGTGCTCATCAGTGCAGCATATCAGTGCCCATGAATGCCTCCTATCCGTGCCCATCAATGCATCCTATCAGTGCCCATTAGTGCCTCCTATCAATGCCCACCAATGCCTTCTATCAGTGCCCATTAGTGCCTCCTATCCGTGCCCATTAGTGCCTACTATACATGCCCATCAATGCCTCCTAACAGTGCTCATTAATGCAGCATATCAGTGCCCATTAGTGCCCCTATCAGTGCCCATTAGTGCCTCCTATCAGTGCCCATTAGTGCCTCCTATCAGTGCCCATTAGTGCCTCCTATCAGTGCCCATCAATGGCTCCTTTCAGTGCTCATCAGTGCAGCATATCAGTGCCCATGAATGCCTCCTATCAGTGCCCATTAGTGCCTCCTATGAGTGCCCATCAATGCCTCCTATCAGTGCTCATCAGTGCAGCATATCAGTGTCCATTAGTGCCTCCTATCATGGCCCATTAGTGCCTCCTATCATGTACTGAAGTACAGTCCCTTGATGTGGTTGTTGCATTCTTTTTTTTTCAGGCTTCTCCCTTTATTTTCACCTGGTGATCCTGTCAGTAATATAATTCCTTTCCTACTGTGACAATGCTCACTTGATGTATTGCATCCATGGAGGAGCAGCGCTTCCACCCTAGGAAATTTGTTAGGAGTAGGACTACAGAATACCTCCCTTGAACTCCATAACCCCTTGCCGACCGGCTCACGCCGATATACGTCGGCAGAAGGGCAGTTACAGGCATATTAACGTACCTGTACGTTTCTCTTTGAGACGCGCGTGCACACACAAAAAAAAAAAATATTAATAAAAATGCCATAAAACTATCCCCTATTTTGTAGACGCTATAATTTTTGCGCAAACCAATCAATAAACGCTTATTGCGACTTTTTTTTTTTTACCAAAAGTATGTAGAAGAATACGTATCGGCCTAAACTGAGGAAGAAAAAAATTTTTTATATATTTTTTGGGAATATTTATTATAGCAAAAACTAAAAAATATTGCGTTTTTTTCAAAATTGTCGCTCTTTTTTTGTTTATAGCGCAAAAAATAAAAACTGCAGAGGTGATCAAATATCACCAAAAGAAAGCTCTATTTGTGGGGGAAAAGGACGTCAATTTTGTCTGGGAGCCATGTCGCACGGCCGCGCAATTGTCAGTTAAAGCGACGCAGTACCGAATTGCAAAAAACGGTCTGGTCTTTGGCCAGCCAAATGGTCCGTTGCTGAAGTGGTTAATATATGGGTGGGAGGGGGGTCTGTAAATTATAGTGGATTTGGCAGGGCCAATAACACTGCTTGAGATATGACTTTAGAGTGCAGCGGACTGCAATCAATTGCTGACAGATCAACTGGTATTTTTTCACTTATAAAACAGGTATAGCAAAACTCATTCAATGGTATGTTTAACAGACCAAAAGGGAGCAATGAGAAGAAATGCATTGTTGTGGTTTACATACATGCAGGCCATTCAAAGACAATGCAGCTCTTGCTGCATTTTGCTTTTACTGTATGTTTGAGTAGAGCTGCATTTGAATGCAAAAGCCAGTGTTCATCAACAAGGCTTGGCTGCTTAAGCCCTAGTATTGGCCTGTCCTGCACCAAATTCTGATCACATGAACAAATGCTGACAGTTGGTCACATTATTTCAGCTTTTCAGGGAATCGGTGTTCAGGAAATGCCACTAATTGCCTTGCTCTGTCTAAGCATTAGTAGCCTAGACTCCTTTAGCTTTGTTCATGTGACTAATTCCTAGACAGGATGGTTCGGGATAATTTAGTATATGATCAAAAACTATGGCCTAGTCATGTTTTATTGTCCAACCTTAAAAAAATAAGGGTGTTTATAGACACAAACATCCACATTTGTAAACCAGAGACAAAGTTTTATATATATATATATATATATATATATATATATATATATATATATATATATATTATAAGCCGTCTCCAAAGGCGTTTCAGAAAATTTGGCAGTACATCCAACCGGCCTCACAACCGAAGACCACATGTAACCACCCCATCCCAGGACCTCCACATCCAGCATCTTCACCTCCAAGATCGTCTGAGACCACCCACCCAGACAGCTGCTGCAACAATCGGTTTGCATAACCAAAAAATTTCTGCACAAACTGTCAGAAACCGTCTCAAGGAAGCTCATCTGCGTGCTCTTCGTCCTCATCGGGGGCTCAACCTGACTGCAGTTCATCGTCGTAACCAACTTGAGTGGGCAAATTCTCATATTCAATGGTGTCTGGCACTTTGGAGAGGTATTCTCTTCACGGATGAATCCCGATTTTCACTGTGCAGGACAGATGGCAGACAGCGTGTATGGGGTTGTGTGGGTGAGTGGTTTTCTGATGTCAACGTTGTGGATTGAGTGGCCCCTGGTGGTGGTGGGGTTATGGTATGGGCAGGCATATGCTATGGACAATGAACACAGGTGCATTTTATTGAGGGCATTTTGAATGCACAGAGATACCATGACGAGATCCTGAGGCCCTTTGTTGTGCCATTCATCCACGACCATCACCTCATGTTGCACCATGATAATGCATGGCTCCATGTTGCAAGAATCACACAATTCCTGGAAGCTGAAAACATCCTAGTTCTTGCATGGCCAGCATACTCACCGGACATGTCACCCATTGAGCATGTTTGGGATGCTCTGGATCAGCGTATTCGACAGTGTGTTCCAGTTCCTGACAATATCCAGAAACTTCACACAGCCATTGAAGAGGAATGGACCAGCATTCCACAGGCAACAATCAACAACCTGATCAACTCTATGTGAAGGAGATGGGCTGCACTGCGTGAGGCAAATGGTGGTCACACCAGATACTGATTGGTTTTTGGACCCCCTGGCCCCCCCAATACAGTAAAACTGCACATTTTAGAGTGTCCTTTTATAGTGGCCAGCCTAAGGCGCACCTGTGCAATAATCATGCTGTCTAATCAGCATCTTGATATGCCACACCTGTGAGGTGGATGGATTATCTCGGCAAAGGAGAAGTGCTCACTAACACATATTTAGACAGATTTGTGAACAATATTTGAGAGAGATAGGCCTTTTGTGTACATAGAAAAAGTCGTAGATCTTTGAGTTCAGCTCGTGATAAATTGGGGCAAGCACAAAAGTGTTGCATGTATAATTTTGCTATATATATATATATATATATATATATATATCTCACCCTCTTGTCTACATAGTTGGGTAGTGTAGATAGAGGCTTGTTAGAAACCTGGGTGTGGGTCAGAGGGTTTACTTTAGGTCAGGCTCGAAGGCTCTGCAGGTCAGGCCTCTGTTAACGCCCTTTGGTTCTAGAAGCTTGGAGAAGTTTCTAGAAGTGGGCAGAAGCCAGGAGGTGCTGATCTGAATATTTATGGGGAAATATCAAATCCACAGGCAGGAAGCCTGGCAGGGTGACTAAACCAGCCATAACTATTGAGGAGCCTGGCCAGCAGGGGAGTAGGGTGGAAGATGGATGGTTGAGGTGCTGCTGTGTAGCCTGGGAGGGAGTTCCACTGCCCAACAGTCCACCAGAGAAAAGGACATCCTGCTTAACCTGGAGAAGAATCAGCCCAGCAGAAGGTCTGAAAGCAGTTCTATCCATAGCTGCAGGACAAGGACAGTGTGAGTACCTATGATAAATATATGAAGCAGCGCTAAAAAATGTAACTCAATATTGTGAAAACACAAAAATAAATCAATATAATGACATCAAACTTATTAGGTGAAAAAATGTGTATAAAGAAATCACACCAAATATTAAAATAAGTGTCCATAAGAGCCCATTCACAAAGGCTAAAAAGGAAAAATATATGTGAAAAAAGAAAGTTCAAAGGAAACAAATCATCCACGATTCACTTGCTCCACCAGTGTCCCCACAATCACAAGTGCTTTCACCACCAGGTGACACCAAGTATTAAAGCCTCTTACTGGACCCTGTGGACCATCATATAGTATGGTCAAATGCGCGTGTTATAGAAACTCCAAAGCGTCAAATGTGATCCAGTCAGGGTTGGTTCATTAGTAGGATGAAAAAAATAAATAAAAAGCATATACGCCCATAGTGTAACCCATAAAAAACATTTATTCAAAAAATAACAAGTAAAACTTGCAAAGGGAATCACACTAAGCAAATCCTTGGGCAATAGGTTTAAAAAAAAACAGCATATAGCAATAAAAACAGATACAATTGTTATCCCAAAAAGCAGCAGGCTGCGTAGCTGCACCAAACTCAACCACTGGTCAGAAAGCATGCGTAATAACGAAGGGTTGTAGCCACACCCAATTAGTTTCGTCAAAGAGATGACGTCGTCGGGGGAACTGGCTAGCAGGGGAGTCAAGTGGAATTGGGGTTGGTATGCTGCTGTGTGAGGTGCTGAGGTGTAGCCTTGGAGGGGGCCCCAGAAAAGGGGGGTTCTGCCTCCGGGCTGGAGAAAGTGGGAAAGCTGACAGAGGGAGTTCCACTGCCCTACAGTCCACCAGGGAAAAGGACATCCTTCATAGCCTGGAGTACCTATATACCCCCAGGACCTATAAGGGAGAGGTCTGCTAGATGCAAATTATTGGCAAGTCTTCAGGGGACAGTTTTATTGCTTACCCAATCCCTTGCTTTGGAATCAGATACCATATCCAGGTGAGCTGGTGTTTTTCACTAAGAGGACTAAGAGCTCCTACAAGTTGGGACTTTGCTGAAAATCCACTCAGGGGACACCGAACTCCTGGGGGGGGGGGGGGGGTTCTTTGCTAAAGACTGTTGCTATTCCAGAGGGAATACATTTAAGTATCCATTGTTAGCAGTGTGCTAGAGAAGAAAATTCTCCTAATTTTGTTGTACTTTGAATCAAGTTGGGCATCCCACAACCCCTTTTAACTTATCAAAGTTGAATTCCCTAATAAAGCCTAAAAACCAAGCCCATGGACTTGGGCATGATCCCCTCCCTTTTACATTTCTTCAGTTACTTCCTGGTTTCTTGCCTAGGCAAATTATGTCATACATCCCAGGACTCTTTAGGAGGGGAGAAGAGAAGGAGGGGTTTTCTTGGCTAAGCACATCCTCCTTCCAGCATGCCTGAGCTAAGGGCAGATGGAATGCTACATGAATCATCTGCTCTTACTCAACATGGCCACGTCCAGAAATGCTAGGGGGTGTTTTTCAAAGCAATTTCTCAACAAACAAAAGCATGGAGACATGGATGGATGGCAGAGTTTGCGGTGGATATTAAAAATGAATTAAATAGTGTTTTTGGTTTGTGGTACTCAGATACAGTGAGGATCCCCTTTAATGATAGGAGAAAAGCACTTTTGGAAGTAAAATAGCACTCCTATTTATAGCATATACTTCAGCATGTACAACAGAACAACAATAGGGACATCTGCAGAGCAGCAGAGGGATTTGACTTTCTGATATTGACAAACGTTTGGCGTACGTTGGCACAATGGGGTTTATTTACTAAAGCTGGAGAGTGCAAAATCATTCTCACTACTGCAGAGAAACCAATAAGTTTCTAAACTGGCCACCGGACCCGCATGTACAGTAGGTTGCAAAATACTGTGTATTTTGAATTGCTGGAAGTCACCTTCTTTTTATCCTTTATTACATCCTATTGCTACTCTTTACAGTTTTTTTACGGTTTGTCCCTGTCCACATAAATTACGGTGATAACAGGCTACATGTGTTTTTTAACAGGGCATAACTCCCAATTGTTGCTAGATGCAAGTATTTTTTCTGGTCATTATTTAAACCATGACAACCCATGAATATGTCTGGGTAATATACATCAGCACAGCAGATTATAGTTTCCTTTGGGAGATCCTGTGACAGGGTGATTTTCAGGCAGTAGATTGTGGGAGACAGAGAGTTGTCACTCTATAATATAAAGTGTCCAAACAAGGAGTTTTATATCATTATCACCGGCTGTCATTTTCATGAAAGCTAGTAGGGATGAGCCGAACACCCCCGCTTCGGTTCGCAGCAAAACACGTGAACAAAATAAAAATAAATAAAAATATGCTTCCCAAGTGATATTATCATGTTAAGTCCTATATGGGATTTTAGATGTTGGATTTTGATTTACTTTACCAAGCTATGGTTGAATTCTTTGAATTGCAGTGCTGTTTTATGTTCCCTTACATGCCCTGAGCGTGTAAACATATCCGTACACCATAAAACCCTTTTACCCACTTGCTGAACGTCATACGTATATAGTCATCCTGTCAGCAAGTGTTTACAACAAGCTGCAGCCATTAGTTTTTTGTCATTTTCTACAGCTGATTGGCTGTTCAGTAAAAGTGATTTGGGCAGCTCTACAGCCACTGATCACTTTTACTGAAGTGAGAAAAGCTGACGCCTTTCCCCCACCTCCAGGAATTCTGGGACCATGGTAAATGCATAGGATAGCTAAACACTGAGGAAATGGAGGAACATCTTTTCCATGATCTCCTCTGTGACTAATAAATCTGAAAGTGATGATGATATCATTACTTATGGTTTCAGAGCTGTCATTTGCTGGCTGCTACAGCCAGGAGAGCAACTAAGCTAAAAAACGATGCTAAAAAGCCCAATCTGTTCTTAAAGGAGAAGCTCATTTGACTGTACTTTTCCTGTGGATGCCAGGAGTGCAGTTCGTTTTGCACTCCTGTGACCCCTTTTTCAGTAGACAGTGGGCTGAAGACCGTTGTTGGCTGATGTCACAGAGCCGGTCCAAACTTGGGAAAGATTACAACCAAATGGTCGGGATCCGCCCACATGCCTTGGACTGGCATCTGGCTCAGCCTCTCAGCCGGCCGCTCCCACCTCCTTCATAGCCCAGCACACCAGTAAGCACAAGGGGGCAGAGCAGAGAGTTGGTGACTACAAGCCACCGGCTTGCTGCTCGGGGAGCTCTGAGAACCAAGTTGATCATTCAGTTTCCAACCTTAGAGCGGGCAGGGGACAGATGCAGCATTCACCTAGGTAAGTATGATTTTTTTTTTAAATCCCATTCTTCTCTTTTAATGAGCTGCATTGTAGGGAAGCTGAAAGGTTTGGCTTTATTTTTTTTAAGAGTGAACTTTCCAATAATTTTTAGATCTGCTGTGGCTGCTTTTGCTACTTATCAATTTAAGTCCATTATGGTTTGATAAAAAAAAAACAGGCTTTGCAACCAAAACTACCTATAAAAAGCCTTTTTTAAAGTTGAAATAATTCAGATTGCGGTCCTGCTGCTGTGCTTAAGCCAAGCTAAATGCTAAAGTAAAAAATCAATTACACACCCAAATTATGTGATGGCCCTTTCCTGTGAAAATCGTACTGTTCCAAAACACCACATACAGCTTAAAGGTATCTCTCAAGCATATAATTTAAAGATATTGTGTACTTCCATGTCACCCTGGACATTAAAAGTATCCTCTTGCCAGTGTAAAGTATTTTCTCTTTTTTATTATAAGTGACACATGGTAATGCCTTTCTCCCCAAGTCCAGCACATAGCCTCAAAATTGGCCATAATTTATCCCCACCTCCTGCCCTCCCATAGACTTCAATGGGATTTGCTGCTAAATTCAGATTTTGAAAACTTCAAATAGTATTTGACGAAGATCCTGAAAACTGAACTTGGACCGATTCATCCATCCTTAAAATGCAGGATAACCACTGGGAGACAGTTGTCAACCTAGAATAGGAAGGTCTTCAGTGAAGACCTTCAGGGCAGGATCATAAGATTTTAATCATGAAACCTGCATTTAAAAAAAATTGCAAATAACTTTTCGATTTTCAGTAACATGTTAACATATAAGCAAATTCAAAACTACCGTATCTATCTTTTTTTAGGCTAGATTTGGATAGAGTGGTGAGGGGTTAGGTCTTCTTTGATGTCTCTTTCCCCTTTGGGGGAGATTCATCTTAACTGTTGTAACTATTCTGATCACCAATGTCCTTTTGGCATGAAAGGAAGTAAAAATTTTGAGGTGCCACAAAAAAAGGAATAGGGGGAAAATTTCCCAGTGGGGACATGTTTCCTGATAACTATGTCAGGGGAGATTTCCCTTACATTGGAAATATATCCTCTGGCTTTATGTTGAGTCTGGCAGGCAGGAAGTGAAGGAAAATATCCCTAATGTGAACTGGGGGTTGTTACTAAAACTGGAGAGTCCAAAATCTGGTGCAGTTGTGCATGGTAGCCAATCAGCTTCTAACTTCAGCTTGTTCAATTAAGCTTTGACCAAAAAAAAAAAATAGAAGCTGAAGGTTTCTATGTAGAGCTGCACCAGATTTTACACTCTCTAGTTTTAGTAAATCAAGTATAGATGGTCAAAAAAAAAAGAAAAACTGACAGCAGTTTTAAGCCTCCCCTACTCTATCCAAAATGTAAAGGGGAGAAGAAGTTTGTGCTTTAGACTATACTTTAAAGTTGGACTTTGGGTTGGTGTAAAATTTAACCATGTAGTGCCCCCCACACCCTACTATACGTTAACCACTTCCCGACCGCCTCACGCAGATATACTGCGGCAGAAGGGCACGTACAGGCAGATTAACGTACCTGTACATTGCCCTTTAAGAGGCGGCTCGCGGGCGCACGCGTGCGCGCCAGGGGCTCCGTGGCCATACCCGTGATCGTCTCACGGTGAGGAAAAATGGAGTAATGTAAATAATGTAAAAAAGCATCTCCCCGTTCTGCCTAGTGACACTCTCATTGATCACAGCTCTCTGTAATTGGGAGCGGTGATCAGTGACATGTCACACACATCCCCTCCCCCCCACAGTTAGAATCACTCCCTAGGACACATTTAACCCGTACAGCGCCACCTAGTGGTTAACCCCTTCACTGCCGCTGACATTTTTACAGTAATCAATGCAATTTTGTAGCACTGATCGCTGTATTAATGCCAATGGTCCCAAAAATGAGTCAAAATTCTCCGATGTGTCCGCCATAATGTCGCAGTCATGATAAAAATCACTGATCGCCGCTATTACTACTAAAAAAATGTTTATCAATAAAAATGTCATAAAACTATCCCCTATATAGTAGACGCTATAATTTTTGTGCAAACCAATCAATAAACGCTTATTGCAATTTTTTTTACCAAAAATATGTAGAAGAATACATATCGGCCTAAACTGAGGAAAAAAAAATGTTTTTTAAAATATTTTTTGGGGATATTTACTATAGCAAAAAGTAAAAAATAATGCGTTTTTTTCAAAATTTACGCTTTTTTTTGTTTATAGTGCAAAAAATAAAAACCGCAGAGGTGATCAAATACCACCAAAAGAAAGCTCTATTTGTGGGGAAAAAAGGACATCAATTTTGTTTAGGAGCCACGTCGCACGACCGCGCAATTGTCAATTAAAGCGACGCAGTGCCGAATTGCAAAAAGTGCTCTGGTCAGGAACGGGGGAAAATCTTCCGGTGCTGAAGTGGTTTATACATGTTTCATCTAGGGGATGATGAATGAGTACAGATACTTACCTTATTCCTCACTACCTTGGTAGTTCCCTCTTCTCATCTGTCCAGCGCTCCTGGGATGTGAGCAGGCTTTCACACTCTTCACATACAATGCAGGACCTCTTATGATGACCTTGGGGCTGTGAATTCACCCTACGCTGTGTGCATCAATAGAAACACAGCCCTGTAGCCAAGAATGGCAAGGTCCTCCCCTGTTCCTCCCTTCTCCTCCCCCCACCCTTCCCCTAACAGACTGACCCCAAACTACACTGTCCACTGTTAACTCTTTCTTGTGTATAGCGAAAGTTCAGGGAAGCAGCACCGAGGAAGCTGGAGGCAGCAGCATTGGACATTGTAAACTGTAAATACTGGGGTAAGAATTGTATCAAATCATTTACTAGGGAATGTTTATTTTACTCTGCTCAGTGTACTAAGTTACAAAAAAAAAAAATGCTGACGGTTTAATTTTACTGCCCCACAGCAGGGGTGCATTTTTACATTTACTTGAGTTAAGCTTTAAAACTGAGCTCTAGACAGATATAAGATTCATGAATGAAGTGATGTAATTGTTATTACATCATAAAATGTATTATTAAAGGCAAGTCGTGTTAGTATCTGAATTTGACAAGGCATCAGCATCCTGCAGTCCCTGTACAACAGAGCTGGAGTGTAAAAGGAAATAGCAGCACAATGAGCCACAATGTGCTGATAGGAGGAGAGAGCAGAATGATAAAGAAATGAGTCCATCACTGTTCTGCTTCTCATTTCACCATCCAATAGCAGGCTTCTGGGTCCAGGATCAGCTGTGCTCAGAGGAAGTTGTTAAATGATGCTGACCATTAGACCGAGGACATCTAGTGGAGGAAAAAAGTACTGATGGTAAATCTCTGTATTCAAGGTGAATATTGCAGCAAAAGCTGGTTTTATCCTTTTAGCTTTTAAGGTCCATTCACTTCGCAATGTGTTAAGCGCCTTCATATGCATATCCATGGATAATTATTATAGAAACGGGGGAAGGGAAAAATAGGGGGAAAATACACTGAAATGGGACTTTTGAGGAATGCCATATATCTAAAAATATAATTTATTTACTATCACTTCACTGATCATAAAACATATTTTCTATATTAGTTCATATGACATCATATAATATACATACGTATTAAAACATCAAAATGTGATGTTATTAAAGATGGTTCACTCCTTTCAGCCCAACGTGTTTCCTCTATATTGGCAAAAATCTAAATGAGTCTCTCCATTAAAGCAGAGCCATACATTTCTGACCACAACTAGATTCTGGAGTCACATACCTTGTTTGAACAATCAAAATCTCCTCCTGCCAAGAATATCTTTCACACATAGAGAGCCTGTGACTGGGAAGACAACTGGGAACAGGGAGCTGTGACTGTATGCTTATATGGGGAAAGCATTGTTCTCTGTGGGCCCTCAGTTGGTTCTACCCTATGGGCCTTTTTTCCTCTCCCTCCATCTTCTGTGTGTCCAGGGGTATCACCCTAACAATTTACATTGACGTAGAATGATTAATAATGACTTTAGCTGTTTCCTTAGACTATTATTTGAATAAACAGTTTGTGACGGCACCTGAAGAAGTGGATCAAGTCCATGAAACGAGTCGGGCTGAAAGGAATAAACCTTCTTTAAAAACATACGTTATTTCATCACATTTTGATGTTTTAATATGTATATTATATGATGTCATATGGACTAATATGGAAAATATGTTTTATGATTAGTGATAGTAAATAAATTATGTTTTTAGCTATAAAAGTCCCATTACAGTGTATTTTTCCCCCTATCTTTCCATTCCCCCCCCATATATATCATATTTCAAAACTCATACTTCAAAACCCTATCTTGCAGTTATGCTCATGTGGTGCATTTACATGTATTTACACACGTTGTGTCATGCTGAACACAAGTAGGGCATGTTCTACTCGTTTCTGCACGGGACAGCGCACATCAGAGCAACACACTAGTGTGGACTGCTCCTAATGAAATACATTGACAGAGATTTACTAAAACTGGTGCACACAGAATCTGGTGCAGCTGTGCATAGTGACCAATCAGCATCTAGGTTTTAATTGAACAAGCTGAAGATAGAAGCTGATTGGTTACTATGCAGAGCTGCACCAGTTTTAGTAAATCTCCCCATATTGTTTTCACAATACATATGTGGTGGAATACTTTAATCAGTGCATGTCAGGGCATCTGGTGTGAATAGTGGAGGAGGATTAGAACACCTGTCAGTTTTTACTGCTGTCTGTGCCCCCGTTAGGGAGATTCATCCTTGATATTTGTCCTGTTTACCATTATCCTTAAAAGTGATTCTGTGTTCATTAAGATTATTGTACATGTACGCTGACAACTGTTAACTTTACTCTCTATGTGCGATTTTTGTATACTTTTGTCCATTGTAAATTTTCTTAAGCTGCAATAAAACTTTTGATTGTGAAAAAAAATAAAAAATAAAAGTGAAAGTAAAAGGAACCCCAAATTTTAGGAGGAATAGAGGGGAATCCTTCCAATGGGGACACTAGTTCTGGTGATTTGGGGGTCCCCTAGATATTCCCTTAATTTGCAGCAATTTCCTCTCACTTCCTGTTTTGGCTATGGGACAGGAAGTCAAGGTAACTCTGCCCAATTGAACAAAGATGGCAAAAATAAACCTTACAGGGGTTATAACCCTCCCTTACTCTATCCAGAAATGAAGAAAAATTTTGCCTACAGTTCTACTTTTAAAATGTCCCCTCCCACCTCCTAAAACCCAAGCTGACTAACCTGCCTAATAAAGATGTATATACACATTGTTTTCAGGCCACCCTTGTTCAGTCATGTGATCTGACTCCCCTGTGTCAGCCATTGGCAGCTGCAGCGGAGAAAAGGGAATGCCGACAATGGATGGGCCACTGAAGCCTTTGGGTAATATCACCGCTTAAGGCTTTACCATCTGTTGTTGGAGTGCCTTCTCCTTACCCATGCAGCTGGCACTGGCTAACATGGGGATTGCATGACCAGAGGACAGGGGGAGGGCACATTTTTAAACTGATTTTTAAAGAGACATTAACATCTTCATGCCGACCATACGCAAATATGCATTCTCGGCTTGAAGGGATTACTTATGCGTTCGCTTCATGCAGAAGCAAACGCATACGTAAATCGCGCCCCGCAAATCTCAACAGTGTTCAAACCACACAAGTGAGGTATCGCCGCGATCATCAGAGCGAGAGCAATAATTCTAGCACTAGATCTCCTGTAGAAATTTTGTAAAGGGTCACCTCCGGAGATTTTTAAGTACCTGTCACGTACCTGGTAGGTGGAGCCCGGAATGCAGAGAACGGCCTCTCGTATGCCTCCGACTTAAGAACCCCTGAAGGTGTGAACAGGGACTTGAAAGTACAAAGGGGCACAAGTGCCTGACTGGAACACTGAAGTAGAAGGCAGGATCCTGTAGTCAGCAGGGAGGTGCACCGTAGTCCTGTAGCAGGTTGCAGACAGCAGGGAGGTGCACTCTAGTACTGTAGCAGGGTGCAGGTAACAGGGAGGTGCACTGTAGTCCCGTAGCCGGATGAAGACAGCAGGGAGGTGCACTGTAGTCCTGTAGCAGGTTGCAGACAGCAGGGAGGTGCACTGTAGTACTGTAGCAGGATGCGGATAGCAGGGAGGTGCACTGTAGTCCTGTAGCAGGTTGCAGACAGCAGGGAGGTGCAGACAAGCCGGGTCAAGGTACTGGAGGGCAGATCAGGTACAGAAGGGCAAACCAAGAGAATAGTCAGAGTCCAAGCCAAGATCGGGGCGGGCAGCAAGCAGGTAAGTCAGGAACAATCCAAGTAAGTACTGGATACAGGAAAACTGGTAACAAGGTAGCAGGGGTCTCAGGAAACGCTGTAGACCGGACAGCAAGGCAGCATTGGAACAGTCTTCTTTAAATAGCCTATCTTTGGCGCCAAGTGGCGCTATTGCGCATGCGCGTACGTTTGTTAGCGTCATTAGCGCTATTGGCGCTATTGCGCGAGCGCTGGATGGCGCTTCTATGCACAGGCATTCGTTTAACCCTCAACATGCTGGGATAACTGCAAGAGGGCTTTTCCTGACAGTACCGTAGTTTGTCGACATTCCATGGCTGTGCTTAATTTCAAAGCATGACATGTTAGGTATCTATTTGCTTAGCGTAACATCATCTTTCACATTATACAAAAAAATTGGGCTAACTTCACTGTTTTGTTTTTTTTTAATTCACGAATATGTATTTTTTCCAAAAAATCACGTTTGAAAAACGGCTGCGCAAATACCGTGTGACATAAAATATTTGCAACGATCACTATTTTATTCTCTAGAGGCTCTCTGCTAAAAAAATATATGTAATGTATAATGCGTAACCATTGGCCAGCGGGGGAGCCAATCAGCAATCATTCCCCACAGTGACAGAACGGGGATCTGCCATAGTAAACAAGGCAGATCTCCGTTCTGACAGTGGATCACAAAGAGATCCTGTCTTTCTGCTATGCAGGAAGACGGACCTGTGTGTTGTCCCAGGCAGCCCATCCTCCCACACAGTTAGAAACACACTGAGGGAACACATTTAACCCCATTGATTGCCCCTGATGTTAACACCTTCCCTGCCAGTGTCATGTACAATGTTAGTGCATATTTTTAGCACTGATCACTGCAATAATGTCACTGGTTCCCAAAAAAGTGTCAAAAATGTCAGCTAGGTGTCTGATTTGTCCGCTGCAAAGTCGCAGTCCCGCTAAAAATCGCCGATCACCGCCATTACTAGTAAAAAAAATTAAAATGCCATAAATCTTTCCCCTATTTTGTAGACACTATAACTTTTGCACAAACCAATCAATATAAGCTTATTGGGGGGGGGGGGGTTACCAAAAATATGTAGCAAAATACATATTGGTCTAAACTTATAAAGAAATTTGATTTTTAATTTTTTTTTTATTGGATATGTTTTATAGCAGAAAGTAAAAAAATTTTTTTTTTTTTCAAAATTGTTGGTCTTTTTTTGTTTATAGCGAAAAAAAACCCACAGGTGATTAAATACCACCAAAAGAGAGCTCTATTGTTAGGTGGCAAAAAAAACAGGGGCTTCAGCCCGAAGTCCGAGCTCAGCACCAGGGGGATGTGGGGGTGTTACCTACCTGACGCGCACTGACCTACCTGACTCGCAATGACCTATCTGACGCGCACTGACCTACCTGATGCGCACTGACTATTACACTCACCTACCTGACATACACTGACCATTAAACTCACCTACCTGACATACCTAACATACACTGACCTACCTGACACACACTGACCTACCTGACATTTGAAATACACTGACCTACCTGACAAACACTGACCTACCTGACATACACTGACCTACCTGACACACACTGACCTACTTGACACACAGTGACCTACCTGACACACACTGACCTACCTGACATACACTGACCTACCTGACACACACTGACCTACTTGACACACAGTGACCTACCTGACACACACTGACCTACCTGACATACACTGACCTACCTGACACACACTGACCTACCAGACATACACTGACCCACACTGACCTACCTGACACACACTGACCTACCTGACACTGACACACACTGACCTACCTGACACACACTGACCTACCTGACACTGACACACACTGACCTACCTAACATACACTGACCTACCTGACACACACTGACCCACACTGACCTACCTGACATACACTGACCTATATGACATACACTGACCCACACTGACCTACACTGACCTACCTGACATACACTGACCCATACTGACCTACCTGACATACACTGCCCCACACTGACACGCACTGACCTACCTGACCAGACTTCAGGTGACGTGACCTCCTCCTGCAGCTCAGCCGTAGTGTGCAGCGTGCCCATCACAGTAGAGTAGACAGCAGGCACTCCAGGCAGCCAGAGCCATGATGACAGGAGAGGAGAGGTGACCGCCCGAGCGCCGTGTGGGGATCTTCTCACAGTGGCGTGGCAGCTGCATTGTAATTCCCGCCTTCTGGAGCCTGCAGCATCTGTGATGGACGTCACCTGTCCTGCGGTCCCTGCATTGGACCAGTGGGACGTCCATCATAGGCGCTGCAGGCTCCAGAAGGCGGGACCTGCTATGTCACTCGGCCGCGCTCTGAGTTAAATCGCTCCCTGGCGGTGCTCGGGGCTAATAATAGAACCATGCATGCCCGAGACCGGGGGCTTTTTGGGGACCCACTCAGGGCTCCAGTCATCGTCAGCCCCCCCGACGCCACTGGCTCTGTGGGAAAAAAAGGACATTTTTTTTTTTTTTTGGTACAGCGTCGCACGACTGCGCAATTGTCAGTTAAAGTAACACAGTGCTGTATCGCAAAAAAGGGTCTGGTAAACCTTCCGGAGCTGAAGTGGTTAAACTGAATGGGTTGTTTTACAAGGTGATCATTTACAATCACTTTAATTCACATCATTTCTGTTATGCCATCTTCCCATAACATTATTCATGTTCTCCTAATTATAAGGTAACATGCATTATTTCTTCCTCTCCTTCTAGCTTTAGGACAATAAAGCTCCAGTATGTGAGCTCCCAGCCAGGGATGAATGGTACACATCTCTAATGTCAAAGAAACGTGTTTTCTCTCTTCCCTGCAAATGAAGGCAATAACCGGCTAATAGAGAAAACTCCATGCCCAGGGAAGCAGGGTCTGCGAACCTAATGTTCTGCCCATGTGGCTTAATGCGAGAGGCAGAGAGCTGCTTTTGTAGGCTGCATTCTTCAGATGCCCCCCAGGCTCCTTCCCCATCCACTGGCAGTATGTTCCCAGCCCCTCCAGCGCAGCATCTCCTTCTTCCTCCCCATCAGGTCCTAAGCCTATCCGTCAGCCCAAATGGGAGCTGAATTTGCAAAGCTGACAGGGGGGGAATACAGAGGGACTGCTGCTGGTGGTGCTGCTGATGTCAGAGCCAGGAGACAGTTCTGATTGGGTCTAATTAGACTTTGCTAGAGCAAATAGACAGGCTCCCTGCATGACTGCCTTCAAAGTGGTCAGTGCCAAAGCACTAGCAGAGGTGCAAAAAAGTGGATCCAGGCTGCTAGAGACAGGGAGAGAAGAGAGGAGAGAAGGGAGAAGAGAGGGGAGAGGGGAGAAGAGAGGAGGGAGGCTGATCCCAGGAGCACCAAGCATGCAAAGAAGATAAAAAGACACTTAGCGCAGCTAATAGTAGCAAGTGACTACATGCCACAACAACATCCAGCTGGATAAATCAGCAGCTACACAGCTTTCTACAGTGCAGCCTGCACACATCCTGCTCATTTTGGGGGACTATTCTACAAAGCTTTGCCCTCTGCTGCCTCTTCATCCATGGCTTCAGTATTGGGGAGCAGCAGGACATCTGGATGTCCAAGTAACCAACTCAAATTCAAGTCCAAGAGGAGGAGGAGGAGATCCAAGAGGAAAGGTAAGCAGCAGCTCTGATCATGGACCTGTTAACTGCTGAAGAGTTTGCTCTTTCCTCCCTTTAGGGTGTAATCACTTTTTTTTTCATAGATGTCTACATGCTAAAGCCAGCTCTGCTGTTTGGCCAGCTCCTAATTCCCAATCGAATATCAATAGTGATTGAATTAGCAATAGAATCGCAATAGAATCGCTATCAAGAAAACATTTTAGAAGCCAGGAGATAGAGGAGGTCTCAGGGGTTTTATTTAGCTTCTGGGGACAACGCTTAGGATTTTTGGGACTTTTGGGGACTTCTGCCAGTTAGATAAGTGGCTTGATTGATCAGTTTCTTACAAACTGTGATTTAAAACTAGCATGCAAAAAAAGGGAGTTTAGGAACTTAGGGACAGTTCCAATGACAAAGCTTTAGATTTAAGGACTGTTCCAGGGACTTCTGCCAGAATGATTGGAGAGATTATTGTCTTAAGGTGACAATACACTTAACAATTTAGATTGTACGATCTCCTTTAAATCTACTATCAACTATTTAGTATAATGGCCTGTCTTGCAAATATGCAAAGGGTTGTTCAAGTTTATCCATATACTGGTAAAGCAAAATTAGATTGTAAAATCAGATTGTATAGTATATGGCCAGTTTATTCTTTCAGGCAGTTGGAGACTGTGATTTAAAATATTTACAGTGACCACACTTCAGATTTTAGGACTGTCCTTGAAATACAGGGACTTCTGCCAGTTATATGAGGGATTTGGGAGACCCGTGACTTACAGCAATTATCTGTGGACAATTGAAGACAGTGATTTGCATAATTTCTAGGGACAACGGTTCAGATTATGGACTCTCCTTGTAAACCAGGGACTTCTGCCAGTTATTTGAGACATCCATGCTTTCTTGCGTATTCCTTTAGCCAGTTGAAGTCTTTGATCTGATCATTTCCAGGGACAAAGCTTCAGATTTTAGGACTGTCCTTGTAAAGCAGGGACTTTTGCCAGTTATTTGAGACATCTGTGGTTTCTTGTGTATTCCTCTAGACATTTTCAGGGACAAGGCTTCAGATTTTAGGACTGTTCCTGTAAACCGAGGACTTTTGCCAGTTATTTGAGACATCTGTGGTTTCTTGTGTATTCCTCTAGACATTTTCAGGGACAAGGTTTCAGATTTTAGGTCTATCACTGGAAACTATAAACATCTGCCAGTTATATAGGTGATTGGAGAGATTAGTGACTTTATTCCTCTAGACTATTGAAGTCTGTGATTTGAATAATTTCCAAGGACAAACTTCCACTTTTAGGACTGCTCTTGGAAAACTGGGGACCTCTGCCAGTTATTTAAGACATCTGTGACTTACATTGTATTCCTCTAGGCAGTTGAAGAATGTGATCTGATCATTTTCAGGGACAAAACTTCAGATTTCAGGACTTTCCTTGAAAACCAGGGACTCTTGCCTTGCCAGTTTTTTAAGATATCAGTGACTTACAGCTAATTCCTCCAAAAAATTAAAGACTGTGATTTGAATAATTTCCAGGGACCAAGCTACAGATTTTAGGACTGTCCTTGGAAACCAGGGACTTCTGCCAGATCTAGGGGTGAATTGGGAGGTTAGTGTCTTCCAACATCTTCCTTCAGATAGTTGAAGACTGTGACATGTATCATTTCCAGGGACATAGCGTCAGCTTTTAGGTGTGTCCTTGGAAACCAGGGGCAGTTATATAGGTGATTCGAGAGATCCATGACTCATATTCCTACAGACATTGGGAGACTGTGATTTGAATGTAGCATGTGGGAAAAAGGGGGATGGTTTGTTCCAGTTTTGTAAATCAGGGACATTTCCAGGGACAAAGGTCCAACTCACGGGACTGGCAATTCTTATTTCACAAGGTGAAGAGTGATTTGTAGTTATCAGCATCCTTACAGCTTGTTCTTCAGCGGCTCCCCATTCCCTCCCCAGTGAGATTCATTAGCATGTCTGTAGCTTTCTTTCCCTCTTGTCACAGACACTTAGCACATGATCCCTGCCAATTCTAAGCAGCAGTAATTTCACATTCACAAAATGCTTCTTGCTTCTACAATGTAAACTCAGTGCATTAGCAGCGCCAGTCATCTCCTAGCATGCAATCATGGCAAAAAAAAAAAAAAAAAAACTGTACATGTGATCTACCATTCCATCGCAACTGAGATTTCCAGACAAAGAGGCTTCAAGAACAGGCTGCTTCATCCCATAGACCTAATTGTTATCTGGGTCTGATCTGGATTTTTAGGATTTGTTCCTGGAAGTGTTTCCACTTTGACGTTTTCATCATATGTAATATAAAAGGACTTTTTGCCAAGGTTTAACTATGTTGCCGTTTAATTTAATGGTTCCTTTTGTTTGTTTTTTTGTTAATTTACACTTAAAAAAAAATCAGATTATAAACCTTACACTGTTTGGGACTCTAGACTTCCCTGGTATATAGTACACCAGCCCAGAAAAAAAAAAAATGGAAATAATCTAAAAGTCTAAAAGTATTGTCAACTTTGAGACAAAGTTTGTTTTAGCTACTTTCCAACATAAAAGCAAAAGTTATACAACAACAATAGGAAATAGAATAATAAACAACACAAATAAAGTGTTTAAAAAATAACAAGTAATAAAAGAAAATATTTGTAGAAAGATACAAAAGTCTAATAGACTGACAGGTCTGTAGTTTATTCCCATGACCATCCAGTATTATTTGTACCAAAGCTAAGGCCCAAATCAGAAGCTGATGAATCGGATCAGTTTCTTTAATTGCGTATTTTTTTATATTTATATTTAAATATTGCTTTTGAGTCAGAGATGAATAGCCTACAATTTGAAAGGTACAGAAACAGAACTGAGTTGTAAAAAAATATCATTTAGCACTTTTGATTTTGGCTTTGCTCAGCAAACTGCTATAAATACAAAAGTGGGATTTTTTTTCTTTCTTTTTTTTTTTTTTTTAAGACGTTTTTTCTGAATCATATACGCCATGCCAAGACAAAAGAGCAAGATAAACTCTGCTGGAAGTCTAAATTCATATTAAACTTTTTTTTAGTTATGATCTTTTGACTGGGTTTGCATTCTTTGATGCTCTGTGATCCTCAAGGATCTCAGAATTCATAAGTAACATCAAGACCTAATAGCATGCGGTCTATAAAGCCAAGTAGCCTATTAAAAACAATTTTATTATGGTCACAACAATCAGCCGTCAGCCTAACGTAATATTAAATGAGCTACTATTTAGGGTAGTCTGGCAGATAGCTTGTACTGACAGAGGATTCACTTCAGTCCCTTGTTACTTCATTTTGAGTTAATTTAAACCTGAAATAGTAAATAATTTATATCTGCTAGTCTGATTTGATTGTTTTTTACACCAATTAGTTGTTCTGTTTGTTTCCACGCCAACAATATAGCCAGACAGCTTAAAAGGTAGTGCACACTGCTTTGAAGCATTTAGGCTTTTATAAAAGTTTTTTTTTTTGATTGTAAAAAAAAAAATAACACAATATTCTAAAAGGAAGTGTTTCATGAAATGAGTACTGGATACAAAGATTTGTGATGCATTGTGCTGTTAATTCTGAAAATGACTGCGTTCTTTTGGTTTTTGTAACCTCTAGTGCGCAAGACCTAGAAGGCGCTTCGAGGCTTCAGGGCTGCAAAGGTCTTGCCTTTAGACATGCAATTCCTTCCTAATAAAATTGTACATTTCCACCTTATGTCACCATCAGGTGTAAAAACCCTTTTGGGTGTTCTGAAGTAATATCGGCTTTAATTGAAATACAAGAAAATTCTGTAATTTTGTTTACTTTTTATACTGATTAAAATCATGTTTAATAGGCTTTCTTTTCATTTTATAAACAATAACCTACCACTGTAAGTTTAAGTAAGTTTTGACAGCATACCCAAAACAGTTATAAAAGAATAAAGGAAAAAATGGGATAAATTAAAAAATAAAAAATAAAAAATCACATTTTAAAGAAACATTTATTTTTTGGCATTGGGTTAAAGAATTTTATACTATAAGGGTGCTATTTATCTAATACAAGAGTTGTACAATCGCCTGTTATTTTTGAATGCAAGAACTTTGTGAAAACATAGTGGCATGTTAACATGGTAACACCGCTATTAAAATGTGTAAAATGGATAAATAAAATTGCCGGTATGACTTGTTTATAAATATGTCAGTAATGCAATGTGAGTTTTTATTATATGTATGAATAGGTATATGAGATGTATTTATTAGACATCACATATTCCTCAGAACTGAAAAAGTACAGTCTACAGGTGCCTTGTGTAGTATTCAGTGCTTTTATCCATCTTTTTTTCTGTGTCTATTTTTATTATATTTTTTACGTATTACTTATATTATACTTACTTATGTTATTGTGCATTACTATGATGTTATCTGTAGTATTGGATCTGACTAGCACCTTGTTATTCTGTATTGCTGCACAGAGAACAAAAGTAATGCAAATATAAAGATAGAAAGATAATAGATTCATAGATAGAGAGATAGACAGGCATGTGCACACTTGTAAAATGTACAATGAGGACATGTGCCATTCTTTTATTTTGCCCTTACCCAGTTACAAACGTTTAGCTGCTGGCATGGAAATTCCCCAAGTGCACTGGGATTATAGCTAATTATGCTACTTTTGGGTAACATATTGCAATCAAATCATTCTTTTATAAACCCATATGTTTGAGAATGAACTTCCTGGGAAGATGTATGTGGCTTATAAATACCCTTTGGAATCTCAACATCTGCATGTGTTGTATTCCTTGTCAGACCTGTCACTGTCAGCCTATATAGAGACTTGACAGCTCTAACAACAAAAATATGCTCATAGTATTATGAGAGTTGTTCCATTATTGCTGTCACTGCGACGTCTCCTAAACAGCGCCTATCTGTTCACTTCAACTTTTGTTTTTGAAGATGAGAAGTGTGGCTGATATAATCATAGACGTGCTTATAACTTGTATTGGATATGTGATTAGTTTACATGACTTATAGTTGGTTTGCTAGGAAAAAAGAAATTCTCAGAACACTAGCTTGGATCCACTGTGTTTGAATAATTTATCTATACTATGCTGATTACTAAGATTACATTGTGATTTGCTGAATACAAAATCACCCATAATCATACATATTAAATACATTGATAGAAATAGTCCATCACTATTACATGTATATGTGTATCAATCTATCTATCTATAAAATACCTCACCACTTGTGTATTTTCTTTTTTTCTACATAGTATACATAGTATACATGGTATACATAGTATACATAGTGGGTGAGGTTGAAAAAAGACACAAGTCCCCCAAGTCCAACCTATGTGTGTGATTTTATATCAGTATTACCATTTCTTTCTTTCTTTCTTTCTTTCTTTCTTTCTTTCTTTCTTTCTTTCTTTCTTTCTTTCTTTCTTTCTTTCTTTCTTTCTTTCTTTCTTTCTTTCTTTCTTTCTTTCTTTCTTTCTTTCTTTCTTTCTTTCTTTCTTTCTTTCTTTCTTTCTTTCTCTCTTTCTTTCTCTCTTTCTCTCTTTCTTTCTCTCTTTCTTTCTTTCTCTCTTTCTTTCTCTCTTTCTTTCTTTCTTTCTTTCTCTCTTTCTTTCTTTCTCTCTTTTTTTCTTTCTTTCTTTCTTTCTTTCTTTCTTTCTTTCTTTCTTTCTTTCTTTCTTTCTTTCTTTCTTTCTTTCTTTCTTTCTTTCTTTCTTTCTTTCTTTCTTTCTTTCTCTCTCTCTTTCTCGCTCTCTTTCTCTCTCTCTTTCTCTCTCTCTCTCTTTCTTCCTTTCTTTCCATAGCTTTCCATATGTACTTATTGTTATTATTGTTATCTTTATTGTATTTCATACCAACATGTTTCAAATAACTATCTATGCATCTATTGTTATCATTGTTTTTATCACCAACATGCTCCAAATGGATTTACAATAGAGGATGGAGATATAGTAGTAAAAAATACAGAACATCTTTAGAAAAAAAAAGTGTGAAGGCCCTGTTTGCCAGAACAGTCTGCCAATATTTTTATGCGTGATTATATATATTGCGTATGTATGTGTATGGTTGTACATCTTTGTGTGTAATAATACAGAGTAGGCCTTTTCTAGGGTATTTAAATGTGTTTTTAAAGAACATATGTCATATGTTTTACTATGTATATGCTTTGTAATATTTACTAGTTGTGATATTAGTGCATTGTATGGTATGGTTTATAGAAAATGTACATCCTAGAGGTAGATGCTTGGATGGCAGGGTGTGTATTTCAGTTGGTTACTCTCTGCGGTTTCTGTCCTTCACAATTCTGTGAGGTTGAAGTATAAGGCTGCAAGGCTTTTTGCAGAGATTCTGCATAGAATATGTCCAATCCATTTTTTGTTTTATTTAGAAGAACAAAATAGACATAATCATACAGTGAAAACAGAGTGCAAACTGACTTCCGTATTTTCTAAAAATGATCGGGATTGGTTGACATGTTGAATGCGAAGTCTGTATTTTCTGAATCATCTGTTGCATAGAAAACGGTATTCTGATTTTGGGGTGTGTGCGTACATGGATGTTTGCAAATTAAATTAGTGACACATAATGAAGTGCTGGTCTCACACTATGATCTACATTCCAAGATAATCAGTGGGATTGCCCAAGCCATTGATTGACGTGCGTTGCCATTGGCTGCTTTGTCCAATGTCAGATGTCCTTTATCAAAAAATCAATAGGGTGATACGCAATTGACTGTCATCGGACCGGTCAGTATTTAGCCTCCGTCCAGTCCAGCATGTTAATTAGCCAGGTCATTATTTTCCTGGCTAAAGAGATGATTTCATTTGACTGAGCCTTTGTCCTGCTTTCAGGCAACCTTTCAGGCATATATCATGTTCAAAGGGAAGCATAATATACTAGTTACCTTAACATAAAAGAAAAACTTTTGTGAAACAAAATATATGAAAGTAGGAAACATTTTTTTTTTGATCAATACATAAGATTCTACTTTTGTCCCATATGCCACGTTATCCAATTTTATGATTTATAATTAGACACTAAATAGAATAGGTATCCAGAAGAAAAACAAAAATTATATATATTCCAAACGATGCATTGGTAATGACCAAGGTAGTAACCTACATTTCTCAAGCTGTGCCTTATTGCTACAGGTCACAATTAATATTTCATGATACATAATGGTTAATTCCTTTAGTTCCTCCTGTTTTTGTGAATTAAACCTTCATGGACTACTCTCAGTACCATTGTTCTCTTACTGGTTGTCAGATGCAAAAATATGCTTTAAAAACAAAAACAAAAAAAACACATAATCTGATCATTTTGACAGCTGTATATTACTAGTGATGTATCAACATTTTGTTTTAAGATGACATTATTTTGCCAACATGCTCTTGACAGCTGATGGAACACATTGCATTGACATATGGTATGCTAATGACAAATCAAATATTTTAATCAAATTTTTAATAGTTTAAAAAATTCTCAATCTTAAGAAATCGGGCTACAAAGTCATTTGTACCCTTGTGTTTGCAGTGAATCTCATTATAGACAATAAAGCATTTGTCATGGCTTGCTGGTGATTTTGGTTTAGAGTAGAGTAGTCTGCTAAAGCATTAAGAAGGGCATCTTCTACAATACTGTGTAAGTGTTCTCATAGTCCTCATGATCTAAGTCTTTGTTTGACTGCATCTGCAAGAGTAAGACAAGACCTGATTTTCCCTAAGAAAGCAATAACATCAATACTAATTAAACATTATCTAAGTTATTACTACTGATAGTAATAGTAGTAGTAAAAATAATAAAAAAATATATAACTTAAAAGAAATGAATAGCAGTCTTATTGCTTAAGAAGCCAAAGAAAAAGCATGAATGTGTGCATGATAGAGATATAAAATATATATTTGACTGATAGAAGGGAAGGTTCAGCCATCCTCATAATACTGATGTTAAAGTAAAATGTGGCTTATCATTTTACTAGGTACTAATGAATTGGCATGAGAAAGATGCTGAAATGGACATTGTATTAGCCAAGAAATGGCGCTACCATTCTGTGTATTTCCCCATTATAATAATGGTGCTTTCATTCTGCACAGTTGACTAGTTTAAAAATGACTCTTCCATTCTTTGTAGTTGACCACTTTGAAATGACTCTTCCATTCTGTGCAGATGACCACTTTGAAATGGCTCTTCCATTCTGTGTAGATGACCACTTTGTAGTTGACCACTTTGAAATGTCTCTTCCATTCTTTGTAGATGACCACTTTGGAATGGCTCTTTCATTCTGTGTAGTTGACCACTTTGAAATGACTCTTCCATTCTGTGTAGATGACCACTTTGAAATGACTCTTCCATTCTGTGTAGATGACCACTTTGGAATGGGTCTTCCATTCTGTGTAGTTGACCACTTTGAAATGGCTTTTCCATTCCGTGCAGTTGACCACTTTGAAGTGTCTCTTGCATTCTGTGTATTTCCCCATTATAATAATGCTGCTTTCATTCTGCATAGTTGACCAGTTTAAAAATGACTCTTCCATTCTTTGTAGTTGACCACTTTGAAATGGCTCTTACATTCTGTATATTTCCCCGTTATAATAATGGTGCTTTCATTCTGCAAAGTTGACCAGTTTAAAATTGACTCTCCCATTCTTTGTAGTTGACCACTTTGAAATGGTTCCTTCCATTCTGTGTAGTTGACCACTTTGAAATGACTCTTCCATTCTGTGTAGTTGACCACTTTAAAAATTACTCTTCTATTCCATGAAGTTGACCATTTTGAAATGTTTTTTCCGTTCTGTAAAGATGATTACCCTACAATGGCACTTGCATTCTGCATAACCAAACACTTAACAATGGTTCTTTCAACCTGTGTAGTTGACTACTCTATGTGGCAGATTTAATAAATAAATAATTTTAACAAATACTGTGTGGAGATATCTAGTCAGGGGAATTTTGAATATAATTTGACTATTTGATGTAGATATAGGCAAAGGTAAATATTAATATTTAAGTTAAACATGCCCTAAGGCTGGTTTATAACAAAGGCTAGGTGCATACATATTAGACCTTATTTATTAAAGAGCCAGAAGAACAAAAAAATCTAACAAATCTGTGTTTCTCATAGCAACTAATCAATAAATTTTCTGTTGATGACTTTTAGACACATTGATAAAGTAAGCAGATAGTAGCCATCTTTATCTTGCTCATACAAAAATGTTGAATAAAATAAAGCTTATTGGTTCACTTTAATCTGTTATTCAGTAGACAAATACCTGTGTGATACAAAATATTTTCTTGCTAATGTGTGACAGGATAACTCGCTGTGCTCCAGGCCTGTGCATCTGCATTTTTATACTTGCGTTTGTGTTTTTCGTTTGGTTACTATTATTATTATTGGTGTTTTATGAGTCTCAGCACTTTCCTGCTGACGTAAGGATGCTTGCTAAGCAGTAGACAGAGACAAATTTAGTTCAAATATTTAAAAAAAAAATGAACATGACTGTTGTGTGATTACAACATTTTCTTACAACATGGAAAGGCAGAGCAGGGTCACAGTTTACTGGTGCCTTTATGGTGGGCGCTCTTATCTCTTCCACATGTCAATCAAAACTGCTCTTGACAGATGGGTTGTGTATATTATTATTTAACTGAGTTGTGTGTTTCTATTATTATTGTGAATTTTTATTTTATTAATTTGTATAAAATGATAAAATAGCCCTTCAGCCCCCAAAATCTTACAATATAACGCTCACTGTAGGGACCAGGATTGGTTTGAGTAAACTCTGAAGTACCTCCTAGTGTGTTTTTGTATTGTAGAGGAAATCTACACATAAAAAAAAATAGTGATGATTTACTAAAGGAATAGAGACTGTTCACTGTACAAAGTCAATATTCTCTGAGCTTAGTGCATAAGATGTGGTCACTTCAATCAACCAAGCATGTGGCAACATTTTTTTTTTAATTTTTTTTCCTTGCACATGATTGGTAATTGAAAGTGAAAGCAGACTCAGCCTATTTTCTATCATTCACTTTGCAAAGTGAACAGCCTCTACTTTTATTAAGGCAACCCCAATATACCTAGATACAGGATATGTTGTGAGGATGGAATCCAATACCCTATCACTGGATATCAGCAATCTGCCATGCTGCTAAGTGTTATGGTATATGTTCTTTATAATGCTCTTAAGGTTGTGTGAAAACAGCCATACAATACCCAATATATTATTTGCTAACTGATGAATTGGTAGTGTAAAGATTACCAAGAAATAGAGGTATTATTGTTGGGTTTTGTTTTGAATATAAATATTTTCCAGAACACTGGAAATTTAAGATGGAGATGTATTTATCAACCACCATTCATGCATTTGAATTGTGTTCGAAAAAAAATAACCCCTTTAAGTATCAGTCTGTCCAAAGGTTATAATCTACTTTTTGGTACCGGTATTTTTTATTGAGTTGAGGCAATTTTTTTTCTTTTTACATTGGTCCAATCCACATCAAATGTTAATTTTCTACTTCTGAGTTCCCAGCTACTCCCACTTACCTTTTCTATTATGCCATTTTGGGGGTGAGGGCTAGATTTCTTTTGCTGCAATAAGGAAGTGAATTGTGAATTTCCATGAAAAACATAAGCAGAGAAATCTCAAAAGATGCTGCAGGGTCTACCCATAACTGAAATAGCAGCATAGAAGCCATCTATAGCCTATATACAGTATATATATATATATATATATATATATATATATATATATATATTGGGGGGGTTAAGAGAGCGAATGGCTAATACATTGCTATTTTGGAGAAATTTTCATTCACTTCCTATCTCAGGGACACAAGTAGTGAAAGGAAATCTCAAGGCTAAAGCCTCTTTGTTACGAAACAAGTGTACCCATTGTAAGGTTTTCCCTTTTTCCTGTTCTGATGACATCTCAAGGCTTTGCATTTTCTATTCACTTTTATAAATAAAATATTGGGTGAATCTGCCTAGCGGGAGCACAAAAAAAAAAAAAAAACTGACGGGGTCCTAACCCTTCCCCACCTTATGAAAGAAAATAAGGCAGTGGATACACTTTAATGTCCTAGTTGGCATATGATGTATTTGTGTGCTTGAAAGGAGGCCATCAATGATCATGATACATTTATATTTTTGATGTTGCCAGTTTTAAAGCAGTAAACCTAAAGCCAAAAATGGAAAATATTGCAGCTTACCAATCATCAGGTCTGGTTGCTGCATCCATTTTTCTTTTCCTTTTTTCCATCTGTTTTCACCTGGTGATCTGTCCAGTAACACAGTGGTTCTCAACCCTGTCTTCAAGTGCTCCCAACAGGCCATGTTTGAAGGTTTTCCTTTAGTCTTGCACAGGTGATTTAAATCAAAGTCAATTGCTTGGTATTTTGGACAGCTATTTTATCTAAGAGAAATTCCCAAAACATGGCCTGTTGGGGTACTTGAGGACAGGGTTGAGAACCACTGCAGTAACACACCTCCTGTATTAGAGTGCCTACACTCTGGATGAATGGGGGCACAGCAGACAGCAGCATTGTCAGTCTGGGGAGGGGGGCTAGATGTACTAGTAGATTTAAATACACTAACAAATTAAAAATAAAACTCCAGCTAATACTTGATAAGCAGTTACAGCAAACAGTTTTTTTCCTTTTGAGATAAAGGGTTTTCCATCAATAAATAAAAGTTGATCACTATAAGCACCCCTGTCAGTGGTAAATGGTTTGCCTCATCTTTGTAACAGATTAATCTTCAATGGAGCTTGTGCTTTTTAAAAACGACAGACTTACTGGCCAGATCACCAAGCCTAAAAAAGAAAACAAATGCAGCCATCACATCTAAGAATCGGTAAACTGCAATATAATAAATCTTTGCCTGTGGGTGTAATAGTGCTTTAATATAAAAGGCATAACAACACAAAATAGGGTAAAAGACAATAAATACACCTTTGCTTTTTTTTAGGATACCTTCCAAGTAACAGCAAACCATCCAAAAAAGAAAATAAAGACCAGCTGGTGTGGTAAAAGGAGTAGATTATGTGGGCTGAAAAAAGTACGATTATTTCAGTATGAAATCCAATAACATTGAGACAGATTACAGTAAGGCTGCAGATAAAAGGACCAGTTGGATTTTTCTATCTTCCAACTCCGCCATGGCAATAAATGAGCTTGTTTCATCGCCACTGTGTTTTTCAGACCAAACTATTCCCTATGACAGGTTTGTGTCACGTCTCAAGATGTGCACCTCTTATCTTGTCCGCTGACAGCTCGAGAGGCAGGGCTGGATTCGGTGATAAAATTAAATCGATTAATCCTTTATCCGCCATCCGATTTCTAGTGATCCGTGTAATGACAGCAATTTGAGATTGCATCAAGGGCATTAGCCGTGATGGTTGAACTTAAATTTAGAATTAAAACGCGGGATTCGTGAATACGCATCTAAATACGACAAGCTTTTTCCTCCCTGTGAAACAGACGCTGAATCCTCCATATCCACCCTGCAGTTAGTTTTTAATTTCAACTGCTTAACCTTTCCCACTTAGATCATTATGCAGAATCATATGGTGTAGGCAGACTGTAGGGTTCAGCCAGAGCTATCATTGACATTATAACAAGGTAACTTTTTAATAACACACTGCTTAGATTATGTCTCACACTCTATTATACTAAATTAAATTTATACCCCCAGTGTAGTGTTTCGTAGCTGCCTATTTCTTTTGTATCAAAGAATTTATGTTGCTGAGCCGCGCAAGGATAAAACGATGTTTTTGATCACTGATCTCATTAAATGCAAAGAGATAGAATTTACATATTTAGATTTTACTACATAAATAGGTTATTTAACCAACTATAGAATATTTACATTTTGGTGAGCCGGGACTGAAATCTTTGAATATTTTAATCCCCACCACCACCCACAGCCCACCTCCTTCACTCTTCTCTTAAAGGAAACCTGTGCTGAAACAAATATGGGCGCTTCCATTGCTGACATCCTAATGAAAACGCTAGTTGCCTGGATGGTTTTCAATGGCAGTCTCTGAATTCTGCTCAACACAAATGACGTATAATAGCATACTTCTAGTGTGACACTTTGATGATGGGGAATGGCCACAGATGACCACTGTCACACTAGTCACCAAGACATAAAAATGCCATACGTGAATGAAAGACACTCCTAAGAAAAATTAAAGTGGTTGTAAAGTCTTAAGGTTTTTCTATTCATTAAGGTGAAAAACCTTCTGTGCTGCAGCTCAAACCTAGACACCCCCCCCCTTTTTTTTTCTTACTTGAGCCCGATCTGACCCAGCGATGTGCACGAGCGCAGTGTCTCCAGCTGCTATCTCTCTCCTCATTGGACAGATTAATTGCAGCAGGAGCCATTGTCAATCAAATCAAGTGACATGGGAGCGGGTGGCCGAGTCCCACTGTCTCTGTCAATGGATGCAGCAGCTAGACTCAGGAGTGAGCCTGCTCAGGTGCCCTCCAGGGAAAGCAGCTTTCCCTGGGGGCACCCGATGAAGAGGAGAGTCCTGGAGCGCCGACGGGGCACCCCAGAAGAGGAGGATTGGGGCTGCTCTGTGCAAAACCATTGCACAGAGCAGGTAAGTACAGACATGTTTGCTCTTTTTATTTTTTTAAAACAAGGCTTTACAACCCCTTTAAATTGCCACAGATTTGCAAAATGGATAGCTATTTACCTATATCTACTTTTTGTTTCTAAATTCACCAGAAATAAGGTTGCAAATAAATTAAAGCCTGTAGCGGCAAATGAAACCTTCAATTGGTGCTGGGTAACAAACAAATCATTTTAGAAAGTGATTACATCCAGTAGAAACCTTTATAGGGTGCTATTGCTATGGGCACATTATATTGGAGAGCCCATGGGGTGGTTTTACTAAAGGTAAATAGACTGTGCACTTTGCAAGTGCAGTTGCACCCTGCAAGGGCATTTGCTCCAGAGCTAAGGAAATGAAATGGAAATGGAAATGTTTCTATCATCTAATCATGTGATAGCAAAAATGTTTTGTTTTTTTTTTCTTTAAATGTGATTCGGTATTATTTGCAAAGTGAAACTTCACCTCTCTCACTGAGCTCAGGAGCAACTGCACTTGCAAAGTGCACAGTCTATTTGGATTTAGTAAATCAACTCCATAATGCTCTGCCTTCTTACTTACCAGATTTTTGCTCACATTTCATTCTGTATTGGGTATACCATTGGAATTTATTTACTAAAGACAAATAGACTGTGTGTTTTGCAAGTGCAGTTTCTCCAGAGCTTAGTAAATGAGATGAAGCTTCACTTTGCAAAGAATATCCAATCACATGCAAGGAAAAAAAAATAAATAAATTTTGTTTGCACATGATTGGATGATAGAAGTCAGCAGACTGTCCCCTCAATAACTAAGCTCTGGAGCAACTGCACTTGCAAAGCGCACATGGGGTTATTATTAGTAGGGTTATTATTATTATGCAGAGAAACCAATCAACATCAAGGTTTTATTGCCAAGGCTTGTTTGAACAAGCTGAATTTAGAAGCTGATTGGCTACCATACACAGCTGCACCAGATGCTGAGTGCACCAGTTTTAGTAAATCTCCTCCACAGTCTATTTGCCTTTGATAAATCAACCCTATTGACTAAGCTATTCATTTTTTACCCCCCACCCCTTTATTTCTGTTTACTGGTTCATCAACTTCAGCTTAGGTTTCAATTCTTAGACAATTCTTTTGAATAGATAACATAACAAAACATTTTTATTTAATATTTCTTGTTATTCTTTATTTTTAAATATAAATGGAGGGATAGCTCCCCTGTATGTACAGTTCTCTTACAGATATCTTTTAATGAGGGAAAGCCAAGGATATGACATCAGACACAGTCAATATATGTACAAAGTATGCCATTCTATATGGAACTTACTTATATATTATAATTATGCTTCTTTCTCTTTTCCTTGCTGTTTCTCCTTTGTCTATCCTCACCATCTACTTATAGATTAGAATGTTAATGGTCTGCTGGTAGACCCCTCCCCCCAACCCCACTTCCTTTTTAAACAATGAGGGATTGGGCATATGAAGGGATGCAGGTCAACAAGAATTGAAGAAAAATAAAGTGTATTAAAAAAAGAGGGTGTTTTGGAAAAAGCAAAGGGGAAAAAAAAACAGGGAGGGGGTTGATTTACTAAAACTGGAGAGTGCAAAATCTGCTGCAGCTCTGCATGGTAGCCAATCAGCTTCTAACTTCAGGTTGTTCAATTAAGTTTGACAAAAGAAAAATGGAATCTGATTTCTAAGCAGAGCTGCACCAGATTTTGCACTCTCTAGTTTTAGTAAATCAACCCCAATGTGTTTTTTCCTCCTCTGTGGGCTTTACAGGTGAAGGTGTTCTCAAAGTTACAATGTGGGTTTAATTGCCTGTGAATAGTACAGCAGTGTCTTACATTCCAGAGAGTTCAGGAGCCCCATCCATTAAAACTATGTTTTCAGAAATATATAGATGGTTATTATCCTTAATGTTTCCATTTCATAACTCAGGACATGGTAAAGCTACAATTTCAGATCTGGAAGCTCAAATGACATACTAATTATCTGAGGTTTGGGGTGGGCGGCGGCACCATGGAAAAGGAGTGAAGGTTCATAGAGACACCTATTTGTTCTTGCCTTTATCTCATTGAGTTAAGATTCAATGGACACATGCTATCTCAAAATAATAATTACCTATATAGGAGCTTGAAATGTCTTTGGATGATAGGAGGAACCTCTTTCGATTTTGACCCAGAACTCTGCTGCTTTTAGTTGCACCTTTTTCCACAGTAGGCTCACAGTTATACAAGCAAGGCAAAATCCTTGCATGTAAGCATTGCAGTCAATGAGACCTTAGCTATCTTCATGGTTTCCGACACAGTAGAGTGTGAACATCACAGCCGTCACCTGCAGCAGTTAAAACGGCCTTCAGAAATGTAAGGATCCTCAGGTCATTCTTTGTTACGCAGGTGAAAAAAGATTTTTTCTTCACAACTTGTCTGGAAAAGAATGTGAAATTCCTTTTTCTCTTTTATGTTAAGTTCTAAGTTCTCTATTCTTAAAACAGGAGTTATTTACATGTCCTTGCCTAAATTACAAATCCTCATCATAGGATAATGGATAGAGGCATGCCAATCATTCTATAATGCCCCTGTGGCTAACTGTACATCCAAAACTGTTGGTCAAAACTGTTGGCACAGCCTAATTTTACAATCATTTATTTCTACTTGTGGACAGCTCTTTTGTAGATTATGTTGTTCCCATCAGAGGAAGATATAGAACACACTAATCTATGAAGTAGAACTTGAAGGGGGACCAAACTTGGATAGCTAGCCAGCTTATGGTAAAATGTGGCATGTACCATTTGTTTCTTGGATCATTGTTGGAAATAAGAACTTAAGCGGGCGTATTTAGCAGTAGATATGTAGTAGTCATTTAGACATTGTATTAACAACTCCTATTATCACAGTCTTACCCCCACATTCCTTTATAGTAGTTGTGTGGTTTGTCAAAATATCCAATGCAATGGCCCTAGAGTTGAACCCAGTGCTTAGATACTATGAATTGTTATTCAGCTAATTCAGTATAGAGCACTGGATGGGGAGAGCAGGAAGCAGCAATTTCAGGGTATTTTAAGGCAATTCCATGTAACAATTTATCACACATCAAAACCTGTATGGATACAAGACTATAACGAGATAAAAAAGGGCCAAGACTTAATTTTCGTTTCAAAGGAAGGGCTTTCTGTTGATTTTGACCCACCTTAACAGAACACTAACCCACCTTACCAGAATACTATCTATATTTGGTCAAATGTTTCACATTTAAAATTGTGAGTTCCCCTACAAAATAAGGATATTTGTGAAGTTCGTAGTGATTGTTTTTTAAAGACATATCAATCATAGCTGTGCCCTTGCATGGAGACTTAAAGTGACAATAAAGGCGAACGTAAAAAAAAAAATAACAAACATGTCATACTTACCTGCTCTGTGCAGCAGTTTTGCCCAGAACAGCCCCAATCCTCCCCTTCTCAGGTCCCCTGCTGGCGCTCCTAGCCCCTACCTCCCGTTGAGAGCCCCCAGAGCAAGCAACTTGCATTGGGGGCACCCAAGCAGGTGTGCTCCCAAGCTGCTGCTCTGCGTGTCCATTCAGACATGGAGCCACACCTAGGCGCCACCCCCCCTCTCTCTCTCGTCATTGGCTCACTGGCTATCATTGACAATGGCTCCCTCTGCTGTCTTAGCTAATAAGGAGGGAGAGTCCCTGGAGAGCCGATAATATTGTGCACATTGCTGGATCAAGGGGGAGCTCAAGTAAGTATGGGGGGGTGGGGGGTTGGGTGGGCTGCTGCACACAGAAGGTTTTTTTACCTTAATGCATAGAATGCAAGAAGATAAAACGACTTTTTTAAAGTAGATATAAGGGCATTTTTTGGGATAGAGTAAGAAAAGGTTATAACCTCTCCCATCTGTGTCACATTGGGGAGATTTACCTTCTGTTCCTGTCCCATAGCCAAAACAGGAAGTGAGGGGGAATCTCTGCAAAGTAAGAGAATCCCTGGTTGTCACCAGGGTCACCAGAATTAGTGTCCCCTTTGGGAGATTTTTCCTCTATTAATGCTCAGGGGACAACCCAAAATATGTGTTTTTATTTTACATTCACTTTTGGTGATACCGGTAAACATGACAATTAGAGAGAGTAAATCTCCCTAAACAGGGGCACAGACAGCAAGGAGGGCTACTAATACATTTCCACACTACCCAGAGCTAAAAATAAAGTTTTGCCTTTAGTTATACTTTAATGTGCAGGCTTATTTAGGCAACATTGTCCACAGCAATGGTGATAAAATGTAATATTACAACTTGTGTATTGTAGTGCAGTCGGCAAAAGATGAGTTCAGTTGGGTTAAATGGTTTATTACATTTTGCACGTTGCAATTTCTTTTATTAAATGGAATCTCTCACAAGTGAGCACATATGAGTGACAAGAAGCCTTCATCCTGGAACTATACATTCAGGGCAATGAAGCTAAACCAATTCAGCTTCACCATAAGTGATGTTAGTAGGAGAATGATGACAGAAAATACTTCTCGGGCACTTTCCCTTATGACAAATTCCCTTTAAAGGGTAAGCCTTTTTGTAAATTAGTGTTAATATAAATTACCTTTTGGTTTAGTCTGTACCCAGCTAGGATTGTCTTAAACTGGCAAAAATGAAAGCCTGTCTTCTATGTATGATGGTGTTTTCTATACTGCTGGATGTTCAGAAATGTCATTTTATGCTCTTGTGATTGGCTCACAACTTTTCCCAGCACTTTTTTTTTTTATATTACAACACTGGAAGTGGTTCTGTGACTATTGCAGGAAGACCCTCCCACCTATACAAGCCTGTAGTATGTCAATTAATACCTCGCCAGACCTAGTTCTGCCAATTGGTTTTTGAATAGGCAGCACTGACTCCCTGTTGCTGAATCCCTTTCATTGTAAGCTGCAGCGTCTGGGAGGGGAGTGTGTGAGACACAAAAGAAGGAGGACTTGGCTCAGTCAGGGAAAGTAAAGGAAATTTTGTTAACTTTATGAGACTTGTTCACCAAATAATAACTAGATTTGCTCTACATCAAAGTGGTTCTAATGGTAGACAGTTTTTTACCCTAATGCATTCTCTGCATTAACGTAAAAAACCTTCTGCAAGAACCTCCCTTCCAGCCTCCCCTTTTACTTACCTGAGCCCGATATCGATCCAGTGATGCGCACAAGAGCAGAGGTTCTCTTGGCTCTCTCTCCTCATCAGCTCAGATACAGCAGTGTGAGCCGTTGGCTCTTGCTGCTGTCAATCACAGAAAAGAAAAGAAAACATATACAGTACATGCACATTTCTCTGTGATTTGGCCCTTGAAAGACCTTGCAAGTACAGAAAGTCTTGTTGGGTGCTGACAACACACAGCATTTTTAAGAACCCTAGTGGTGTCAGCCCTGCCCAGTTGTCGTATGCTAAACTACTTTAGCAATCATACTTTCAGATCTCCAGAACACAAGGAGTAATTATTCTGTAGTCTAAAAAATAAAAACTAGGAGACTATTTGAGATAACATGGGAAGTATAGAGGGGACACAGTACGGCTCTGACTTTCTGACAAGATCAACAGGTTTTTTGCACAGATAAAACAAAACTCTTTCAATGTCATATCAAACTGACTGAAAGGGAGCAAATAAGAGAAGTTCATTGTTAGGGTTTACATACACTTCAAAGTGTTTTTCCACTTTCAATTTCCATTTTTGCAGCCAAAATTGTATAACATCCACTTTATATTTGTTACATGTCTCTGTTCACATAGCAAACTTATATATTTAAAAATTGCAGCTTACCTCTATTAGGTACTCTATTCTGGATCCTCTAGCAAGGAAAGATCCTAGGTAGTTTTCTTTGTTGGTGAGGGGGGCTGGGCAGCTGTGATTGCCATAACTAATTCTTTCTGTACTACGCAGTCACAGCTTCATTATCAATTGCAACTCGGTTTGAACACTGTCTGTCCTAACATAGGGTTAAAGGTTTGGAAAGGAGGAAGAGAGGGAGGGAGGTTTGGAGGCTTGGCTTCTTGCATTGTATGTTATTGAGGACAGACTTAGGACAGGCTCATTCTAAAATTGTTCAGAAAACCTTGCAGTCAGCCATGATACCCCCCCCCCCCCCTGAGAAACATCAAAAGTTAAGAAATATTTTTAAAAAAATCATTTTTTTAGGTATGCTGTGTAAATTGGAACACATACTGTATCAACCATATAGCTGAGTTTTCTCAGATTTGACTGCAAAAGTGGAAATATGCTTTAAAAGAGGAGTTTAGGTTTGTTTTTTTTAGAAATCATACTTACCTAGATGGATGCAGCATCGGTCCAATGCTGCATCTGTCCCCTGCCAGCTCTAAGGCTGAGGACTGAGTGATCAAACACCATTGATCACTCAGTTCTCAGAGCTCTGTGAGCATAAAGCTGGTGACTGTCTCTCTTTTCTGATCCCCCCCTCCAGCGCTCACTGGAGCGCTGGGCTGTGAAGGGGGGAGGAGGAGCTGGCTCCGGCTCTCAGTGGCTCGCTGAGGGGCTGAGCCGGGTGCAGGTCCGGGCATCTAGGTGGATCCCATATGGTCGCGATCTTTCCCCAGCCTGGGCTGGCTCTGTGCCGTCAGCTGACAGCGGACATCAGAATGAACTGCACTTTTGTGATCCACAGGAGAAGTACAGCCAAATGAGCTTTGGCTGTACTTCTCCTTTAAAGCGGAACTATACTCACCCAGTCCCAGCGATGTGTCCCAGAGCTCCCTTTCATTGGCCGGGCGGGGATGACGTCACTCCCGTACATGCGTGGGAGATCAGTCAGCTTCGACATTGTTGAATTTTTACAGTGAGCTGCGTGTGAGCAGCTTACTGTACAGGGGTGGACAGTCAGGTAAGTAACTTTAGGACCCCTTTCACACTGAAGGCACTTTTCAGGCTGTACAGTGCCTGAAAAGCGCCTCTCAAGCCTCCCCAGTGTGAAAACTTGAGTGCTTTCACACTGGGGCAGTGCGCTTGCAGGACCTAAAAAAAAGTCCTGCAAGCAGCGTCTTTGGGGCAGTGCTGCCGAAGTGCCTGCAAAGCACTTCGGCAGCGGCACTTTGCGGGTGGTTTTAACCCTTTCCTCTGCCACTAGCAGGGTTAAACGCAGCCCGCGCCCCAGTGTGAAAGGGCTCTAATGCAGAAATGACAAAGCATGTCTCTTCTGCATTAAAATCCTGCCTGTTCACCCATTTTTATTTGTTAGCATAAAGTTCTACATTATGCACAAGGTGTTGTCATTTGAAGCTATAAGGCTTACAGCAGATGCCATTTCCTCTCTCATTGCTACCATGTAAAGAGGAGAAAAGCAAAGCAAGTACTTGAGACACACTGCATGTCCAGAATCCAGTTTTGCTCCGTTTTCTTGATCAGTACTTTGAATAAAGTTCTAGTGGATGATTTTTATGGCTGTGAAGATGCTGAAATGAATGTTTAATTGCCAGCAGTAAAATGCCTTGAAATAACATTTAGTGAAATGAGATATGTAGGCAATCAGAGACTACTATCCATCTAAGAAAATTGCAGTTGGGGAAAAAAAACTACTCTTTCCACCCTACTGTCTGGAGTAGACAGGAGAGTGCACTGTGCGGCTTCATAAAATGATACATTTTAACAAAAATCAGCTGCTAATGAAGCACTTAGGGTGAAACTCAAGATACAGGGAGAATTCCTATTCAAGTCAGTGGGGTGTTTTCAGCCAATTATGGTGGTGCAATCAGCCGCTTCAGACTGTACTTAATCTACCCCTCCCTTTCCAAGAAGGTTATCCATTAAGCTGCAATGGCACAGATAAGGACATTCTAAAGCTCCTGATTGACTAAAGTGACTGAGACTTGATCAGCACTATCACACTATAATGAATGGCACAGTTTAATAAATAACTCAGCACTCTTCCTATTTATGCCATCACGTTCTGGCACCATGGATGTCCTCATTTAGTCATAAGAAGAGTATGTTAAAGGAAGCCTTGCAGGAGAAAAAAAATATATAAAGACTGTCCTATATCAGAAAATGCTAATTGCTGGGCTGCCATGCTGATCCTATGGGTTTAGTACATTCTGAATGACTCAGCTGAAAGAGTATGTAGGTAGGACTACGAATCTTCTAATCTGCATGCTTGTCCCAGATCAGCAACAAAGAAAATATTGTAGCCAAGTTATCACCAATTCCTGAAGGAGGTCAACAATGGCAGCCATCATATTTTTCTGAAAATCAACATCTAATGCTTTTTTATTTTGGGTGGGTGCTGCATACTGTCAGTAGGTTGACCATTCTCGAAAAAGACATAAAAAAACAACAGTCTGTCATGGTTTTGGCAATGTCTTAACCCCAGCAATCAAATTGAACCAACCCAATAAATAATGCAAGCTCCTTATATGTTCTATATATGTTCTATAACCGCAATAAAATAAAGGGTATTGCACTAGATCTTGTGCTCTTGTGTGTTTGCAGTTTCCAGTGCCCGCTGGTTGCAAGAGCAGCAAGGTTGTGGTGCTATTGAAGACTAACCCTTTCAAGGCTGGAATTATATTGAACTTTTGCACCCTCTTTGTGCAGGTCACCTGTAGCGTTAGTGCAAGAACTAGTATATGTGTATAATAGACACCATGGACACCAGAAACTATACAAGCAGGATCAGAAGGAGGGGTGTGGGGGGTGAATGAAAAAACTGCTAAACGCTTGTCCCTTTAAAATAACTTACTGCAAATATAAAACAATTATCAGAATGCAGTACTCATCTTTGTTTTTATAGCTTATATGGCTACAATCACTTCTTTTTTGTAAGGTCGGGCTAATTTTTTATCTTTACATTATTCATTTTGATGTAATATTTTTTTTTTTGTTGTTGTATACATTGGTAAACAACTAAACTGTGTTGTGACATATAAAGTATATTGACCCCACCCCCATTATATCTAAACTCTTCTGCTATTCCCTTGTATTTTTTTATTAAATGAGAAAGAAAACTGTATATAGTTCCTTTTGAACAGCTCAGTGCTATGCATATTGTATGTTGGCCATATGGCAAATGCAGACCTGCATAAGGCTTGGTGAATCATACAGCTGTACACTTTAGGGTTCAATAAATATAAAATGTTTGTTGCGCCAGCTTTTTATCTTTCTTTTTTTAATAAATATAAAATACATTTCTAATGCATACAAAAATTTCTTCTTTTTTTCCAGGCAAGAAAGATGTATGCTATACTCTTAACCCCAGAATTGATCTTAGCTATCATTAACACAATATTTAAAGAGGAACTTTGCCATACGCAAGTAATGATAAAAATAAATAAATAAATATTATTTTAAAAAACCTACTTACTAGTCCATGGAGTTCACCATTGTCTTCCTAACAGCAAAAGTTCTTCTGCCACCAGTCTAATTCCACACTTCCATTTTGGAAGTTATCTTCTTGGTTCTCCATCTCATGCATGCTCTGCCATGCTGCAAGTGTCTGGCAAGTCCCAGAGACGGGAATCTCACAGCAGCGTTGTCACCCTATTAAAAGAGTAGTCTTAGATGGATATGTATATTAAATAGATTTTAAAGAGTAACTCCACTTTTTTTTAGAAAAAAAAACACATTCCCCTCTGGGTGATCTATATACATTTCAGGGATTTTAACAAACTTTGTTGCAGATTCCTACCTTTTTTTATTCTGAAGATATAGATGTTTGTTTGTATCTCACCAAAAATTACATTTGTTCAGGGGATGCCAAAAATCAGACTTACTGCAGATTTCTGGGAAAATCAGTAAGCCATTCACACAAGCAGGAAATTACATTTTTTTAGGGGGTGTCCTGTACATCATCTGTGTACAGAATGCCTCCAGGTAGCCATATTGCATTGCATTTTACAGAAAATTATACAGCTGCAGACTGAAAAGGAAATGTCATCTTAAATAATATTCAATTACAATATGACTTGTGTTGCCACTGTATACTCTATATTATTTTTTTTTATTTGCTATTTTTTTCCCATGAAACTGGAGTTACCCTTAAAAGAACAAAAGTTTTAGCAGAATTTTTGTAAGTTTTAGTAGAATTTTTGTAACTATAGCGATACCCCTGCAGGAGCTGCTTAAGTTAGTTTGGTCTTTTACTTACTCTGCCTCCCTAATAACAGTCTCAGCCCCCTCTAGCACACCTGGCAATAGTGTTAGTGCAATGACCAATGAGAAACACACACGTTATGATAAAATGCAGAAATAGTTTTTACTGCAATATTTCTGTGTAAGAATGACAGACAGTAACAGTATATATTCAAGTAATCAACTATAGAGCAATAACTGAGATTTAAGAGCAATATAGCTCCCAATCCTATATCCAAGCTGCTTTCAGCTTGCACTAGTAGCTTCAGTCCTTTTGAAGAAAAGATAAAACTTTGTGTCTTCAGGTGGGAAGATGACTAACAGCTATGATGTCTGTATACAGCGTTCATATAACACCTTCTGTGGTGCAGTGTCTCTGTTTCCTTCAAGTGGGCAAAAGCCCCCTCACCAAATCCTGCGGTCAAGGCCCAAACAAACGTCCTGGAACAGGCAGGCTCTCCTAGCGACCCGACCGGTCACCTCACACTGGAACGCTTCACCGTCAGTGCAGATGCACCTGGATGTGCACCTGGGATCCCCCACTCTCAGTCTGGATGTCCTGACTAGCAGCTGAGGCCAGAATTGCCTGGTGAAGTCACCTGAGAGACAGCCTCTCTCCCAGAGGTCTGATCTCTTTTACCGCCTCAAGCTAAATGACCATCTCTTCAGGAATTAAAATTAAATCTTTTACTTTCCGGCCCACAGAGAATGCTGGTCTTGCTAGTTTCTCTCACTATGGGGCTGCTCTGTGCTGGAACTTCATATTCCAGAGTCCTTTGCAGCTGCTTTCTGCAGCTTGTTAAAGTCCCTCTTAATGGCTCATGTAACTGACCCTTTAAGCTCATATTACATTAAATTGAAACAGGAAGAAGGAGGGGGGGTGAAAAGCCCATGCAGGAACTGACAGGCAGCTCTCTACCCCTTTCAGGCTGGAAAGCCTGTGTGCATCGCGGAGGCCAGCTTGGCGGGATCGCGGGAGAAACGAGACACCCGCTACATATCATTCTGCTAAAACTTTTGTGAATCAGTACTGCTAGGACCTTAAGCGGCTCTAGACGAAGCTGTCAGTTTTTTTTTTTAGATACTAGTGGTGTGTACTAGGCTGGATAATTAAATTTGAACTCCAGGATTTATGAAAAAGTAACCACCCCCTTCTTCTTCACTCCAGAAGTTAAATGTTCATTAGGACATTGGAGGTAGAGGAAAAGGCTGTGACGCTTATTTCTTACTTCCCTTTTCACCATCCCTAACCTCTTCTTTCTGTGCTGGGTTGTGGGCAGGATCTTGCTGTTCTAACCTACTGAAATGGTTTACTTTTTCCTTTTAGAAAAAAAGGTTTGAACTATATAATATTTGTAAGCATATGGTTTATCCCAGCCCCTGTAGCCAACCCTTTTGCTTGACAGAGGGGAGTCAGAAGAAAAAACACTGCTGTGTTAATGTTATTGACAGAGTGCATCACGTATGTCATTTTTGGTTTTGGTCCTTAGATACATTTTATACACAGACAGCTAGATATGAATTATCTTACTGGAGATATCAGCTCTGATCCAGCTTTTGCCCCTGCACACACTATCTTCTGAAATTGTGTGGGCTGCCCAGATTGATGGAATATATTTGCTCAGGTATTCTTTAAAATCCTTTTTTTTTTTTTTTAACTGAAGAAGGTTGAAATCTTACTTAGCCCAAATATGTCAGGCTCTGAGGTTTCCAGCAAACTCTTCTTGAATTGCAGTTCTAGTGTACTGAACGCATGGTATAGATTTCAAACAGTCTACGTAACATATTGTGAAAAGCATCCTCCTTCTGGTTGACTTTCATGCTCATTTTAAAATCCTTCTAGATAAAGCTGATATAATGCTTGCTATCAGCAGTCGTTAGGTACATTACTGGCGAGAACTAGACTTCCGAGTTAAGCCTTTAATAATAGCTCTTAATCACAAAATGGAAATCTCGTAAGTCACGGACCAGCCTTAAATTATCAGAATATAAGGAGAGGAAGGACAAGTGAGGGAAATAAACAGGAAATGTGTGTTAAGTGCTCCACTTCTATAATTGTACTATTTCTGTCTTTCCTTGGACTAGACTTCTAATTAGGCAGAGATGACCTGTGCCTAGAGGTGCAAATATCTGGAGGGTAACTACTTTAGCAAGTCTGTACCCCCTCCTTACTGCCCTAAAGCTTAGTACACACGGGCTGAATGTCAGATGATATGGGCCGGTTTAATAAAAAAAGGGCCGACATTCAGCCCGTGTGTAAGGCCGTCGCCTCGACAGAAGCTAGCCATTTGACTGGCTTGTTGGATGAGCATGCTGGAAAACCAGAAGCCGGCGGGCTCCAGATCAGCGATCTCAGCCAATGGCTGAGAGTGCTGACCAGAGTGTTCTAGCTGGGGGGGGGGCATTTTTAGATACTAGTGGTGTGTACTAGGCTGGATAATTCAATTTGAACTCCAGGAATTATGAAAAAGTAACCACCCGCCTTCTCCTTCACTCCAGGGGTTAAATGTTCATTAGGACATTGGAGGTAGAGGAAAAGGCTGTGATGCTTATTCCTTACTTCCCTTGTCGCCATCCCTAACCTCTTCCTTCTGTGCTGGGTTGTGGGCAGGACCTTGCTGTTCTAACCTACAAGACTAGTGGCTGGAGTGCCTTAGAGTAGAAGCTGTAGGGGCCACTTGCACAGTGTGGAGGAAGCCTGCCGAAATGAGGAATGAGGTACATATTACAACTTATTCCTCAGCCCCTAGACATAAAGAGTAAACATGTGCACTGCCAAAAAATTTGTTTGTTTTACATTCATTCGTTTTTTTTTGTATTATTTTGGATAATTCGTAACTTTGGATAAATTCATATTCGTTACGTTCACTAACAGACAAATTTGAAAGGAAATTCCAATACCTATAATTTAATACTTAATTATTATTTCAGATTTTCAAATTTTCGGGTTCTCAGATTTTCCAATTTCAAATTTATGAATTTCCGAATTTTCGAATATTCAAATTTACGAATATTAGGAAAAATTTGTTAACCTCCCTGGCGGTATTCCTGAGTCTGGCTCGGGGTGAGATTTCAGTATCAAAAGCGGTAACCCCGAGCCAGACTTGGGATCACATTGCAGGATCCATGCAGAGGTTACTTACCTTGTCCCCTCGATCCTGCGATGTCTCCCCGCTGTGACCTGCGAGCCGCCGTGTCTCGCTAGATACACAGTCCCGAGCTCCGTTCCCTGCGAGCGATGCGACACATGGAGACGGAGTTTGGCGCCAAATTCAAAAAGTAAAAAACACAGTATACATACAGAACACTGTAATCTTACAGATTACAGTACTGTATCAAATAATTCCGAATTAATCTCCCTGGTGGTATGATTATGTTGGATTTTAGGTGCTGAAAGCGGTTCCATTATTTTGCATGGAAATTTGGCGTTTTATATTGTAGGCCTGTAATTCTTAGAAATAACTCACTTAAATCTGTCCAAACAAGAGTCTAGTAGACATTCTGGGTATGATAAAGTTTGAAACACGAAATCATAAATTATAATATAATAAATAACTATAAATAATTATAACAAATAATAATATAATAATAATAAAAATTATTCAATAATGTAATCAAATCAAAAACACTGAAATTTGCTCAGTTGCAGAATTGTCGCTGTCATTACTTTCAGTGTTTGATGATGAATTTTCACACGAATCACTATCACTCAATTCTGTAAGATTATTGCTATTTTCTAGCTGGTCTAAAAGCACTTTTGATGTAAACAGATATTTTTTGGTTGCTATGGACAATCTCCAGTTTCCTGGCAGAAAGAATAGTATTTATAATATAAAACTGCATAAAGGGCATAGGACAAACCACTAGGGACAAAGGGGATGTGTAATTATTTGATACAGTACTGTAATCTGTTAGATTACAGTGTACAGTATGTATACTGTGTTTTTTACTTTTTGAATTTGGCGCCAAACTCTGTGCCTATGCGTCGCAATGCTCGCAGGGAACGGAGCTCGGCACTGTGTATTGAGTGAGACACGGCGGCTCACAGATCACAGCGGGGAGACATCGCAGGATCCAGGGGACAAGGTAAATAACCTCTACAAGGATCCTGCGATGCGATCCCGAGTTTGGCTCGGGGTTACCGCTTTTAGTACTGAAATCTCACCCCGAGCCAAACTCGGGAATACTGCCAGGGAGGTTAACAAATTTGCATACTAGCTCATTATGCCTTTCTCTTGCAGGTGTTAGTTTTTTTTTTTTAAAGTGGGTTTACACCCACTTTAAAGTGTTATTAAACCCACATGAATAAAATCAGTTTGTATATGCAGTAAAGTACGCTTGTTATACTCACTGTGTAACCTAAGGGGTTAATCCTGTGCATTGTCTAAGAAGGCAGTTTGATCCTATCTTCTCTGATCCTACCCATCTTCCACTGTCCCCAATCCATCTCCTGATACGACAGAGCATTTGGAGTCACTCTACACATGCTCAGTTTAGTGTGTATTGCTAGAGAGTTTTTTTTTTTGGAAGGGTGCATAGGGCTAACCAGCACTGTCCAGACAGAGGGTCAGGGGTCCTACAACCTCATAGGATAGTCAGAGTAGAATGAAAACGCCTCCTACAAGTTTTACCCAGACACTGATAGAAGTCATAAGACTGCTGTATACTGCTGATGAGAAAAGATATTTAGCAGATTATATTTACTAAAAATTATTTCATGTCCATGTTCTGTGTACTGTGGGAGACCAGATATAGAAGATGCAGGGTCCTGGGTTTAGTAACACTTTAATGTTGAATGAGAGAGTCTAGTTCCACTAAAAGTGATTATTTTTGCGCTTCATTTTATTATGGCCCACATGATCAGAGTTTGTGGAGAGGGTTTGTCAATCACCTGAATAGTCTGTGTTTAAAAGATGCCCCTGCTTCCCATCTTAGAAGGTTGGTAAATTTGCTGAGAATACAAAATAATGTTCTCCAACACACCCAGATAATTTATTATGTGTGATGGACGTAAATTTACTACATTGCCCTTGGAAATGATTTTAAAGCGTTGGGAAGTGTGGATGTGTGCCATATTGGCTGATTCTGAGTCACTTTCAGATAAATATTTGTATAATGTTTCAGTGCACAAAGAGTGCTGAACCATTGTCACTCCTGTTTCCACCTTTTCCCAATTACTGCTATTAATTTCATGGAACATTAGATGCAGTCGTTCTCATCTGTGGTACCAGCTGTCTGCTGCTCAGTAAGACCTGAAGCCCATTGTACACTGACATTTTATGCCCCTTTATAGGACTGCTCTGTGCTCAACTGAATGGTTTTTAAAACATGCTTGTCTGGATGGCAGCAGGGAATCCAAGTTGGTATACGGCAGGTGGGCCAGCAAATTGTGAAGTTTAGGAGGGGGCGAAATATGGATGATGCAAGCTTTAGTTTTATGTTCAATGTGGTTTATTTTGGTTTCCATGAGGTTACAGCTTGGTTAAAATGATACATACTTTTAGGTGTCTCAATATCTGATACGGGCACATAACAAAACAATGTTGTCATTTCAGAAATGCTTATTCTGGAAAAATAAGAACCTCGCCCCTTATGGCATGCATGCCTGTCAGCTGTCAGAAAGACGTGAAAGAATCAACATTTTGGTTCACCTTTTAGAGCCCTTTTGCAATCTTCACATTGTGATAATACAGGATATAATGTGCGCAGTGGTGTGCAGACAGTTGTGCAGACCGTTACATGACTACATTGAGTTTTAATGGCACGCAAAGGATATCGGGGAACTGGAGAAAGTGCAGAGAAGGGCAATCAAACTGATAAGAGGCATGGAGGAGCTCAGCTATGAGGAAAGTTTAGAGGAACTGAATTTATTCAGGGGGGATATGATCAACATGTTCAAATATTTGCGGGGTCCATATAGTGAACTTGGTGTTGAGTTATTCTCTTTACGGTCAACCCAGAGGACACGGGAGCACTCTTTACGTCTAGAGGAAAAGAGGTTTCAAATATGGAAAGGTTTCTTCACAGTAAGAGCTGTGAAAATGTGGAATAGACTCCCGCCAGAGGTGGTTCTGGCCAGCTCAGTAGATTGCTTTAAGAAAGGCCTGTATTCTTTCCGAAATGCACATAATATAACTGGGTACTAACATTTATAGGTAGTGTTGATCCAGGGAACATCCGATTGCCTCTTGGGGGATCAGGAAGGAATTTTTTCCCCTGTTGTAGCAAATTGGAGCATGCTCTGCTGGGGTTTTTTGCCTTCCTCTGGATCAACTGTGGGTATAAAATTGGGTATATTGGATTGTACGATATTTTTTATTTTATTTATTTATTGTTTTTAAGGTTGAACTGGATGGATTTGTGCCTTTTTTCAACCTGATTAACCATGTAACTATGTAACTATGTAACTATGCAACATGTTACATCCACATGTGACCTTAAGCCTTTGCAAAAAATTATCTTTAAATATATTCAGCCAATTATTGATATTACATATTTTTTAAGGCCTCATGCACACTGGACGTTTTTAACACTGCTATTAGGGGCATCTGGCGTTTTTTATTCTACCTCTTATGCCCCTGTTTGTTAGTATATATGTCTATGCACACATAGGTGTTTACAGGCATTTAGAGGCAGAAAAAAACCCCACCGCCAGTGCATCCAGGAGCAGCATCATTTGGTAGAAAAAATGCTTGACGTGTGTAAACACTTCTAAACGCTCACAAACACATAGTTACATAGTAGGTGAGGTTGAAAAAAGACACAAGTTCATCAAGTCCAACCTATGTGTGTGATTATGTGTCAGTATTACATTGTATATTCCTGTATGTTGCGGTCGTTCAGTTGCTTATCTAATAGTTTCTTGAAACTAGCAATGCTCCCTCCCGCTGGAACTACCGTCTGTGGAAGGGAATTCCACATCCTTGCCGCTCTTACAGTAAAGAACCCTCTACACAGTTTAAGGTTAAACCTCTTTTCTTCTAATTTTAATGAGTGGCCACAAGTCTTGTTAAACTCCCTTCTGCAAAAAAGTTTTATCCCTATTGTGGGTCACCAGTACAGTATTTGTATATTAAAATCATATCCCCTCTCAAGCGTCTCTTCTCCAGAGAAAATAAGTTCAGTGCTCGCAACCTTTCCTCATAACTAATATCCTCCAGACCATTTATTAGCTTAGTTGCCCTTCTTTGTACTCGCTCCATTTCCAGTACGTCCCTCCTGAGAACTGGTGCCCAGAACTGGACAGCATACTCTAGGGGCGGCCGGACTGGGGTCTTGTAGAGCGGGAGAATTATCGTTTTATCTCTGGAGTTGATCCCCTTTTTAATGCATGCCAATATTCTGTTTGCTTTGTTAGCAGCAGCTTGGCATTGCATGCCATTGCTGAGCCTGTCATCTACTAGGACCCCCAGGTCCTTTTTTTTATCCTAGATTCCCCCAGAAGTTCTCCCCCCAGTGTATAGATTGCATTCATATTTTTGCCACCCAAATGCATTATTTTACATTTTTCTACATTGAACCTCATTGAACATAAGGCATGTTTAGCGCTTGAGCATTAAAGTGATATTAAAGTCTTGTTTTTTAATGTTTAAAAAAAAAAACAAACATGTTATTCTTACATGCTTTGTGCAGTGGATTTGCACAGAGCAGCCCAGATCCTCCGCTTCTTGGGTCTCCCGTCAGCGCTCCTGAACCCTCCCTCCTGCCTGCCAAATGCCCCCACTGCAAGTAACTTGCTATGGGGCACCAGCCCCGTCCCGCCCCCTCTCTCCTCATTGGCTTGCTGACTTTGATTGACAGCAGCCAGAGCCAATGACCCTCACTACCACACACACACTCAACCCACGGAGGGTCAGCAGACGCGTTTTACATTCACTGCTGTGTCTCAGCCAATCAGGTGGGAGAGTCCCGGACAGCCGAGGCTCTCGTGCAACATCGCTGGATCGAGATGAGGAGGGCTGCTGCGGAGGGCTGCTGCACACAGGTTTTTTATCTTAATGCACAGAATGCATTAAGATAAAAAAAATGTCTGTCTTTAGAACCACTTTAATTAATTTCAATGGCCAAAATAAATTATTATTCTGGCAAATAAAATGAATTAACCCCCAAGCGCTTGATGCACCTAAACATGCCTAAATACGTTATACATGTTTGCAAGCGTCAAGCATTTTTACTGCCAAGATGCTGCTGCCAGGTGGAAAGGCATCTAGGAGAGTTGGCCAAACGTCCAGTGTGCTTGAGGCCTTATATTTCTCTCTAATTTAAAATTTACAGGAACAAAAAAATCTAAAAATATAATATGAGGTCCTCTGTAGAGGACATAGGCACAATAAAAAAAAGTTCTTTGGTGACATAAATCTAGTTGGGTTCTCCTGGTCTCCTTCTTGCTCTTTCCTTTTCATCATTTTGCCATCTAATGTCTATGGGGTCTATTTATCTTATCTTTTACCAAGTATTCATATGTTTTCCACCAGAGAATTAATTCGAAAAATATGTGACTCTTGGATGAAATCAATGATAAGTAAATGAACACAAGATAAAATCAATGATAAATTGGTAAATAGCCCTAGCCTAAGGCCGGTAATAAATGGATCTCGATTTGGTCAATTTAGCAGGGACTGGCCAAATTTCAACCCATCTATGGGCAGGCTGGTTGTACAGAATTTGATCTCTCAACTGACTTCTGTACAACTAGCCTGTTGGAAAAGTTTCACTCGATTGGTGCCTAATGCTCTAGCTGGCAGTGCTGAAAAGTGCATTCCGAAGGCAGGGAAGCGTTCCCACAGAATACAATAGCTCCACCTCCACCGCAGGGATTACCTCTTCTACATAGAGTGTGTAGATGAGGGAATCGATTCAATTTCTTTAGTTTAACCCGCTAAATCATTTATGGCAGGGGTAGTCAACCTCGGCACTCCAGCTGTGGTGAAACTACAAATCCCATAATGCCTCTGCCTCTAGGAGTCCTGCTTGTGATTGTCAGGTTCTTGCAATGTCTCATGGGACTTGTAGTTTCAAAACAGCTGGAGGGCCGAGGTTGCCTACCCCTGATTTATGGTAATACTTACCTCTTCCACTGCCTACACTGGTAAACTGCTGATAAACTCCTCAAGAGGAATCACAGGCTAAAGTCGGTGCAGAAAGCGACACTTATGGTAGTGTTGACCTCCAGTGTCCTCCGCAGCACTCCAGTGTCACCCAGTGGTACCTCCTGCTGACCACTAAGTCACTACAGAACACAGGCGCCCAGCAGGAGGAACCACCGAGAGCAACAGGGGGAACAGGAGATAGATGTGTTGTTTTCTGTCCAGACTTCAACTCAACATATCAATTTCTCCTGATCAAAGTGGTGTTCAGTAATGCAGGCAATGAAGGAGTACTTACCTTCTTCTTTACAGGAGTAGGATTTTTTTGGATTGCCATATTGCTATTAAGGTTGCTTTAAGATGTAGATGAGAGAATTCTTTTCCACTTTACTTTGATGCTGACAGCTACTTTGGTTCAGCAAGTGGCCAACTATTTTCTCCTTTTCATGTCTCATAGGTGAAGTCTGCACTTCTGTGCGGCGATTTGGATTCTGTGACACTTTCTTCAGCCTATAAAGAGTAACTGTAGATTCCCATTGACAAGAGGACTGAAGCTCAGGCAACATAGTGAATACTGAGTAAATGACTACACGCTGACATTTTTCTCTACCGCGGCTACGAAGTGCAATCACAATAACACATCAGCTCCGATTTTTATGCTAGACTATTCCTGTGTCATATGACACAACAGGGACTGTTTGCAGGGGACACAGAGAGGGAACCAGAAATGAGACAGTTATAAAAATGACACACTTGTCACCACCTAATTGCCTTTCTGTTCCCGAGATGTCTGTGCTGAGTCCATGTTTCTGGCAGTCGATTGCATCCATCCTCCATGGAATCTGAAACCGTCAAAACAAGGGGAATATTTTAACAGAAGTTTTTCTACTGTTTGATATTTAACTCTACATATGCACAATGGGATACATTTAAACGCCATGTAGACTAAGAAGTCCCAATTCCACTATAGGTGTTAGGCAATAGCCACATTCAAGCATAACAATGCATCTTGAAGGTATTGTGTTCACCCTTATTCAGGAGAATATGCTTGCTTTGTATCTATTGTGGTTGATTTTATTGCAAATGTTTGCCTGGTTGGCTGCTAGCAGTATACACTGGCATAGTACATAGCATGTTTACTGAGAGCAGATATTGGGGTTGATTTACTAAAACCAGAGAGTGCAAAATCTGGTGCAGCTGTGCATGGCAGCCAGTCAGCTCCTAGCTTCAGCTTGCTCAATTAAGGGTGTCCGTTAATGAAGCAGTGAAGAAATGTCACTGCTTCATTCTCCGGCATTCTCAGAAGAGATTGTTCTCCTCTGGATGTCAGTTTATGAAGCTTTGCAGATGGCTTCTCCTTTGGAGGAGCGAAATGATCTACAAATGCTTCAAACAGTGGAGAACGGCCCGATACTGGAATCTCGTGAGACTTTACGAGATTACAGTACCAGAAATTGTTGATGTCAGTTTATTAAGTAGTGATAAGTCATTACACACGTTATATATACACACACATTATATATGATATATATATCATAGGCGTGCGCAGCTTACTGCATTAGGGTGTGCACCCCCAAAGCTCAAATGCACATGTGCATGTGTGCAGGGGCGGAGCCAGAGCCTAGTCTCGGGAGGGGCACTGCCAGAAAATACTTTTTTGGGGGTAAATTTAATGGGGAAATGGCTGGTGTTAGCGCTTCAATCATCATGGCACCATGGTTGTTATGGTGTCAGGATGATTGAAGCGCATTATTACTATTATTACATTGTTATAAAAAAAGAAATAGTTTAACTCACCATAATGCAGAATCAGTGGGAACCCCGAGCGTGTCACTTGCCACTGTCACCTGCCACATGTTGCGGATTGCCACTTGCCATGTCGCCTGTCACTAGATGCAGATTGTCACTTGCCACCTCCCATGCCACACGTTGCAGATTGTCACTTGCTACGTCCCATGCCACAGGTTGCAGATTGTCACTTGCCACGTCCCATGCCACAGGTTGCAGATTGTCACTTGCCATGTCCCATGCCACAGGTTGCAGAATGTCACTTGCCACGTCCCATGCCACACGTTGCAGATTGTTAATCAGATGATGTAATCTCTCTGCTGCCGCGGCTGCCTGCACACAGCACACACAGTGAGGGCGGAACTGCAGGGATGCAGGGCGGGCGCTGGGCAGTGAGAGATGGTGTTATCTCTCTGCTCCTCCACCCGCCGGCTCCCTGATTGGCCAGCAGCCGCTCACGCTGTCACCGAGCCGCACAGCTGCTCACCAACAGTGCCGCCCGCTGTCTCTCCCCAGTCCCCACCGGAGCCGCCCACTATCTCTCCCCAGTCCTCACCGGAGCCACCCTCTGTCTCTCCCCAGTCCCCACCGGAGCCGCCCGCTGTCTCTCCCCACCGGGGCCGCCCGTGCTTTCAGCCGCCCGCCGGCTCTCTCAGCCACAGTGACGCCTGCCAGCACATTTACTGACCCACATTCTCGAAGGGGGCAATTGCCCCATTGCCTCCCCCTGGATCCGCTCCTGCGTGTGTGTGTGTGTGTGTATATATAAATATGCATACACACACAGAGAACCAGTGTGAATGAGTCCTTTTATTTATTTTTTTATTATTATTCTTTACATTTTTAGGGGTCTAAATAGAACCCTGAGTCTCCCTTTTAAGGCAGAGAAAGAGACTAGGGAAACATGTTCCCCAGTTCCTTTTTTCAGCCTCAGCTGCACAGAATTATTGAACAAAAAGAGCTCTGCCCAGCCTTCCTGTTCATTCATAAACTTTAGCATAAACTTTAGCATAATAAACACATACTATGCTTTAGTTATGTATGAGCACAGTGAGTGATCGGTACTGATTACTCACTGAGCTCATTCAGAAAAGGAAGGGGCCAGTAAATCATATTGTTAAGGTCCCCTTCATCGCTCTCCATCCTGAAGATCCCCCTGTATGTCTGCAGCAGCTGGAGGGAGAGGAGGGAAGCCGAAAGTGCTATGAGGGGGACCAGACATTAATGCTAATGCACACGGGGCAATTAGGGTGTACCCAGGCACACCCAGCACACCCTGTGTGCACGCCTATGAATGTATATATATGTATACACATAAATATGACAGGGGGACATGGTTACTGTCTTGGGGGGTCTGATCTAGGTGGAAGGAAGTTAATAATGTTCCTCCTTCCTTCTCAGATCCCCCCAGATTCTCTCTTCACTCCCCGATTCTCCATCTCTGATCTGGTGAATCGGGGAGTGTGAATTCTGACTCAGATCACCAGTGAAGTGCTGAGATCACAGCTTCATAAACTGGCCATTTCTGTGTCAGTCAATGAGGATTCGCAGTGTGTGGAGAGCATCGGCAGGAGAACATGTTCAAACTTGTTCTCCCTTGATTATCTCTGTTTCATAAACCGTTTATGGTCTGTGATCAGTGGCGATCTTCAGGATCACTGCTGTTCACTGCTTCATAAATGGACACCGAAGTGATTGTAAAGTCTTGTTTAAAAAAAAAATAACAAACATGTTGTACTTACCTGCTCTGTGCAGTGGATTTGCACAGTGCAACTTGGATCCTCCTCTTCTCAGGTCCCTCTTCGCTCCTCCTGGCCCCTCCCTCCTATTGAGTGCCCCCACAGTAAGCAGCTTGCTATGGGGGCACCCAAGCCAAGCTGCAGCTCAGTGTGTCCATTCAGACACAGAGCTGCCATTCGGCCCCATCCCCTCTCTCCCCTGATTGGCTACCCGACTTTGATTGACAGCCGTAGGAGCCAATGGCACCGCTACAGTGGACTTGTGGACTTTGCTGGACAGAAATGGGACTCTGCTATGGACTGCATTGAGATAAAAAACCTTCTGCCTTTACAACTCCTTTAAGCTTTGACAAAAAAACCTGGAAGCTGATTGGTTTCTATGCACAGCTGCACCAGATTATGCACTCTCTAGTTTTAGTAAATCAACCCCAATATGTTTGCTGAGAGCAGACATGTTCTAGGAAGCGTTTGATGAATTAACCACAATCAGTGTGTGGATAAGGTAGACATAAATGGTGCCTCACTTTGCACTAAAGTAGATCTAAAACTAATCAATAAAAGCTCATATAAGCTTTAACATGCTAAAATATTTTAAACATTATTTTCAATCTCTTTAAATTAGGAGCTGACATATCATGCCTGCCATGTTCTTGTTCAGGCACTTCCTGTTATGGGGTGTCAACTGTTCCCCAGTTGTGCTCCTGTGATATCAACCTATCATGTGTATTTCTAGTGGAAACTACAAGTATCGCCACCAACAAACATTGCACAGGCATTGTCCACTGTTGTCTCTATGAGAATGCCAGTCCAGAGCAATGATGTGCAGCTGGTGCTGGAGCTAGTGCATAGATAAAGTGTCTGAAACTGGTAAAAGGTGATAACAGTATTTTATGAAAAGTATGTATAATACACAACACTTTAACAAACTAAGGGAGAGATTTACTAAAATTAGTGCACACAGAATCTGGTGCAGCCTGGACCAATCAGCTTCTAACTTCAGCTTGTTCAATTAACCTTTGACAATAACATCTAGAAGTTGATTGGTTACTATGCACAACTGCACCAGATTCTGTGTGCACCCGTTGTAGTAACCCCCCCCCCCCCCCCCAAAATGTTATCCAGATAGGGTGTAGAACTACATCAAATCTGAACCATGATTGATATATGAGAAGTGAAGGAAACATGTTCTTGAGTTTTATGAAAAGACCTGTAGATGCATTTATTAGAAAATGAAAGAAATATGAACTGGCTGGAGGCTTTTGAGTAGACTTGGAGAAAAAAGAAAATGTTAAAAGTGTATATTGACATCCCAATCTAGTCAAGGATTTTTAAGTTTTGGATCGTATGAAGAAGATTTAAAGCTTTGGGCATGTTTTATTGATTGTGTCTCCTTGGGGAGATTTCCCTATGTGTCACCAGGACAATACATTTATGGAATGAAGGTCACCAAGACAGGAAGTCACAACACCAATAAAAACCTTAACCACTTCCCACCCGCCATATAGCAAAGTGATGGCTGAGAAGTGGTTTCATTATCCTGACTGGGCGTCATATGACATCCAGCAGGATAAGCCACTATCGTGCCCCCCCCCCCCCGCGGGGGCACGCAGCGCAGTGATCAGTGGTGTGTCAGTCTGCCACACCGCATCTCCGATTGTGGTAATGAGCCTATAATGGAGCTGATCACAGTGTAAACAGGAAAATCCGTGTATCAGCTTTTCCTCTACTCGCACTGACAGACATGGGTAAAGGAGAGACGATTGGCTGCTCTCCTGACAGGGGGGGGTCTGCACTGATTGATTATCAGTGCAGCCCCCCAAGGATGCCCACTCAGGACCACCAGGGATGCCCGCTCATGGCCACCAGGGATGCCCACCCATGGCCAGCAGGGATGCCCACTCATGGCCACCAGGGAAACCCACCCATGACCACCAAGTAAGCCCACAAGGGATGACAATCATTGCCCATTAGGGATGGCACTCTGTGCCCATCAATGATGCCTGCCAGCACCTTTGATCAGTGCTGCCTATCAGTGCCAGACATCAGTGCACACCAGGGCCCATCAGTGCTGCCTATACGTGCCCTCCAGTGCCACCTATGAGTGCCCATCAGTGCCACCTATGAGTGCCCATCAGTGCCGCCTATGTGTGCCCACCAGTGCCACCTATGAGTGCCCATAAGTGCCACCTATCAGTGCCACCTATCAGTGCCCATCAGTGCTGCCTATCAGTGCCACCTCATAAGTGCCACTTCATCAGTACCAATCAGTACTGCCACATCAGTGCCTGTCAGTGCAGCCTCATCAGTGCCCATTAATGAAGAAGAAATCTTATTTATTTACAAAGTTTTGTAACAAAAACAAAGAAAAACTTTTTTTTTATTTCGGTCTTTTTTTTTTTGCAGCGCAAAAAATAAAAACTCCAGAGGTAATCAAATACCACCAAAAGAAAGCTCTATTTGTGAGGAAGAAAATGATAAAATTTTATTTGGGTACAGCATCGCATGACTGTGCAATTGTCATTCAAAGTGTGGTAGCGCTGAAAGCTGAAAATTGATCTGGGCAGGAAGGTGTATACGTGCCCTGTATTGAAGTGGTTAAAGAACTTCAAACCTTTCACCACAGTTCAAAGAAAAGTTATTTTTATTGTCATCTCTGTATCATCAATTCTGATTTATGTGATATAACCAAAGGAAATTAATCTATCAGGGGAAAAAATTAGAAATGTTCATTGAACGCAACCAAAAATTGAGCAGTGCAATGAAAGGTGCATCTCTGTCCTGACCACCTGTCCTCTAAGTGGCCTCTCTCAGGTTCCTTTGATGGGCTTTTCTTGTGTTTTTGGACCCCTGCACCCTGCACAGGCTAAACAGATCTTATGCTCGTCTGGGCAAATGACCTAAATTGGGTGATTTAGCTTATAGACTTCATGCTCATGAATCATAGTTAAGCCCCCAAATGACTCTATTGTGTGGTGTCGTTAGTACAGTTTAAAGCTTCAGAATAGGACACCAACCATGAACGTGTTTTACTGCAACAGCACTGCTCCTCCCTTCTCCGTGCCATCAGGAGACAACAAAAACGGACAGTTGCAGCAACAGAAAGTCACAATGCACATTACCTAATTGTCAAAGGCACATTCACTATCCTCTTTAGTGAAGTCAATCTCCTTCTGCTTCTGCCATTGTTCCTCTAAAAAAAAAAAAAAAAAGGTCTTTCATTTGCTCGTTCCTAAGAACACAGAGGGGTCATTGTAATACATTGGCAGCAGATGACACTGAGGATTAAACTGATTGGATGTAGGAAATGCACATGGTCTTGCAGAGCATATTTTCAAATGAGCAGCATGTAAAAACATCTGTAATCAAAACGAAATATAAGATTAACCATAATACGTTCCTGCCTAGACTAGGTTGGCCATCACCAAGGATAATGCACACTCTTTTTGCGCTAGCAGCTTGTCTCCTGAATTCTCCCCAATAACACAGATTGAATTACTTTGCCTAATAATGCAGATTAAATTATAATGCAGTTTATGCTGCTTTAATGCATATTCATCAGATAAAAGCCAGACAATTATTTTGAGAGGTCTCTTCATTTTTATAAGCAGTTGGAGATTGTCTGAGGATTTCACTAACGTAGGATTTAGAGAGAATAAAAGGGCAAATGAGCAGATTATTTGATAGCAAAAGTGAAAATGTATTTAGATTGTCTATAGGTTTCTGGATTGCAGGGCTGTAGGAGAAAAAAGCGCAGTTTGAGGTTTGAGTCCTAAAGTGGAATTTCAGGCAAACAACTAAATAAGAACTAAAAATATCACCCAGTTAGTGTTTGCAGCTAGTTTAAATCAGGCCGAGGACTGATGTAGAAAGAAATAATAATCTATTGTTATATGGATGGAATTAGATATCCTTTGCCTTTTGCTTATCCTTGCGGGCACATTGCCTATGGACCACACGGGCGGACTTTTCGATCGGACTGGTCCGACGGAACGAATCCAATCCGACCGTGTGTGGGCTTCATCGGAACTTCAGCTGACTTTTTCTGTCGAAAATCAGACGGACTTTAGATTTGGAACATGTTTCAAATCTTTCCGACAGACTCGAGTCCGGTCGAAAAATCCATTTGTCTGTATACTAGTCCGACGGACAAAAAAGCATGCAAGGGCAGCTATTGGCTACTGGCTATGAACCTCCTTATTCTAGTCCCTTTGTACGTTATCACGTTCATACCAACGGACTTTCGAACGAACTTTAGTCCAATCGTGTGTGGGCAAGTCCGGTTATCCGAAAGTCCGTCATAACTCCGTCGAAAGTCCGTCGGAAAGACCGTCGGAAAGACCGTCGGACGTTTGATGCTGAAAAGTCTACCCGTGTGTACACGGCATAAGGGTATGCCAAGGATACTAGTTTTTTTTTCTAATATGAAAAGTCTGCATAGTTTATCGGGAAATAGAAAAACCTAAAAACATTTGAACTGGCTGCCCCGCCATCATTTCAGAACAAACAAAGAGGAAGGAAAAAGTTGAAAAGTCATATTTGTACATTAGATTTATATATATACTGTATATATATATATATATATATATATATATATATATGTGTGACCTGTTTCACCTGCCAAATGATTCTTTAACAGTCCTGGGATTCACCTCTGCTCCCCTACAGGCAGTCCCTGGGTTACAAACAAGGTTCTGTAGGTTTGTTCTTAAATTGAATTTGTATGTAAGTTGTAACAGGTATATTTTTTAAATGTAACTCCAGCCCAATTTTTTTTTTTAAGTTTGGGGTAGTTAGTTTGGGTAGCATAGGGAAGGGTTAATACCCCTGTAATGTTTTGACATTAACAATTGGATTTAGAAAATTTTGGGATGGAATGATGGAGACTAGGATTGGTGATAAAGCTTCAGTGGAGACACCTTTTTCCCATGATAACTCTAAGGCTGGCTATAGTCGTTTCGAATCTCGGCCGGTTCAGTAGGGAGCGGCCGAGATTCGAACTGTGTTTGGGCAGGCTGAATGCACCAAGTACATCGATCGATCAACTTGGGTACAACCAGCCTGCCAAATTCACTTGCAATTATCGCTAGCCGCTAGCAATAATCCTCTGTCTTCTCCCAGTGGGTTGCCACCTGCCTGGCTAAACAGAGTAGAAGGTGTGTGTAAACCACACACACAAGGCTGACAGGACTAAATTTCAGTTTTTTTTTAGCAAGGAAAGCAGGTACTATATGTATCTCATTTGTGTATGTATTTTACTGTATTTTCAATGTATAAAAAAGCAGATCATGGTAAAAATACACCAATTAAAAGTAGCTGTTCATGGCACATATGTTATATTGGTGTGTATTAAAATATTACTGCAAGGATACATTTAACAGTCACAAAAGCATTAATACACACTGAGTTGGATGTGAACATAGCCAAGGTTGATTTGTGATAATGATTTAACAGTTATATGTTAAATTTTTTTGTAAAATGATAATTAGGTAAGTCTCTGATTAGCTTCTTATATACCTCTCCAGTCCTTTGATGGAGAGGTCTCCCAGCTCTAATTCTGGCTTTGTCTTGGCATCTTATTTCCTATGCTGCATCAGTCATCTAACTGGCATCTAATTTGCCATAATATCAAATTAATGCAAAATCTCACAGGGGCCAGGCGAACAAAGGACCACATCCAGCGCCCCCCCCCCCAGCCACAGTTTGGAGACCACTGGTCTAGACATAACTTGTCAGAAATGACTCATGCAGATAGCAGTGAGAGCAGGTAAGAACCACACACTAAGTGCTTTGGTTTGAGACAAGTACACACTATATATGTTCTGTTAATTTTTCAATTTAGAGGTTTACAACCACTAAAAAAACAAATTAATTTTTGGGTTGACTAACACTTCGCAGTGTATGTCAAGCTAAAACTTCTTGTTTAACTTTTGATAGAATAGGCAAAGACTGAAGCCTAGTACACACGGGCCGAATGTCGGGTGACATTGGCTGGTTCAATAAAAACCGGCCGACATTTGGCCCTTGTGTATGGCTGGTCCGACAGAAGCAGCTCATTCAGCCGGCTTCTGTCAAATATGCATGCTTGAAAACCAGCAGCCGACCGGCTCCGATCATTGCTCTCAGCCAATGGCTGAGAGTGCTGACCGGAGTGTTCTAGCGGGGGGGGGCACCCCCCTTTCAGAACACAATAGCATAGTGAGGGAGATCACTGAACTAACATTGGATTGTTAGTATAGCGGCTTCGATTTGAGCTTTGAGTCTTTTTTCATTCAACCCGCTGGGTTGAACGAAAAAAAAACTAGTGGTGTGTGCTAGGCTTAAGACCCATATCAAGTTGTTTTTTTGGGGGGTTTTCTGTTGGCGACTCATCAAAGAGATTTCCCTTCAGTAGGAGTAGGGGTGGATCTCTTGAAAACAAAGGGATATAACTTCTTAGACAGTTGTCGGGTTTACCCATTGGATGGTTCCCTTCACTTCCTGTTTCTGTGGCAACTTAAAAATGCTGCATTTTAGTTGCTTTCCATCCTAGTAACAATGATCATCAAGACCAATAGTACAGGTGAATTTCCCCAGCAGGGACAGACAGTAATAAATACTTGACAAAGGTTCTGGCCCCTGCTTACAATACCCAAAAGTGAAAAAATTGGTAAAGGTTATCAGTATGGAGTCTATAGTACAAGCACAGTTTCTTGGACTGGCCCCTATCGCCCCATTGGAAAGATCACTGTGAGAATTAACTAGCACCTATTATGGCCATTGGGGAACCCCACAAGGACCAGTCACAACAACAGCCTGTGAATCAGCATAAAATTGGGCCAGATATGATCATGTTGTGTGTAGCTTCACACTTGGAAAACAAATGAACCAAGTAGTTAAACAAATGATACCAGGAGACACAGTATTACCTTTCCTAGAGAAATACAAGGTGCGTCATTGTTCTCCCATCTTAACTTCTCTTGACGGTAAGACAAAATAAGAAAGATAAGAAAAAAATCATTGATTTAGGTCGTGACCCTTCAGAAAATCCCCACAATACCCTCCGGGCCACAGCCAAGTCTATCCAAGCTTGCAGAAAATCTTCATGTGTTAATACAAGATAAAACAAAAATCTGTAATACTTTTTTTTTTGCCAACAGGGCAAAATCAATAAAAGTTCAAGTTGGCTGCCTACATTTATCAAATGTTTAAAACAAGTAAAAGGAGGTTTGGTTTTTATGTTGTCTATCAGGATGAACACAATAAGACTTCTTAACCTAATTAATTACTCTTGCTGAGTTTTGGATATCGATTCACATGATCACATAAGAATTACCGTTTGATAGTTTAAATAAAATATTTCATTTCTGTGAGCAATCTGTATTGGATAAAGGGAGAGTGAGCTGCTGTAGAGCAGACTTATGCCCTGTACACACGGTCGGACATTGATCGGACATTCCGACAACAAAATCCATGGATTTTTTCCGACGGATGTTGGCTCAAACTTGTCTTGCATACACACAGTCACACAAAGTTGTCGAAAATCCGATTGTTCTGAACGTGGTGACGTAAAACACGTACGTCAGGACTATAAACGGGGCAGTAGCCAATAGCTTTCATCTCTTAATTTATTCTGAGCATGCGGATTTTGTTGTCGGAAAATTTTATAGCAAGCTCTCAAACTTTGTGTGTCGGAAATTCCTATGGAAAATGTGTGATGGTAATTTCTGACAACAAGGTCCTATCACACCTTTTCCATCAGAAAATCCTATCGTGTGTACAGGGCATAAGGCTGTGTTCACATCTAGGTGTTTTGGGGTGTTTTTCTGCTCTAAGCCTCAGCTCTAAAAATGCCCAACAAGACAAATCCCATTCAGTTCAATGGCCCCTGTTCACATCTAAGCGTTCTGTCGCCTAAAACAAAACGCCCGTCGCTCAAAATAGAACAGGAGCTTCTTTTTTTGGCAGCGTTTTACTGATTTTACATTGGTGACCTTTTAACCTTGAAAACACCTGTACAAAAACGCTGCAAAACTCTGCAAAAACGCCTGAAAACACCTGAAAAAGTGCCTGAAAACACCTGTAAAATAGCAACGCGTAGATGTGAACGGAGCCTAAAACTCTGTAGAAATTGTTTTAAATATTTATATATCCACGTAAGCAAAAATATTTGTTTATATTTGTTTGAATAAATTAATTAGAACCCCTGGCAGGTTTTCATTTCGGTCTATGTCCCCTCTTTCCTCTTCACTTCCTGTCCATGTGAAGGGTGTCAGACAAAACAAGAAGGATGAAGAAATCTGGCCAACGGGGACACAATACAAAAAGAATATTCCCTAGTAGCACTAAAGAAAGTTTAGAGTCTTTTTACTGTCTATGTTCCCACTGAGAAGATTTCCTTTCATTTCACATACTGCTAACAGGTTTCAGAAAGCAAGGATGAATTTATTTAAGGGGGAACTAAATTTTCTCAGTCAACATTAAAGCGTTTGTTAACCCAACAAAAAATATATATATATATGGATCTTGCTCCTTTAAAGGATTTTACACAGCACAGTGCTAGTGCTGAATAATTTGGACTCCCCTAACACCTAAAAAACCTGGCTGATCCTGCCAGTTTCTCCCCCTCCCCTATGTAAACAGACCACGATAATCATGGCTGCTGAGCCCCTGACCTTGTGGTCTGTTTATGTGCCTCCATCATCCGCAGCCTGCTCTTCTGTGTGTGTCCTCTGCCCTCCACCCCCCTCCCTCCCCTCTCTGCACAGTGCCTCCCCATCCCCCTCCTGCTGCAGGAATATGCAATATATTTTTATACTATCCGTTTTGTCTCCTAATAAAGTGCCCCCCTGTCTCTGTGTTTTATTTAAACAAATCCTCCTTTACCGTAGCTCACGGTGGCTTCCGGCGATCACGTGACCCGCCGTGTCTCCTCTCTCCTCTCCTCCTCGTGTCCTGCTGATGTCAGTGGGGAAACCTCAGCCCCGCCCTCTGGAGGAAGGGAGGAGGGGTTTTCTTAGTTAAGCACACCCTCCTGCCTGAATACCTGCGCTAAGGGCTGATAAATTCTGGGAAGTAAATGCTACATGAATCATCTGCCCCTAACTCAAGATGACTGCAGCGAGAAATGCTAGGGGGTGTTTTTCAAAGTGCCTTCTCAACATCATAAAGCATGCAGACAAGTTCAGTATTATTTTGCTTACCTAGATGGATGCAGCATCGGTTTGATGCTGCATCTGTCCCTCACCGGCTCTAAGACTGTGAACTGAACAATCAAATCCCGCTGGTCGCTCGGTTCTCAGAGCTCTGTGAGCAGAGAGCTGTTGAATGTCGGTCACCGGTTCTCTACTCTGCCCTCTCGCGTACTGGAGCGCCGGGCTGTGTAAGGGGTGGGAGAGGCTGGCTCAGGCTCTCAGCCTCAGAGGCTGAGCCAGATGCAGGTCCAGGTTGTGGGTGGATCCCGACCATATTGTCGTGATCTTGCTCCAGCCTGGACTGGCTCTGTGACATCAGCCAACAGCGGGCTTCAGAAAACGAGTCATGGGAGTGCAGAATGGACGGCACTCTGGTGATCCACAAGAGAAGTACAGCCAAATGACATTTTAACAACTACACTAAGTGCCCTAACTGTCAGTGATCAAATCACAGGCAGAGATAAGCTTGGCCATTCTTCAAACTTATCTCTAATGATCTTTTTTAATTCCATTGAGCTGCAGGTGGAGTCATTTCTGCCCGTTGTCTAGAGATGAGTTTGGAAGACGCCCAAGCACATCCCTGCTCACATGATGAGAGTCACCAGCAGAGTCTGATATGTATAAGGCAATATCTGTGGCTACTGCTAAGAACTGCCCAGGCCCCAGGATTTAAATGATTGTGTCATTTCTGAGCCAGAATCTCAGTGCAAGAAATAAATGCAGATCTCAGATAATGCCTGAACAAAGATGAAGTCGGCCTTTTGGGGAGGAAAGAAGTTGTAAGCATTGTCAAGAGAAGTACTTTAATCTCTAGCTGCTGCATATTTGACAAATGCACTTATGTATGTGTATATATATATATATATATATATATATGTGCAAAAAAACTTATTTAGTACATCTCCCCAGTACATGCACATTTACCAATGTTTTTGTCTCTTTTAAAACACAATGCAAGTACAGTACATAATACCTGGTGATTACAGTGTGCTCCTAAGGCCCGGTTCACACTGATGCGAGTTCATAACGAATGTGATGCATCAAAAACACTTTAAATTTGCATGTCATCCATAAAGTCATTGTTTTCAATGACTATCGTTCACATACATGCGTTGCGATTCCTCTACGAATGTGATGAGATTAAAAAAAAGGGTCTTGCGCGAGTTTACTGCGTTGCGTTGCGAAGTGTCTATGCACATTGATGTCCATAAACATCAATGTAAATAGTTCTTGAATCGCATTGATGATTCACATATGTGCGAATTCCACCACACTACTCTCCACAAAAAACAGGAAGTACACAGGAAGTTAACACCTTTTTTTTTTTTACATTATGATTCCATTGGCTTCTTTCTGTCTTTCCCTTGGCTTCAGGAATGTGATTTTTAAAGCTAAAAAAAAATCAGGGACACATTCTTTTAACAGTACATTATTATTTTACATTACTCTATGGGGACAGCTTCCTAAAATCATGGACTGTGCCCAGAAAACGGGGGACTTCTTAACTTGGCTGAAGAAATCTTAACAGAGAAAAAAAGATCATAATAAAAGTATGCAATATATTTGCTTTAGGAATCATAATTGGGCTTATGAAGTCTCAATAGTAAAAAAGACCTTAACAAAAACGTAGTTTGTAAATGTATATCAGAGTAGTAATGGAGATGAAATGTGCATGGCGATTGAGAAGTTAATGAAAATCATTTATTCTGTAAAAGAAACCTCCATCTCATGATCAACGCTGTAACCATCTCTCAGGTTTAGGACACTGCGTCCTCCACCAAACGCTGAACAGGAAAAGGTTATTAACGTTGAATGGAGTCCGCTCTCTTGGGAGGGTTGCAGATAAAATGACCAAGGAAAGAAATAGCACAACTTCTCAAATTAGCATAATTAGTAATTATCTCTTAATAGCCCCACTTGGCTTTAGAGACTTGGCTCTTGAATTTCCGCTTAAAGTTCAGTCAGGAAAAACAAATTTCATGCTGAAATGTCTCAATAACACAGCTGAGTTGCCGAGGAAATCGCCTCATTGAGGTAAAGACAGGCAAATGAACATATGGATGAGAATGATATCTGTGTTTAGAAATAGAATGTATGTGTTTAGATGTAAGGCATGATTATTGGTTAGCAATTTACTCCATAAATTTAGGTAAGGTAGGTGATTTTTACATTGCCGACAGTGAGTGCAAAGTCAATATAGTGCAACGCTAAAGCACCAGGATTGTTACCAGTAGGTAGTTATGACCGTACCACCTGGGACTAGCATGTAGGATCCCTGCTCACCTCTTCTGTGTAAGCTGCCTCTAAATTCACCTAATGCTTTAGGCCACAACATGCATGTGCTGTCCACTGCTAGTGGTAGATGCCAGCCTACAACTCTCAACTTGTACTAATAGTGGTCAGTTACCCATGTACAACAGCAGAAGGTGTATGTGAGGATAAGTCAGTCATCTCCACCTTAAATGGTGGCCATACACGCTTTAATAAATAATTGCTTTCTTCTCAAATCAACCTCTTTCAATAAGAATAATCGATTTATAGTTGACAACCCATTTAATTCATATGCCACACAGTGAAAAGTGAATTTCATTAGATAGTTAAGATACAATCATAATTTAGGATTGCATCACTGTTTCCACCATGAAGCTTCATGATCTGATCAATTGAAATATGAAATACAATCATTGTATTAAACAAAGTATCTCAGTGTTAACGATTAATGCCAAGTGATTGATAATTTGTTGATTTCCTAACTAAATTGAATCTGAATCAATCAAAAGGGAAGTTATGTTTGCAGATTTTACTCTATTACAGGCGCTCATATAGCACCATCAACTTACACAGCACTTTATATACATACTGTATTAGATGTTCATATCAGTCCCTACCCTTAAGGAGCTTACAAGCTAAAGTCCCTAACTCACATTCATACTAGGGCCAATTTACCTATCAGCATTCCTATGGAGTGTGAAGGAAACCCACGCAGGCACAGAGAGAACATGCAAACTCCAGGCAGGTAGTGCCACGGCTGAGATTTGTACCAACCTCCCTGGTGCTGCTAGGCAGAAGTTCTAATCACATAGCCACTGCGCTGACTGGATTTTACAACTGAAGTGTGTATGGCCACCATAAGGCTGTGTTCACACAGGTAGTCATCCATCAGGGTGTGGGTGGTTGGCTATCCAATTAAATAAATGGCTTAACAGTAGGCAACAAAAAAAGACAATAGAAATAAAATACGGCCCAACAATAGTCCTCAGAAGACCTCTTTTGTTATGGCAAACATGTCTCATGGTGTCACACATGCCCTATTTATATACTGTAGTGATATAGTGCAAAATGTAATGACTCTACCACAGTATAGATTTGTGCATGTCAGGACCATTGCATCTCTGGAAGTTGTGTCATGACATCTGTATTTATAGCATTCTTTTAGTGTTAATTGAGTCCCATGAACCAGCCAGGACCCAGTGGGCATCCTGATTTTATTAACTGAAAGATTACATGCAATGTGTGAGATTCTCATCCAACACTGAGATGTCATTGGCCTAATAATGATTACCATACTTTTTTGTTGCCATGCATCAGACTTTCATAAAGGTAACCTCTGAAATAACATTCAGGTCCAAGGTAATCCCTGGTGATTATTATATCTACAGCTCATGAGACATTAGTGTTAACAGTAAGCTGTAGATCTAAGAGTAAATAAAGAAAATTGAAAATGGCGCAATATATATATATATATATATATATATATACCCAGAAAGGAAAAACGGGCAGTAAAAATTGTATGAAGTATCCCATTACACTGATGGTCAGGGGAGGGCTATGGTATACTGGTGGTCAGTGGTAAGAATGTTCCACTATGGCTGGAAAGATAATTGGTATAAGTGGTAGCAAATTTGAGATGCAGAAATATCTTATTGTTCAAAGGAACCCCTAGCAACCATTGGAGGAACTCTTTAGTTCAACAGAACTCCAGTGAAGAAATGTTCCCATACAGGGATTGACTGGGCTGGTGCATTAGGAGAAATTTTGCTGCCCCTAGGACAGTAGAATAAGATATATTGGGCTAGTGGTTCAGAGTAAACATACTACCCCATTGAGACCAATTCAGAGTGGAATGATTCAGTGAGAGATGCTGGGTACCATATAGTTATCTGCTCCATATTTAGACCTGTGATCCCATACCTGGGAGAGGAAGTCTTCCGGTATCAACCTCCTTTACAGCTTTGAGATGTTATCTGACCAAACACAGAAGTCAGTTCTGGAAGAATGCAAAACTGAACTGAGTGTTGTGCCCATTTGTTAAAGAAAGCTGAATGATAAAGATTTATTGTGACGAAGGCATGGTATTTTTCACAGTGTTTTATTTAGATGAGTCCATTAATTTTCAGAGAATAGTCATCTTTTTAAACTTACAAGTACTCCTTGTGCAATTCATCTTTAGAACCCTCCATTTTGAGGATTTGTGAATGGAAAAGGTGTGGTCCAATAAACTATGCTTTCTGAGACAATTCCCTCCTTTCACTATGACCACCAACCATTGCAATACTCTTTCTATGATGCACTGTTTTTAGCCCTGTCATGAAAAGACCAGTTGGTTGTGTTTCCCTGCCGTCCAAAAGTTCTCCATTCTCCCTTGTTACGGTAGACCCTAATAAAGTATGTACATTTTTTATTTATGCAATTACATCAAGAGGCAGAAACATCTTGCCCCATCTTTCCCGGTGTTCCCTGTAATTCATTAAAGGCGGAAACCCTATAAGGTTCCTATAGCTGATACTTAGAAATCAGCAGATGAGAGGTGGGAACATGTGTTCATGTAGTGTGGTAAGGGGGTGAAAGGACTTTACTTAATTTCTTACCCCTTACAGAGATGCAAATTTTAACCTCAACTCTGCTGAATACCCTGAGAGAATTTAGTAAGGCATTTGGGTGGTATAATCAGTGGATTATGAGTATCTGATCACCCAAGAGCATCTTGGACCCCACAACACTAAGTTGTAGAGGATAACATGTTTAAAAATAGGGCAATGTCAGATCTTTCAATGTGTAACAACATGTAATCACTTCTTAATGGGCAATACTGGAAGAACCTATGGACCAGACCCTGGTGACCAGAGCACACTCCCCAGGTATTCTACTGAATGCTCTGGATCTCATTTGAGATATGGAGATGATACATTTTACTTTTCAACCCATGTATTATTAATTTGGTCATCATATTGTAAGTTTTTAGACCAATCCATTTTGTTCAGTTACGAAGATTATATTAGTTTTGGATTTGATCCAAAGTAGTCATCATTGTATCCTACCAGCCCCTCAACATTTTATTCTGTGTGCCCAAAGATGCGCTTGGTCTGTTAAGATCTTAGAAATGCCCCAGCTTACCAATCAGATGTCTAATACATAACTTACCAATCAGATATTTGGATGGGTGCCACAGCTTTGCAAAATATTTCCCATGTTATATTAAGGACATTCAATGTATTTTATATACCTTCAGCGCAATTTTGTGTGTGTGAGACATATTGTGTTCCGGTGTTCCTTCCCTATTATTTATTGTACCTGTATCTTGCTATTGTCATTATCATCCTGTTACTACTAGAAAGTACATTGTAATCTATTCCAGTGCACGTTGTAACTAGTCTTCCTCCAAATGTCATTTACATTCCTTTGTGTTCTGCGATCAGACTTTTCATTGAAATTCTGTCTTAGCTTTCTCTGTTAGACAAATACGGATCTAAAATGTACAAATACAAAGAAAAAAAACGGCTTTTCATCATCCTGGGGGGAAGGTGAACCCTGCTAGCATGTGCAGCAAATTATTTTATCGTGTAGGCTTTTATTGCTGGTGGCCAAGAAATTCTTCATATTCCCAAAATTTACCTTTAGCTACAGAATGGATTTTACTTTTTACTTTTTACATCTTTTTCAGCGATGGTATTGCATTTTTTTTACATATTGAGATACACTTTATGTATACTTCTTAGGGGACACTGTGACCTTTTTATATTTGATAGACTAAAATCTGATGTATGTAAAACCTTGTGAGTTAAAGGGGTTGTAAAGGCAGAAAGTTTTTTATCTTAAAGCATTCTATTATTTTATTAAATTGTACTGTGTATTTTATATCACGTAGCCAATATGGGTATGGTTATGTATAAGCATGTTGGTTATGTATATAAAATACACAGTACAGTAATATGTATTGTATTTAAATTGGCCTATATCATATCATTAAAGGGGAACTATTCTCTCTTAATGTTTTCTTTGATTTACCTGGGAAAGCGACCACGCTCAACGTGAATGATTTTCAGCAAAGGTACAGTTCTCCTTTAACCACATGCCGACCACCCTGTAGCAGTTTTACTGCTACAGGGTGGCTGCTGTGTGCAGAATCACATATATATATATGTGATCCTGTACTTCCTGGTATGGGGAGGCGAATGCGCGCCGCCTGCGGCTTGCTTCTGCTGTGATTACACACAGCGGGAGCTGATCATCGGGTACCGTGGACTCGATGTCCGCCAGCACCCACCGATCATCAGCCACAGAGACAGAACTGCCGTCTGCCTATGTAAACAAGGCAGATTGATGTTCTGCAGATTGCCGTTCTGACAGGAAGGAAGGAATGGATCCTGTCTGTGCAAAGCAGGGACTAGGATCCATGTCTTCCACTAGTAAAAGCACCTCCAACAGTTTAGAAAAACACTGATCAAGTTAACCCTTTTTTATTGCATATTTTTAGCACTGATCACTGTAGTAGTGTCACTGGTCACCAAAAAGTGTCAAAAGTGTCAGTTAGTGTCTGAATGTCTTCCGCAATATCACAGTCCCGCTATAAGTCTCTGATCGCCACCCTAGTAAAAACAATTTAAAAAAAATAAAAATATTCTATAGTTTGTAGACGCTATAACTTTTGCGCCAACCAATCAATATAGGCTTATTGGGATTTTTTTTTCCAAAAATATAAATATGTAGCAGAATAGATATTGGCCTAAATTAATCAAGAAATTAGATTTTTTCAATTTTTTTATTTGATGTGTTTTCTAGCAGAAAGTAAAAAATGTTTTTTTTTTTAATTGTCTTCTTTTTTGTTTGTTTGTTTATAGAGCAAAAGATAAAAAAAAATGCAGCGGTGATTAAAATACCACCAAAAGAAAGCTCTATTTGTGGAAAAAAAGGACAAAAATGTGATTTGGGTACAGCGTCGAATGACCGTGCAATTGTTAAAGTAACGCAATGCCGTATTTCAAAAAATGACTTGGTCAGGAAGGGGGGTAAATCTTATGGAGGTCAAGTGGTTAAAGAAATAGCAATATGGAAAAAATATGTTTAGGCATTAGAAGCTGAACTGCACAATATTATGCCTTGCAGTGTTACTTGCACATTTATGTTTAGGTGACACAGATAAGAAGATTTACTTACCATCTCCTCCATGCTGCTAGACCTCTCCCTGCAGCGTCTTCTCCCCCATGCTCCAGCCAGCTCTAAGGACCTGACATCATCAAGACAAATATAGGGTCAATTGCCCAATATTGGACATGATGACACAAAGGAACGGTCCACTGTGAGAGCATAGGGGAGTGCTGCTTGCCAGGGTAGCAGAGATCCAGGTAAGTAAAAGTGATTTTCCTCTCCCCTAGACAAAATAAGCTGTTATGCCTTCCCAGAGTTGGGATTTAAAGCTGAACTCCAGCCTTGTCTTCAGTCTTCCACAGTTGTACGGGCCTTTCTCCTGTACTGAAATAGCCTACTCTGGTTTCATTGCACAGGTGAGCTTCGGCAACTTAAGTAGAACCTTCCTAATTTCCTAGCTGGAGGGTGTTCAACATCTTCTTGCACTTTCCTCCCCAGCTGTACTGTCCTTGGTCTGCCCACTCATTGGATTCAGTTCTTTCAATCATGGAAGCACAACATTTCACATTGGCATTACTTCGGGCAGTCTACTGATTTAAAAAAAAGTTATGTATAACCCCACCCACCTGCCATGATCTACCTGCATTGTGTAGAGAAGCACAGAGTCTCAGTGATTACACTACTAGGTACTGTATGTAATAAAAATACAAAGATTTTGTTTAGGAATTTGATTAGAATGTGGATGAAGGAGGTTGGGATGAACCAGAAAATGTAAAAAGCAGATTTAAAAACATTGTGATAGTATCTATAATTTAATTCCATTGACTTCTTGTATCTAATGTAACATTTACTTTTAATTATAGTCTGGATTCACTTTGCTATTAGATTTTTATACCTCTGTATGCAAACTTTAACAATAAACTTTTCTTATTTGCTTCCTTTTGCATAGACCTGATTTTGAGGGACTGTCCCTGATTTGGAAAAAAGTCCCTCTTTCCTCCTCATTTGTCCCTCATTTTGGTCTGATCTATATAGTTGTATATAAAATACACTATTTATCTTTCAAAAAGTGTTTCCCAGTGATAAACCTTTTATCCAATTTCTAAATTGCTGCATTTATAAATTTCTGAAGCCAATATAAAGGGAATAGTAGTGGTAAAAAAAAAAATATTTGTGGGTTTAACTAATTTTTTTTTTATAATTCTCCTTTAAGGGGGCGTGGCAGGGGTGTGTCCTATGCCTACATACTTTTACTTATAATGTGTCCCTCATTCCCATTTCAAAAAGTTGGGGTTATGCTTTTTGGTAAAAATATTTTGGTATATCTAAACAAATTGAAATAATAACCAGTGATCCTGCCAAAAATCCTGTAAGCTAATAACATGCTTTCTGCACAGTTATCAGTTAGCATGTTCTGGTAATCTGTAGTCCTAACACACTTCCTTTCCTGGGGTGACAGCACTGCATTTCTATGGATGCAATACAGTGAGTTAAGGACTGGTAAGCTGCAATATATTACTTTTTTGCCATTGGGTTAGATACACTTGAAATAGTATATTCCATTTTTCACTTGGGCTTAGATACACTTTAAAAATCAATTTAATCATATCAATCAAAGTAGTCTGTAGCATGGCAATGTACATGTCTGCAAACACATGCATTTCCAATAAAACAATAAAATAACGCCTTTAACATACATTAGAAAGGCAAAAATACATTGAAGCCCACCATTCTTCGTACTGCCTCTTAGATTTTGTCATTAATTTTGCACCCAACATTCCTGTAATCATTTTTCTAAACAAACTATTGATTGGCGAATAAACTATTTTAAACCTACTATCAGATTTTTGATTCACTGCACCATTGAAAATGATCCATTGAATCTACAATTCGGGAGTAGAGACAATCAGAAAAGTTCCCCCTATTGTTCCTGGAATATAGACTGACTTTCTTACAAGGAAGTAGACAAAGGTTTTAAATTGCTGTTAAAACTATCTAAATCCATAAGCTTATCATGTACATTCTTTCACTCCATAGACTAGGGAGGCAGCAAAAAGGCTAAAGAGAAATGTGATTGAGCAATTTGCAACTGAATACTTTTCATACCTATATTAGCAGGCAATTCATTTTAAACTTCAAAAAACCCCAATGAAAGCCGAACTGGTGTAGGGAAGAGGCTGGATCAAAAGGGATGGATGGTGGGGAAATGTATGCAGATTAGGGAACTGTTTGACGGAATTGGCAGAGGGATAACAAAGGATGCGGTTACTGAGCTACAGAAAGACAGAAGTAGCACATCGCACTTTGATTCTAAATGCAGCATTTTTACGCAGTCTGATGGCTATTTTTTTTTTCTATTAAGCAATGTCCCCCCCCCCCGATTTTTTTTTCTTTGGTGGAGTACTAGTTAATCTACCTATTAACCTTTTAAAAAACAAAAAACTTTTATAATAAAAAAAAGCACTCCTTGAGCTCCAGGTGACTTTGTCCAGGCTGAGATGATGTCATCAGCCTGCTACAGACAGGAAGAAGCATTTCCTAAGTCTCCTCTCCCCCAGTGATCACACTGCATTGTTGTAGGTGAGGGGACTGCAACAAGGGTCGATCTGTGTCTGTCATACGTAAACCTAGGCAAGAACCACATAGGCACCAGGATTTACAATTATTATGTCATCTCTTAGCCAGCATATCAGTCCAGAAAGTAGATGCTGACCCCTGGATTACCAAACATGACAATTAGTGTAGGTCGAACGGTTCGGGCCGAGCAAAAGTTCGACCCGATCATCAGCCGTTCAGGTGTTCGCCGAACACCCTTATTTTCTGTGCGTTCGGTGGGATGTTCAGCAATAAATGGCTTGCAGCCGTGAAGTACATTTAAATGCATTTTTTCTTTAGAAATGTAATTTTTGCTGCAGCATGTTCTATACATGCTACAGATGCGCTTTACAGGCAGACTAAAGGGACCTCCCCCCAGGCCCTATATTTAAATGATTTTTTAAAATTTTTTTGTTTCACTTAAAGCATCATTAAAATAACTGCTCATTTAAAAATGATTGTGCTTAAAAAAAATTGCATTGATACATGTACACCAGGTCAGTACCTGGGCCCCCACACCCTTTTTATGGCCAATAGCTTGCATATAAGCCCTCAAAATAGGGACTTTTGATTTTTCAAGTTTGGGTCCCATAGACTTCAATGGGGTTCGGTGTTCAGGTCCGAACTTTTTGCAATTTTTGGCTGTTCTGGGGGTGTTCGGCCCATCTCTAATGACAATATTGCTTGTGATGAGAAAAGCAAATGAAGGCATGGGTTTGTTTACTAAAACTGTAGCGTGCAAAATCTGGTTCAGCTCTGCATGGAAGCCAATCAGCTTCAAGGTTATTTTGTCAACTAGCTGAAGTTAGAAGCTGATTGGCTACCTTGCACAGATGCACCAGGTTTTGCACTCTCCAGTTTTAGTCAACTCCATTTCAGAAGCACTACTCTGATCTATGTGATAAATATTAATATTAATAAATTCCTGGAAGTGTTATGCTGCCCATACACTGTTAGCTTTCTCCCATTCAGCCCCATGCTAACCATCATGGATGGAGGAGTCTCTCCTGAAAGCTTTTGTATTCTGAGAGTTGGCTACCGTAGCTGTCAGACAACCCAAAGGGTGGCTGCATCTAGTTGGATGCAGCCCCTGTACAGTCAACAAATCTCCATCTGACACCTTTAGTTTTCAGACCGATAGATGTCAGGCGGGAAGGTGCCGATAAGGCCACGCATGGCTCAAATTTCGGCCAGCTCACCAGGAACGTGCCAAAATTTGCTCCTTACACATTACTTAGCATGCATGCACTTAATAAAAAAACAAAACAAATGCTAGGTCTGCCTCTGCAACACAATTCTACTGATTCATAACATGGCAATACACTACAAAGTGTAATTTCAATCATTAAACTGCCAACTACACCTGCGCAACAAGTAGAAAGCCAAATCAGCATATGTGTGTTTTCTAAATAATCCAATGCAGCCATATTTAACAAGTTTCTTACACCCCTTTGAATAGATGGGAAACTCACTTTCGCTATTGTGTGGCCTCCATCATACTTAGTGTGTTGCTCTGAACCTCAGAACACAGATTTGAAGTCATTTAGATGATAAAGATGCCTGCAACCAGGGCTTTATATACCATAAGGGCACCCGTGGCCCATTGTTTTGGCCAGCAAGGTTAAGTATGGGGCAGCACTATGTCTCAGAATTTGTATTTCCATCTTGTGGCCACCTCTGAACATTTGTGCCAGAATTCAGAAAGAGGACTTTAGGAGAAAGAGGGTAGAAGTTGACGTTGATGGGAGTCAGAAGGCTCTTTAGAGTTCAGGAAAGCATTTTCCCTTTCTCCTATTTGTTTTAGTTGAAGAGTAGTTTTGTCAGCCTCCAATAGCATATTCTAGCATTCGTTGTTGCTAAATGAATTACATGACACAAGGGGTGTTCCTTACAAAAAAGGCAAAATAATTCAGGTGTGTCTAGTGCAGCATAATGTCTAACTATATCCCTATTAACAACTATATGGATCTATTGGGTTGTAATTTTCATACACATGTCTTATCGACAACAGTATTTATTAAGGGGTCACCTCTAGGCATGGACGAATGATGAGAATTGCAGATTTGTCACTTTATAGTTATTCAGTGTGTTGATCCATCTGACCAGCATAAAATCAACCACTATGGGATTCCAGACAATTGTTTTTGTATGATTCTCTACAGATTGGACCAGTATTTTTCTACCAAAGTGCTGCGGCACCCTTGGGGTGCCATTTTGGCTCTCCGGGGGCATCGCAAGACCCAGTTTGCCCTGAATAGGAGATGGATGAGTGGTCTCTGTGATCCAGGAGGGACTCTGTGGTGATGAGTCAGAAGGCTCTTTAGAGTTCAGGAAAGCATTTTCCCTTTCTCCTATTTGTTTTAGTTGAAGAGTAGTTTTGTCAGCCTCCAATAGCATATTCTAGCATTCGTTGTTGCTAAATGAATTACATGACACAAGGGGTGTTCCTTACAAAAAAGGCAAAATAATTCAGGTGTGTCTAGTGCAGCATAATGTCTAACTATATCCCTATTAACAACTATATGGAACTGTTGGGTTGTAATTTTCATACACATGTCTTATCGACAACAGTATTTATTAAGGGGTCACCTCTAGGCATGGACGAATGATGAGAATTGCAGATTTGTCACTTTATAGTTATTCAGTGTGTTGATCCATCTGACCAGCATAAAATCAACCACTATGGGATTCCAGACAATTGTTTTTGTATGATTCTCTACAGATTGGACCAGTATTTTTCTACCAAAGTGCTGCGGCACCCTTGGGGTGCCATTTTGGCTCTCCGGGGGCATCGCAAGACCCAGTTTGCCCTGAATAGGAGATGGATGAGTGGTCTCTGTGATCCAGGAGGGACTCTGTGGTGATGAGTCCAGTGAAATATTACCAATGCACACATTCTTGGCAATGGCTGTATGGCAACTGCAGCCATAAGTGTACGCAGCCTATTGCATTAGGGTGTGCACCCCAAAGTTTAAGCACGCATGCATGCGTGTGTACATATGTATACTGACTACATTGTGCTTACCTTCTCTTGGTAGACTGAATTTGATCCTACACTGCAGGCTGTATTTAGTCCTCCCTGCTCAAGCTGCCGGCACCTTCTGTTGTAATGTCAAAAAAGGGACGCTGGGTAAGGGGGCTGTGCAGTTTCATTACCATTGGCTAAGGAGGCAGCAGGGACATGGAGAAACTGTAGCCTCTGGCTTTTTACAGACACTACATGATTGGCAACATTGGTGATAAGGGTGTGCCCAGGCACACCTGGCACACCCCCTGTGCACGCCTATGACTGCAGCAACCACTAGCTGGGAACAAGTGTCATCATAGGGTTAAGGGATATATCATCAGCACACCAAGGATCCTTAAAATAGCATCCAGATGTTTATTGAAGAAATCACATCACAGCATATAGTAGCAACATTTTGGGGGCAGCACAACTACATGCCTGAAAAAGGGGTCCTGCATGGCCTCCAAACATCACTACTATATGCTGTGATGTGATCTCTTCGATAAACTTCAGGACAGGATGCTATTCAGGTAGTGATGAGTGTACTCTAATGTGATGGTAGGCTTTCATGTATGGGGGGGTCTGATGTGGAGGAAATATGATGCGATGAGGGACTTCGACTCTGTGATGAGGGACTCTCTGCTGATAGGGGCCTCTGATGTATAAGGGGGATTTTAATGTGATGGAGGGACTGTGACACGAATGCGGACCTCTGACATGATGGGGCCCTCTGACAAGAATGGGGGCTCCAATGTGATAGGGTCCTCAGATGTGAATGGGTAGCTTTTGATGTGAAGTTAATTTCTTCAATGTGGTTATGTGCATCATCCTAGACTCCGGTTTCCCATTAATAAATACAACATAACATTTACATTTATTACATTTTAGACTGAGGAGCCTAAAGGGCGTCACAACAGAAAATAGGTTAAGAATCACTGGCTTGGACAATTAAAAAAAATTGCAATATGCTGATTCTTCCATATGCTAATCAATGGTCACTTCTCCCTCAGCTTTCCATTAATTTGTCTTCTGATTTATAATATAGACTCAATGATGAACCGATGCTGTGAGCTTATTATGAGACAAAAGAGAAGATTCATTCCATCCCAGCTCTCACACAGTGCTCTAGGTATCATGCTTTAGCATAGCCTATCACGGTACTTTATGTGTAATAAGCAGCTGAAAATTAGCCCACTAGAGGGAAATCCACAATCCCTGACAAGCCTTTTCCTGAGGGTGATTGATATGTTTCTGTTCACTTTCTCTCTCCTTCACTCCCGCTTTCTCCTGCTTTTTATAAATGTAATGAATTCAAGTGTTCTTTTACAAGAAGTATGCGAAGAGAAATTCTTGCAGTCGCTGGAAGACACAGATCTGCTTTGTGCTATGGCGAGATTAATTCCTTTCCTAGCGCAAACCTGACATGGTGGAGGATTAAAATAATTAACAATTGTAGTGTAAATCTTTTAGAGAAAGGATAAAGGCTAATGGAAGAATGAATGTAACATTATATAAATGTTAGAGTGCCGGAGGCTAAATGTATTTAAATGTCAACATCTCTATTTTTGTAAGGCCAGTAATGTACTGTGGATTGGCTTAGTGGTCGGCAATCAGGTTTAGTAGCGGGTAAGCACTGCATCTCTTACGGCAACGCGGCCACCACCAAACGAGCAGAGTTCAGCGCAATAACAAGTTCAGCTTCTCTTCATGAGAGCTTTAGGATGGCTTACACTGTGTTAATTGTTACACCCTGGATTCACTGGAGGCTTTGTCTCTGTGCTCAAATTGCAATTGTCCTATTTTAGTCCGAGCAGAGGGCAACAACACTAATCTGTAAAGCACACTGTTATCCCCTCTGAATAAGCATGATTGCCAAGTAATTATTATATCTGCCTTACACAACTGGGATCCTTGGGTTAATTCACACCAAGGTCATCATCTGCGTAGGGCTTGTATGTACATTTTGTATTTGTGTGGCCATCTTCCGAGTGCTCCAGTCCCTCCCATGAGCCAAGCATGCTGGTAGATTGGTTAACTGGTGTCCATCTTCCTGAACATTAGATCATGGATTTGTTCAGGGGCATGGACTGGTGAGAACGGGTCAAAATGAGTGTAATGAAGTAATACTGTTACAAGACACAGAAAGTCAAGTCTGAGTTATATATAATCCACTGACAAGTGGAAGATCCTCACATGTGCTGCTGGACTGGACTGTTCTTCTTGTCACATGATTCTTTGCTACGAAACATCCCTTTCTTATTGTTACAGACAGCCAGCAGTTTGCAGTAGGAGGATGAGGCTATGTGACTTAAATTTTGAAAGAAAAGTCAGCAGTTTGCAGTTACTGGCACAAAAAAGATGTTTCTGTGGTTAATGGCCTAGGGTACGCTAGTTTGCAACAGACGCTATTTGCTTTAGCAGACTGCAGATGCTTTGTTGTCTCTCCACTACACACACTGTTCACAGCCTAAACCAGCCAATCTAAACCAAGGTTCCTCCAGAGGATGGAGCCTGCAAAGATGCAGGACCACAGCCACTTGGCAGAGCCAGCAGCATGACACAATTATCTTCTTTAGCTGTCCGTAATGTTGGTGTAACAGAACCCCATCACACTCTGCTTGAGTGCTTCCGTCAGTATACAGCCTCCTCCAGCCTGAACATCAGATATCAGATATTACAGACACAAATTGTAACTAAAAACCAGGCGAGACTAGCTCAGTTACAAAACTGCAACATGGAATCCTTTATTGGACAAGAAATACAGGCTTTTATACATTTGAAAAGAACATTCCCACCTCCTGATCATATTATCCTAACAATACAACTGTAACCAGAAACATAAATTAAGCTAATTAATTAATCATTTAACCAGCCCAGGTGACTCAGAGGCCTGACCTTTCAGGGCAGACTTGCCGTCTTTTAGCTCAGAAGACACAATACACATTATCATAAATATAAACACAGGATACCTTTACACAATAGTAGGAGCTCGCAGAAGTAGCAGACTGTCCGGCTCCAGAGGCCAAGGTGACCAGCTCTTTCAATTAACATGTATAGTTCAGAATCAAACAAACCAGGAATAATCTTTGTATATTTCCTGGGAGATGTTGTGGATAAATATTACTGTTCCACTTTAAGTATTCCAAGCATCATTCTTAATGTCCATTATTTTCTTGGTCACCCTGTGCCCCTAATAGACATATAACTTAGACATAGGAGGTGCATGGGCAGCTGAAGCAGGAATTTCCCAACCTCTCCAAGGGATTCTGGGTTCCACCAGCCCAGTGACTTGGTATTCTGATCACTTCCAGGGGCATATTTGCCATTAATGCCTAATGAATTGATATGAGGGTTCCCTAGGGCCTGAAATTGATTTTGGGATTTCACCTGGGTTAAAAAGGTTGAGAAAGGCTATCATATTGCTTGCTCAGTAATTGGAGCAGAACTGCTGTCAATCACCGACTTGGTGGAAGGAGTGGTGGGAGGACATAAAGTTTTGTGTTGGAGCCAACTGGGAGCATGCACATTAAGGTGGCTGAGGCTACAGGCAACAGTCCATATTCCCACTGCACATGTTCCTAGAATGAGCTCTTAAAAGTATTGGGTGCTGCAGCAACCACCAGCTGAAAACTGGAGCATGCACGACACATTGTAATTATTCGCCAGCACACCACAGATCTTCAGAATAAGCCCAATAATTTTTCTATTGAACAAAGATGTGCAATGTTTCTGAGACACACAAGGCCCCTTCATCAGGCATGTGATCACATGCCTGACGAAGGTGCCCTGCATGGTTATAAAATGTCGCACTTCTCTGTTTGTGATGTGATCTTTCTTCAATAAAAAAATGTTTGGACTGAAGATCCATGGTGTGGTGGCAAATATTTACATTGCAGGGCTCTAGGTGGACTCCAAATGGCAATGTAGGAGGAAGTATAGGAGGCATCAATTTGGATGTAGAATTCTGAAAAGAGAGGACACGGAGAAAAACACAACAGCAATCTAAGAAATATGTAAATTATGCTTTTACATATATACTTTGTCTTCAAGGGTTTAACCACTTACGGACCGCCCGCCGTAGTTTTACATTGCTACTTTGAAGAGGGATATTGTCGTTATGGCAGCAGCTAGCTGCCATAACCCCAGTATCCTCTTCTTCAGCAGGCGGTCCACTTTCAGATAAAAGTGGTTTCTGCGGCAGATTCACCGTAAGATTACTTTTATCGGCGGCGGGAAAGGGCCCCCCTCTCTGGTGCCCTCCGCCGCTTACTGGAACCGTTGGTAACGGTAGAGGCGATTGTGTCTGCTCCCTGGCTTGGTATGGAGACAAGTGAGGGGAAGATGGCCCCCACCTGTCTCCATATCATTGCAGGGCGGAAGTGATGTCAATACGTCACTTCCGCCCATAGCGCTTACATTTTTTTTTTTCAAATGACATTTAATTATTATTTTTTTATTGCATTTTAGTGTAAATATGAGATCTGAGGTCTTTTTGACCCCAGCAGAAGCGAACGCACACCTGAGCAGCGCCCGCATATGAAAACAGTGTTCAAACTACAAATGTGAGATATCGCTATGATCAGTAAAGTGGGAGCAATAATTCTAACCCTAGACCTCCTTTGTAACTCAAAACTTGCAACCTTTAGAATTTTTTAAACATCGCGTATGGAAATTTTTAAGGGTAAAAGTTTGTCGCCATTCCAAGAACGGGCACAATTTTGAAGTGTGACATGTTGGGTATCAATTTACTCAGTGTAACATTATCTTTCACAATTAAAAAAAATTGGGCTAACTTTACTGTTATCTTATTTTTTAATGCAATAATGCAAAAAAGTGTATTTTTTCCCAAAAAAAAGTGCACTTGTAAGACCGTTGCGCAAATATGGTGTGACAGAAAGTATTGCAACGACTGCCATTTTATTCAGTAGGGTGCTAGAAAAAATATATATATAATGTTTGGGGGTTCTAAGTAATTTTTTAGCAAAAAAACCTGTTTTTAACTTGTAAACATCAAATCTCAGAAAGAGGTTCGGTCCTTAAAGTGGTAGTAAACTCAGACGATTTGCACCTAAATTTCAAAGAAGGAATAGTCTTAAATGATTTTAAAACATTGCGCTGCAGACTAAAGCCACATTGGATGTTTCTTACTTTTATTTTCCTAGTTTAAACCTCTGCTCTTTTCCGGGTGCAGCCACCACCATATTAAGTGTTGCTTTCCGTGTCCGCGTCCTCCCTTTCTCTTTCTCCCTGTCCATAATCTCGCGCATGCACAGTAATCATTAAGCCAAGCCTTATTTTTACTGCTTAGTCCCGTGCTGTGCTTGCCAGTTCTATTCACCCCTGTGACGTACTGAGACTCAGACTGTCAATGTAAACTGAGTCTCGCGGAATCTCGGAGCTGAAGCTGGGCAAGGGAAATGACATAGCCCCGGCATGTCAGCACGGGGCTTCCGATTTTTCCGGCATGCTCTTCTGCTGCCGGAAAAATCGGAAGAGGTGCGCATGCGTCGATGATGTAAGTACAAAGAAAAGGACAGATTTCATGGGAATAAAGCAGGTAGGAAGAATTTTGCACAAAGCAATCAGTTTAATGCTTTGCAATGCTTGAAATGGCAGAAAATTAACATGATGGGTTTACTACCACTTTAAGTGGTTAATAACACTTTAAAACTCTTTTCAGCTTAGTCCACTCAATGACCTGGTAAAGTTAACCTGAGATTTTTTTTTTCCTTTAAGTCAGCTAAAGTAAGTACCAGTAATGAATTGATTCTTCCTTAAGCACAGAAGCGGGATGTAATTATGGGAAATGCTTTAAATTGAAGCTAGATTTTGAAGTCATTATGTTGTTTTTTAGTAGAGCAAAAAGATAGGTTAAGCTGGGGAGTTGTGAAAAAAACCTGGCAAGACTCATATTTCTCTTTTTTTTCCTTCTTTCACAGTAAATTACACATTAGCTATAATTTCTTTGCAAACTATGAAATATCATTCTTTAACAGTCAAAATAAATTAGAAAACCTAATAGACCCTATAAGTCCCGCTTTCTTTATCCAATAAAACTAGGTGAATGTTTTATGCTTTCATATTAGTGTCATTCATTTCAGTTCAACTAATGGAAACTAACAGCTGGCTAAGCATCGGCAGAGAACAATATCCTGATAAGCAATGAAAAAAAAGTGCAGCAAAATTGCAAAAATAAATTGCCAAGTCTTGGGAAAGTGTTCTGTATCAAGAAGACCTGTATGAAATTCTTCCTGTAACGGGGCCCAGTCCAAAAATAAATACAGCTATTACCTAGTCGGAAAGGCTGCAAAAACCCTAAAGAGACAAGGGTATGTAAATGTATTTCAGCAGCTTTAGAGTTTTAAACACAAGTTAACAATGTTTAATGAAAAGGAGTTCCAGCATGTACTATAAAGTTATTAAAACCTACAACCCTGCAAAAATTACTATATTGTAGCGAACATTTGAAGTGGTGGGATGAAAAAAAAATGAATTACACCTGAAAGACTATGGGGTTGATTTACCAAAGCAACTAGACTGTGCACTTTGCAAAGTGCAATTGCTCCAAGAGCTTAGTAAATGAGGTAAAGCTTCACTATGCAAAGCATACCCAATTACATGCAAGGAAAATTAAAAAAAAATGAATTTTTGCTTTCACATGATTGGATGATGGAGGTCAGCAGAGCTTCTGCTCAATTACTAAGCTTTGAAGCAACTGCTCTTGCAGAGTGCAACTTCACTTTGCAAAGTGCACAGTCAATTTGCCTTTAGTAAATTAGCCCCTATATGTCACTTTCCAAAGTATTGCAAGTCACTCCTAACCAAACATTGATTGATTTCCAAAGCTGTGGCGCCAGTATTGTATCTCTGACCCTTTTTAGCTCTCTGGAACCAGCTTAAGCGGGCCATAGACGGTTCAAATTTCGAACCATGTATGGGCAAGCTAATTGTACCCACGTTGCTCGATCCATCAACTTGGGTACAACCAGCCTGTCAGATTTTTCATACAATCATTGCCATTGGCTATAGCCACTAGCAATAATCACTGTCTCTTCTCCTAGCTGAGATGGCACCCCCTGCCCCCCTGCTGGAAGAACACAATAGCGCCCCAGAAGCGATTCCCCCATCAATACTAACTGCGTTGATAGGGGTATCGAGCAATTTTCTTTCCTGCAACCTGTCAATGCAGGAAAATTGCATTGTCTATGGCTGGTTTTTAGTTGCAGTACATTGCAATTACAGATCATAAGAAAGACCTAAGCTGGCCATATACTGAGTGAACTTTGATTAGTGGGTGGCCCTGTCAGCACCACTCCGCCCGACATGCTTCATCTGACAAATTGAAGGAGTAAAGGGGGAAAATTGTCAGTCGTACAGCACCTTCATACAATCAGATGCAGGCACCGATTGAATATTCTGACAGCCGGCACCACCTTGCTATAGCTTTCAACAATAAAGAAAACACTCTATGAATGGAAGATGAATAAAAGTTCTGACTCATCCACTCATAGATCGTTTTTAATTCATGGAAACTATAGTACAGCTTCTATGAACGAAGTAGGTGGGCATAGTCTGCAGTCTTGATGAGTGCAAATTAGATTACGCCTGCAGGGGTGGGGGATCAGAACAATTATTCCAACTAAAACTGCATCCAGAGGCTCAAGGGGCACTTCACATTGATTGTAACTACTGTTCCCTGTGCTGATATAAAAAAAATTGAATTTTGATCAGAAAAAATAGTATTTAAACCTAAACCACAGCCAGCAGCACAAGAGGATGTCTTCTCTTGACCCCAGCCTTCTCATTTGGGTAGGGAAAGACTATCCACCAGCTGATATGGTCATCCCTCTGCTCACTATGCTCTCTTTGCCTAACATCATGACCCTTGTCAGTACATTTGAATGTAGCACACCTAATTCTCTTCCAAACCTACCATCCATCTCCTAATCAGTTGTGCTGTTTGTGGGAGGTACCTACATTAGTTACACTAAAAAGTACATTTGGGATTTATTAACAAATACAATGCTCCATTAATGTGTTTCTTTCTTATCTGCCTGAAGTTCAGCATTAAAGCAGTATTAAACCCAAAAGCAAACATGTATTATATTGCAGCTTACCAATTCTTAGATGCGATGGCTGCATTATTAGGGTTTTCTTTCTTCTATTTTCATCTGGTGATCCAGCTAGTAAGTCTGTTGTTTTTCAAAAGAATCAGCTCTCTAGCGGAATGTATCAGTTACAGGGAAGTGACAAACCATTTAGCACTGACCAGGGGCGCTTACAATGATCAGCTTTTATTTATTTATGTAAAAGGTTTATCCCAAAAGCAACAACATTGTTGCTGTAACTGCTTATGAACTATTAGCTGGTGTTCAGCTTCAATTTGTTAGTTAAAATCTGCTAGTCCTTCCAACAGAATGACACTGCTGCTGTCCAAATATGCCCCTGTGCTCCTTTATCCAGAGTGGGGGGCACTCTAATACAGGAAGTGTGCTACTAGCCAGATCACCAGGTGTAAACAGAGGCGAAAAAAGCCTTACAAAAAGAAAACGAATGCAGCCACCACATCTCATGATTGGTAAGCTACAATATATTGCTTTTTTTGGTTTTGTGATCAATACCGCTTTAAAGTGTTACTAAACCCACAACAGTAAAATTGATCTGTATATGCAGTAAAGCATGCTTGTTATACATACTGTGGAACTTAAGGGGTTAATCCCCTGCATTGTGTATAAAGGTTGTGTACTCCTGTTTCCTCGGATCCTCCTCTTCTTCCACTGTCCCCAAATTATTTCCTGATAATACAGAGCTCAGGGACAAGCTGCACATGCTCAGTTTGGTGTGTATTGCTAGAGAGTTTGTTTGTTTTCGGGAGAGTGCATGTGATCAGCACAGGGCCAATCGGCACCCAGACATGTCCAGACAGAGGGTCAGGGGAGAATGAAAACTCCTCCTACAAGTTTTACTAGGAACTGATAGAAGTCATAAGACTGCTATATACTGCTGATGAAGGTATTTAGCAGTTTATATTTACTAAAACGACTGCATTTCCATATTCTGTGTACTGTGGAGGACCAGATAAAGTGAATGCAGGTTCTGGGTTTAGTAACACTTTAAGGCAAAGATGAATATGCAAAATGCAGTTACTCATAAAAATATGCATTGCTCTTTAATTGATTAGATATTAGTAAATGTTTTATTTTTTTGTTTTTGTTTCATAAGATGGTTAACACAAAGTATCTGCACATGGCTGCCTGAAGTTCTGCAGTAATAAACAGTTAGCTTCATTCAAATTAAATTACATAAACCAAAATATCCACCTTGATATGAAGAATGGATAAAAAAAGATAAAAATGTCAATCATATCACTATGACATACAAACATACAGTTCAGCAAGGATTTCTGAAGTCGCATCACATTTACCTACGAAGACTGATAGTATATGTGTTATGTTGTGTTAACTGTCCAACTATTGAAGAAAAAAAAATGTCACCTGAATGCCACATCAGCATTTTGATATGAGGATGTCAAGAAGCCATCAGGCAAATGCAAAGTCTGCTTGCGGTGACAAAGGCAATTTATTTTCCATGACCGTATAGGCAAGCACTTCCATCACAATATCTCATAGGCAAGTTAAACTTCTGGTAAATAGAAATGGGAAAATGCTTTTTATTCCTGTTTTGGGTTCATGGATGAAGGTTTTTTAAATCCAGGTGCTCAGGTCAAATTTAGTGGCGTCAGTATGCATTGGTTAACTTGAAAATAAAAGAAATACCCATAAAAATGTCAAACTCCACACCATGGTTCGCAATTTATGAATGGACCACAACCCTGTGGTGTATATCAAGAGCGGGTAGCTATATCAACTCTCTGTTGTAAATGATCCCCTATTTTGCACTCTACAGTTTTAGTAAATAAACCCCTTAGACTAGAAGAGGAAGAGGCAGCACTACTGCAATGTTTCTCAACCTATTTTCAGGAGTGTCACCCTTTTAAAGTATGCAAAATCTCAAGGCATCCCAGTCCACAATGTAAAAAACATAAATGTTACCAATGGAAAATCTGAGCCTGGGACTGCCTGGGTGGCAGCCTTGATGAAATTAACTTCACATCTTAAGTCCCCCATTCACATGTGAGGTCCCCCATTGCATCAGAACCTCTTCTTCACGTCAGAGGCCCCCACCATGTCAGAAATGTGCTTTCATATCAAAGTTCCCTGTATACTTGAAAGGCCCTCTAACACTACAAAGTAGTAATAGATGGAGTCCACCCATCATCACATCAGTGTCCCCTATCACCACAGAGCCCCACCCAGATCACAGAGTTCTCTCGTCCATCTGTTATCCAGGGCAACCAGGGTCTTGTGGCCGCAGCACGTTGGGGAGATCCAAATGGCAACCAAGGGTGCCACGGCACCTTGGTTGAGAAACAGAGCTCTACTGGATGCACCTGCGCTGACAGTGAACATGCTTCCAGGAGGGGAGAGGGAGAAGAGTGGTTATTAGGCAAGGGTTTGTCCTTTACCAAGGTCCACTACTGTTGCAATGAAGGTCGAGGATCGGTCATACAATCTTGAGGGGTGCTTGGATCATAAAACAGGTTGCACATTATTAATTACACACATTACACAAAAAGTTACCATATAAGTATTTAAATTCAACATTTGGATGCTTTGTCTGGTATTTATAATTATTCTTTTATTTGGTTTCACATTGCAGTTGAGATGTGCCTTATGAATAAATACATTGTAAGGAAACATTTGAGTTGTCCAAAGTAACCAATCAAACTTTAGTAGTTGATTGTGAGGTTGCTGTTGACAACACAGAGACTTTGCCCCCATTTTTTTTAATTATATTCTCCTGTACTGTTCCAGTACAGAATACTAAGCAAATACAGCTTTGCTATAGTAGAAGAAAATCAGTCTTGCACTGTTATTACCCTGTGTCTAAATGGTTTATATACTTGGCTGTTTTAAACATTGATTCCTGCTCTGTGTGTAATTGCAGAAATGGTGTACCGCAATGCTCCATAAACTTTAGTGAAGGACATAATATGATTGATACGAAGATGGAGAATTTTTTAAATGCATCGTTCAGGCATATCAGGAAAACTACTGTGATTTGTATTGTGGAACTTCAAAGATTCTTTTTATTATGCTGAGTCTTACTTAAGTTTTTATATAGTTTGCACAAGATATTTGAAATAGATTAGTGCAGTTATGGCGTTTATTGGGATAGACTGGATCTTATGTCTTTATGTAATATGCAACAGCAGTGATGGCATCCACATTCACACTGCTCCGCATTTCTACCCTCCCATAAGGAAAATGGACAGTGTGCTGGTGCCACCACATTAGAGCATCGCCCTGCAAAGATACAGCCCCTACAGATAAAGCACCTCTTTGCTGAAGAGTTTTTCATTTTATTGGAGCTATAAAACCCCCACAGTTTTATTTTTATTGGAATCTGTGGCTTCATTATGTCTGCTGTACTTGGTGTCTGTCTGTGCAATGGTCTACTTTATTAGTGCTATGTAGCATGTGGTCATGTGAGGGTACTAAGGCTAAGTATTACAGTCTGATGGGTTTTATCGCTGTATTTGGGGTCTATTGCTGCATTTGGGGTCTTTTGATAATCTGTGGATTATGGCTGCAAAATGAAGGTCTGCATTGGTTCTAATCCTGCTTATTGGGTCTTCAGTTGCAAAAAGATTTTTGTGTAAGGGTATGGGTTCTGTGGCTGCAGAAGGAGGTTGCATATTGGATTCTTCTGCTGGTCGACTGGCTACTCAAAGAAGGAATGCAAGTAAAGGGTTACTGTATCTGACAGCTGACCAAACTGATTGGTCACTTCTCCTTCCCATTTGCTGCCAATGAAAGAGCCTGCACCTACCACTAGGAATGTTAGGGGAATAACATGTGGCTATAGTATGTAGACCAGCCCTTCTCTTCCTTCTTACCGCAAAGGAACACTTAAAATAATTGTCAAGTCTTAGGGACCCACTACTAAAATGAAAATGTTCTTGTCTAAAGTTCAGGGTACATTGTGATCATTGTGATCAGTATGTTTTAGATAATAGACAAAAAAATCTTGTGAATTTGTCACCCAGAAATGGTCATATTGAGGTTCCGTGCACACTGGCATAAAAAAAATGCTGCTTCTACAGCAGTTTTGCCTGTAGAAGCAGCTCAATGTTATCCTATGTTTCCATGCACATTAGGTCGTGTAGAGGCATATTTTAAGCTCAGCATTTAGAGGCAGGAAAAAACCCTTCTGGTTTGTGTTTTAAGAGGAGTTTTCTAGCAGAAAAAATGCTAAATGCTCCTAAACGTGTGTACAAAAATAAAATTAGTGGGGGTTTTTTCTGCCAAGGGAACTGGTGTTTTTTAAGCCCAGTGTCCATGGACCCTTAGACATTTCTGTGACAAAATAATTTTTAACAATAATCATAATAATCATAATAATAATAAGGAACCCGTATCAACCTCAGAGGGAACCCTGGATGAGAAAGGCTGATGTAGACAGTGAAGGGTCTGTTGCTATTTACACACTCTGAAAACAAACTTACAATTTGGCCATGCACCCATTTTGCTGGAGGCCAGTGCCTTTCCCCCTTCTATAATGCTCTGGGGTACCCTGGGTAAATTACAACCCTAGGAAAACCCCTGTGTAATGGAATAGACAGATAAATATTTTGGTAGTTCAATATACCCTTATCTCTTCAGGTGTAAAATAGAACAATTTCCTCTATGGGACTTTAGAAGGCCGAAACTCCATGACAATCAAAGTGTGTTGAAAATATAATTGTATTTTTATTAGAAAAGTTAAAAATGAGAATATAACTTTGTTAGAAAGTCGAAATTGGATGCATATATATTTTACAGGTGAAAGATCAAAAAGAAACACATGTATGTACAAACAAACAACCACTTGACTCTGTCCAGTGAACAGAACTAGGACAGAGGATGCACGACACGTTTCAAGGTTAGTAAAACCTCTTCTTCAGGGGCTAGTGGTTCAGTAATTGGTTGTCTACAATTAAATAGAGAACAGAGAAGCAGTAAGCATTCATCATACAACATATATAGGTAAACTTTGCAGTAAACGTATTGGAATATTGTAGTATAAATTCTAACCATATACAGGCATACCCCACTTTTAAGTACACAATGGGGTTTATTTGCTCAAGCTGGAAAGTGCAAAATCAGGCTCACTTCTGCATAGAAACCAATGAGCTTCCAGGTTTTATTACCAAAGCTTACTTGAACAAGCTGGGGTTAGAAGCTCATTGGTTTCTATGCAGAAGTGAGCCTGATTTTACACTTTCCATCTTTAGTAAATAAACCTCATTGTGTACTTAAAAGTGGGGTATGCCTGTATTTCTTGAGAGTCACCAATATTGCATCTATTTAAAACAAACAGGGAGAAAATCCACTGCCAGGGGTCAACCAGATTGAAGGGAGTCGGTGAGGGTTTTTTTTTCAGGCCCAAATTCAGGGTCAAACAGAGAGGGCGCCCTACGTCCAACCAAACCCAGGACTACCAATGCTGAGGCAAAAGACCCCTCAAAATTCTAAGGTCTAAGAAAAAGAGAGAGAGGGAGAAAGACGAGAAAAAGCCTTTATTTACTTTAATTATTGTAGAGTGTGCGCAAGTATAGTAGTAGGACTATGTGTATTAATATAAAGAGAAAGTAGTCCTCTATTTGAAGCACACACCGTAAACAAGCTAGTACGTTGATAACGTGCAGTCAGAAAGAGGAGCATGTATGTAAGACCAAAACCGGACACATCGAACATCTGTAAAATAATTTATAAATATTATATAAACACAGAGTAATGTGCGGGAGTATTATGTATATCAATGTAAAGAGCGAAAATGCATATCCATAAAAATTGGGTAGCAAAAGTTCAAGTAATCATTAAGAAATTAACATACAAGAGGCTAGTGTTTACCTATGGTCTGGATTAAATAATGCTTCATCTGCACGGAGCTGGAAGCCGCATATGACTGAACACAGAAGTGTCCTTCTTATATGGAGCATATCATGCTATTGTGCGTTATATACTATTTACAAATTATTTTACAGATGCTTTATGTGTACTGTTTTGGTCTTACATACATGCTTCTCTTTCTGACGGCATGTTATCAATGTGCCAGCTTGTTTAAGGTGTGTGCTTCAAATAGAGGACTGGTTTCTGTCTATATTAATACACATAGTCCTACTACCATACTTGCGCACACTACAATAAATAGGCTTTTTCTCGCCTTTCTTCCTCCCTCTATTTTTCTTAGATCTTAGAATTTTGAGGGGTCTTTTGCCTCAGCATTGGTAGTCCTGGGTTTAGTTGGACGTAGGGCGGCCTCTGTGTTTGACCCTGAACCCCCCCCCCCCCCCTCATTGGCTGCCTTCAATCTGGTTGACCTCTGGCAGTGGATTTTTCTCCCTGTTTGTTTTAAATGGATGCCATATTGGTGACTCTCAAGAAATATATGGTTATAATTTATACTACATTATTCCAATATGTTTACTGCAAAGTTTACCTATATACAATGGGGACGGAAAGTATTCAGACCCTCTTAAATTTTTCACTCTTTGTTATATTGCAGCCATTTGCTAAAATCATTTAAGTTCATTTTTTTCCTCATTAATGTACACACAGCACCCCATATTGACAGAAAAACACAGAATTGTTGGCATTTTTGCAGATTTATTAAAAAAGAAAATCTGAAATATCACATGGTCCTAAGTATTCAGACCCTTTGCTCAGTATTTAGTAGAAGCACCCTTTTGATCTAATACAGCCATGAGTCTTCTTGGGAAAGATGCAACAAGTTTTTCACACCTGGATTTGGGGATCCTCTGCCATTCCTCCTTGCAGATCCTCTCCAGTTCTGTCAGGTTGGATGGTAAACGTTGGTGGAAAGCCATTTTTTGGTCTCTCCAGAGATGCTCAATTGGGTTTAAGTCAGGGCTCTGGCTGGGCCATTCAAGAACAGTCACAGAGTTGTTGTGAAGCCACTCCTTCGTTATTTTGTGTGCTTAGGGTCATTGTCTTATTGGAAGGTAAACCTTCAGCCCAGTCTGAGGTCCTGAGCACTCTGGAGAAGGTTTTCGTCCAGGATATCCCTGTACTTGGTCACATTCATCTTTCCCTTGATTGCAACCAGTCATCCTGTCCCTGCAGCCGAAAAACACCCCCACAGCATGATGCTGCCACCACCATGCTTCACTGTTGGGACTGTATTGAACAGGTGATGAGCAGTGCCTGGTTTTCTCCACACATACCGCTTAGAATTAAGGCCAAAAAGTTCTATCTTTGTCTCATCAAACCAGAGAATCTCATTTCTCAGCATCTTGGAGTCCTTCGGGTGTTTTTTTTAGCAAACTCCATGCAGGCTTTCATGTGTCTTGCACTGAGGAGAGGCTTCTGTCGGGCCACTCTGCCATAAACCCCCGACTGGTGGAGGTCTGCAGTGATGGTTGACTTTCTACAACTTTCTCCCATCTCCCGACTGCATCTCTGGAGCTCAGCCACAGTGATCTTTGGGTTCTTCTTTACCTCTCTCACCAAGGCTCTTCTCCCCCGATAGCTCAGTTTGGCCGGACGGCCAGCTCTAGGAAGGGTTCTGGTTGTCCCAAATGTCTTCCATTTACGGATTATGGAGGCCACTGTGCTCTTAGGAACCTTAAGTGCAGCAGAAATTTTTTCATAACCTTGGCCAGATCTGTGCCTTGCCGCAATTCTGTCTCTGAGCTCTTCAGGCAGTTCCTTTGACCTCATGATTCTCATTTGCTCTGACATGCACTGTGAGCTGTAAGGTCTTATATAGACAGGTGTGTGGCTTTCCTAATCAAGTCCAATCAGTATAATCAAACACAGCTGGACTCAAATGAAGGTGTGGAACCATCTCAAGGATGATCAGAAGAAATGGACAGCACCTGAGTTAAATATATGAGTGTCACAGCAAAGGGTCTGAATGCTTAGGACCATGTGATATTTCAGTTTTTCTTTTTTAATAAATCTGTAAAAATGTCAACAATTCTGTGTTTTTCTGTCAATATGAGGTGCTGTGTGTACATTAATGAGAAAAAAAATGAACTTAAATGATTTTAGCAAATGGCTGCAATATAACAAAGAGTGAAAAATTTAAGAGGGTCTGAATACTTTCTGTCCCCACTGTATGTTGTATGATGAATGCTTACTGCTTCTCTGTTCTCTATTTAATTGTAGACAACCAATTACTGAACCACTATCCCCTGAAGAAGAGGTTTTACTAACCTTGAAACGCGTCGGACATCTGTCCTAGTTCTGTTTACTGGACAGAGTCAAGTGGTTGTTTGTACATAAGTAAAAACGGGGGTTATTCCTGCGCTACCAGTTAGGGAAATAGGTATAATCAATTTTTTGAACCTATATGCAACTTCTCTTACTGGACAGCTGCATGCACCGAAAACAAGGGCTCAAACACCAGCCCAAAACAAATGGTATAAAGAGAGAGGGGGGGGTGCTACGCTAACCAGAGGGGTCTTGGATTATAGGGATAGATGGTATTTCCTAGTATCCATAGATCCCGAGGTTTTCAATAGTAAAAAACGTCAGAAAATCGCATGAATTGGAATAGAGAGTATGTATAGATGTAGTGACTCAAAATTGATTATGTATATATAGATCCAATCGGTGATATAAATATAATAATAAACACTGGTGCATATATTGATTAAAAAATTATATAAAAACCAATTTTACATATGTTAAAAATGTTTAGAAATTCAATATAGCCAAAGTGCTCGTGCTCTTGTGCCTTAAATCTAAAGATCAAACTCATACATATGCTCAAGTGCAAAAATGAAGCAATAAAATAAAAACTAGCAAGTCATATATCAAGTGAAAACAAACAAAAAACGAGTGAAGCAAACAAGAAAAAAGAAATGGTCGCCTGATCCTTATGTTGCGACCCGTGCGACAGTGCAAGTATAATGTGAATGATCACGTGAGTGAATAAACCCACTTTGATAATTAGTGTCCAGAGTAAATTAATAATTCAAGTGTCCAAAGAAATAAATAGTGTTCAAAAGCCAGTGCCAGTGTTCAAAGCCTCTGTCCTCTAGGCTGATCTCAATCTCCAGCTGGTCAATCTGCTTCTCTGCTCTGCTCTGACATGATGTGGAGGAGGAGCTAGGAGCCGCACTGTCCCAGGACCCCAGTTAGGACCACAACTAGACATATCCCAGCCGCCAATAGGATCCTGTAGAGTCAGCAAGTCTGGACACAGAGACACAGGAGAGACCCAGGACCTCGAGAGTTAACAACTTATATGCGGTTGACCTAGCACCGCTAGGTAAGGGGCCATTACCTACACTAGTGCATGCTGCATGAAGAAGACATAGAGTGTCTGATCTGCATAGCAACACCCCACTGTCATTGGAGTATTGCGTTTAAGCACTGGCTTTTGAACACTATTTATTTCTTTGGACACTTGAATTATTAATTTACTCTGGACACTAATTATCAAAGTGGGTTTATTCACTCACGTGATCATTCACATTATACTTGCACTGTCGCACGGGTCGCAACATAAGGATCAGGCGACCATTTCTTTTTTCTTGTTTGCTTCACTCGTTTTTTGTTTGTTTTCACTTGATATATGACTTGCTAGTTTTTATTTTATTGCTTCATTTTTGCACTTGAGCATATGTATGAGTTTGATCTTTAGATTTAAGGCACAAGAGCACGAGCACTTTGGCTATATTGAATTTCTAAACATTTTTAACATATGTAAAATTGGTTTTTATATAATTTTTTAATCAATATATGCACCAGTGTTTATTATTATATTTATATCACCGATTGGATCTATATATACATAATCAATTTTGAGTCACTACATCTATACATACTCTCTATTCCAATTCATGCGATTTTCTGACGTTTTTTACTATTGAAAACCTCGGGATCTATGGATACTAGGAAATACCATCTATCCCTATAATCCAAGACCCCTCTGGTTAGCGCAGCACCCCCCCCCCTCTCTCTTTATACCAGTTGTTTGTACATACATGTGTTTTTTTATATTTCACCTGTAAAATATATATGCATCCAATTTCGACTTTTTATCAAAGTTATATTCTCAATTTTAACTTTTCTAATAAAAATACAAATATATTTTCAACACACTTTGATTGTCAAGGAGTTTCTGCCTTCTAAAGTCCCATAGAGGAAATTGTTCTATTTTATACCTAAGTTAGGGATGTGGGCAGCAACTCCTTCTCCATAGATCTACGGCACAACCATAATACACTTTTCTCTTCAGGTGCACCATCCTGTCATAACAAACAAATGGCCACTGCCCCCACCTGTATATGGCCTTTGCAGCAAGGAGCACATGGAAGGGTGACGCATGTCAAACAAAATCAAAGAAAATTCCCAGCTCAACTTACCGACCAGTCTGCAACAAACCAAACTATGCTGTCTAACAGTATGCATTAAAAACAGGTTTAGGGGGGCGTGGCTTGGCGCCGGACTTTAATGGACGCCTAATCCCTGAGCTCCGGTCCTCAGGGGGTTTCACAGCAGCCTCAAAGAGCCATCCGTTAGCCAAAACATGGGGAAATCTAAGGGGAACCCGTCCCCATCCCGTTCCCGATCCCCGCGGAGACCCGACTCACAGGCAGGCCGCAGCATTCCGGAGATCTTCCGGACGCAGACACGCGAGGCACCGGCTTCATCTCAGGCCTACTCGGCCACAGCGCGCTCCTCCAGCCTCAGCCCCTCTGGCAGGCACAGGACTCAATCGCCCGCTCGGCATGGGGACACAACACACCCCCTGAACATGGGGGACCTGAGAATAGTGGCAGAGGACATCAAAGCCACCTTCGCATCGGTCATCTCAGACCTGAGGAGAGACATCCACTCCATGACGGTCCGCATGGACACCGTGGAAGAAGCAACAGCTCAAAACGAGAACTCCATCCACAGGCTCCAGGCTTCATCCCAGGCACATTCCGTCCAGCTCAGAGACCTGCACAGATACATGGAAGACCTGGACAATCGCGGCAGACGACACAACTTACGGGTAAGAGGCATGCCAGAATCGATCGATCACACACAACTTACCCAGGCAACCGTAGCTATCTTCAACGATCTCCTAGGCAGACCCCCCGAGACCCCTATTGATTGTGAACGCTTACACAGGGCTCTCAGGCCACGGGGTAGAGACACTGACCCTCCCAGAGATGTGGTATGCTGCCTAGTTAACTTTAAGCTGAAAGAAGAAATCCTTCGTAGGGCCAGAGACCGCCGCAATCTTTCATGCCAAGGCTCAGAAATAAAAATCTTTCAAGATTTATCACCTATCACCCTACAAAATAGAAGAGACTTACGCCCTCTCCTTGATATACTACGCACGAACGGAATTCAATACCGCTGGAAGTTCCCTTTCTGCCTTTCAGCGTCAACACAAGGGAGAACGGCTAACCTGAGAGTGCCTGAAGATCTCACTTCATTCTGTGAGACTCTGAACATACCTTGCATTGAACTGCCCGACTGGTACCGCTCTCTCAGACCTCCACAACTCAGAAGGTCCAGCTCCATGGATGCCATCCCTGTTCGTGACGAGTTCCACATAAGAAGACGCAGAGCCAACTCTCCCAGGACCAACACTTCCACAGGACCCAGGAACCCAACAGACAACAGCCCCACAGCTTCTCCTGCCCACAGAAGACCTCGCCACGACGGTGCCGACTAATGGGTTGACCCACCCTTATCTTCGATTGATCGCCTGAACTCATTTTACCCCCTACACTATGAAGGCCTGCGCAAGACAGACGTCACTCCACAGTATAACCATCCGATTTCCCACAATTGATCCCCCTACAACCCAGAAGCAAGAAGACTAGACTCAAAGAACCACCACAATCCCTCACCTCCCCCGCATCTAGCCCAAAATGGACGCTTTTTGTTCAGCCCCACAGACTGGCCCTACCTGCGAAAACATCCCCCACCCCTCTACCCCCCTCCTTAGTACCAGTATCCTCACCTAGCTAATTTAACACAGTCTTCAAGCAATGGAACATTGGACACGCAAGTATAACAGGAACCTGCACGAAGTTAACTTTTGTTTGTGACAGTTATATAACCCCCCAAATTACAATAGCTCCTTTCCTTATTCTATCTCCACCTCGCCAATATGTCACCCCCATAACCCATCCCCCAAATGGGTCGCTTTGAACCTCCCCAGGCGAGTACCATTCCCTAAGGTGACAGACATATGTCACATTCCCAGGCTAGAACCCCCCCCCCCCTATCTTAAATGACACCCTTGCTGAAAAATGAACCGAGGCTGACACTTGCTTGATGTTGATGTTGTCTGTCAGTAATGTTGATTCCTCCCTAGAGGGGCGGTTCCACACAGAACCTCATCAACACCATTAATTCCGCCCAAGCTCCACATACCCTACCCTTACTCTTATACCCCCAACATTAAGAGCTGACTCTCATATGCTCGGGTACCCCCCCCCCCACCTAACCAAGACATCACCCAAATGATTAACGGGTATCTAAACCTAGGCATTCCCTAAGATGATGATTAAGATATAACCGGCATTCCCCAATGCCCATAATAACAACACTACTCTGTGTGGAGCCGCTCATCCGGTTGATATATGGCCGGAAAGAGTTATTAAGTTATCTTCAGCTAAGTTGACACCCATAGGAAGCTAATGTTCCAGCTAGGAGATACTAGTTTCATTACTGTTATTGTCTTTATCTGAATGTTCGTAACACAATGTCCTAAGGTTTATGGTGAATCTTGACAGACACCTCACCAAATGTATGGCTGATCCAGCATAGGGCAAGCCTAAGACCAGGGCACGTAACTTGTTATGATTTCTCATTCTACTTTTTTACCTGTTTTAATACTCTCGTTTCGTTATTAATAGTTCAACGCAACATGACATGTTTGTCTCTTGGCAACCAAGCAAAAGAACCCGAGGGGGACCTCCGGCATGTGTGAAAGACCCCACACTCCGCCTGGTCATGGGTCTCGATACTTCCGCATCCTGATGTATAGACACATGAGTAAATCGGGCCAGACCACCTTTATGGTGAAATCTCAGACTATCTGTTCTTATACAGTGTGGGACTCGATCGCACAGGCTGGAGGCCTACCCGGAGAATAAGGCAAGCATAAACAACGCTAGAATTGTTTACTAAATATACAGTCTGGTTAATGTTATAAGATTGATGGTACAGATGACCCCTTACTTGTCTCTCGAATTATCTAAACGACTCATAACTAGACGTCCGCTCCAACTTCCCCGCAATAGCTAGGGCCGACTTCCCCTACTCAGGCGGTCTCACTTACCTGCCCTAAAAGACCTCACACGATACTTTATCTTAGGCAATGACGATAATTTAAATCTATGACCCCCCCCCATCTCATTTGATCTATAATCCCCAAGACTAATACTGTAACCTACAGGCTCACTCCTCTATCTTAACCTCCCACACCCCTCTGAGGACCAGAGGACTACACTCTATCTCTAACCCGTCACCACCGGCTCCCTCCACCTCCCCACACAACGGGAACCTATCTTTCCCGTTGACTTACGGATAACACATTATCCCATAAGAAGGGTCTCTGAACCCTTCTTTACCTCCGGTACACCCAGATCCCACATATCCTTCTTGATCTTTTTCTAACCTTTCTCCTTCCTCTCCCCCCCCCCCCCTTTTTTTTTTTTTTTTCTTCTCTCTACCCCATCTCTTCCCTTCTTCTCCCGTTCCCCCTCTCCCCTCCCCTTCCTCTACCCTTACAGCCCCCTTTCCCCCTCAAACTTTCTAAGTTCATTTTCATTTCCCGCACACCCCTTGACTGCCTCCCCGGTCTCCGTCTCCTCCACTTCGCCTCCGCAACTCCTCCTGATCCATCTATACTCCCACGATCCACCCCTAACATACCCGAAGAGGTAGACTGACTAAACCGACATTAGAGCACATCCTTTTAAAGCATGTCGCACACACCACCTACCACCAAACACGACACACTAAAAGTGACATCCCTAAATGTAAAAGGGCTCAACATTCCAGAAAAACGCAGCCAAGTTCTGTCTATGATGCACAAACTAAAATCCGACATAGTTTTCCTCCAGGAAACCCATTTTCGTGCAGACAAGGTTCCTAAGCTTACAAACCACTGGTTCCCTCACTCCTACCACTCTACCAACCCACAAGCAAAGACTAAGGGAGTTTCAATCCTGATCTCCAAAAACTTAACATGGGAACTCAATGACTCACTTATTGACAAGGAAGGCAGATATATCGTTTTAAAAGGCAAGATACAGGGCCGTCCTGTAACTCTAGCTAATATTTACAGCCCCAACTCTGCACAATCCAGCTTTTTTAGACAGATCTCCCAACTTTTATCAGGCTTCTCTGCCGGTCTAACAATACTCGGAGGAGACTTTAATGTAGCCCTATACCCAATTCTAGATACCTCTTCGGGATCCACATCACTGCCATACCGAACTCTGCGCCAAATCAAACTGCAACTGAACGACCTGCTCTTACATGACACCTGGCGCACTCTCCACCCCAATGTCAAGGACTATACATTCTTCTCCGCCCCTCACGACAGATATTCCAGAATTGACTATCTTTTCCTCTCCCAACCAGACCTTCCATTCCTTTCCCAGGCGACAATTGAACCAATGGTCCTATCTGATCACCACCCCATCACGATGACACTGACCTTCCCTGAACATCAGAATGTTTCAAAAATCTGGCGCTTAGACTCTACACTTTTGACCTCAGAAGGAGATATCACAGACATTAGACAAACCATACACAACTTCTTTATCGAAAATGACAACGAAGACACATCTCCACTAACACAGTGGGAGGCCCATAAATGCGTCTTAAGGGGCAAGCTTATTGCCCTCAAAACGTCGCGGAAAAAAGCCCACCAAGCCAGTATCCTAAACCTGATCCAGAAGATTAAAACCCTAGAACTAGCTCACAAACAGACTCAGGCCCAACAAACTTATCGAGAACTTACACAAACGAGAGAACTTCTACTCACAGAACTGTCACAAAAAACAAAACGTAAATTCATCCTACAACAGAAATTGTTCTATGAATTTGGAAATAAAAGCGGAAAGTATCTGGCCCGAGCCATTCAAAAAAACAAAGCTCGTTCCAATATCCACACGATCAACGACGCCCAAGGTAGAGCGAAAGTCACAGCCCCAGACATAGCCTCCCAATTCGAAGCGTACTACTCCACACTGTACAATCTCAGCACAACTACCGACGGTGCATCCAATAACAAAGATAGACGATCCCTCATTAAAAGCTTTCTAAAGGAACATTGCCCTAAACCGATTGACAGAGAAGATGCTCACCAATTAGAACTCCCCATTTCAGAAGCTGAACTCAAAAATGCAATCAAACAGCTAAAAGCCGGAAAGAGTCCGGGCCCAGACGGCTTCACAGCCGTATACTTTAAGACCTTCATAGAGACACTCACAGGCCCCTTTCTCAAAGCCTTCAACTCCCTGTCCTCCTCCACGCTCCCCTTCCATAGACTCCTTGAAGCCCACATTACAGTTATACCAAAGGAGGGAAAAGACACGACCCTAGTAAGTAATTATAGGCCGATCTCCCTACTAAATGTCGACATAAAATTGTATGCAAAAATCCTAGCCAACCGCCTGCTTCCCCTGTTACCATCACTGATAGATGGAGACCAAGTCGGTTTTATTCCGGGTCGAGAGGCAAGGGATAACACCATTAAAGCCATAAATCTCCATCACTGGATGACAACTAATAAACATAAAGGTTTCTTTCTATCATTGGATGCGGAGAAGGCGTTTGACAGACTGGCATGGGACTACATGGGGGCAGTGCTACGACACTTAGGCCTCCATAATCGCATGTTTAACTCAATCATGTCGCTATACACGACACCCACGGCCAGAGTTAGGATTAACGGACATCTGTCAAGCGCCTTCTCCATAACCAACGGAACGAGGCAAGGATGCCCACTTTCCCCTATCCTCTTTGTGTTGACCCTTGAACCTTTCCTGAACTGCCTCAGGAGAAATGAGGATATTAAAGGCATACCCATAGCAGGCCGCACTTACAAGTTAGCAGCCTTTGCCGACGATATCCTCCTTTCCCTTAGCGAGCCCCACATTTCTATTCCAAACTTATTAAAAGATTTCCACCTCTTCCAACGCATCTCTAATTTTAAAATAAACTTCACCAAATCACACGCCCTAAATGTCACTATCCCAAAAGAAACAGTTGCGCAATGTGAATCCAACTTCCCTTTCCAATGGCGACAAAACGCAATTAAATACCTTGGCATTTACCTCACAACGAACCTATCAGACCTTTTTGCACAAAACTATCTTCCCATCCTCAGAACGATCTCTGCTGATCTCAAAAATTGGAACAAACCCCAATTTTCCTGGTTCGGGCGGGCAGCGATTATTAAAATGAATATTCTCCCCCGCATTCTATATATCCTACAAGCTATCCCCATCAAACTCCCCCCGTCATTTTTCTTAGCCTATAGAAGGCTTTGTACTGAATTTCTATGGAAACAAAAATCTCCGAGAATCGCACATGATCTTCTGACAAAACCCAAGACAAAGGGGGGCATTGGGCTTCCAGATCTGAAAAAATATTACTGGGCCTGCCACCTTACCCGTATTGTGGACTGGTCATTACACACCCAACTCAAAGACTGGGTCAGACTGGAGGGATCACTGTCCCCCTTTCCACTAAAATCCGCACCCTGGCTGGCATCGACACATATCCCCTCCATTCTCAAAGAACACCCTCTCATTGGACCGACCCTAGATTGTTTCAAGGAAACATGCCGTAAACTACACATTTCATCCTCCCCGGGCCCTTTGACTCCTATAAGACAGAACCCTGCCTTTCCTCCGGGCATGTCCATCCAATTCCTAGCGAATCAATGGCAATCCCCCGACATGCTGGCACACCAGTTCTTCCGAGACGGATCTTTTCTAGATCGCCTCACACTGACACCCGCCACCACCAGGGACCCTCTACCGCTCTGGACTTACTTTCAAATTCGACATTTTTTAAAAGGAGCCAACCGCGACTCTTCTATATCCAGAACACTTACTCCTTTTGAGCACTTATGCTCTCAATCCAATCCCCAACAACATTTAATCTCCAGTATATACGCTATACTATTTACTGAAACCTCCTCCAAAGAAGGGAAAGCCTGCAAATCCTGGGAAAGAGAATTACAAACAGAACTAGAAGAAGACCAATGGGAACACATATTCACGATTGCCCATAAAGGCTCCCTGAACGTATCCATTCAGGAAAATAACTATAAGACCCTGACACGATGGTACCGAACCCCAGCTATCTTGAATAAAATTAACCCCTCATTCCCCAACAAATGCTGGAGATGTGGGGATGAACCAGGCACACTGTTACACATCCTGTGGTCATGCCCAGCTATTCAATCATTCTGGACGCAAGTCCGAGAACTCACGGAATCAATTTCAACCTATAACTTAGACCACACGCCAACACAATGCCAATACAATGTTTCATCACTCAGATTTATCCACGTCGTACTACCGTAAAACATTGATCTTACCCCTTCTAAATGCAGCGAAAGTGTGTATACCTAGACATTGGGGTACACCTCATTCTCCGACCATCCAAGAATGGCTCACACAAGTTGATAAAATAGCAGAAATGGAAGAACTTATTTCCATCTCACGAGACTCCCCAGATAGATTCTCTAAGACGTGGGCATGCTGGACCCACTTTCGGTCAACCGACAGATACCTAACACTGATGACATAATTGTTGACCTGGACCCACCCATTCAAACTCACCACCCACCACCTTCAATATGTATTGCACAGCCCTCTTAACCTCACCACTCCTATACTTATTCTTCTCCCCCGGCTGACATGGACCCCCCACCCCTAAACAAGGGACGAGCATGGGGGGCCACACGTCAAAATTAGCCCAATTTCACTTTCCAAGAGTGGAGATCGAACAAGCCTGACCTGCTCCACCTTAAAACAACACCAAACCGAACCTATACCACAGGTGGCGGAGACCGGGGAGACAGGCACTCCTCTAACCCCCTTATCCCCCCCCTCTCCCCCTTCCCCCCCCCCTTTTTTTTTTGTTCCCTTCCCCCCCCTCAAGTTTCTTAGTCACCCCTCCCTCCCCCCCTTCTCACCTCTTTTACTCCCACCCCCCCATCTTCTTTTTATTTTTTCTTCCTTTCCTCCCTTTTCTTTTCTTCTTTTAAATATTTATCATAGTCCACCTACAACCCCTTTTGGCCCCTTACACGGTTTGGATCTCCTATCAGAGCTCCCAACCAACACCTCTACCTTAGACGTGGATTGAATTGTCATACAATTCCCTATGCCATCACCCAATGATTGGGAATCCTCCTCTGAGAAACATGACAGCGACTTGAAGGAAGGGGGAGAGAGAGGGAGAGGAGAAAAGGAAGAAGAAACATCTTATGCCACAATATTAAACTTCAACCTCTCGATAGTCATTTCAATATGCTACCAGATTTAATATAAAACCCCTCCCGCGCAGACATAGTATATCGTAAACCATCAACAAGAGAATCTCTGTTACTAGTCAATTCACGGTTACTTTTGTCCCATTCGCAAGAATCTATGTATATTCCCCATCTTTTGTACAACTGTATGATGAAAATGTGATACTGTCATATTGTACTATTTTTCTTTTAATAAAATCTTTTTTGGAAAAAAAAAAAAAAAAAACAGGTTTAGTTTGCACACATTTGCAAATACATGTGTAAGCTGCAGAGCCACTTCACGGCACTCCAGTATTATCTGCAGTCCTAACTCAAAATCTTGAGAATCTACATAGTAAAAGGATATGCATTGTAATGGATAGGCAGTGGGTGGGTGAGCCTGGAGAGAGCCCGCCCCTCCTTAAAAGCACAGGGGCACACTGGACACCCAACATATAGCACAATGGCAGCAAAGCTGTCCAGTGCGTCCCCTCATCAATAGTCCAACAGTACAAACAAATGGCCACTGCCCCACCTATAACTGGCCTTTTCAGCAAGGAGCACATGGAAGGGCAATGCATGTCAAACAAAACCATCCATAGCTATTACTTATGAGGAGATGGTGGGTGGCCTTTATGTTATTAGACTGAAGGGTTTAAAGCAAGGGTGACAATTTTGTATTAACCTAAAAATCCTCTTTCCAGCTTCAAGGTTGATCTTGCTTTGCTCCAGCCTAATTTCAAATGAACAGAGACTTTTATTGTATTAGCTGTAGCACATCATATGTGTAATTATGGAATGTTCAGTATGTTTTTATTACATTACTTATTCTAGGTACTTGTATTATCATTTGGTCTTCATGAGACAGGTGTGGTGGTAAGTGGCTTATTGAATCGCTTTTTTTCTTCATTTCCTTAAATTTCCCCCTGTATAAAAATGCAAAGTCATAGATGACAAGACCTGGAACAGTGGTAAGTACTTCTTCAGATGTATCATACTTGATGCGGGTAATGAAGACTGAAAAATAAGTAATTGACTGGGTTGTGGAGAGGCAACAAGGGTATTCTCATGCTGGCCAATTATCTTCCAGTCCTGTGTGTGACATTCTTGAGAGTGATTCAGCTTCCAACCTCTATTAGATATTGCATTTTATCAGAAAGCTCTGAATCGTTTTAAAAATATACTTTTGAGGTATCCTTGCTCTTATGCTCTAGATATTTAAAACAGACACGTCTAACTGGTGTTTTTTGGGCTATAAGGAACCTACTTTCTCATTCTTTGCCAGCCAGTCTGAGAATTTAAACCCAACGTTTAGCGAACAGCTGATAAACGGATGATGAACACAGATGAAATGCACATAAAAAAACAGTTTAACCTGCCAAAGGATTTGTATTTGAATCCATTTATTCCTGAGACATGGCACGGCACAGCCACCTTGGAGATATGAACATTTTCTACTGCAGTAAAGTAATAGGTCTTGTCCCTGCCCCCAGCCTGTGAATTTGAAGTGAAGGGGAAGCAATACATTCATGAGCTCATCTTTCTGTTGTTCTGCTTTCTCCCCTTTCAGCATGCTTCTTGTTAGCACCTGAGGATTGCAGCTCAATTGATTGATTGGAATTGGTTCCATTTATAACCCCAGACCCTCATACTTATTGGTATGGGGGAAAATGAGGCTCTCTTTACCTTCTTTCACGATGCAGTGTTAAGTGCCTAAGTAGTTAATCACCAGGATCAAACACTGTTACTGTATGTGGGGGCAGAGTGAGGATCCTTAACCCTATGTTAGCTCTACCCAGGCCAGCTTGGTTCTAACCTAGGGATTTGTTACTGCTTTGGTTAGTGAGCAGAGAGACATAGTTAGTTTCAGTAGTGAGAAATCAGACAGGGCTGGACAGTGAACCTGGCATTCATTAATTCAAGACACATGAGCTTTACTTAAGGCACTCCTAATCCAAACAACTGTTCCATTATTTTAAACTGGTTGTGATCATTCCAAAAAGCCACGCTACCGCAGAGTAAGGGAGGGGTGTATTTGACCTTAGTGTACTGGACAGAGTGGTCAACTTCTGCTGCCTGCTGTGCAACTTCTATAAAGAAGGAAGTAAGACTAATGCCGCGTACACACGACCACACTTTACGGCAGACTTTGTCCGGCGGACTTTCCGACGGACTTTTCGAATGAACGGACTTGCCTACACATGATCAACCAAAGTCCAACGGATTCGTACATGATGACGTACGACCAGACTAAAACAAGGAAGTTCAAAGCCAGTAGCCAATAGCTGCCCTAGCGTTGGTTTTTGTCCGTCGGAATAGCATACAGACAAGCGGACTTTTTGACCGGACTCAAGTCCGTCGGACAGATTTGAAACATGTTTCAAATCTAAGTCCATCAAACTTTTGAGAAAAAAAAGTCCGCTGGAGCCCACACACGATTGAATTGTTCAACGGACTCCGGTATGCCGGACCAAGTATGCCGGAAAGTCCACTCGTGTGTACGCGGCATAAGATAATAAAGTTTCTCAGTACAGTGTCTATCTGACTATATTTCTGTGGCTTGAATTGGGGATTACAAATTTCAAGAATGTGGTAATCAGATGTCAAATTTAGGGAATAAGGCCTCATGCACATGGGCAAAAAAAAAAAATGCCGCATTTAAAGGCATCAGGGGTGTTTTTTTTTGCCTCTGAGGGCAGCTCTAGGTTATCTAATGTACGTATGCATATTGGGGGGGGGGGGGGTGGGATTTACTAAAATTGGAGTTCACAGAATCCAGTGCAGCTGTGCTTAGTAACCATAACCTACCAACTTCAACTTGTTCAATTAAGCATTGAAAATAAGGCCATGTTCACATTGGGCAGATTTGGCTTGCCATTTGACATGTTGGGCAGATTTGGCATGCAATTTGACATGTCCAAATGGCATGCCAAATCAGCGGCTATTGCCAGCAATAGCACCGTCCGAAAACTTTGCGGCACCGCACCGATTCCCAAAAGTAGTTTCTGTATTACTTTTGGTGACTTCGGGGGCTATTTGAATAGACATCTGTGAATGAACCCACACAGATGTCTGTCAAATCGCCCCCAAAGCCGGATTGCATTGCCGGTTTTAAATCGTGTGAGTTCAGCACAATTTCTAACCCTCATCAGTGTGAACCTGGGCTAAATCCTAGAAGCTGATTAGTTACTATGCAAAGCTGCAAAAGATTCTGTGTGCACCAGTTTTAGTAAATCCCCAACATTGTGTCATTTAGAGGCGTATTTTAGAGCAGTGTTCAGCGGGAAAAAAAAAAAACCCACTGTTCAGAGAAGAGTTTTCCAGTGTAATTTATGCCCGCATGCACGTGAATGCAACTACATGCATGCATGTGCATGTAAGATTATTCTAGTGGTTAGAATAAATGAACATTTTAGCCAATAGATTGTGTTTATGCTAATGCATTTCTAAACACCATACACCTGTAAATGCACATACAAATGCACATAAACACACATACATACGTGCTATTAGAGGCATTTTTTCTGCCAACTTCTGGCAGCATTTTTGGAGCATACATAGCTACATAGTTAGGTTGAAAAAAGACACAAGTCCATCTAGTTCAAACAATAATAGAAAAAAAAATCATACAATTCCATATACACAATCCTATACCCACAGTTGCTCCAGAGGAAGGGAAAAAAACAGCAATGCATGATCCAATTTGCTCCAGCAGGGGTAAAAGTTCCTTCTTTGCCCCCCCCGAGAGGCAATCAGATCTTTCCTGGATCAACTTTACCTATAAATGTTAGTACCCAGTTATATTATGTACATTTAGGAAAGAATCCAGGCCTTTCTTAAAGCAATCCACTGAGCTGGCCAGAACCAGCTCTTGAGGGAGTCTATTCCACGTTTTCACAGCTCTTACTGTGAAGAAATCTTTCCGTATTTGAAGATTAAATCTCTTTTCCTCTTTACGTAAAGAGTGCCCCCTTGTCCCTGTGATGACATTAAAGTAAATAACACAACACCAACTTCACTGTATGAACCACTTATGTATCTATACATGTTGATCATATCACTCTTAATCTCCTCTGCTCAAGAGAGAAAGCATTAAAGAGAAGGTCCAGCCCCTCCCACGAAAAATTTTAAGTCAGCAGCTACAAATACTACAGCTGCTGACTTTTAATATATGGACACTCTCCTGTCCAGGGAGCCTGTGATGTTGGCACCCCAGCCGATATTCGGATCGACTGTCGGGTGCAGCAGCCGCCATTCCTGGTAAAGGAACCCAGCAGTGAAGTCAGCCAGTTCCCTACTGCTCATGTTCAAAGACTGCTGCACTTTCTAATTGGTCCGGCGGAGGAGGAAGGAGGAGGGGGCCGAACTTCCGAGAGACCGAGCCACAGACAGGTCCCTGCCCCCCCCCCCCCCCCCCCGAAAGGTGCCCAATGTGGCACTGGAGGGAGGAAGGAGACGGATAAGTGGAAGTTCCACTTTTGAGTGGAACTCTGCTTTAAGTTCAGCTAATCATTCCTCATTGGTGAGCTCCTCCATGCATCGTATCAGTTTGGTAAAGGGGTTGAGTTATTAAAGGCAAATAGGTGGTTCACTTTGCAAGAGAATTTCCCTTTATATTAGCGAATGAGTTGAAGCTCTGCTAATTTCCATCATCCAATCGTGTGCAAATAAAAATATTTTTTTTTCTTAATTTTCTTTGCACATAATTGGGTATTCTTTGCAAAGTGTGTTTTTCCCAACCTCACTAAGCTAAGTAAAAATTCCCTTAAAAAGAGAACAGTCTATTTCCCTTTAGTAAATCAAACCCAATCTTGTGTCGACATACACATCACATAATTTATCTAGTATATCAGCAATATTTTGAAAACCCTTCATGATTACAAAGATTATAGGGCTATATGCGAATAGTTTTGTCGCTCAGCCATATTGTTAAAGAAAATGACCTTTTCAAGTCACTGAGCCCAGGAGGAGCTGGATGATAAACTTTAGATCCCTAGACGCTCCTTGGCTGTCATAATGAAGGAAGCTTACTGTAAGAGAGTGACTGAAAGCAGCATGTTTGGAAGTCTACGGTAATTATCCACTATCTGTGCAAAAGACATAAAGTATTGTTTACTGAATTTGAAAGAGCATAAGAGAAGATCCTCAGGGGAACATGAAAACGTAGACATGTCTGATCGAATGCTTCTATTTATACAAGCTGTAAAGGGCCACATGCTTTAGCTATATATACCATGCAGTGGATTCTATAATTACTACCCTGATTCATATGTTTTAATTTCTGTTGTTTTTATTTAACCCATATACACAGTATATATATATACTGAATATACATTATCTCACAAAAGTGAGTACACCGCTCATATTTTTGTAAATATTTTATTATATCTTTTCATGTGATAACACTGAAGAAATGATGTTTTGCTACAATGTAAAGTAGTGAGTGTACAGCTTGTATAACAGCATAAATTTGCTGTCCCTTCAAAATAACCAACACACAGCCATTAATGTCTAAACCACTGGCAACAAAAGTGAGTACAACCCTAAGTGAAAATGTCCAAATTGGGCCCAAAGTGTCAATATTTTGTGTGGCCACCATTATTTTCCAGCACTACCTTAACCCTCTTGGGCATGGAGTTCACCAGAGCTTCACAGGTTGCCACTGGAGTCCTCTTCCACTTCTCCATGATGACATCACGGAGCTGATGGATGTTTGAGACCTTGCGCTCCTCAACCTTCCATTTGAGAATGCCCACAGATGCTCAATAGGGTTTAGGTCTGGAGACATGCTTGGCTAGTCCATCACCTTTACCCTCAGCTTCTTTAGCAAGGCAGTGGTCGTCTTGGAGGTGTGTTTGGGGTCATTATGTTGAAATAATGCCCTGCAGCCCAGTCTCCGAAGGGAGGGGATCATGCTCCGCTTCAGTATGTCACAGTACATGTTGGCATTCATGGTTCCCTCAATGAGCTGTAGCTCACCAGTTCCGGCAGTACTCATGCAGCCTCAGACCATGACACTCCCACCACCATGCTTGACTGTAGGCAAGACACACTTGTCTTTGTACTCCTCACCTGGTTGCCCCCACACACACTTGACACCAACTGAACCAAATAAGTTTATCTTGGTTCCAGTAATCCATGTCCTTATTCTGCTTGTCTTCAGCAAACTGTTTGCAGGCTTTCTGGTGCATCATCTTTAGAAGAGGCTTCCTTCTGGCACAACAGCTATGCTGACCAATTTGATGCAGTGTGCGGCGTATGGTCTGAGTACTGACAGGCTTACCTCCCACCCCTTCAACCTCTGCAGCAATGCAGGCAGCACTCATACTGTACGTCTATTTCCCAAAGACAACCTCTGGATATGACGCTGAGCACATGCACTCAACCTCTTTGGTCTACCATGGTGAGGCCTGTTCTGAGTGGAACCTGTCCTGTTAAACAGTATGGTCTTGGCCACCGTGCTGCAGCTCAGTTTAAGGATCTTGGCAATCTTCTTATAGTCTAGGCCATCTTTATGTACAGCAACAATTCTTTTTTTCAGATCCTCAGAGAGTTCTTTGCCATGAGGTGCCATGTTGAACTTCCAGTGACCAGTATGAAAGCGTGAGAGTGATAACACAAAATGTAACACACCTGATCCCCATTCATACCTGAGACCTTGTAACACTAACGAGTCACACGACACCAGGGAGGGAAAATGGCTAATTGGGCCCAATTTGGACATTTTCACTTAGGGGTGTACTCACTTTTGTTGCCAGTGGTTTAGACATTAATGTCTGTGTGTTGCGTTATTTTGAGGGGACAGCAAATTTACACTGTTATACAAGCTGTACAGTCACTACTTTATATTGTAGCAAAGTGTCATTTCTTAAGTGTTATCACATGAAAAGATATAAAATCTTTACAAAAATATATTTATTTATTTTTTCAGTAGACTAAAAGATTTTGGTCAACAAAGATAAACCTGTTTTTAATGCCCACTGTAAAATATTTATATTTTTCTGTGATTGACCTAGTGTCCCACTTTCAATATGGCTGCTGTAACCGGAAATTTTAGTCTATAACCCTGTAACTGTTTTTCTTGGCAATCTCAGCTATGCCCGGGAAAAAATACTGAACTATAATGCTGCCTTAACACCAACTCTCAATCATATATTATGAATTATGATAAAGCTTCAACTGCAAGAGTTAAACATTTGAATCCAGGTTAATTATTTACTCTAATTTTTTACTCTGACCCTTTTACATTTCCATAGGAAGTAAAAACATTCCCACTGTCAGGCTGATTTCAGGGTTTGGCTGGTGTACAGAGAATGATAGAGCATTAAAGTGGTAGTAAATGCTGTATTTTTATTTTTACCTACAGGTATAATAAAGCTTACCTGTAGATTAAATAAATAACTCTTAAATGGGCACCATTTAGTAGATATTCTAGGGGGCAGCAGCTGGTGATGTCACTGGCGCATGTCCTCTTAAGGAACAGCATACCTGTGCTGTTCCTTCAGAGCTCTGTGCCGTGGCCATGCGTATGCGCGGGAGTTTTGTTTTTTTAACCTTTACTACCACTTCAACACACATTGGATTATAGTTAATTTCACAGCACAGTAAAAAAATAACAAATTTTCAAGGAAGAGTGCTCTCTCTTTCGTAAAGTAAGCATGCCTGAAAAAAATATATATTCCATTAGTTTATTTTTAACAATATACAAAATGCAGTAAGTAAATGGAGTAAGTGAACAGAAGAAAAATCTAACTCAAATCAATATTTGGTGGGACTACCTTTTGGCATCAAATCAGCATCAATGCTTACACTTGCACAATTTGTACACTTGCACAAAGTCAGGGATTTTGTAGACTCATAGTCAGGTGTATGAATAACCAATTATACCAAGCGTCAATAATCATCAAGTTAATATGTAGTTTTAAACACAGTCATTAACTGAAACAGAGACAGCTGTGTAGGTGGCTTAAAACTTGGAGAGGAACAGCCAAACTCTGATACTAATGTGAGGTTGTGGAAGACAGTTTCATGTCACAGGTCATACACCATGGCAAAACAAGACACAAGGTGGTTGTTATTGCATCAGTGAGGTCTCTCCCAGGCAAAAATTTCAAAGCTTACTGGGGTTTTCAATTGTGCTGTCCAAGCTCTTTTGAAAAAGCACAAAGACTCGGGCAACGTTGAGGATCATAGACACAGTAGTCAGCCAAGCAAACTTAAAGCAGCAGATGTCAGATAAATCATGCTTAAAATGGATGTAAACCTGATTCATGAAATTTAAGCTGGGCAGATATATCTGCAGTGTCTTCTTATGTCTCTTCAAAGCTCTATGTCCTGTGGCTTTCTCCTGCTCCATTCCTCTGTTATCAGAATGATAACTTCTGACAGGTTCCCTGTGAACTGTGATAAAACCAGGCTGAATTTTGTGCCAGGGTGGATGCTATAAATAGATTAGCAGAGAGCTGGTCTATTCACAGCACATCAGGAAGAGAAAATTAAAACAGGATGTGCACTTTCTAAACAGTATACAGTATGAAGCTGAAGACAGTAGATATACATGTAAAACTTATGTAGGGAGATGTGTTTCATCCCTGTGTATCATCTGAGGCTGTTCACTTCACTGGGTGTATGTGAGGGTTACATCCACTTTAATTTACCTTTGACATTGAAAGATGTCCAGCAGTGCCATCAGCTCAGAACTGGCGGAAACCGGTGGGAGCCAGGTACACCCATCTACTGTCCAGAGACGTTTGGCCAGAAGTAGTCTTCATGAAAGAATTGTGGCCAAAAAGCCATACCTCCATCTTGAAAACAAGGCTACGTGGCTCAAATATACATGAAAACATAGAAACTGGGGTGCAAATAATTGGCAGCAGGTGCTCTGAACTGATAAGTCAAAATTTGAAATATTTGGCTGCAGTAGGAAGTTTGTTCATCAAAGTGCTGGAAAGCGGTATAATAATGAGTGAGGCATAGTGGAGGTTCCTTGCAAGTTGGGGCTTCATTTCTGCAAATAGACTTGGATATTTGGTCAGGATCAGTGGTGTCCTCAGTGCTGCCAAATACAGGCAGATACTTATCCATCATGCCATACTATCAGGGAGGTGTGTGATTGGGCCCAAATTTATTCTGCAGCAGGACAATGACCCAAAACATGCAGCCAATGTCAATAAGTACACTCTTCAGTGTAAAGAAGAACAAGGAGTCCTGGAAGTGATGGTTTGGCCCCACTCAACCCTGATTTTAACATCAAGTCTGTCTGGGATTATATGAAGAGATAGAAGGATTTGAGGTATCCTACATCCACAGAAGATCTGTGGATAGGTCTCCAGATAACTACTGGAAAATAGCATTCGCCACCACATACTCATCTTCCAGATGTTTAAACCATTGGGAACATTTTCAAAAAGTAGTACACTCCTGGTACCTTACCCCCTACAAACTCTCTAAGTACTACCCTGACCACACAGCCCTATGCTGGATGAAATGAGGAGAATTAGGCACATTGTACTATATCCTATGGTCATGCAAATCCATACGATCCTTCTGAAACAAGACCTTCTCAATAATGTCAGACATATGCGACCGCCATATAGAACCCAACCCTGAACTTTGCTTTATTACACCGAACAATACACAAATGCTCACCCAAATTAAGAGTAGTTATTACACAACTTTTTTTAGCAGCAAAAATAACTATCACAAGGCTGTGGAACATAGCCGAACCTCCATCTCCCACTGATACTATATTTATTCTAAACCACCAATGTGAGATGGAGAAACTGTTAGCAATCACTGACCTCAAGATCAAATCATTTAGAGCTAAATGGTATAGCTGGCTATCCAACCCAAGATGTACAGTCAAAGAATGATAAATTGTTCACCATGAACTAATAACCCAGTCCATACATTTATACATACTTTTTATTTCTTATATATAATGACTAACACAGGGTGACTATCCTTTTCATACTTCCCCTCCCCTCCTCTCACCTTCCAGCTTGCAAGTGCACCTTCCTACCCACATAAATACCCGGTGAAAGTGCCTATGGATGTTTATAGTGACAACATAACAAGGGGTAATTTGTTATACTGACTCTTCTACCAACCGGTGCATCTTGTTGCCTATACTAATTATATCTATTTCCTGTTCCTTTATTTTTCTCTCTTTCTTCTTTTTATACATTTTTTTTTTTTAGTTTTTTTTTAGTTTTTTTGTCTCTACATCACTTTACTAGCTACATCAGAAGTGATGACAATGACAGTCGGTGTGTTGTCTCCCCTCTCTGACACAGTTTGATCCCATAGGGGTGTCTGGGAGGGAGTAGATAACACCTGTTACCTGGTAATATGTATGTAACTATGTAACTATGAATGATTCAACTTACTCTGTCAGCTGTATGACAAACTATGTTCACACTTATTTAATTTATTTTTGTTTCTGTGAAAAATTCAATAAAAAAACATTGAAATAAAAAAATAAAAAATAAACACTTCTGCTTCTGAAGACATTGTCAATTTACAGCATTTTCCACACCTTCCTAAAACATTTGTACAGTAATGTGTATATATATATATATATATATATATATATATGCAGCCAGTGACATAAAAGTACAAGTGTGATGTAGGATTATGTGGTTTCAGTTGCCCAGAACCCTAGGTTAACTGAGATGCATCCCAAAATGTACCATTGGGCCACAGTTGAGTCATACACTGTATTCTGCAAAAATGCTGCTCACATCCACTTAAATATGTCTGCAAATCCACCCTCATCCTCAGGCTTCTCCCTATTAAGGCCCAAAAATGCGAACATTACTGCAAATCTGCATTGTTTGAAGGTATATGGATCTAAAAAACACTAAACTTGCTCTGTCACCACTTCCAGGGCCGTCTTAATAGTATCATGGGCCCCTGGGCAAAGTAATGCTCTGGGGCCCCTACATTGGAGACAGCGCAGGTAAACAGACATCAAGTAGGTAGGAGCCAGACAAGCCGAGCTTCCCCTTTTGGGTGGAGCTCAGCATTAACTACATGAACAATCATTCTGTACAGAAAAGAAACAGTGGGAAAATACTACATGCATAAAGTAACAAAGCTGTCCTGTGCGTATAATATATCTGCTAGATTGATGCCTCCCCAGCACTATGGCCCCTCTACACCCCAGATATCCCCCCAGCACTCTGACCCCTCTACAGCCCAGATATCCGCCCAACACTCTGACCCCTCTACACCTCAGATATCCCCCCAGCACTCTGACCCCTCTACACCCCAGATATCCCCCTGGCACTCTGACCCCTCTACACCCCAGATATCCCCCCGGCACTCTGACCCCTCTACACCCCAGATATCCCCCCAACACTCTGACCCCTCTACACCCCAGATATCCCCCCAACACTCTGACCCCTATACACCCCTGATATCCCCCCCAGCACTCTGACCCCTCTACACCCTAGATATCCCCCCAGCACTCTGACCTCTCTACACCCTAGATATCCCCCCAGCACTCTGACCCCTCTACACCCTAGATATTCCCTCCCAGCACCGTTACCATATACCATAAGATACGCCTTGTATTGTGACCCAACTACATCCCTGATACCCCCTACACTGCGGCCTCTCTACATCCCTTATATCTCTAGCACTATAGCCACCAAGCTACCCCAAGCATTGCTACCCCCTATACACCCCAGATCTCCCCTCAGCATTGTTTTCCGCCATACACCCTTGATATCCCCCAGCACCATTATTCCATCCTTGTAGTACCCCTTTACCAGTGGAGATACAGTGCATGTAAACTTTTGGCTATGTGCCAACCTCCAGCACTGGACTCACCTATACCAATCAAGCAGGCAGAAGGAGGGGCAGAGGAGAGAGCATCCCCCCGGGCATTCCAAGCCCTTTGGTGCAAACAGTGCTGGACAGCTGGGCTCACCATGACACCATCCACACTTCCGCAGGCGGGTTCTCAGTGCTGCCGACTCAGCAGCTCCTACTTCAGCTCCTACCCCATGGCCTTCGACTCCCGAGCATTCAAGCTGCATGGGGCGGAGTCAGAGCATCACTGGCACTCCGGCCCTGCCCCTCCCTGCTGGCTGTGAAATAGGTATCGTTTTGCACAGCACAGCGCACCACTGCCAGCCTGCCTCCCCTGTGTATCCATCACTCTCAGTGCCATCATGGGGCCCCCAATGTTGGGGCAGCATGGGCTCAAGGACCAGCTGCATGGGGAGCCTGCAGGGGCCCCCCATGCAGCTGGGGCCCCTGGGCAGTGCCCAGGTGTGCCCACTCTTTAAGACAGCCCTGACCACTTTCCCAAAATAAAACACTGCCTGAAATAACCTGGGTGACTCTTTTTCTGCAGTCATCATTAATCACAGAGGTCACCCCTGTTGTGGAAATTCTGTCTGGACAATTAGAATTGAATGAGCTTTTTTAGGGAAAGGGATCCATAGGCATCATCTTAATATTAGTAGTTGTAGCAGAGGACTGGTGGGACTGTAGACAGGCAGAGGCTATAGCGAGAGAGGCACAAACCCTTCCCAAGGAACTGGGACACTATAGTTTTGTCCCTTTTGTGCCAAAACAAAACTAAGCCAAAGATTCTAGTAATAGTGAATCAGATTCTGTACCGTAAGGAAAATGTCATCCTTCTCGCCTAATATTCTTCAGTCTTACTGACCATAGTTTTTCATTTTTGCATATCTGATTTCACAATCGTTTCTGTCAAACAATTGTGCTGTGTAATGTAAGAGATATATTATACTGCCTCACTTCATTTAACATTGTTCCGCTTCTCTACCATATTGCTAAATCTTTTCTGGCTCTAAATGTATCCATATTTCAGGATACTGGGATCCTGTTTAACTACTAAGGTGACTTCATTTTCACAAATAAACTCTCAAGAAAAGTTAATACAAGTTAAAAAGTGTTGGGTGTAAATAGCAGTGAGGAGTATTTAAAAATGAAAACTATAATGCATGAGTTAAAGTCTTCCAATCTATGACCCATGAATTATAATTTTCCAAGGTATGATCCATGAATTAGAGTCTTCCAATCTATTATGCATGAAGTAGAGTCTTCCAACATACGATACCTGAATTATAGTCTTCCGATCTATGATCATTTAAAGTCTTCCAATCTATTATCCATGAAGTAGAGTCTTCAAGTCTATGAGCCATGAATTGGCGTCTTCAAATCTATAATCCCTGAATTTCAGTTTTCCAATCTCTTATTCATGAATTATGCCGCGTACACACGATCGGACATTGTTTGGACATTCCGACAACAAAATCCATGGATTTTTTCTGATGGATGTTGGCTCAAACTTGTCTTGCATACACAGGGTCACACAAAGCTTGTTGGAAATTCCGAACATAAAAAACGCGGTGACGTACAACACGTATGACAAGCCAAGAAAAGTGAAGTTCAATAGCCAGTGTGGCTCTTCTGCTTGATTCCGAGCATGCGTGGAACTTTGTGCATCGGAATTGTGTACACACGATCGGAATTTCCGACAACGGATTTTGTTGTCGGAAAATTTGAGAACCAGATCTCAAATTTTGTGTGACGGAAATTCCGATGGAAACTGTCCAATGGAGCCTACACATGGTCGGAATTTCCGACAACAAGCTCCAATCGCACATTTTATGTCAGAAAGTCTGACCGCGTGTACGGGGCATTAGAGTCTTCCAATCTATGATCCATGAATTAGAGTCTTCCAGGGTAAACAGATCTGTGTAGATGAGCTCACTTATATAAAGCAATTTAAACACAACCTCTATAAGGTACATAATAATCTGGTCTTGGGCTTCTCTTTACTTTTCTGATATAAATTATCTGATAATTAAGGGCAGTGTTGTGACCGGTTTTGATGGGCATTTGCAGCATGATTTTTACTTTAGTTTAAGATACTTCTGAGATCATTCAGAATTCATTGCAGGTGCATATGACTGGCAATTGACCTGCTCCCCACCTGCATTTGACCTACTCTAAGATGTTTTTGCATTCCCATTGGCTTATAGGGTGAGATACAAAGTTCTGAAGCACATGCCCCTTGTAGAAATATGCCTTTAAACAGGTTCCCTGCAGGAGTTCATTAAGATTTGAGGAGCAGTATTTTTCCCAATGAGTGGGTTATGTTGGAATGTCTGGTAAAAACATATGTTGGTTAGTAATAAATCTATAAAACTGGATAAGGTTAAAGCAGGAGGACTCTTGACTGGGATCTGCTGGTCATTATGGAATGATGATGCTGAGAGCCTACTCTAGTCCTCTCTAGTTCTGTTTACCATTATCATCAAAAATGAATGTAAAAGAAAATTCAAAATTTTGAGTGGTCACCACAACAAGAATTGCGGGAAAATCTTCAAATGGAAAAACTAGTTTTGATGCCTAACAGGAATTTCCCTCACTTTGGAGGAAATTCCGCACTGATGGGCACAGATAAGGCACTGGTGACACCGCACTGAAGGGCACAGATAATGCACTGGTGACACCACAATGATGGGCACAGATAATGCACTAGTGACACCGCTATGATGGGCACAGATGAGGCACTGGTGACACCGCACTGAAGGCCACAGATAATGCACTGGTGACACCGGAATGATGGGCACAGATAAGGCACTGGTGACACCGCAGTGATGGGCACAGATAATGCACTGGTGACACCGCAATGATGGGCACAAATAAGTCACTGGTGACACCGTAATGATGGGCACAAATAAGGCACTGGTGACACCACAATGATGGGCACAGATAAGGCACTGGTAACACCGCAATGATGGGCATAGATAAGGCACTGGTGACACCGCAATGATGGGCACAGATAAGGCACTGATGGGCACTGATAATCTGCACTGATGGGCACTTATAGTCTGCACTGGTGTCACCACACTAATAGGCACTGATAATCTGCACTCGTGACACCACACTGATGGGCACTGATAATCTGCACTGGTGGTCCCTGGCATTTGGCACTTGTGGTCCCTGACATCCGGCACTTGTGGTCCCTGACATTCTGCACTGATGGTCCCTGACATTCGGCACTTGTGGTCCCTGACATTCGGCACTTGTGGTCCCTGACATTCGGCACTTGTGGTCCCTGACATTCGGCATTGTGGTCCCTGACATTTGGCTCTGGTGGTCCCTGACATTCGGCTCTGGTGGACACTGACACATTGCACTGGTTTGCATTTATAAGGCTGTAAACTATCATACCGTGTGTTATGTATGGCTTGCTGGCTGCAGAATGAGGGGTGTGATTTATGTTGAAGTGGGCGAGTTCCCATTTACATGTACAAGCCTAGTGTGCCTCCCACATTCACTCCCATCCCAAGGATTCATGGAAAATGTAGTCTGATTACAGTTAAAGAGAGAGAAGAGGATATAATGCAATCACTCTTCTAACACATCCTACCTGCCAGAATACAGGCTGCATTTTTTGAATCACAAAGCTGACTTTCTGAAAATTCAATCAGTCATATCTCTTAAACGGTAGGAAATATCACAAATGGGTTAACTGTTTAGTGTTTTGTGTGGGAGGGTGTACTAATGGGGGATTTTTTGAAAATCCCAGGGTTCTGCTTTAACAGTACATACCAATTCATTGTTTTTCCAGGTCTAGTTAATGTTACTTGGCCTCAATTGTTTACTGTACAAAATAATGTGTTTGGTGATTCGAAAGTTCCACAGACCAGAAATTTTTTTAATCAACGCATTTCATGAACAGCGTTTACTAACATTCCCTGGAAAAACAATGAATTTGGTATGTGCTGTTGAACTAGTGTAAACTGCTGTTAACAAATACGATTAGAAATGGAATTACCCATTGAAACATGTGGTTTTAATATATATAAATCTTTTTATATGTTCTAAATAAAAGTAATAACATGTTAGATTTTTGCATTTCATATTATGTACCTAAAAAAGTACTATATTTCTAAAATTGTCTGCTTCTTCTTTCACTGTCTAGTCCATCCTTTTTCAACCAGGGTGCCTTGGAAAAATGCCCAAAAATCAATCAAAAATTGTATACAAGCCAGTAGGTGGATGAAGCGTGCCTTTTAGTTACACAGAGCTACGGGTTTTCATTATGCACCATTACAACTTTCTAGACACGGGCATCCTAACAACCAATGATGTCATCAGTTAAAAAGAAGGATGTCTGTTGCCTCCACAGCATCCTTGGTTGACCCTCTTGTGCCCCTCTCCCTCAGCACTGGGGTCACATTAGCTGACTGATGGAGAGAAATTGAGGGAGAAGAGAAACATTGGAATACTAGTCAGTACCAGTGTGCAAAAGTGTATTTGCTTTGGAAGAAAAAATCACCTCTAACTTTGGGTGTCTTACGTATGTGGATGTTGCTGCATTATATAAAACTATTAGAATTGTTTTTTACATTTTAGAATGGGTGTCTTGAGACTGTCCAAAAAAGGTTGAGAAACACTGGTCTAGTCACAGAGTGGTGAGTAGATCTGGGCAGTGTTGCCAACCTAACAGATTGAAATTTACTGACACGACACCCAACATTTACTGGCACAGCCAAGTTTTTACTGGCATTTCCAAAAGTTACTAAATTCACTATTTAGGCTACAAACACGTACAATATGTAATTAGCAATGTGATTTAAGGTAGATAATAGAGCAAAAAACATATTTCTTATTTTATTTTCGATATAGTAAGTAAGTAGCTCAGGGACAGGACTGAGGAGGGAAAGAAATTATAATGGGCGGCACACACATAAAATTGACTCTCACAGTGATACTAACAGCAGTGTGCAGCAGTACAGATTACTGACACGGCACGTCCCCAGTCACAGTGACAGTCTCTGTCCAAGCCAGGTGGTTCCTCCAGTCCAAACAGCACTGATGGTCCCGCTCCCGGCCTGCCTTGCTCCCATCCCGCAGACCCACACACAAGGCTCTGGCCACTCTGCTTGGCCCCCTTGCACCATGACATCACAGGACATGCTCAGGCACCGCCTCCACCAGAGCCGCCCCCGAAACACACTGTAGCAGGCACTCGTATGGTCTCGGCTGGCTCCGGGCTGAGCATCACAGCCATATTTTTTACTGGCAACCTTTTCTTTTTACTGGCATTTACTGGCAGGAGAAAATTGCCTGTTTTTTACTGGCTGCCAGTAAAAATACTGACGGTTGGCAACACTGGATCTGGGCTAGTTTACACTTGCTTCAAAACATGGCTTCGGACACGCTTTGTTAAAGCTCTTTGAAGACCAGTCAAAGCTCCTGTCACTAAATATAATGGTTAGCTTACAGTCCTGTTTATACCTTGCTTTTGCTTTGTGTTTCGATGAGGCTTTGATGAGGCTTAGGTGGGGCTTCAGTGGGGCTTCGGTGGGGCTTCGTTGAGGCTTCGTGGGGCTCCGATGAGGCATTGGTGGGGCTTCAAGCGAGCTTTGCCATAGACTTCTATGGAGGCTTTGAAGATGCTTTGAACAACCACTGAAGCTACATGGGGTATTAATTTTGAAGCAAAGCCGAAACAAACCAAAGCAAGGTGTAAACAGGACAGTAAGCTAACCATTTAATTTAGTGACAGGAGCTTTGACTAGCGTTCAGAGAGCTTTAACAAGGCGTGTCCAAAGCCTTGTTTCAGCTTTGTTGAAGCCGAAGCAAGTGTAAATGAGCCCTAAGTGAAAGTGAAACTGTAGCAAATAAATATTGGGTCCCCTTCCATGCCAGGGAGGATTGTACTGTCGGGCAGGGCTGTGTAAATCTGATTACAAAATGAACAAACATAATTACAAATCCTTTGGTAGGTAAAACAAGCTCTTATTTATGTATTTCATTTGTGTATGTAGCTGTTACAAAATCTTATTTTAACTCCGTAAAGTATCACGTGTGTTATTAACAGCTCTGTGCTGAAACAGGAAACCAAACTGCACAGTTGATGTTTATACTTCAACACACATTGATCCTACTATTTTAATACATAGGATTCCTCCTTAAAAGCCCAAAACACGAGGGGTTAAATCTAGCAAAAGGAGCCCTGGGGCTATGCAGTAAAAATGCCCATTACAATTTATAAAGCAGGTGTTCAAATGAATTGGTCTTTTATCGTAGAACAGATTTACAGTGCATTAGGCAATCCATTTTTCAATTTAGTGTACTGCCTCTGATAAATTAACAGATGTCGATTGATTTTCTCCCTTCAGTCCCCCTGTTTACACCTGACAGGCAGTTCTTTATAGCTGAACAGTTATTTGAAGTTATAAACATTATAATTAGCAATTTTTTAATTAGGCTGACAATTAACAGGAGATTTGCAAAGCTGCTAATTTGACATGTCATACTCTCCACACTGTTTATGTTAACCAATACATGAGTGACTTCAATTGTACAGAACTATGGTGTCTGGAAAGTAAGTCTCAGCAGAGCGTGTTTGGCCCTCTTGTCTCCTATTATGACACTTTGTGCTGACAACTGAGGCTTCACTTCATTTGTAACATGGTGACGGTTCAGGCACTTGACGCTCACACGGCAGAACAACAGTTTAGCTAGAAGTAAATATTTTCGTACAATTTTTCAGACCGCTTGGAACTGGCAGTGTATAGGCACCACCGCGCCAAGCTGAGAAGTTGTATTAATTTACATATGAATCTAATTGAGAGCAAGTCTGTACCCCTGGCACATGACCTAAGAGGTCTTGTTTGTCCCTAGAACAAATTCAATGTAAAATTTGAAGGTAAATTTAAGACCACGGTGTGAAAATGTGAGTTCTTTCTGAAAAACCACTTTTTAAGGTATGATATGATATGATACCCAACCCTAAGAACTCAAAGTAGAACTATAGGCAAAAACAGTTTTTTTTCATTTTGGATAGAGCAAGGGAGGGTTATAACCCCCATCTGATTTTTTCTCCATCATCTGTGTCCCATTGGGGAGATTTCTCTTCACTTCCTGTCCCATAGTCAAAGAGGAAGTGAGAGGAAATCCCTGCAAATTAGGGAAATTCCTTGGGAACCTCCATGCCAAGGCCTTCAGGACCAGTGTCCCCATTGGAAGTTTCCCCTCTTTACTTTTCTGGGAACAAACCAAAATGGGGGATTATCTTTTATTTTCAATGATAATGGTAAACAGGACAGATAGAGAGGGTGAATCTCTTTATTGGAGACACAGACAGCTATAAAAACTGACAGGTGTACTACTGTAATTCATCTCCACTCTATCCTAAACTAAAAACAAAAGTTTTGCCTTTAGTTATACTTGAATCATTGCCAGTTTGCATAGGTGGAAAAAAAAATGGAGGGGTTGTTAACTTTTAAAGGAATTTTTCCCCAGAACTCAAAAGAGAAGTTTTTTTTTTTTATGAATCATACTTCCCTTGGTGGATGCAGCACTGATTCAACTGCAGCATCTGTCCCCCGCTGGCTCTAAGGTCCCTTTCACACTGGGGCGGTGGGGGCATCGGCAGTAAAGCGGTGCTATATTTAGCACCGCATTACCGTCGTTTTAGCAGCGCTATTCGGCCGCTAGCGGGGCAGTTTTAACCCCCGCTAGCAGCCGAAAAAGGGTTAAAACCGCCCGCAAAGTGCCACTGCAGCAGCACTATGCTGGCGGTATAGCCACGCTGCCCCATTGATTTCAATGGGCAGGAGCGGTGAAAGAGCGGTGTATACACCGCTCCTTCACCGCTCCAAAGATGCTGCTAGCAGGACTTTTTTAAGCATCCTGCCAGCGCACTGCTCCAGTGTGAAAGCCCTCAGGGCTTTCACATTGGAGAGACTGCAGCAGCTGTTTCAGGGCACTTTGCAGGCACTATTTTTAGTGCTGTAGCACCTGCAAAGCGCCCCATTGTGAAAGGAGTCTAGGACTGAGAACCGTGAGCAGAGAGCAGGTGACTGTCAGTCACCACTGTCTGCTCCCCCCCCACCGTGCTCACTGGAGCACTGGGCTGTGGAGAGGGCAGGAGCGCGTGGCTCGGGCTCGGCTGAGCCAGGTGTTGGTCCAGGCATGTGGGCGAATCCCGAGCATATTGTTGCAATCTTTCCCCAGCCTGGACCTCCTTTGTGACGTCAGCCAACAGCGGGCTTCAGCTTGCTGTCTGTTAAAAACGGGTCACAGGAGGGCAGAACGAACTGCACTCCTGTGAGCCACAGGGGAAGTACAGCCAAACATGCTTTGACTATATTTCTCCTTTTATGAGTGTAGTAATCACTTTGCTAAGAATACCTAATCACATGCAAGGAAAATTTTAAAAAAGTCAGCATTGTTGCTTGCAATTTCCCTTGCAAAGTGCATCTTCCCTTGAAAAGTCTACAGCCTATTTGCCTTTAGTAAATCAACCCCAGAGTGTCTAAGCGAATACATTTCACTGGACCCTCACCTAAGAGCCTGGTCACTGCTTGTCACGATGTGGTAAGTGGATTTGCAGTTCAGAATCTGCCTGGATTTGTGTTACAAGACGTTCGCCAAAATGTTTGGGAATTAAATCGAAACTTCAGCCATTTTTTAATCTTTTCATCTATTAAATCTTATGCCCTTGTTGTTTTAACTTTGGATAGTAAAACATTATTTTTCTGACAGTAAATACCTTATACAGCCCACTTCCTGTTTCTTGTCTGGTCATTAGCCTAGGCTTATGACATCACACACAGCTTTTGCTCTCACTCTCGTGAGAGTTTGCCAGGAAGGGAGGAGGGATGAGTCATGAGAGGGCCAATGAGAGCTGGAGGTGTGCCTCTGTGTGTCTGTGTAAATCCAGGAAGTGAACAGGCAGCAGCTTCAGCTGCCCACAGTTAAAATTGATGCAGCCAGACTCAGTGGAGGGAGATTTCTGCAGCATATTTGGCAAGTACAGAATCACGTTATATATAAAATAGTATGCAAAGTATTTGGAGGGAAGCTTCAGAATGGCAAAGATGTTTTTATTACAAATGATGTGAGCAGACTGCAGTTCCTCTTTAACAATGTTACTCTGAACCCCAGGAAAGTCAAAGGGAGCCAAATCATGAAAATCAGTTGATTATTGGAGGATAGGCAGGCAGGGTGTTCTCCCAAAACCCAGATAGCAAGGATAACTTGCCACAAATGTGTGGCAGTGTTGAATTGTAAGTCTTGTTAACTTGCTGCACATTTTCACTGACAAGTTGTACACTTGCAGAGCACTTGAAGCACAAGTTCTAATTGACACTTTTCCAAATTCAGCCACAGTGACCCCTGTGGTGGGATGACCATTGCACAAAATACCTTAACCAGAACCCACAGCAGACTTGCAGAATGTTTGCAAAGAAAGTTGATCTGGAGTCATGCAATGCGGACTTGCTGCAATTGAGCAACAAACTTGTGAAGCCTGGCAAGTCTAGCAATAGCTTAGCAAGTTGTTTTCAAACTTGCAGATCAATTGCTTGTTATCTGGGAAACTAACCATTCTGGGATCAATGTGCTTCCATGCCTGGGCATGGCCAGGTCAATCTGAAATCGGAAAGTAGGGGGACTGGCAAGATCACCAAGTATTTCACACAAGGGAAGAAATACAAAGTGAACAGGATACTTTATAACACAAATATGGGGTACAACAAACACATATCAAGAATATAAATTGATAGGGCAACATACAATTTAAGCCACGGAGGGCCTCAAAAAAAACAAAAACAAACAGACAAACAAAAAAAAAACAAAAAAAAACAAACAAACATTGGTGTGATGAAAAAAATCAGTTTGACATTCCTATAGCAGGTGAATGTTATGCAAATTTGTTTCTCTAAGTGTGATAAAGTCTCAGGTGAGCAAATATTGGGGTGAATGTGATTGTGAACCAATTTAGAATATTCCTCTTATGTAGCTCTATGGTATGGTACATATTCCTTATCTTCTTTCCAGTGTTTCTTTTTATGCCATTGCTTTGGTGACTCTCATTTAAATAAAATTACCTAAGCACTCAATCCCACAGCTTTGTCTTTGTGAAACTAGCTTATTGTATGTGTATATGTTCTGTTGCTTCAGTTGACTTAACTAAAATAAAATCCTGGGCACAGACACGTCTGGTTAAAATGTAGATGCTTCTTATGTCAGATAGACAAGAACTTGTCCCAGTTTCTTTTAGCAGTCTTCGACATCATGGATTTCTTACAACATCTTTTACAATACTGTATTATTGGGAACTCAAATAATTACAAGTGGAGAGATATTGCTCCCCCGAGATGCACAGATAATATCTCAAACCTTGTTTTACATGTCCTATATCCTCAGGTCAAATTTTTTCTCAATGCAGATAGAATCCAATTAATAGTCTGAGCTGCTGGAGTATTGCCTGCAATTCAAGCATCCAGGAGCTGAAATAATAATGATAGTTTGAGTACCTGGTAGAATTAAGCATTGATTGGGCACATTTAGAATGTTTAGCCCGCAGCAAAAGGAAAAAAATAAGATTTTTTTTTAGGGAAAGCAGTCATTGGAAATTCCTTGCACCTGGGGTGTAACCATGGCCACTGACTGCCATTCAAGAGGACCTGTTGAAATAAGTGTCCATATTCCCTTGATGGAGCAAGTGAATGTTATTTTACTGGCCCTTTTCTGTATATCTATATTACTCATTAGCATTTTAAGACCCCTAAGGAAGGACACCTTCCCTATTGACTCTAAGGGTTGTACTTACCTTGATTCAAACAGTAGTGTATTTAGGTTTTGTGCTGCCCTAGGCCTGACTAAACTTGTGCACCCCCTAATTTAAATATGGCCCACCCCTTCCTGTCAAGGCCACACCCCTTGCTGTTTAAGACCCGCCCTGAAATTTTCAAGTGGGGACACTAGTTCTGAGGGCCTGGGGGGGGGGCAATGGATTCCCTTAATTTGCATAGATTTCCTCTCACTTCCTGTTTGGCTATGGGACAGGGAGTGAAGGGATATCTCTGCAATGGGACAGGGATGGTAAAAAATTAATCGACAGGGGTTATAACCCTACTCTATCCAAAATGAAAAAAAAAACAAAAAAAAAGCGTTGCCTATAGTTCTACTTTAAGCACAAATTTCTGATAATTTTATGGAGAGGACTAAGAAGATATAACCATGCCAATTATGCAGCAGAAAACATATAGCACAGTGAGGAAGGATTGTGGTCCAGGATGAGAGGACAGTCAAAATTAGAAGCGGCGTCCCCCCCACCACAGTTGCGGAATGCCAGCCGCCCGCATACCGAAGCAGTGAGGCCACTTTATGGGGGCGCTAGACTAATTTGCCTCTCAGCCCAGTCCTCCCCATAGGACTGGTGCTACACTAACAGTGTAGCGCAAGCCGGCGGGGACTCTTTCCGTGCTGCCCCCCTACAAAGTGCTGCCCTAGGCCTGGGCCTAGGCCAGGAAACAGTGTTGGAACCAACTTGGAATCCCCATGTATGGTGTTTATGGTTAACAACTAGAACTACCTTATGATCCATATCTCCAGCTAGAACCCCCTTGGGAGTGGCTCTTTTTCATTTTACCCCTGTGCCTATTTTTTTGCTCTTTTTTGCTCTATTACTGTTGGCATCTGTACTCTGTGCATATGGCTGTTGATATATGGATGTACATGAAAAACTTCAATAAAATCTTTTTGGGAAAAAATATGTTTAATGATGTAATGCCTTTTTATGTCTGCCTTGAGTTCAGATTTAATCTTATAATATAATCTCACCGAATGTAACAGATTTAGCATTTAAAAATGAAAAGCTTAGCTATAGAAAAATGGAAGTATACAGTATCTCACAAAAGTGAGTACACCCCTCACATTTTTGTAAATATTTTATTCTATCTTTTCATTTGGCAACACTGAAGAAATGACACTTTGCTACAATGTAAAGTAATGAATGTACAGCTTGTATAACAGTGTAAATTTGCTGTCCCCTCAAAATAACTCAACACACAGACATTAATGTCTAAACCACTGGCAACAAAAGTGAGTACTTCCCTAAGTGAAAATGTCCAAATTGGGCCCGATTAGCCATTTTCCCCCATGTCATGTGACTCGTTAGTGTTAAAAGGTCTCAGGTGTGAATGGAGAGCAGGTGTGTTAAATTTGGTGTTATCGTTCTCACTGGTCACTGGAAGTTCAACATGGCACCTCATGGCAAAGAACTCTCTGAGGATCTGAAAAAAGAATTATTGCCCTATATAAAGATGGCCTAGGCTATAAGAAGATTGCCAGGACCCTGAAACTGAGCTGCAGCACGGTGGCCAAGACCATATAGCGGTTTAACAGGACAGGTTCAACTCAGAACAGTCATCGCCATGGTTAACCAAAGAAGTTGAGTGCACGTGCTCAGCGTCATATCCAGAGGTTGTCTTTGGGAAACAGACGTATGAGTGCTGCCAGCATTGCTGCAGAGGTTGAGGAGGTGGGGAGTCAGTCTGTCAGTGCTCAGACCATACGCCGCACACTGCATCAAATTGGTCTGCATGGCTGTCATCCCAGAAGGAAGCTTCTTCTAAAGATGATGCACAAGAAAGCCCGCAAACAATTTGCTGACAAGCAAACTAAGGAAATGGTTTTACTGGAACCATGTCCTGTGCTCTGATGAGACCAAGATAAACTTATTTGTTTCAGATGGTGTCAAGCGTGGTGGATAACAGGTGAGGAGTACAAAGACAAGTGTGTCTTGCCTACAGTCAAGCATGGTGGTGGGAGTGTCATGGTCTGGGGCTGCATGAGTGCTGCCCACCCTGGGAGCTACAGTTCATTGAGGGAACCATGAATGCCAACATGTACTGTGACATACTAAAGCAGAGCATGATCCCCTCCCTTCGGATACTAGGCCGCAGGGTAATATTCCAACATGATAACGACCCCAAACACACCTCCAAGACGACCACTGTCTTGCTAAAGAAGATGAGGGTAAAGGTGACGGACTGGCCAAGCATGTCTCCAGACCTAAACCATATTGAGCATCCGTGGGGCATCTTCAAACAGAAGATGCCTCACAGATGGTCTCTAACATCCACCAACTCTGTGATGTCGTCATGGAGGAGTGGAAGAGGACTCCAGTGGCAACCTGTGAAGCTCTGGTGAACTCCATTGCTCAAGAGGGTTAAGGCAGTGCTGGAAAATAATGGTGGTCACACAAAATATTGACACTTTGGGCCCAATTTGCACATTTTGACTTAGGGGTGTACTCACTTTTGTTGCCAGCGGTTTAGACATTAATGGCTGTGTGTTGAATTATTTTGAGGGGACAGCAAATTTACACTGTTATACAAGCTGTACACTCACTACTTTACATTGTAGCAAAGTGTCATTTCTTCAGTGTTGTCACATGAAAAGATATAATAAAATATTTTTAAAAATGGGAGGGGTGTACTCCCTTTTGTGAGATACTATAAATAGGTAGGGTATGCATTGTGGAGAACCTTAAACGGATTGCTTTGCACTTTGCTTAAAGGAATGTGTTGTTTTAGGTTATTGACACATCAAAACTGCACAGGGAACACTTACACCATCTTCATGTGTCAATTAAATCTTAAGGAATGGAAAGTCACAAACATAATAGTGTTAATTAAATGAGAAAATGCTGTCCTTGGCATGCCATAGTGAATCTTGGAATTATTTGTTTTCTGTTTGCCGGAGGAATGACACAAGGTAATTTCCATAATATAATGATTATTCTGTTTTTTTTTAATGTCTCAGTTGCTAGGCTGAATATTGCAGACCGTGCATGATAGGCAGTTTAAGCCACTGTACAAAAATGTCATTCTCATTTAGAAATGACAAGTAATCCCCTGAAATTTACTATATTTTAGTCTTACCCACTTTGCTAGTTTAGTTTTTTTGGCAGCAAGAAAGTGTAATGCCCTGTACACACGGTCGGATTTTCCGACGGAAAATGTGTGATAGGACCTTGTTGTCGGAAATTCCGACCGTGTGTAGGCTCCATCACACATTTTCCATCGGAATTTCCGACACACAAAGTTTGAGAGCAGGCTATAAAATTTTCCGACAACAAAATCCGTTGTCGGAAATTCCGATCTTGTGTACACAAATCCGACGGACAAAGTGCCACGTATGCTCAGAATAAATAAAGAGATGAAAGCTATTGGCCACTGCCCCGTTTATAGTCCCGACGTACGTGTTTTACGTCACCGCAGAACGATCGGATTTTCCGTCAACTTTGTGTGACCGTGTGTATGCAAGACAAGTTTGAGCCAACATCCGTCAGAAAAAATCCTAGGATTTTGTTGTTGGAATGTCCGAACAAAGTCCGACCGTGTGTACAGGGCATTAAACGATAATTTGGTTTATTTGATGTATTTTTCTGCATATGTTTGAAAAATATTTATGTAAACCAAAGCTATAAACTTTTTTATTTGCTTATGTTAGGTGTACTAAATATACTATTGAAATCATTTTGTTATATCTGTTTGATAAGTGCAAAAACAAAAAAAAACATATTCTACCATAAATCTAGTGAAATGATAACCTCCTGTGCTCCCTGCCTGTGCTGGACTGTTATCAATTAGGATTGTTCACTGTGAACTACAGAACACTTCGCCCTTGTTATGGAGAAGAGTAAAGGGGAAGATGTTCTGCTGTGCAAACATACTTTCTGCCCTTATGTGAGAATGCCCCTTCCTCCATAGATACAGTAGAGTGTTTGAGTGTTCTCACTCTAGCACAGGAAGTGTTATTAGTCGGATCACCAGGTGCAAATAGAGGTAAGAAAGCCTGAAAACAATAATAATGACAATACAGTCAACACACAGGACAGATAAGGTACAATATGTTATTTTTTCCCTTGGGTTTAGATAAGCTTTTACCCTTATTTCTTATATGTATATAGCACTTATATATTCCACAGTGTTCCCTACAAAGGCTTTGTAAGAAACCATTTTAAAGTGTTACGAAATGCACAATCGTAAAATCAGTCAGTATATGTAGTAAAGCAGGCTTGTTATACTCACTGTGGAACCTAAGGGTTTAATCCTCCGCATTGTGTAAAATGTCTGTTTGATCCTGTCTTCTCTGATCCTCCCCTTCTTCCACTGTCCCCAATCCATCTCTTGATAAGACAGAGCCTTTGGAGTCACTCTGCACATGCTCAGTTTGGAGTGTATTGTTAGAGATTTTTTTTTTTTTGGGAGAGTGCATGTGATCAGCACAGGGCCAATAAGCACTGTCCAGACAGAGGGTCAGGGGTCCTGCAGTCTCAAAGGACAGTCAGAGCAGAATGAAAACCCCTCCTACAAGCTTTAACCAGACACTGATAGAAGGCACATGACTACTGATGAGCAAAGGTATTTAGCAGTTAATATTTACTAAAATGATTGCAGTTCCGTGTTTTTTATACTATGGGAGACCAGATATAGTGAATGCAGGGTCCTGGGTTTAGTAACACTTTAAGAAAACATGTACTGATAAAAACAGAGGCTGTCATTACTGCCCATTTTCTAAATATAATAAATGCCTGGCCATCAATCAATTCAAAAAGCAATTGATTTCAGTTCATCCCGAGGAGCTGGCAATCTGGAACAAGCTTACTGCAGATAAAGTGAGCACTCCTGGGGCACATATGTGCTCTGTTCCTGGCCCAAAAAAGTATTCAAGTTATTGGATGAACATAAAAGCCAAGCAGTCAGAGGGGAGGTCAGTAATAATAGTTTACATATTTTGGTTGGAAACTGAACCTAGGACCAGAGCAATGCAAGTTAAGAGTGCTAACAAAGTAGCCACTGTGCTGCCAAGTTAAAAGAGAAGTATAGTTAAAGCATTTTTGGCCAAACTTCTCTTGTGGGTTGCTACTTCTGTCACTCAGAATCAGCCCACTGTTGGCTGATGTAACAGAGCCAGTCCAGGCTCTGGAAGGATTCCCACCCATATTGTCAGGATCCACCCAGCTGCCTGAATGACAGCTGGCTCTAGATCTTAGTGCTCAGCTGAGAGCCAAAGCCAACTATGCCCGCCCCCTCTCCTGCCTGGTATTCCAGTGAGCACTGGAAGGGCAGAGCAGAGAACAGTGACTGGCAGTCCTCGCTCTTTTCTCAGAGCTGACCAAGAACTGAGCAATCAGCGGTCAGGTGACCTCTCAGTTCCCGGGGTTAGAGCCGGTGGAGGACAACTGCAGCATGGAGGTGAACATGTAGGTTTATTTCTTTAATCTACCCCAAACGTTTCCTTTAAATTTTTCTCTAGTAACAAAGAAATTGAATTTTACACTGGAAGTTATAAATAATCATGCAAGGCAGCCGAACAGGTGAACAGGTGAAAAGGTCATTTTCATTAACATTAAACTATAAAAGTCTGATTAAGAGTTTTATAAATTATATTAAATGTTAACACAACTAGAGTTAAAATAAAGCTGTCACAGACCTGGGTGACTCAACCTGAGTATTTCATGAAAGAATGTATATATAGGGGGTACCTTCAGTGAGAAGATATATGCAAATCTCAGCTTTTCCTATGGATCATTGGTCAATAAGGACCATCAGAGCATGGAGCAGCTGGAGAAGTTCAGCTTTACAGAAAAAAAAAAAAAGATTTGCATATAAGCTGCCCATAGCTCTGTGCCTACTTATCATTTTTACATTAGATCTTCACACCTTTGTGCTGCAGTAATGTATGGTAAAACACATTTAACACTTATTACAGTGACACATAGTAATGCTTAAACAATGCTAATTTTGTATGCCACCCTAATGTATCTTGTGAAATGCATGTGCTTTGCAGAACACCACAACAAACAATTGGGGACCTTCTGTGCCTTGTAGCTTGGTGAGCCGCATAAAAAAAAAAAGGTCAGGCATTTGTATAGCCCCTACAAAATAAAATAATAAATGTTCATTGTTAGGGTTTCCATATCTTTTAAAGTTCAGCTGAGCCCAAAGTACATTAGAGTTTTTATATACTGTATACCAAACAAGTAGTAAAAGAGCTCTAAAACAAGTCCTCATTTACCTCTCTAGCTTCTTGTTCTGTGAAGTAATTCATTCTCAAAGATCCCCCAAAATCACAGCAAAGATTCTAAGGATTTATGTAAATGGACATACAATTTCCTTTCCACAGATCTGTCATTTATGCCTTGGGCCTGGGCACACTGTCCTATTTTGGCATTTAGCTACATAAACAAAAACTAGAGATGTGTTCACAGTCCTACGTATGGGTCATATTGTACTCTATATGCACATTTCTGCTACTTCTACATACATTCAGTGCACATGAACCCAACTGGCCTCCACTGCTGCTCAGGGTTACCATGTAAATATCAACAATGTGTAGCCAGTGGTGCCACCACAGCTGATCAAATATTATTGATGTTTATATCTGCCCTGAGAGTCATTCTTGTAGCATGTGCACACCTCAGCCTTCAGTCATTCAGAATTGACCAAAGTCACTTGACGTGATGTGCTGCTGCTGCATAATGACTCTTTCAAGGGTGATGTAAATGTCAATAGTTTGCAAACAGTGGTGGCGGCACTGGTGGCTACACATTGTTGGTATTTAAATGCATGTTCCCCTGAACAATGCCTGGTGGTTGTTTACATTAGGACTCCGGACGGCTGCAAAGGTTGTTTCTAATAAAAAAAAAAAAGCAGAGATTTCTGTGGCTCTGTTGTGAACTTTGGAAATTAATTTCCCCAAAATGCCTATAGCTACAGAGGTAAATGAAAGCTTGTTTCATAGTATATTTACTGCTCAAAATATGTAAAGACTGTAAGGTGCATAGTCTGGAAACAGTTTCACTTCAAGGTAACATTTTTGCATCGTACACTCAGTTTGAATTGCATAGGTTTGTTTTAGTTTACTTTACAGACCTGCTATTGTCATTTAGCCCAAAGCTACACATGCAATTAAATACTGTTGTTCCTGAGAGATTTAAAGTAGAATTAAAGGCAAAACTTTTTTTTTTCTAATTTCAGATAGCAACTTCTTGTCAGCTTTATTTTTTTTTTTAATTTGTGAGCCATTGGGGAGATTTCCATTCACTTCCTGTTCCATAGCCAAAACAGGAAGTGAAAGGAAATCCCCCCAACTGAGAGAATCCCTGATTGTTACCAGGGTCCCCAGAACTAGTGTCCCCACTGGAAGATTTTGCCACTATTCCAGTTCTGGTGACAGCCCAAAATTCTGGATTTTCTTTCACTTACACCCTCTGGGATAATTGTAAAAAAATAGCATAGAGTAGTTACATGCGTATACATATGCACTCCCGCAAAGTTTTAACTTCACATGAGAATAATATGTTTTTTCATGAAGAATATTATTTTTATTAGATAATTTTTAAATCAACTGTTCACAGATTAAAAAAAAAAAAACATTGGATTACATAATACTCATTAGAAAGGTCAAACATCCTAACAATCAGTTGTTTTGTAGTTTCCAAATTTCACAGATAATCCGCTTCCTTAGGACTTAGGAGAAACAAATGGTGCAGCACTCAAAGCAGTGTATCCCTTTGGTTTAAAAACGGAAAACCATGGTGGGTGCTCTGGCTCAGATGATCCCTCTTACATCGATGACTAGACACAATTTCAGAAGATAGAACCGGCAACTCCAATAATTCTTTAATTCATTTTATTGATACATGAGAAAGATACTCTTTCTCATGTATCAATAAAATGTATAAGGGCTAATGAATTTGCCAGCTCTATCTTCTGAAATTGTGTCTCCTCAGGACTTAGGACGCATCTTTTAGGATAACATCAATCTATCTAAAATTAACCATACAATATATACAGTATATGTAACATAGGTGAGTAATTATAACCCTCCAGGCCTGAAGCTTAGATGGCAAAGTATAAGGGTTGATGGACTTAAGATAACAAGAGTAATCTGCTGTCTGTTGTTAAACAGACAGCAAAAAAAACCTGACAGCTGTTCTAATCCCACTCCACTCAATACAAAACTGAAAAAAATGTTTACCTTTAGGTACACTTTGGCTACTTGTTGCCCATCATCTGATTTGAGTGTACTGCAAATTAAGCCAACATGTAGTTATATTGCATAGTAAAAAAAGGGATTTAGTTGCCCATGTACACCTAGCCTTATAGTGTAATTTCAATTCATTTTAGGTTTGGATAGCATGGGGAATTAGAACTCCTATCAGATTTTACTGCTGTCTGGAGTGCATTAGTAAGATTTCCCCTCATTTCCTTTCAGGGAGACAACAGTTTTACCAGACAGGATGTGAGGAAAAACTCTAACAACACAAGTAGAGGAAGGCCAGAACACCCATCAGCTTTTTATTTCTGTCTGTGTTGCTGTTGCAGATTTTCTCTCACATCCTGTCAGGAGAGATGATGTGAGGGAAACACTCACCTCTCCCACCCCTCCGACCAAAATGTGGCTAGGCATGCACTAAAAAAACGTAATTCCCAAAACCTAAACTTAATTACCAAAATAAAACTGCCCTAACTTCATGACCACCTACCTCAGATTGAGTAGTCCCCCTTTTGACGCCAAAACAGCCCTGACCCATCAAGGCATGGACATCACTAGAGCTTTGAAGGTATGATGTAGTGTTTGGCACCAAGCCATCAGTAGCAGATCCTTTAAGTCCTGTAAGTTGTGAAGTGAGGCCTCCATGGATCAGACTTGTTTTTCCAGGACATCCCACAGATGCTTGGTTAGATTGAGATCTGGGGAATTTGGAGGCCAAGTCAAAACCTCAAACTTGTTGTTGTGTTCCTCAAACCATTCTTGAACCATTTTTACAGTGTGGCAAGGTGCATTACCCTGCTGAAAGAGGCCACTTTCATCAGAGAATTCAATTTCTTTGAAGTAGTGTACTTGATAAGCAACAATGTTGAGGTAGGAGGTATGTATCAAAGTAACATCCACATGAATAGCAGGACCTAAAGTTTCCCATCAGAACATTGCCCAAAGCATCACATTGCCCACCGCTGGCTTGCTTTCTTTCCATACTGTATCTTATCTTGGTACCATCTTTTCCCCAGGCAAATAACATACATACACCCGGCCATCCACATAATGTTAAAGAAAACATGATTCATCAGACCAGGCAACCTTTTTCCCTAGCTCTGTGGTCCAGTTCTGATGCTCACAAGCCCATTGTAGGCACCATAAGCGATGGACACGGGTCAGCACGAGCACCCTGACTGATATGCAGCTACACAGCCCCATACACTTTTTTTGTACCCATACACAACAAACTGGGAGGCACATTTTTATTCTGCTTTCAACACATCAACTTCAGGGATATGTTTACTTGCTGCCTAATATATTCCTCTGACTTTCAGTTGCCATTGTAACAAGATAATCAATGTTATTCAAGTAACCTGTCAGTGCTCATACAGTTATGGCTGGTTGATATATATAATATATATATTTAAATAAAGGTATGTATATATACCCTGTTTCCCTTGATTACTGTAAGATTCATTTTTGTATCGGAATGATCCAGCATTATTGCATCGCTAGGGGCAGACAAATAAGCACACGCATTGCATTCAGAGTGGAAAATCTATTTATTCTGAGCTGTTTATTTAAGCACAGGAGGATTCCTAATAGAGCTATCAGCCCCTGTTTCATTGGCTAATAGTTTAATTAGGCCCATCTGGTGGAGGATGTGGAGAGAAGTGTCCTAGCTCCAATATTGGCAGAAAGGTAATTTTTCATCCCATGGCCCAGAGACTGGCACGTGAAAACATGTAAAGCTAAGCAGAAGCTGAGCAATCTGTCTCACGTGAGGCTATCAGAGCGAATGGAGACTTTTGTGTCATTCACCTTGGCGTCGGGAAAAAAGGCTCTTTTCAGCTGTCTCCTTCACATGACCTAACCAGGACAAATCTTCCAGCAGGATCCTCTAAGACAACCACATCCAATCCCAACGTCTTCAGCCAAGCCTTATAAAATGAAATTATTTGTCAAAAAAATGATTTAAATAGTAATATTTTATATAGGAGACAGATGGGAAAATGAACATTTAAAATATCTGTTAAAGTTGAAAAAAAGCTAAAAACCAGTTTTCACTGAGAAATATCTTTTCCTACTAAGCAAATTGCAATATATTTTACATAAATGAAGGTTAAATATGCTTCATATATCGGTATTACTTATGAAAATTCAGCTGCAATATCAAGGGAGTTATTCGTCACGGTAAAAAATACTCAGAAGATTTGCTAGCACTGCATATTTTCTCTGTGATGCTAAGCTTGGATCTTGCTTCCCAGAGTTTGCACAGCCATGTAGAGTGTCTGTTCTTTTCACATGATCGACCCTAAAGCTCCTCAATAAACTGACATTCAGGACATTTTTTATATATCAATACAGGACCTTGTCAACAAGGTTCCAGGTTTTAACATGCCATGAATTGCACGAAAACTAGGGACTCGCCTATATGTCCTCAAAATTTGCAAGTAGGGTGCAATTGACGTACCGTTTTCCCCCGAAAATAAGACCGGGTCTTATATTAATTTTGGCAACAAAAGACACAGTAGGGCTTATTTTCGGGGTAGGTCTTTATGAGGTAATGTGCTATCTTCTCTCCCCCTCTCCCTCCCTACCTGTCAGGAAATCCCAGTGGGAACCGAGTTAAAGTGGTTGTAACATCCTATAATCCACTCTATTACAGTATTATATAATGTACAATGTGTGTGTTTGTGTAATATAATTGTGCCAAATACCTTAGTTACAGTGCCGCACGGCGCTTCCATGACCCGCCGGAGCTCTCATCCCCGCTCAGAGCACTGCAGAGGGAGGGGCTGAGATCACCCCTCTGACAGCTGGGAGAAGAGGTAGAAAGCAGCGGGGGGGTCTGCTGAGTACCGAGCGGCGCTGTACCGAAGGTATTTGGCACAATTATATTACTGAAACTCACACATTGTACATTATATAATACTTTAATAGAGTGGATTTTATGATTTTACAACCACTTTAAATTAGGGCTTATTTTCAGGGTAGGGTTTAAATTGCAGCACTCCTGGAAAATCACAGTAGGTCTTATTTCTGGGTAGGTTTTATTGGAGTCCCTTCTGATCATCAGGTGGTACAGAAGGCAATAATGACTTACATAACCCATCCATAAAATGATCCCTAACAAGGCCACTTGTGAATGTGAGGTTTCCCTTGAAACACAACATTTTCTGTGGATCTCTAAGCAAAATTTTAGAATATGTCACCATGGCAGGTGAATAAGACATTTCATCCAGATTCGCCAAGCACCAGTGCCGAGTATCTACTCTTCACTTCCACAGGTAAACATAAATAGTCCAATCTGTACACTGGCCTCAAGCACCTTCCTACTAGGGCCAATGTATTTTCTCTTGCCACACTTAAAGCTGAATTCCAGGCAGATATAAAACACAAAATAATGCAGCTCTGTATTCATTAGTACATGAGTAAATACACTTTTTGGTGAAAGCAGTGCGAGTACATGACTTTGACTTGGCATCTGTCTTGCAGTCCTTGTACAGCAGAGCTCAGATTGAGAGAAGCTAATTAGTTGCAGTTCATTGGAAGGAGCATGTTGATGTGATGAGAGAACAAAGTGACAGAGTGATACGCTCATCAGTCTGCTGATGCTCCTTTTACTGCTCATTTACAGGGTGGAGGTGGGGAAGAGACATGTAAGTTCAACATTTCTAATAAAATGTTAAACTGTAAGTGACTAGTTGTCATAAACTAAAAGGGAAGTATGGACTTCAAAAAACCAAAAACATTTATCTGATGCTGCATCTGACCCCTGCCGGCTCTTCACTCAGTTCTCTCCCTCCATTCTGAACAGAGAGCTGTGTCAGTCACTAGCTCTCTTCTCTGCCCCTCCAGTGCTCAATTGTGGAGGGGGCGGGAGGGGCTAGATGAGCCTCTCGGCTGAGCCAGTTACCGGTCCAGGCTTCTGGGTGGATCTCGACTATATGGTCGGGATCTTTTCAGAACTTGGACTGGCTGAGTGACGTCAGCCGGCAGCACTGTTGGCTGAAAATGGGTCACAGGTGTGCAAAGCTAACTGCACTCCTGTGACCTACAGGAGAAGTAGGGTGAATATAGTTTTTGCCTAACTTCTACCTAATGACTTAACAGTCATACTTGAGTCTGGACAAAACGTATTGGTGGCTGGCCAACAGGATATGCATATGTAGCCCATGCACCGGCACGAGCCATGCCACATGACCTCTCAGCAAAACAATCTCTTCCAGCTCTCAAGAATCATCTGCAGCACTGCTGCACTTGGAACATCAGGTGAGACATCATGGAGGATTCAAATACTGCCTACTTGGAGTGGCAAATAATAGACCAATGTAGCCATTAGGTGCAAATAGCAATGACCCTTCTAGAAGGCCTCCTGGAATATTTACCTCCTTCCCCAGTCCACATTACTGACCAGTGACCATATACCTCCTAGTGATTGGCCCGTGTGAGATAAATATTCATAACCTTTAACACTGAATATTCTTACTCTATCTGCTTGAGATTACTCAATGAGTGCTGGAAACAAGAATCAGAGTTCAGGCTTCAGTCTAGCCGCCCAATAAATTTAGACTGATGGGACTTCAACTTAGAAGGACCACTACATCAGAAACGTTATACACTCCTACATGGTTGATAAAATACTTTACTTTCTTCTCTTGCGGCCATATGCAGCTACCAGTTGGTGGCCAATAACTGCATACCAGTAAGTTTGGACATATGCTGTACAGAGACAACATTCTCCATCCCATGCTTGAATCTACTACAGCTATTCCACATTTTGTGTGCATCAGTTTTGATAAATTCCCCCAACTTTGTGTTTACATATCACACATTTATACCGCTGCTGTATTAGACAAACCCTACAGGTTTACTATATTTGCTGGTATCTTGAGAATTGTTGGAGAATGTTACAAATCCTGGAGTATAGACGTTACCGAGACTTTGGGAAGTTTACCTTGGCGGGTTATTATGTACTTTTGTGTCCTGTAGGAGATATATTTTAGCCTTTTGATCTTGATGACAGCATTGTCATCATTTTAATTATGTCTTGTGTGATTTGGAGTGCAAGGCACAGTCGACATGCAATTTTGTAATAGAATATATAAAAAATAAATAAAAAAATAAAATATATTTAATAAATTAATAACATGTAGTAATTATTTAGCAGGCACTCTATTTTCCTCATTTTTCTTCATTTTGTGCATATATGGTAGTGAACTGCTGCAGAGCAAAGTTAGGCTGTCTGCCCTGCCCCAGGGGGGTGTGGTATGGCAGAGCTGTGTAAATCTCAGACTTGGATGGGCAAAAATGCAACAGGCATAACAGCTTTCATATTGAATGTAATTGTATTTAATTTGTTTATTTAGCAGTTTGCCCAGGGTTTAAGGGGGCTCTGGGTCACATGCCTAATGTAATAAAGGCACAGTCTCTGCTACCCTTTTCCATCATCTTTTATGTACCATACTTTACTCTGCTGATCACATTGCTTCCATTTATATAGTTATAAATGGAATTCTGACCATTTTAAATTGTATGTGACAACACTGGAGATTTTTTTTTACATTTAATAATAAACTGACAATGGAGAGATACACCAAGCTCTGTAACTAAATGCATGTCTTTGTTCACTTTATATCACTGGGTCTTTATAATGTCATTTACTGTATGTATAGGACATTATATAACCCTTTGCTGTATGAAATTCCCTTAAGCTGTTCCAGTTTCCAGACTCGTATCCCATTTTCTCACAATACAGCTGCTGACTAAACTAAAGTATGGGGGAAAAAATAAAACCTTTATTTTGCAAATGTAGCAGTTTCAATCTTTGAATGGCATTTAGGGACTTGAAGTATCCTCTGAGGACGTATCACGGATTTAACGCAAAAAATAAGGCAATCGGTCAACAAATTCGCCACTTTTAGGGCTGTCACAAGTTCAATCTATATTAAGCAGTATTTAATCACTGCCTGAATCAGACTAATCAGAAAGCAAATCCTAATTAATCAGTATTACGTCTTTTTTGGCTTTGAAGAGAAAATAAGGTACAGGTGTGTCACTAAACTTTGAATTCAAGGCTGAGGAAAATAGAGCCTTTGGCCCAGTAGAATGGCCGAGTATTTTTGGCAAGGTTGAAGTACAGTAGATATTGATTAGAAAAGGTTATAGATGTGGTCAAGGTTCAGTTTGAGGGGCCAAATGTTAGTTTGCATTTTAGGGTCAAGGTTAAAAGCTCATTAAAGCGAAATAAAAGCCTAACTATATCAATTCTTAAAAATGTTCCCTCCCCCCTTCTTCTACCTATCCTGCCCAACCTTTAAAAAAAGGATCTGTATACTGATCCGCTCAGGTCCAGTCAAACCCCAGAAAAACAACCCACACCATAATCCCTCCTCCACCAAATGATTTGGACCAGTGCAAAAAAGCATGTCCATAAAGACATGGATGAGCGAGTTTCGAGTGGAGGAACTTGAGTGGCCTGCACAAAATTCTGACCTCAACCGGATAGAACACCTTTGGGATGAATTCGAGCGCAGACTGCGAGCCAGGACTTCTCGTTCAACATCAGTGCCTGACCTCACAAATGCGCTTCTTGAAGAATGGTCAAACATTGCCATAGACACACTCCTAAACCTTGACAGCCTTCCCAGAAGAGTTGATGCTGTTAGGGTGGACCAACTCAATATTGAACCCTACTATTAAAGTTCATGTGTGTGTAAAGGCAGGCGTTCCAATACTTTTGACAATCTAATGTACTAATTAGTATATTAAATTTAGTTAGTACAAATCTGATTTTATCTTGATTCCAGCCTCAAACTGGGTGTGGGAGGGGCAGCATTCTGAGCCAGTCAGGGACCCTGTATTCAAACTGGTAACACACAACATTCTTTTTAGAGCAGAAAGAGCAGGGAGTAGGCTTGATAAGTTAACCCCAACAAATAAATGTTAGGTGACCAGGCTGGCTGTGCTGTCCGGCAGGGCTGTCTAAAGCTCAGGACTGGATGGACAGAAATATAGCTGCTATGACAGGTGAGACACCTCCCTTACCTGAATTTAAACTGAGCATTTTTGCCAGGAGTTCAGCTTTTAATTATGGTTTAATATGAATTTCCAACAAAACAGCAGAACGTGATGTACAGCAGGGCCACTGATAAGGCAGTACAGCCAGCCCTCCTGTACTGGGCCCAGGCCCCATCAGTTTGAAAGGGCGGCCCGACACCTGCAGAGCAGGAGGTCCAGCTGAACTGTCTTAATGCAGACATTGATCCTCTAACAGCAGCCCTGATGTACAGCACACAGAAATATACTGCTTATAGACACATTAAGACATTAAAGCGGACCTTCAGTCGTTTTTTCATCTTTCCATCTATTAAATCTTCTGCCCTTGTTGTTTTATCTTTGGATATTAAAACATTTTTTTTCTGCCAGTAAATACCTTATACAGCCCACTTCCTGTTTCTTATCTGGTAAAAAGCCTAGGCTTATGACATCATGCACAGTTCTCTCTCTCACTCTTGTGAGAGTTTGCCAGAAAGGGAGGGGGGATGAGTCATAAGTGGGCCAGAGGTGTGCCTCTGTGTGTCTGTGTAAATCCAGGAAGTGAACAGGTAGCAGCTTCAGCTGCCCACAGTTAAAATGGCTGCAGCCAGACTCAGTGGAGGGAAATTTCTGCAGCATATTTGGCAAGTACAGAATCACGTTATAGATAAAATAATATGCAAAGTGGTTGGAGGGAAGCTTCAGAATGACAAAGACGTTTTTATTACAGATTATGTGAGCACACTGCAGTTCCTCTTTAAGCATGTCCTCGGTACTATTTCCCAACATTACCCTTATATTGGTACATTGCACAGCAGCGTAGGTCAAATACAAAATATAGCAATTATCTGGGTAAGCCATAACCCCTCTGAAAGGTGTGAAACAGCAGACCCTAGAGACACAAAATGTATATAACGTATATAAAAGAGAGCTTTGTCAGAATCAGCAATGATTTCATTTCGGTTCAGTTAGATACCATTTGCAGTGTTTAGTTAAACTGAGAAAATAAAATCTAAAATAGACAGTCAACTGATTGATGTGCAGATTCTACATCTGAGAATATCTCGTTGTACGGCTTACATATCAACATTTCCACTTGTAAAATCCCAGACATCTTAAACCAGCCGAGCGCTCTCCTCGCCCCCTCAGGGCCCTCCAGTCACACTCGATTTTGTGGACTAACCAAATATTTCTAAACACATGTTGGTTTACATATGAATAAAATAGGTCACTGCTCTCTTTTCATTCTGTCTCTAATATATCGTGTTCAGTCATTTTGTCTGAAGTTCCGAATTCCTCATACCTAATAAATCTTTATAGAGTCGAGCTGGTCATCCTAGACATTTTAATGCTTAGTAACCTCCATGCAGTTAAAACAGAATAAAAACTTGTCAGGTGTTGAGTTATTGATGCTTGCTGTATTAGAGATGCATGACAAACAGCAGTCATGTGTCATCCTAAAGCAAAGTTTGGTCAAATTGAAGAAGTAAAGGATACATGCAGCCTGTGCAGATTAAAAAAAACTAGTGGGAAAGGGCACTTCTTTTTGACAATAAACACACGTGTCCTACCATGGCCTGTAGCTTCCCGGGCAGTTTGATTACACGGGTATCTTGTGACAAGCAACTCTTGCCACAAGAGGGCACCACTAGGAGACTGGAGTGTGCTGCTTATTGAGGCCTAGTACACCCTACCGTGTTTTCCCCCGAAAATAAGCCCTTCCCAAAAAATAAGACCTAGCCTGATTTTCAGGGAGGGCTGCAATATAAGCCCTACTCCGAAAATAAGCATTAGTAAAGTCCTGCAAAAAGATCACACATTGTCCACTGTGTCTCCCCTTGCAACTCCATTGTCGAAAAACACCCTAACCACAGCGCCGCCAGGCACCCACGTGATACGCCGGAGACCCCCCTCCACTCCCGGCCGACGTCAGCACCCCCTCCCTCTGCAGTGCTCGGAGCGGGGCTGATGCCAGCGGGGATCTTGGCCCTTCCCTCAGCACTGCTCGGAGCAGAGAAAAAGGGCTTCGGTGGACCACGCGAGCGCCCAGCGGCACCGCAAACAAGGCACCCTCTACAACAAAGTTACAAAAGGAGACCCACTGGACACTATACAGTCTTTTTATAAAGTTACAAAAGGAGACACACTGGACACTATACAATCCTTTCACAAAACGGACTAAACGCTTCCACAATGGCTCCAACTAAGGTCCATTTTTGGGATTAACCACTTCAGCCCCGGAAGGTTTTAACTCCTTCCTGACCAGAGCACTTTTTACAAAGCGTCGCTTTAACTGGTAATTGCTTGGTCATGCAATGCTGTACCCAAACAAAATTTGCATCCTTTTTTCCCCACAAATAGAGCTTTCTTTTAGTGCTATTTGATCACCTCTGCAGTTTTTATTTTTTGCGCTATACACAAAAAAGAGCGACAATTTTGAAAAAAAACCTATATTTTTTACTTTTTGCTACAATAAATATCCCCAAAAATGTTTTTAAAAAAGAAATTTCTTCATCAGTTTAGGTCAATATATATTCTTCTACATATTTTTGGTAAAAAGCATGTATTGATTGGTTTGCACAAATGTTATAGCGTCCACAAACTATGGGAAAGATTTATTGCATTTTTATGGCATTTTTATGGCATTTTTTTTTTTATACTAGTAATGGCGGTATCTGCGATTTTTAGCGGTATTGCGACATTGCGGCGGACAGATCAGACACTTTTGACACATTTTTGGGACCATTGACATTTATACAGTGATCAGTGCTATAAAAATGCACTGATTACTGTTTAAATGATACTGGTAGGGAAGGGGTTAACACTAGAAGGTGATCAAGGGGTTAAATGTGTGTTCCCTCACTGTGTTCTATCTGTATGGGTATAGGACTGAGTAGGAGAGGAGACATTTCCATTTCACTGTTCCTACTTCCTAGGAACAAGCAACATGTCTCCTCTCCTTTGACAGCAAAAGGATTTGTGTGTTTACACACACAAATCCCTGTACTGGTGCTCGTGCACATGATTGCACGTGGCCGGCAGCGATCGCGACCGCCAGCCATGCGCATCGGGTCCCCCACCATGCAGCGGGCACGTGCGCGCCCCCTGGCAGCTCGTAAAGGAAACCCTGTATATATAAGGGGTTTCGCACAGCGGTGCCATTGTGCCACAGTAAATGTATGCAAGCTGGTCAGGAACCAAAAGATGTTATAATGATGACTCCTGATCTGACAGGGGGAGAGGAGAAGGGAAGACAGGGGACATAGAGAAGACATCCCCTGAAAATAAGCCCTAGTGTATTTTTTGTAGCCAAAATTAATAGAAGACCTGGTCTTATTTTCAGGGGAACACAGGATAGTAGTTTTTCTTTGTTCAACCCAGCAGGGCTGAATGAAAAAAAGAACCTGACAGCTCATGAGAAACTGCTGTACTAACTATTCGACATTAGTACAGCAATTTCTCCTGCTATTCTATTGTGCTCTCCCCCGCTAGAACACTCCGGTCAGCTCTGATCAGGAGCCGATTGGCAGATCCTTTTCGGTCATGCTCCTTCAGTGAACGTCCGACTTGTGGTGGACCAACTACAGTACGCATGGGCTGAATGTGGGCTGGTTTCTACTGAGCCAGCTGATGCCATCTGACGTTCGGCCCATGCGTACTAGACTTAGGCTACATTCACATCTGAGCGTAGCAATTTACTGGCAGTTTTTGGGGCATTTTTTAAAACGTTTTTGCAGCTTTTTACAAGCATTTTTAAAGCGTTTTAGAAGTGTATTACAAGCATTTTACAGCTTCAGGTGTTTTTGTTTAGCCAAAAGAAAGCACCAGGGGGAGAGAAAATGCTAGTAATCTGCTAAAAGGAAGCTCATGTACTTTTTTTAGTGACAGGCGTTTTGCTTCAGGCAACAGAACACTTAGATGTGAACAGGGGCCATTGAAATAAATGGGATTTGGCTTGTTGAGTGTTTTAAAGCTACAAGCTTCAAGCAAAAAATTGCTCAGGTGTGAACAGAGCCTTAAGGTTCATGGCTTTCATACAAGGAGGAGACCATGTGTACACAATGCAGGGAGGCAGCAAGCTGCTGTACATAAAACAAACAGTTATTGTATCTAAAGGTAACATTACTATTGGATTTTATGCACAGGCTACAAGAACAAGTTAAAAAACGTGTTAATGTGAAAATTTCACTCATCCTTTAAAGCTAAAAAAAGAATCTTGCTAGGGCCCTAGCAATTTCCCTTCAATTATCCTGTACAGTAGTATTAATCATCCCTGGTCCTCAAGGTCAGTGTGTGGTTTTCAGTTTGTATCACAGGATCATAAGTAAAGTAATTTGCTCTCTTCATCTATTATGCCCCGTACACACGGTCGGATTTTCCGACGGAAAATGTGTGATAGGACCTTGTTGTCGGAAAATCCGACCGTGTGTAGGCTCCATCACACATTTTCCATAGGAATTTCCGACACACAAAGTTTGAGAGCAGGCTATAAAATTTTCCGACAACAAAATCCGTTGTCGGAATTTCCGATCGTGTGTACACAAATCCGACGGACAAAGTGCCACGCATGCTCAGAATAAATAAAGAGATGAAAGCTATTGGCTACTGCCCCGTTTATAGTCCCGACGTACATGTTTTACGTCACCGCGTTCAGAATGATCGGATTTTCCGACAACTTTGTGTGACCGTGTGTATGCAAGACAAGTTTGAGCCAACATCCGTCGGAAAAAATCCTAGGATTTTGTTGTCGGAATGTCCGATCAATGTCCAACCGTGTGTATAGGGCATTACTCTGTGCTCCTACCTGGACATGTACAAGCCCTGCACTGTTATGAGCAAAGGATAAAAAAACAATGCTTGCAGATATTGGTTTAGACTTTGGTATAGACTCTACAATTTTAATCAAAGCATTAAGTCAGGAATTAAATGGGAGTTTTAATCTGTGCCATATCATTTTCGGGCAAGGTGGCCACAACTAAAATTTTGTCAGGTACATAATTTAAAAAAAATGAAGCTCTAAGGAGATAAAGGTGTAATTACCAGGAGTTTCTAGAACTATAAGTCACTCAAGGAACTATGTGGTGAGAAAAAGTGATTAACCAAGTCAAATGCCAACTCCAGCCTCAAACCCCTCCCCCCTTCTGTACCCCACCTGAATTATGCCAAGCATCATTCAACCCAATGGAAGAGTGGCACAACATTGTTCAATTGTTGAATCTACGAGGACAATGCCGGTGATTGGGTGAGCGTAATAGCTGAAGCTGCTTCTTTATTTTTAAACAATTACCAGTTTATTTTGGTCCAAGCTGGAATTTGGCTTTAAAGCATACCACAGGATTGCTGGACTAGATGAAAGAGTGATAGAAGGAAGGAAATACTTATCTTTCCAGGGGGAAATGCTGCTTTGGTTTCAGCACTTGCCATGTTTATGGCTTAGGTACAGTGACTGGATATGTAATCTGTACTGCGAAGGAAATTACATTTCAAAATGGCGGTCTACCATTCAGCAGATATCACATGACCATCTCTGGATCCCATTTTTAATGAGGACCTGCTATCCCTCATAGATTTTTTTCTTTTTAATTGTCCTTATTCATTCAAGGCGTTTGATGGCCATAGGAGAGGATATTTCCACGGTTACATCACCAAATCTATTCTCTATTGTAGTGTTTTGCAAGAAGCAAAACTTGGGCTTCCCTCTGATTAGAAAGCTCTAATGCCCTGTACACACAGTCGGACTTTGTTCGGACATTCCGACAACAAAATCCTAGGATTTTTTCCGACGGATGTTGGCTCAAACTTGTCTTGCATACACACGGTCACACAAAGTTGTCGGAAAATCCGATCGTTCTAAACGCGGTGACGTAAAACACGTACATCGGGACTATAAACGGGGCAGTGGCCAATAGCTTTCATCTCTTAATTTATTCTGAGCATGCGTGGCACTTTGTCTGTCGGATTTGTGTAAACGCGATCGGAATTTCCGACAACGTTGTTGCCGGACATTTTATATCCTGCTCTCAAACTTTGTGTGTTGGAAAATCCGATGGAAAATGTGTGATGGAGCCTACACACGGTCGGAATTTTCGACAACAAGGTCCTATCACACATTTTCCATCGGAAAATCCGACCGTGTGTACGGGACATTACTCTGGCTCAGAATTCTGCAAGGAGAGCACAACTTCCACACAAAGAGCAATGGTCCTCTATGGTTTTCTATAGCATGCTGGCAGGGAATAGGCATTGCTGCTCAGGCTATGGCTGCCATCTAAAGAAAGCAAACTGTAAGATATTTTGATACGCCTGGAATGTATTTAGCATTCTCTAGCTGAATTAAGCCGAGAGTTCAATTGGATTTTAAGATCTGTGCCTCCCCTATATTTCCATATGTGCAGATCTAGAACAATGTGGCTCACCATTCTGTATAATCATTGGCACATGAACAGGGACATGCGAAAGGGCAGATTACCAGCAATCATAGAGATTTGACGAGCATGAAGGCCTAATGCACAAAATTATTGCTGGAATGAAAATTAGAGTCACTATGTGTCTCCCGAGTCTGTTTAAATGGCAGATGTTCATGTTTGACTTGAGTATACTTTTAATCTCAAAATTTTCTGTTCAAGGAAACATTAATATTTTTCAAAACATTTTCTAGTTTGGAAAACTGCCAAGTACCAGAATTGCTTTAGTGTGAGGCATGTTTGTATTACAGGGGACCTGGGAGTTGTAGGAAGCAAATTAATATAACATTTTTTTTGTTGTTGTTTCATATATACATTCTTTTGGCTTTTTTGCAGTCTGGGACGAAGGCCAATCTGTCCTCTGATATTTCAAACAAATGCCGTGCCGAGGAGCCTGAAATCATCAATTTGTCTTCGTAAAGGGCTATTGCGTTATTAATCTTGTCTAATTATGTTTTAAGAGGAAAGTGGGAATAGAATGAACGACACTGGAATAAACAAAAACAAAATGTATTTCCATTTTAGGTTATTTTTGTTCTATTCACCTGAATTCTCCACCCTGTTGAGAGTATTAATCAAAACTAGTAATAAAATAAAGCAGCTTGCTGTAATAGCACCAACACGTGTGGACTTATTCATTAAAGCGGTACACAGAGTCATATAATGGGCTAAGAGAGCAATCAATCGGATTTCAGTTTACTGATGCCAGATTGGTGATAATATCTGTCATAAAGCAGCCACAGATGTCTCCTTTTTAAGGAAGTATAGGTGGGAGACTTCAAATTTGGGGATGTATCACAGTATAATAGGACATCTGTATTTTGTAGTTGAATGACTTGCAGCTATTAGAACGCCAACAATTGGGAAGCCAAGTGTCTTTATTTAAATGGATTGGTCACATAATAAAAAAAGCTCAATCTAGCACATACCTGTAAATAAGAACCAGACTACTTACCTCTCCTGCCTCCTTTGCTGCTGAACACTGCTCTGTTGCTGAAAAATGGTCCTCTGAAGACTGTTGGGAACCTGACACTTCCATGTCAATCTCCTGTGTCTCCCTTTGCTCTCACTGATTCCTCCTGCTGACATCCATGTCATTACTGTCTCCTGCAGTGACATGAGGGCCGGGGGAGGAACCAGTGAGAGATTTGCAGGGGACTGATGAGACTGACACTCTAGAAGTCTTGGTTGAGTTTCAAACATTGCAAGGGCAGCCATGGATCTATACAGTAGTGAGTACTGGAATTACTGAATGTTTTTAAAAAAGTTCCAGGATACAGGTCCTTCTAAATACTTTATTAAAGTAAACTGCATCCAGAAATTTCAGTGATCACATATCATCGCTACCTTGTAAATCCACAGGTGTCTCCACAAACAACGCTACTCAGGGTTTTTTGAAACTCAACCAAGCCTTCCTGACCATCCACATGTTTGTAGATCCCAAAGCACCGAGAGCACCCACCTAACTCTTTATGGTAATCCCCAACCTCACCTAATGCAGGTTTCACAACCTTACTTTTATTCAAATTGTGTGTTGTTTGAGGTTCTCCACTTTTTGTGTGACCCAAGGAACATCATATGATTCATATGTACTCTGCAAGAATCACTTTCCCAGTGGATGTCTGGGGACCATTTTTTTGGCAATAAAGCAGTATTTGGTGGTGTGAGCAGCAGGAGAGGTAAGTATTTGGTTTCTTCATTAGAGGTAATTGCTTGGTTGGGCTTTTGTGACAGTACTTTATTCTTAAAACTCTCATTTAAAACAATGTCATGCTATGGGGGTTCTGAGGGTCCCCCTTCACTGGAGTGTTAGATGTGATTGAAGTAAAATGAAATAATTCATATAGCTGAAAAATAATCCTTTAAATTAGCTCCAAACAGGGTTAAGTTTGCTTAACAGGAGCCTGTTAGCACATGACCTTTGGCCCCTTCAGCAATTCTCAGTTTTAGGTTCACCCTTTTACTTAAAACATTTTCTTGTTTTACTTATCCTTTCCTTTAAACATAATGACAGTGTGTAAATAAATGTACTGTATATGAAATTACCTTTTCTACAAATAATGGATTAAGAGCATTGGTTGAAAATACAGGAAAAATACAAATTTTTGCTTCTCTCTTCTCTAAGCCCAATTCTGCTGTGCCCAATGGTAACTCCAGCCCTGGGTCCAAAGGAGCTATTTTATCAATTCATAAGGCAAGGTGATAGATGCAGATTCCTTAAATTTAACCCCACATCTCATATTCAATCCCTACATCTCTTTTTCGGGGGGCACAAGATCTGCAGATGGGCTGGTATTCTGAGAGTCTGATTTTTTTGTTTTTAACACCAGCCAAATAGTTACAGGAATAATATAACAGGGAGCCACTTACTCGCCCTCTTTCTGTTGGACCACCATGCTATATGTCTGTTATCCTAGCTGGTATTTGGGGTTGACAAACATTGTTTTTATTTTTAAAAATATGACACAGATCATTGGAGACCAATTTTGTGAACAAATTACTTGGAATGGAAACTCTAGGCAGAGCAAGTGTTAGTCCCCTTTCACACTTATACGACTTGTCCCACAATTTTGTATTGCAAAATCGCATGACAAGTCATTCTCCATGATTTTTAAAGACTACCATTCATATTGGCATGACTTTAAGTCGTGCCGACTTCAAAGTAGTCCCTGCACTACTTTGGTCCAACTTCCATGCGAGTTGTACTCCATAGACCTCAATGTTAAACCCTCAAGTAGCATGCAAATCGTACCTGAATAATATAGACACGATTTCAGTATGACTTTGTAAGCACAAGCTGTAAGCACAAGCCTCACACCATGTATGTTTTCATTTGTTAATGCCAAAGTTGTGGCAAAGTCGTACAAAGTAGTACTGATCCCAAATCTTTGAAGTCGCACAAGTGTGAAAGGGGCCTTACAGAGATTCACTTTAGAGTACTGAAATGTGGACTCTTGCATGGTTCAAGTACTTGGTTCATGTTGTATAAAAAAATTCTTGCTTTTAAGGGGAGATAAATGAATATAATGGCTAGAGATATGCATTTTACTCATTATTGTTTGCTTTTCTGTTTACATAGCTGTTCATGCATAGGATCTTTGCCATAAGCAATGATACATTGGGGTTGTTTTACTAAAACTGTGGAGAGTGCAAAATCTAGTGCAGCTGTGCATTGTAGCCAATCACCTTCTAACTTAATTTGTTTAATTAACTGGAAGCTGATTGATTCACATTCAGAGCTGCACTAGATTTTGCGCTCTCCAGTTTTAGTAAATCAACCCCATTGCCGTATAATACACTGTATTCTTATGTCTTCCATTATTCAGTACATTTCAGCGAACTGCTTGATATGCTAGTTAAAGAAAACATTCTGCTTCAGCCAAGACCCATATTTTCTCCCTAATAACATCACACAGACACTTGACTTGATGCTTTTTGCCCGATAAAAGTAGAAACTGAATACAACTCGTCACAATACCAGTAGAGTTTTGCAATGCCCTATCTAAATAGGAAAACATATGCTTCAAGTTTAGCGGTCTTTTAACATTATTCAACAAGTTACAAAACAGCAATAATCCAATGATGGGCCTAAAACGCAATGTATTAAATACTGCCACACTTCGCTGCATCTTGAAAATACGTCACCAAAGCTCTGTTAAAGATCTAATTTAAAGTTATTTGTTTCAAATGATGCATAGATTTTTCTATTGTCTAAAAAGCGCCATGTACATCCTGGTAGCAATTCATTATCTGCTTCAAAGAGAACGTTGTATGTCAGCATTTTTCTGGATGCTGGGCGACTAGCAGGCCCGACTCCCTATTCATTCATAGTAAGACAATAGTATATAATTAACTGAGAATGCAGTTTGTAAGATCTCATGCGTGGAGGTGGAATCAATTTTAGAACATAATTCCATGGTGTTGAGGAAGGTGTATATTGATCCTCTTGGATGGTTAGTGCATTTTATATTGTAGCACGCGGAAATAAAACTGAAATAGCCTGACAGGCTGAGAGCAGCCAGGAGTAATGTTCTGTTTTCTACTGTTGAGGGTGTCTGCAACTTTCATTACTAACAAAATTTATTTGCCGCTATCAGTCTTCAAGCCACAATAGGCACAAAATTCCTTCAAGCAACCTAGATAAATTATATATATTTTTTTTATTTATATGGATAGAAGTGTTTTAGAATACACTCTGGAGATAATACTGCACGTTTTAAATTATATTTAAATGTGTATGTGAGATATATATATATATATATATATATATATATATATATATATATATACTGTATAGATATATATATATATATATATATTGAGTAGCCGGTGTAGCTGACAGCTCTGCAGGAACTATTATCCAAAGTGTGCAAAGTGTGTACAACTGAACATCAGTTTTGGGTGTACCTTCTCTTTCTTAGGTTCAAAGGTTTAACCACTTCAGCCCTGGAAGAATTTACCCCCTTCCTGACCAGAGCACTTTTTGCGATACGGCACTGCATCACTTTAACTGACAATTGCGCGGTCGTGCGACGTTGCACCCAAACAAAATTGACGTCCTTTTTTTCCCACACTTTTGGTGGTATTTTATCTCCTCTGCGGTTTTTTATTTTTTGCGCTATAAACAAAAAAAGAGCAGCAATTTTGAATAAAAAACAATATTTTTTTACATTTTGCTATAATAAATACCCCCCAAAAATATCTAAAAAAACTATTTTCTGTCTCAGTTTAGGCCGATATGTATTCTTCTACATATTTTTGGTAAAAAAAAAAATCGGAATAAGCATATATTGATTGGTTTGCACAAAAGTTATAGCGTTTACAAAAAAGGGGATAGATTTATGTCATTTTAATTTTTTTTAAATTAGTAATGGCGGCGATCTGCGATTTTTATCATGACTGTGACATTATGGCGGACACATCTGACACTTTTGACACTATTTTGGGACCATTGTCATTTATACAGTGGTCAGTGCTATAAAAATGCACTGATTACTGTGTAAATGACACTGCAGTGAAGGGGTTAACCACTAGGGGGTGATGAAGGGGTTAAGTGTTAAGTGTGAGAGTAACTTGGTTTGAGAGCATTTTGCAAGACAAGTACATTTTTTTTTAATATAAATTTTGACTTGATAAACAAGCGATGTCTTGATATAAGCGTAGCGTCATGTCACAACTGAGTATAAATGAGAAGAGAGGTGCCTCTAAGTGTAGCAATGTGGTTACATTTAATGAAGGTACAACATTAAGCAACTCACATGGTTGATAATTAAAAGAGGCACGTCTAAGTATGCAGGCATCTGGGGTAAAGCTTTCCACATAGACCATCCTCCACATCACCATCGACGTCATCCTTTCCACTCTGTGCTCCACGAGCGTTTCAAGTCTCGATTACAGATCGCTCTACTGCAGGGTAGTCTTCCCGGTCACGACTGCAGTCTGACAGTGGTGAGAGCCGGTGGTGCGGAGGATGGTCTATGTGGACAGCTTTACCCCGGATGCCTGCATACTTAGATGTGCCTATTTTAATCAACAACCATGTGAGTTGCTAAATGTTGTACCTTCATTAAATGTAACCATATTGCTACACTTAGACGTGCCTCTCTCCTCTTTTATACTCTGTAGCTTCTGATGGATTTTGCTTCTATTCCCCTTGTTGAGGTTGCCTTTTGTGGATGGACATTTCACGGTTACACAATCTATCACATTGCTATAACCTTTTTCTATGGACTATAAACTGAAGGACTTATGAATAAATGGTTCTGGAATGAATCATCTGATCTTTCATTATTTCTTATGGGGAAATTTGCTTTGCTTTACAAGCATGTTTCCGTAATGAATTACAGTATGCTCGCAATGTATATCTTTCTTTGTACATATATATATATATATATATATATATATATATATATATATATATATATATATTTTTTTTTTAATATTTGACCCAACTAATATTTATGCAGTGTGTGTGTGCCTGGCAATTACCGCTTTCATTTTGGAATTTTCAAACCATCTTGAGGCCACTAACATAGTTCAAAAGACACCAAATAGGCAGTGCCCAAATGCAAACTGTAAATTGATTTCAAGTGTCAAAAGTCTCAAAAATAATAACAGCAAGGGGAGCAGGTCCGGAACAAGGGGTGGATGGGAGGGGCGGCTGCCCTGGGTGCAATGGTTTACTGGGGGCGCCTTCCTTCCATGCAAGGCTGACAGGAGTAGTGACAGCAGCAGTGATTTTGAAAAGCAAGTGACTGCTGGGTGTAGGATCCCCTAAGCCAGAGGCGTACTGACAGGGGTCACAGAGGTCACAATTGCAACCCAGCCCCATGCTCCAGGGGGCCCGTGCAGCTCCCCTGTACACCTGGATAGGTGGAGCTGTGGGTGCGGCCTAAAGAGAAACTGATACCCTTTATTTTCCTGCTGCAGCCATTGAAAGCCCACTTCTCCTCCTCTCCCTTCTGCAGGCATTCAGTGTCTGCAGGAGGAAAATGGAGGGCATCAGTTCCTCTTTATGCCGCACCCACCATCACCACCCCTCCTATCTAGGTCCTGCTGCCCTCTAGATAAAATAGCAAAAATAAAAACTACTGACACCAGTGGCGGAACTACCAGGGCAGCAAGATCGCACTTGCGACCGGGCTCTGGCATTCTGTCACCGTGTGGGGGTCCCAAGACGGCAGGAAGGGGGCCCACTGCAGAACATGTGAAATGGTCCTGCTGCAGAACTGTAATAAAGGGCCCTGCGACGAGAGTAAAGAGGCCCTGGGATCAGTGGCAAGGGCTCCATGCCCAGAGGAAAGGGCACCGGCCGGGGATTAGGGGGATCTTAATAGTTTATTGCACCAGGGCCCTGAAGTTTCTAGTTATGCCTCTGCCCCAAGCTTGTACATCATGAGTGGGGAAGGGGGTGCAGTTTGGATTCTTTGCCCTGGACGCTGGGTGACCTTGTCCCGGCATTAATAGGGAGGGTCAGTGGATAAGTGGGACAATGACTGCCACATCCCTTTTAAGCTGGCCATACATGTAGTGAATTTCTGGCTGTTTCCTGATGAACTGGATGAAATTCATCCCTTGGGTGAATTTGGGCAGGTGGGTAGACACCCATCTGCCCAACACCTTTCTATCTAAACATTGAGGGAGCTGGGCAGAAAATTATCCAATGAACAGCAGCTACATTTAGTAAATCTTTCAGACAAACAAGCTACTCATTTGTAGGAAAAGTTCATTAGCAAAGATTGTCATAGCAGAAATTAGATTGCAAGAACATTTTGTTGTTACACAAAAAGAGAGATTTTAAAAAATATATATATGAAAATATTGACAGGCTGCAACGTCCCCCCTTCTTCTAAGCCATATTACAACAGATCACTCTCCATGAACACTTGGTGCCTGGGAACTCGTTCATACCATGCACAAGGTAACAAGGCTGGAGAAGAGCAGGTCTTGTTTGACTGATGATCTATATGCCTTGTTATCTTTTTTAATAAAAACTAACAAACAAAAAGGCTGAGCTGCTGTTTTCCCCAACCTGAATTATTTATTTATTCCTATGGAAAATGTGTAGGGGGAATGGAGCACATAATTACTTTATTGAGTGATAGTTTTGAGCTGAGCGTTCAATCTGAAACGGATACTGAATGTTGGGGCAGAAAATAAACTTTCTGCCCAGGTGGCAACTAAAGTACAGACTCATTAGGAATTCTATTTTTTAAATCAGATCTTATTTAGAACAGTTTTTGTTACCTGCACATTCAAAAAAGACAAACAAAATATGCCGTGTAGGGCATTGAGAAAGAATCACAAGAGCATATGCATGGAGCATAGATATACAATAAGAGGCACACAAGTGTATTACAGTAACATCATATCAACTCCCAGACATCGATATCCAGAGAAATATTAAGAAAGAGAAACATTAGACCAAATTGTATACAGTTAGACTTAATCAGTAAGGAGCCTACCCCACGGTGGGGCACATAAACTCAAGCCATTGCGACCAGATTGCATCAAACGTTTTCATTGTGTTTTTAAGGAAAAAAGGTATGTTTTTTAAGCAAGATACACTTGTTGAGGTCTGCAATCCAGTCAGATAAGGTACAAGGGCACAGAGAGTGCATTCAGCTAAGTGCATTTGTCTGCGGGCCACAAATAAGGCATGCAAAATGGTAATACATGAGGAAAAGAAAGAAGTCAATGTAGCCCAATAGACAGGTAAGTTGTATGACTGGAAGATTTACCTCCAGTAACCCATTAGGTTTACCCACCACCTCCGTCGAATACCTTTGGAGTTTGGGACAGCACCATAAAAGGTGAAAAAAGGGACTCGGGACTACTGGATCTAGCACAAGCCAAGTCAGATCTTCAACTTATGGGGCATAGAAATTCAGAGGTTCTATATACCCTACGAAATATAAATATTGCACTAGGAATTCTAATATGGACTAGTTTGCTTTGGTTGAAGTCATACCTTAAGCCCTGTTTTTTTTTCTCCCATTTAATTCCAAAAATAAAATTTAGAAAAAATAAATATGTCGTGGATCCTCAGTCTGCATGTGAAACAGATATTTGGAAAGCAAGCAGCAGGATTTCAAACACCTTGCTGCAAATGTGAAACGGTCAGGAGATGATGTGTTCTTGTTTCATTTTTGATGGATGCAGAAATAATAAATAAGGCCACAGATGAGTGGATTAGAACAAGCTGCAATGGGGGAGATAAGGGATTTTTATTAGAAGTGTTCTTTGTACACATCAACCAAAGAAAATGTCATTGAGGTTCATTGCTCACTTTGGAACCTAGTAATTAACATGAAAGTTATGATGGCTAAAATGGATCAGTTTAAACCCTCATGGCATTAACAGGAACGTGAACACTGTTTGTATATTGAACTATTGGACTTGAGTTAACTTTATGTAGATGGAGCGCCTGGCAAAGATACAAGGTGAAAACAGTCTTATTCTGTATTGCGAAAGTAACTCCTGAATATTCAGAGACCTATAAAGGGTACTAATCCTTGCAAGGTGCTGTGAATCTTCTCGAACATCTGTGAGTCCAATTTATAAAAAACATAATAAAATAAATAAATGAACACAGTGTAGAAGTAGAGTTACTGTTGATTTCTAACCTACAATAGAAAAATGAGAGATGAAATCTGATTTAGTCAAATACTAGATCACATTGATATTCATGTTTTTTTGCAGACATTTGGATGCATCTGCTCCTGATGAAGTGGTATTATCCATGAAACTTGTCGAGCAGTAGGATGCTGTCATGTTTTTAATATATAACCCGTGTTTCCAACTAGACTATATCATGAATTAATTTATCTTTTCTACAAATCTTATTATATAGTGTATAATTATCCTACATATTGGTTACTGCAACATGCTGCTCATCCATCTATGTGTATACGTATTGTAACATTTGATGGCTTGCATACATATATATGAAAATATTGTCCACGTGTGCATACCTACTGCAATGTAATATGATATCTGTTTATGTTAATAGAAAGTTTATGTTAAGAAAGCTGACATTTAGGGCCCAGTATCAGAGAGGTTGACCAGTTATAAACAAGATCATATACTGTTTGCAACAGACTGGGAAAAGCATTAAATAAAACATTTTTTTTCTAAGAAACACATGTAAAAAGTCAGTCTAAATCGAAATGCGTCTGTAGGGTTTAATGAGCTGTATAAATCTGTATCAGTCATTAACAATTTTATAACCATTTCTGGAGCAGATGAGGCCGACTAACAGCCAGATCAGACCATTTCCTAAACCAGACTTACAAACTTTAATGAACATTTTTAAAGTTATTTATCATTATTGTATGCCTGTGTCCATCCTATCAAAGATTATTAAGAGTTAGGGAGAGGCGTGTTGTATCTATAAATACATTGAAGATCCTACTTCTTGCAAGGACTTTCATAATTTGAATAAAATCCAAAATAATCTCTTTTAACTGTTCTACTTTTCCTCTAGTGCTATTTAACTACCAATAAATAATAATAATACACCTGCTAAAACAAAGAGACACTGTCATCTTGCCCATGTGTGTTAAAGTGACAGTGTTTCTGCAAAGGATATCCTTGAACCCCATAATACTCACTATACCTGCAATTTCTAGCAGCACCTTGTTCCTCTACAACCAGCGTGACTACCCATCACTTCAAGGTGTGGGGGAGCATGTGACCTGCTCCCTGTGATGGTCACATGGCTGAGAGAGTGGTGTTCTGGTCCTCCAATTTCAATGATATTATGCACACGGAGAGCTAAATAGCGAATGATAATAGTTACATAGTCACATAGTTGGTAAGGTTGAATAAAGACAATAGTCCATCCAGCTCAACCTGTGTAGGTATGTGTGTGTGTGTGTGTGTGTGTGTGTGTGTGTGTGTGTGTGTGTGTAGAAAAATAATTTCCCATACCCCCTTAAATTATTTTCGTTAAGATGCACATCCAAGAGTCTTTTAAAATTATCCAAAGTTCCCAGGACAGATCACTGCCCTTTTTTGAATATTGGTACCGCGTGGGCTTTTCACCAATCAGCTGGTATCAATCTTGTCAGTATGCTGTCCATGAAGATTAGGAATAGCGGTCTGGCTATAACTTGACTGAGTTCTTTAAGGACTCTCGGGTGTAAGCCATCTGGTCCTGGTGATTTATTTATGTTGAGCTTCTCTAATCCTTTACGGACTCCAGCCTCTGTTAGCCACAAGGGTAGATACTGTGGCGTGTTGCTAACAATACTGTCTTGGTCAGTATACCCATCTTTTTCCTGTGTGAAGACTGAGGAAAAGAAAGCATTTAGCACAGCTGCCTTCTCCTTGTCATCTGTAACCACCTTCCCTTCCTCCTCCTTTATGGTGCCTATGTGTTCTGTCCTTGCCTTTTTACTGTTAATATATTTAAAAAACATCTTGGGATTATTTTTACTCTCCTCCGCTATGTGTCTCTCAAAGACTTTTTTAATGACCATGTGTACCCCTACCTACAGACATAGCCAAGTTGCACTATGTATATAGTAACACAAATATGTTTATGTCCTTGACTATAATTCGAACAGTTAGGGTGGATATTTAAGGTTCTTATCAAAACCCCCCCTGTGGGGTGAGCACCCTAGAGGTGTACCTCCATGGAACGGCTGTATTCTCTTTCTCCTCCTTTTTTCTTTCTCTTCTTGTTGTTTGTCTTTCTTGTGTACCTTTTTCTTTCCCCTCCTTTCTCCTTTAATTTTTTTTTGTTTTTTGTTAATATACAATGGTATAAAACTGATTGTGACGGGCCTGAGTCTACAGGGGAGGCAGTATATAGTGTTTTTGGTCGATTACATGGTAAAGGTCTACAAGTTTATGGGTTTTTGTTTTTTTTTTTGCCGAATGGGAAAGTTATTTCAGATGGTGACCCAATTTACTGCATGGTTGTTATAAGGTTGTGTTTTAAATCTGAAAATGTTTGAACTTAATGGCTATGTTTTTCTCCTATGCATGTTCTCGAAAGCGTCCTATGACTAAATAAATAAAACAATTGAAAAAAAAAAACAAATACGTTTATATCATTATTGACTTTTTAGAGTCACTATACATGCTCAAACTTTCTTTCTAATATGCCTCTTCATACTTTTACTCCTTTGTAGCCTCTGACTTCTCCTACGACCCAAAGTAAATTCTTACCATAAGCCACAATCATAAATTCTATATACATATAAGGCAGCTCCAATCTGTTATTGACCCTCTGTCCCCTTCGCCCTTTCCCGCCCTTGCCTTCCCTTACCATATTCGTTTATTGTGCATATGTTAACATGGTCCATGATTTTGGAAACTTTTATCATTTTGAAACATTTAATAAACAAATGTTTACTGTTTTCATCCCAGAAGGTGGAACGTTATAATAGCTCCACCATAGCTATGACATAACCAGGAGAATGTGTGGCCACTTATTTCTTTTTTAATTTATTAGACATATTTAAAAGAGAAGTAAGGGATTTTTTAAAATCCCATAATCATACTTACCTAGGTGGATGCAGCATCGGTCCAATGGTGCATCTGTCCCCCGGCGCCTCTTCACTGAGAACCAAGCCACCGAACACCCCAATGGCTCAGTTCTCATACCTCCCCAAGAGGAGAGCTGCTGCCTGTCTGTCAGCAGCTCTCCTGCTCTGCTCCTCCACGCTCATTCGGGCGCTGAGCTGTGGAGGGGCGGGGACCGGCTGAGATGCCTATCAGTCCAGGCACCTGACGGATCCATGCTCCCAGATTCGTAATGACGCGGTGCCTGGACTGATCTTGGTGACGTCAGCAGAGAGCGGACTTCAGACCGGGTCACAGGAGTGCAAAACAAATTGCACTCTTATGATCCATAGGTGAAGCCCAGCCGAATGAGCTCAGGCTGGACTTCTCCTTTAAGACTTTTGAAGGTACAAAGACCCCATAAAAGGTATTTTCACAGAAAAGGTTACAATTGCGTTTTTTCTGAAATAAAAATTTTGTTGTGTTATTAACCACTTGCTGACTGATGTACATAAAAAAAAAAGGCCTATCAGTAAGTGGTTATTACAACACTATGGTTATTGCAGCCCTTGTCTTGGTCCTGGTTTCTTTTTAGCCAGGGATCTGCTGTTTTTATAAAGAGATCTCCTCTGCGATGAATGATACCGGATTTAATCACTTCCAGTTTCAGAGCTGTCCTTCCTTGGCTGTTACAAAAGATCCCTGATGTTTCTATAAAAGTACCTGTCTGCTGTCCAAAGCTATCACAAGGGAGCTTCATAGCACCCTTCTGAAGGAAATAAAGGTAAATGGAAAAAAAAAATGTAAAAAGCGTAAACTTTTTTTTTTTATGAAATGAATAAAAATGTATAGATAAAAAAAAAAATTAAAAGCACCCCTGTCTGCCCATAAATACAAGCAAATGCAAATGTCTGCATAGGTCCAACAAGCATATGTACACAGTGATTGGACCAAAAATTGCCCCAGACAAAAAGTGATTAATGTTGGTAAATTTTAGGACATAAGACATACCTAGAACCACACACGTCATATGAATAAATGACTAAATATCATTATTTGCCTTTTTCAGAGTGTTATTGAGCTGTTCTAGTTTTAATGGTTAAGTTCACTTTATGGAACATGTTATATGATACACTCATATTTAGGGTGTAACATGTAACAAGTTCCAACTCTTGCCCCCGTCTCCCCATGAGCCCTTTCCTCTGCGACAGTGGGCAGGGGAATCTTTTCCCCACAGCCACTTTCAAAATTGGCACGGCTGTGCAGTGCTCCAACTGCACAGCCACATCATTCATTTGCAAAGATCTGTGTATGAATAAACTACAAGTCCCATCTGCCATTGCGGCAGACAGCTTGTAGATCTCAATGGACTTTGAGTGCACTGATCAGGGAGCGCATAGTTCATTCACTTTCCTACACCTTTCTAACCTAAAGGCCATACGGAAGTATGGGCAGAATGCTGGAGGGAGAGTGCGCAGAAGCCCAACATTGCACACCCAGATCACTGATCAAGGGTGCAATGCTTTGAATACTCCTGTAGGAAAAAATAATACATTTACATTTTTGTTCTGCAAAAATATGTGCATATATTATTTTTTTCCTAAAAGGTAAACTTAGCATTTAAATGTCCTTTCTAACTGAAAAGAAGCTTTAAAAAAATATGTGATAAAAAAATGAATCTGTAAAGAAAACTCCTCTGCTTCCCAGTAGAGATGTCTGCTCCCACTGACTGCACTATGCCAATGAATCACCCTTGAAATAAATATGTAGCCGGTTTACTAAACTGATTGACAAGCTCTGCACTGCTCTTTGGATTTCATTCTCCTCTCAGTTTTGAATAGGAGTGTTTTCAATATCTCTAAAATAGAAGCAGATAGGATTTTCAAAAAAAGTTTGCCCATGCAATATACTGTATGTAGCAGACATGTTTTTTTAAACAAAACTAGTGTTTCACAATGAGGCTAAGATCCTATAAAAGAAAACATTCTTTTTTTTAATCTGACTGTTCTAAGTGGTAAAAAGTCACAGAATACTGTTCATCGTATTTGCGAATTAGCATTTTTATGGACTTTGAATTGATACAAGATTAGAAACAGAATGTAAGTGACTGATTTACTTCCTTTCGTATCGTTCTCTGTGGAATGTGCATTTGACTTCACGATGGGTAATGTTAAACTCTTAAAAATGCTTTTCCTGCTCTTCAGAAACTGCCTCAAATATCAAATTTATAGCACGGCACTTATTATTAATGAGGTAATAAGCAGCGGCAGCCCTCGGGCATTACTCACCTTTGTATACTTTTCTATCATTATAATTGAACTCATTGGCTTTGCGTTCATCTGCGCGGACAGCTGGATTGATGACTGTGCCGCTGCCGAATGTCATTTCTTCACATTAAATGTTGCGTATGAAAAATAACATCAACGCAATAGGCTGGGGACATTGTCCTGTATAACGGCAGCCTTGTGATAGGGAATTGCAGTGTAATTGTAGAAAAGGTAAACTGAATCACATTTTTACAGGATCTTTACTATGTTCTGTATATTCAAAATATGTCCTATCCTGCCTAGAAAAATACAACCAATATATGCACCACAGAGCTGCAGATTTCCTAGCTTAATTCAGAAATGATGTACAAAGATAAGCGAATAATGGAAATTCTGGTCTGCTGATGATTTGGCGGAGAGGGAGTATTTGTTCCGCTGGATGAATTTTGGAATCTGAAATTTTGGAATACGAAGCAGTATTAGTGAACTAGATATAAGAGGTCAAAAGGACCAATTCACCATTTACTTAGTATCATGGGTCATCAATACAGACATCACTTATTTAAGCAGGAAGCCCTATACCTTTTTAATAGGATAGGACCTGAAACCTAACTTCAGGCACTGTGCCCCACAGACTCACTGCTTCCAATCCAATGTCCATCATTAACCACCCCACTTTCTGAAAACCCAGGGTCATGGTGGACATGCCTCTTGGGGACAAGGCCTGGGATCACAGTAGTCATGGACTGAGCTAGTCTTACATGTCATGAGTCCAGTAGTTATTGTCCCTGAAAGGAGAAAAAAAAAGATCTGTGACTTTACTGATTAGCCAACAGACTGCAGAATTTATGGCATTTATTATGGATTTTTTTAATAAAGCCGGGGGCCTTAAGGAGGGGAGAAGGTTCTTATAAAACATGGAATTGGGAATCCAACCAATTTACCTAAATTTGATGCTTAGTTTTTTCTTGATCCTATGCAGCTAAACTGAGCAGGACAGCGGCACTGGGAAGGCTTGTATGTTTTTCCCAATCATTCTGTTCTGTGCAGCTTTCCCATGGCTGTCAAAACACAAAACCATTTCTGGGAGGATTTGCTGTGGAATCAGAACATTTAGTTTTCATTCGACATCTGAGTTGAACTGCATTGATCTGCACAGATAAACGCAGGCTCTACACTAGGGTGCAATTGTTTTCTATGTGCCCTGTTAACATCACAACACTGGAGAGTGCAAAATCGGGTGCACCTTTGCATAGAAACCAAACAGCTTTCAAGTTTTAGCCCGGGTTCACACTGCTCACGACTTCAAAGTTGCGTGACCCCATCTCGACTTGTATGCGACTTCTTTAGAAGTCAATGCAAGTCATACCAAAGTCAGACCAAAAGTAGTGCAGGAACCTTTTTCTAAGACCCCTTTAACACCGAAGGCATTTTTCAGGCACTAAAGGGCTAAAAATAGCGCCTGTAAAGTGCCTGAAAAACACCTCCACAACAGCCCCAGTGTGAAAGCCCGAGTGTTTTCACACTGGAGCGGTGTGCTTGCAGGATGTTAGAAAAAGTCCTGCAGGCAGCATCTTTGGGGCGGTGGGGGAGCAGTGTAAAAAGTGGCTCGCAGTCTCCACTCTAATTTATCCCAAAGGTGTTCTATCTGGTTGAGGTCAGGACTCTGTGCAGGTCAGTCAAACTCCTCCACCCCAAACTCGCTCATCTATGTCTTTATGGACCTTGTTTGAGCACTAGTGCTCAGTCATGTTGGAACAGGAAGGGACCATCCCCAAACTGTTCCCACAAAGTTGGCAACACGAAATTGTCCAAAATGTCTTGATATGCTGACCCTGAAAAACAACCCCACACCATAATCCCCCCCCCCCCCAATGATTAGGAGCAGTACACAAAGCACGGTCCATAAAGACATGGATGAGCGAGTTTGGGGTGGAAGAACTTGCCTGACCTGCTCAGAGTCCTGACCTCAACCCGATAGAACATCTTTGGGTAAATTAGAGCACAGACTGAGAGGCACGCCTTCTTGTCCACATCAGTGCCTAACCTAATAAATGTGCTTCTGGAAGAATGGTCAAACATTCCCATAGACACACTCCTAAACCTTGTGGACAGCCTTCCCAGAAGAGTTGAAGCTGTTATAGCTGCAAAGGGTGGGCCAACTCAATATTGAACCCTACGGACAAAGACTGGGATGCCATAAAATTCATGTGCGTGTAAAAGCACGCGTCCCAATGCTTTTGTTAATTTGGTAATACAGTGTACAGGCATACCCCACTTTTAAATACACAATGGGGTTTATTTACTAAAGCTGGAAAGTGCAAAATCAGGCTCCCTTCTGCATAGAAACCAATGAGCTTCTAACCCCAGCTTGTTCAATTAAGCTTTGGCAATAAAACCTGGAAGCTCATTGATTTCTATGCAGAAGTGAGCCTGATTTTGCACTTTCCAGCTTTAGTAAATAAACCCCATTGTGTACTTAAAAGTGGGGTATGCCTGTATATATACTGTATCTAGAGAAAAAAAAAAATATATATATATACATATATATATATAGATAGATATAGATACTGTATCTATATCTATCTATCTATATATATATATATATATATATATATATATACACACACATTAGGGAGCCATTCCAAATTAATAGCAGTACACCTCAATGTTCTTATACTGAGCATTACTGCAACATAAACATGTGGATCCATTCCAGATAGAAACGTGTCCTAAGAAAATACATCACTTTCCATTATGGAACTCTCCCTTTTAAACCCCTAGTTTCCTTACTGTTATGTTTATGCAATAACGTAAATATTTTCTGAGGTTGAGTATATACAGTAGCTCAGGAGCTCCAAGTTCAATGCGAATATTTAGGTCAGCGGTAGCCATGCAGTTGACATCTTCAGAGGAAGGTCAATGGTGGCAACCTCTGTACTTCTCTCAGTAAAGGTTTGTATATTTATATTTGTGTATTTTTATCAAAGTTTCCTTCATTCTCCATGCAGAGGCTCAATCGTCTGCCACTCCTCCAGGCCTGAACAAGTCCCCATTGAAGAAAAATTCAGTTTCTACAACTATAATCATCAACTGTCCGCTCGGTGCTGATGTTCGGCCGCACAAGACAAACCCGGACTGACAGCTTTACGAGCAGCAGCACATTTATGTGTCTCAGCCTGTGATATCCTGTGGCACCGTAAGCGTGTGGCGATTTTTTTTCTTCCTCTGCCCAGAGCATTAGTCGGATGTTATGTTGATAGATGCAGGTGGTTAAAAATAGTGGAGGCTTGTTTTCCCCTCTTCCCTGTGTATTATACAAGCAAGTGAATAATTCTGTGTTGTAAGCACAATGCCAGGGGACAGGAGACACTGTATGGTAATGGTAGCTTTGGTACAATGACAGAGAGATGCTTTCAGGGCAGTAAATCAAAGACTGAATTCCTGCTAATGTGACTTCAACCAGTACAACAAAACAGGTGTATTCATTGAATACGGTATGCGTGTAGGCTTAGAAAACAGATTGGTAGGAGCATATGGTATACAGTATATTTACACTTGTATATAAATATACAGTATATAAATATATACACACATACACTATAGTGTCCAAAGTATTGGGACACCTGCCTTTACACGCACATGAACTTTAATGGCATCTCAGTCTTAATCCATAGGGTTCAATATTGAGTTGGCCCACCCTTTGCCGCTATAACAGCTTCAAATCTTCTGGGAAGGCTATCCACAAGGTTTAGGAGTGTGTCTATGGCAATGGTCTTAGTTCTGTACTTGTTCCCTTCTATCCCTCCATTCTGCCCTGCACTGTTGGCTTACTCCACTCCCCCCTTAGTTCTGTACTTGTTCCCTTCTATCCCTCCATTCTGCCCAACACTGTTGATCCTCCCAGCCCCCATTCTATACATTCTGCAATATAACTGTTCCTTCTGTCCCCCACTGCCATCTTGCCCCAGTCCCTTTGCTCTGTACATCGTGCTGTTCACCTTCACCCTTCTCTCCTTCCGCTCTGCCCCACACTGCTGTCTGTCTCTGGTCTCTTGTTCTGAATAGTTTACTTTTCACCTGCTTTCTCCATTCCCCCCACTGCCTTCTCCGGCGATTCTACTTGGCATTGCTGTTTCTCATTTCCCTCCCGGAGCTGAGCCATCTCCCTAATCTCCATATCCTCCCACACTCTTCTAACTGTTACATCTCTGTAGCTTTTCATATAGTGTGAAACCACTTATTTTACATAATTTTCTGTTTGAATAATTTCTAGTTTGGACTTACAGCCTATAAGCGGGCATATTAATGCGTATTCCATATATGTAAACTTGTCTCATTTTTTTTCTTTTTTTTTACTTTTGGGCAATTTTTTGGAGAGAATACACCAGGCCCTGGTTTCACAAAGGTTGAGAACCACTGCCCTAGAGAGTATGCTCAGAAGATTAGATAGTGAGCTCCTTTGGGGGGGACGTACTAACGTGATTGGTTCTATAATCTTTAGTGAGGTCTTTAATATGTCAGCATTATATAAATAATCAAAAACATCTTGATGTGTGTCCAATTAAAGAAATGGTATGCTCTTGGTTCAAATTTCTGTTTAAATTACAGTCCAGTATAGTGTCAAAAAGGACCATTATAGAAAATTAATTAGCAGATCTCCACATAGGAAGCCCAACTTTATTTGATAGTTTGTTCATTAAAAAGATCTACTGGAGCAGAGGTTTACTGATTACATAACTGGCCATGGCTGAAATCCACAGAAGACAACCACCAGCCACAAACTAGGCTTAGTCCATTCATCTCTACATCTGGTCACAAAAGTTTAACATCTTCTTCAAGTGGTGGTGAAAGGCCCGACTGCAAGTACTAGGACACCACTCTGATGCTTGTTGTTGGTCATTTGTCCTCTATGTACTGTATGTACCTATCCTCTTGCTGTTGAGCCGTCTGATTAAATGCAGTAGTTAATATTATCAATAGCTTTGTTCCCTCCATCCATTTTTTTGTGCTATCACTAACTTTGGCATTATCACTGGCCTCAATAACCCAGTCCCTAACCACAACCCTAATGCCGCGTACACACGAGCGGAATTTCTGTCGGAAAATTCTTGGATGGTTTTTCCGACAGAATTCCGCTCAAGCTTGGCCTGCATACACACGGTCACACAAAAGTTCACTGAACTTTCGAAGGTCGAGAACGTGGTGACGTACAACACTACGACGAGCTAAGAAAATGAAGTTCAATGCTTCTGAGCATGCATCGAATTGTTTCCGAGCATGCATAGGAATTTTGCACGTCGGAATTGGTACAGATGATCGGAATTTCAGATCAGAACTTTTTCCGACCGAAAAATTGAGAACATGCTGTCAATCTTTTGAAGAAGCTTTGGAATTCCACCAGCAAAAGTCTGATGGAGTATACACACGGTCGCATTTTCTGACCAAAAGCTCTCATCGGTCTTTTGATGACAGAATTTCCGATCGTGTGCACGCGGCATTAGACTGTTGTAGGGTATAATCTAATACAGATGGGTTCAGGTGATCAGCAGTAAAGAGGAGGACTCTTTTTCATCCTGAGCACTGTACCCCTGAAGGTCTCTACCTCTTCTAATCCTTGTTATGAGTAAAATCTGTCTCTACAGTGTATGACTACCCCGAGCCATAAAGCAGAGGTGTCCAGGCAATCTGAAAACCAATTCTGACTCTATTATCCCTCAAATACCTTACTGCCCACCATCATTAATTATACCCAGCTAGTACTACAGTTCTCACCTTGACAATGACTTCCATTCAGAATCTGCATAAACACTTTTTCACAATCAGCATCTCAACATTGGTATTGTTAGATAGGCATCTAGAAGCCAAAGGTTTCAGCGTGGGTCTCCTGCCTTCTCCAGGTCTAGCATCTGTTGTGTGATCTTCAGCCCTTCTTTCTACGCCCTTATTGAATTATTCTATATTATCTCGAAAATGCCTGCATTCTATGAAACTACATGAGCAAGCTTTCTTAATCTTTTACATGTTTCTCACTAAAAGCTCTAAATAAACCACTCACTAAGAATACATGCTGTTATAGAACGAACAAGCACTATTAATAAAAGCTTGTTTTGTTCTTCTAAATGTTGATGATTTATTTCTTAATTTACATGTTTTATGTCATTTAGGATTTCATTTATTCTCCTTAACAATAACAGCATTTTATCTCACTCATGTTATACACTTTAAATGCCGGCTTAACCTTCGGTTATTAATTTAAGGCAGCAATTTCTCTCTAAAGTATTACTTTAAAATTAATTTGCATAGCAAAGTGTTTCTTCTAAATGAAAGTTACATTATAGCAGTGGCTGCAGTGCTTCTCTGCGAATGGTACAAATCCTCTGCTCTAATCTAATTAGGGTGAAACGTGTATCCCCCTCAGGTGAACTTGTGGCTAACAGGGAGAATAGTGAGCAATAAATGTGAGAGCTTGGAATGTGATAATCTAGTTTAACATTATAAGACGTAGTCCTTCAAGCCAATTAACCTAAACACTCGAGAGCCACCTACGTGGAACAAAACACTTGTTCACAGCTACTGGAGTGATTTATTTTCATTGTGAGAGTTACAAGCCGTTCCTTTTGCAACTGGATTCCCTGTAATGAATCTGTGTATAGATATACATTTGATCAGTAGTCAGGGCCACCTTTCTTTCATAAGGAACTTGTGGGCCATAGGTGTGCGCAGCCTATTGTATTAAGGTGTGCACCTCAAAGCTCCAACACATATGCCTTTGTGACACATTAACGGGCCTCTTCCCCACTCGTCATCCTAAAACACTGGGGGGGGGGAGCAGGTGAGCACACAGGGGGTCCTGGGCAGCAGTAAGAAAAGGAACTGGGACAAGAGGGGTGGCATACATTGGTACCAATCCCCTATATTTTCCTCCCGTGGCAGCTGAATATCGGCGAGAGGAAGAGGAGGAGAAGCCTACTTTCAGCTGCTGCAGAAGAAAATACAGATCGGTCCCTTAATTTCCACTCCAGCCGCCTATCCTGTCCAGGTTCTGGGGGTCGGCAAGTAAGGATCGCGGCTTACCTGTCACCTGTCCACAATTGATGGGTTGCCAACTCCAAGATTAGGGTGTGCCCAGGCACACCCCTTGCGCGCGCCTATGTTGTGGGCCTAAACCTAGGGACAGCGACATCGACCATTCTTGGCGCAAAAAAGAGGGGGATAGTAGCGGGACTTTGCGTGAGACATGTCAATGAATGTATAAGCTAATTGGTCAGAGTCAAATTGAATTGACCTGAAACCAGTATTATATCTCTAATCCATAGTGTGGTGTACTGTCCATAGTTATTCGTAAAGCCTACAATACCACAATCGCAAAGGATTTTCAAGATGCTAATGGTACAAAATAGTTTAATAAAATTCATCTTTGGACATAGTACAAAAATAAAAAACATCATAGGACACAGTTAGGCATATACAGGCCATCAGACAGTAGACATAATTCATACAATAGGTACAATTTCAAAGAAAAAAATATTTTACAATAAAACAATATGTGCATCCATAAGTTGGTAACTCAATGAGTTTCTTGGCTTTCAACCAATCACCAGGAGTCAGATGCAATTTAACTAAAATTAGAACAATGAAACATCTATTAGTACATAAGCAATTATGAATGGGTGGAAGGTAAGTACAGAAGAAACATAAGTTTTAATAATACTCACAAACAATCAATTCATTGGTCAATAACAACCAATGTGCTGGGATTTATCAGTGGTCTGGGTCAACAAAGTCTCAAAGAGGGGGAGAAGCCTACTTTAAGCTGCTGCAGAAGAAAACACAGATCGGTCCCTTAATTTCCACTCCAGCCGCCTATCTTGTCCAGGTTCTGGGGGTCGGCAAGTAAAGATCGCGGCTTACCTGTCACCTGCCCACAATTGATGGCCAACTCCAGGATTAGGGTGTGCCCAGGCACACCCCTTGCGCACGCCTATGTTGTGGGCCTAAACCTAAGGACAGCGGCATCGACCATTCTTGTTTGGATTATCTAATTGTTTGGCTACACTTGTGGGTAAAGCAGACTGTAATGATGGGTGGTAGGTGAGTCACAAGCCTACAGGTAACATGCAGCTGTCCCCTTTCTCTTTCAAGTGAGCCTGCGTTTTGCATGGGCAAACTACAGGTACACTTAACCACTTCAGCTCCGGAAGATTTACCCCCCTTCATGACCAGGCCATTTCTTGTAATACGGCACTGCATTACTTTAACTGACAATTGCGCGGACGTGCGAAGCTGTACAACAATAAAATTAATGTCCTTTTTTCCCACAAAGAGTGCTTTCTTTTGGTGGTATTTGATTGCCTCTGTGGTTTTTATTTTTTGTGCTATAAACAAAAAAAGACCGACAATTTAAAAAAAAAAAATCTATATTTTTTACATTCTGCTATGAAACATATCTAATAAAAAAAAAAAAAAAAAAAAAAACTGAAACAAATCTAAATTTTCGTTATCCACTTCAGCCCCAAAAGATTTTACCCCCTTCCTGACCAGAGCACTTTTTGTGATTCGGCACTGCGTCATTTTAACTGACAATTGCGCGGTCGTGCGACATTGCACCCAAACAAATAAAGATAAACAAAAAAAGAGCGACAATTTTGAAAAAAACGCAATATTTTTCACTTTTTGCTATAATAAATATCCCCTACAAATACATAAAAAAACATTTTTTTCCTCAGTTTAGGCCGATACATATTCTTCTACATATTTTTGGTAAAAAAAAATCACAATAAACATATATTGATTGGTTTGCGCAAAAGTTATAGCGTCTACAAAAAGGGGCATAGTTTTATGGCATTTTTATTATAATTTTTTTTTATTAGAGATGGCGGCGATCTGCGATTTTTATTGGGACTGCGACATTATGGCGGACACATTGGACACTTTTGACACTATTTTGGGACCATTGTCATTTATACAGTGATCAGTGCTATAAAAATGCACTGATTACTGTGAAAATGACACTGGCAGTGAAGGGGTTAACCACAAGGGGGCGGTGAAGGGGTTAAGTGTGTGCTAGGGAGTGATTCTAACTGTGGGGGGGTGGGCTTCCAGTCACATGACAGCGATCACTGCTCTCAATGACAGGGAGCAGTAGATCTCTGTCATGATACAGAACGGGGAAATGCCTTGTTTACATAAGCACTTCCCCGTTCTGCGGCTCCGTAACACGATCGCCGGGAGACCAGCGGGCAGCGAGTCACGGTCACGCTGTACACGATGGGAGCGCGCACCTGCTATCCCCGCCTCTTAAAGGGGTTGTACAGGTACGCCCATTTGCCCACCGCTGCCATTGTGCCAATGTATATCGGCGTGCAGCGGTCAGCAAGTGGTTAACTTAGGCCAATATGTATTCTGCTACATATTTTTGATTAACAAAAACACAATAAGCGAATATTGATTTGTTTGCCCAAAAGTTATAGCGTCTGAAAACTATGGGATATGGGATATTTAATTTTTTTTTTATTTACTAGCAATGGCGGTGATCAGAGACTTATAGCGGGACTGCGATATTGCGGCGGACAAATCGGACACTTTTGACACTTTTTGGGGACCAGTGACACTAATACAGTGATCAGTGTTAAAATATATGCACTGTCACTGTACTAATGACACTGGCAGGGAAGGGGTTAACAGCATGGGGCAATCAAAGGGATAAATTTGTTCCTAGCCTGTGCTTTCTCACTGTGTGGGAGGTGCTTCTACTAGGGGAAGGCATAGATCCGTTTTCCTGCTTAGCAGGAACCCAGGATCAATGCCTTCCCTACTGACAGAACAGCAGTCTGCCTTGTTTATATATGCAGATTGCCGGTCTGCCTGTGTACTATACAATCGGTGGGTGCCAGCAGACATCGAGTCCACAGTACCTGTCGCTGGGGTGCTGCCGGGAGCAGGTCGCCAGCAGCGAGCGAGCCCCAGACCCAAAAGTGTCAGATCACTTACTACTACAGAGTGGCCGCCGTGCCGCAGTATGAGTGTGGTGGGTGGTTGTGAAGCGGTTAAAAAGCAAATATAGATACTAAATTGACAGCTCAGTGACTGTGCTGGGAGCGCACAGTGAGAGCACTCTTAGCAAAGAAACATCATCTGCCATGAATGCCTATGTGTGGCAGGTAGGCATTAAGGTCCACCCTCCTTGCTGACATGCATATGTGTTATGTGGTCAGCAAGAGCTTAAATGTATTTTTTTTTTGCAGGCAGCATCTGAATTTGTCTTGCTATCAGACTCTTACAGTCCACTGTACAGCAGAACTCAGACTAAGAGCCAAAGAAGCAACAGTAGGCGTCAGTAAGCTGTGCTGCAGTACTTATATGGCAACAAAAAGCATAATGATAGGAGGAAAGAACAGAATGATTGGGTGATGAGCTGACTGTATCAGAGGCTGGGGCAGGGACCACCAGACCTGTAAGTATCACCTAACTGCACCAATGACCTGGCCTCCTGCCCTGTCAGACAAGACTTTACTATGTAAGATATGTGAGAGTGAAACACTGGATCTTTTGACCATAGTCCCATATGGTCAAAAGCAGCTTCTGATTATAGCTATTGTCTATGGCAAGCTGAAAACAAAGCACCCCAAACAAGGGCAAGGGTGAACAAGAAGAACAAGGAGTCCTGGAAATGATGGTTTGGCCTCCACAGAGCTCTGATCTCAAAATCATTGAGTCTATCTGAGATTACAGGAAGAGACAGAAGGATTTGAGGCAACCTACATCCACAGGAGATCTGTGGTTAGTTCTTCAAGATGTTTGGAACAACCTACCTGCCAAGTTCCTTCAAAAACTGTGTGCAGGTGTACCTAGAAGACTTGATGCTGTTATTATTGTAGGAAATGGGTGGTCACACCAATTATTGATCTAATTGGGATTTCTCTTCTGTTCATTTACTTTTTTTTTTTTTTTTTTTTTTTTTTTTTTTTTTTTTTTTTTGAGTTTTAAAGAAGATTTATTGAATAACAGTACATTACACTTCATAGATTGAAAATGCTGTGGGGCGCAGCCCACATCTGTGTACAGGCTCAAATAATGAACATAAACAGAGAAGTTGATCAACAACGTAGGATAATACGAAGTGATAGGGAGAGAAAAAGAAAAAAAACAAAGAAATAGGCACCCTCAGGAATGGCAAGGCAAGACCTGGTGCTGGATGAGGACTCGACACCCCTAACGGGAACAAACTGTGTCGGGTACCGGGGAGTGGCCTTCGATAACCATAAGGTGAGTGGCCAATATGTTAAGGCCCGTCGCACTTTCCGGGAGATTAGATGTCCCAGACTGCGTGAGGGATCCTTCCCAAGCTCTCTCTGGCCAGAGGGCCAAAGGGGCTAGGGGAGCCATGGAGAAGTCCCGAGGGTTCCAGCTTGGAAGATCGATCCATGGGGAATGGATCGAGGTACCGTCTAAATACAAACAAGTGCATTTAAGACTGGAAAGAACCGTGCAAAACCATATGTTAACAGTAAGAATTTACTAACAACTTCCTGAGATTTAAGAAGAAGGAGAGAAAGGAAAAGTGGGAAGAAAGACAGAGGAGAAGAGAGGATGGGGGTAGGGTGTGTTGACAGACTGCGAGAATACAATAGCGCCAGGTCATACTTCAACTCCCGGTGTAAGAGAGATACCTACATGCCGAGCCCAGGGTTCCCAAACCGCCAAAAAAGCTTTATTTGAGTCTGCTATGGTACTAACTAAATTTTCCTGAGACATGATCCATGAGATCTTTCTCTTGGCAGACGCCAGAGAGACCCCTGGTTGTTTCCAAGCCTTTGCTATGGAAATCTTGGCGCCTGTCAGAATAAAAGCGATAAGTTTAGCAGTTGTTTTGGAAATTTTGGGAATATTACCATTTAATAGAGCTATTTGGGGGGATTTTGGAATGGGAGTGTCCGTGATTTTCCTGATCAAGTGAAAGATACCGTTCCAGAACCCCCTGATTTTCGGACATTCCCACCAAATGTGTAACACGGTACCCTGGGCTTGGCAGTTTCTGAAACATAAAGGAGACGAGGAGGGGAACATCAGTGCAAGTTTGGAAGGAACCAGATACCATCTCGTAAGGACTTTCGTGTTAGCTTCTATTAGTGCAATATTAACCATACCTTTGTAGGCTCTTGTGTTCATTCTATTCCAGATCTCCAGGTCCCAAGACTCGCCCAAGTCCCTCTCCCATTCTGTCATGTATGTGAGTTTGGATGTGGGAGTTGATAGAGCTTCATAAATCAGGGATATGCCTCCTTTTTGTTCTGTTGCTTGTCCACACCATTGTTCATAAGGTGTGCACACTAGGGGGACTGATTTGACTTTCCAAATGGTGTGAAGGAAATGGGAGATTTGATGAAATCTAAATTTCTCGGAATCTGGAAGGTCTAGTTTATCAATGCACATTTTCAGGGAGATAGGACCGGAGGCGAGGAGGTAATGTCCGATACGGTACATTCCTTTATCAAGCCACCATTGAAAGGATTTGATGTCTAAGCCTGGCTTGAAGAGGGGGTTGCGAAAAATGTGTGAGAGAGGGCGGAGCTGTGAGGTCAGAGCTGAGTTTTGAATCAGGGAGTCCCAAAGTCTGAAGGAGTGTGAGAGTGTGGGTGCCATGATGGGCGGTCTAGAATTACTGGGGGTCCAGAGTAGATAGTCTAGAGTGTGGGAAGGGACCGCCTGGCGTTCTATTTGTATCCAGTCGGGTTTTTCGCCTCTAAAATATAAGGTGGAGAGTTGGGCCAGTCTGGCTGCTTGGTAGTATTTGAATAGTTCGGGGAGACCTAGTCCTCCCTTAGACTTTGGGGCATAAAGGGTGTTTCTCGAAAATCTATAACCTTTCCCCCCCCAGATAAATTTTATGATCTTCCCCTGGAAGCGTTTGAGGTGATTTCTGTTGATCGCGATTGGGAGGGCTCTAAATAAGTACAAAATTCTGGGGAATAGGGTCATTTTGATGGCATGGATTCTCCCCAGCCATGATAATTTGTGGAGAGACCAGGTTCGTATGTCTTCCTCCAATCTACGATACATAGGAGGGAAATTAGCTTGGTAGAGGGAGTCTATGCTGGGTGTGAGGTTTATACCTAGGTATCTGATTGAGGAGTCACTCCAGTTAAAATTAAAGGACAGTTTTAACCTCTCAACTAGGGCTGGATTAAGGGAGATGTTTAAAGCTTGAGATTTGGTCATGTTTACCCGAAGGCCTGAGACTTCGCCAAATGTCTGGAGTAGTCCATTAATGTTGGGGAGAGTGGTAATTGGAGATGTGATGAATAGAAGAAGGTCATCTGCGAAGAGGGCGCATTTATGGGTGTTCAAGCCACAGTTTACCCCTTTGATGTTTGGGTCTGACCTGATTGCAATAGCTAGAGTTTCTATTATTAGAGCGAAAATGAGTGGGGAGAGGGGACAGCCCTGTCTTGTGCCCCTAGCAATTTTGATTGGGGATGAGAGGAAGCCCTGTAGTTTGACTCTCGCTTCCGGTTCTGAATAAAGAGATTTGAGGATTCCGATAAAATGTTCTCCGAATCCCCAGAATCTAAGGGAGGCGAAAATAAAGGGCCAGGACACAGAATCGAAGGCCTTTTGAAGATCTAGGGAGAGGAAGAGACCCTCCTGCTTTGGGCCTCCGTCCCATCCCGAGTGCAAAATTGAGGCTATGTCTATGGCTCTTCTGACCTGGTCAGGGCCCTGTCTGCCAGGGATAAATCCCACCTGATCCTTGTGGATATAAGTGTTGATGAATGTATTTAATCTATTGGCGTAAATTTTCGTTAGGATTTTTAGATCGTTATTTATAAGTGATATTGGTCTGTAATTTTCTACCTGATCCGGGTTTTTGTCGGGTTTAGGGATGACTGTAATGAAGGCAGCATTCATCTGGGGGTCTATGGGGTCTCCCTTTCGTTTGTAATTGAACATTTTAGTTAGATGTGGCGCTAAAGTCGCGGCAAAAGTCTTGTAGTAAAGATTGGAAAGACCATCTGGACCTGGGGCCGAGCCCCCTTTCAGGTTTTTTATGACCTCCAAGGTCTCCTCTACTGAGATCTGAGCCTCCATAATTTCTTTGTGGGATTTTTGTATAGTGGGGATGGGGAGGTGCTCTAAAAATGCTTCTATAGCTCGGGAGTCATTGGATTCATTTGCTTTGTAAAGTTGTGAGTAGAAGGCTTGGAAAGATTCCAGGATTCTATGTGGGTTTTGGGAAGACGTCCCATCCTGTAATTTTATTTTGGGGAGGGCGAAGAGACGGGACCTAGGGGATAACTTGGAGGCCAACATCGTGCTCATTTTATCCTGGTTCAGGTAAAATTTTACCCCATTCCAACGCAGAGAATCCTCAGCTTTAACCGTGAGCGCCAGGTTTAGTTTGATCCGGGCAGCATCCAGCTGGTCGGGTTGAACCAGGGATGGGTTAGCTTTATGGTTTTTGCGTAAGAGGAGGAAATCTCTCTCCAGTTTTGCAATGTCCATGGTTCTCTCCTTTTTAAGTTGGGAGGATATTTGGATCAGTTTGCCTCGAATCACGACTTTGTGGGCTGCCCAGAGGGTCTCGGCTGAGATGTTGTCTACATTGTTCAGGAGAAAATATTCATTTAGTGTCTTGGTAAGTTCCGAAATCTGGATGGGGTCTTTAATGATGTGTTCTTTAATACGCCAGATGGGGGATGAGGGTCTGAGAAGCGAACCTTGGATAGAAAGGGAGATCATAGAGTGGTCGGAGAGGGGAGTATCCTTAATTTTAGCTGAGATAGCGGCGGGGATATGCATAGAGGAGATCAGGATATGGTCGATTCTAGAGTATACTTGGTGGGGTATTGAATAGTGGGAGTAGTCCCTTGAAGTGGGGTTGAGTTCTCTCCAAATGTCTGTAAGGCCCTGTTGGTGAATCAGTTTGGCAATTTTGGAGCTGATTTTTGTTGGCCTGGAGAGCTGTTTAGCCGGGGGTTTAGATTTATCTAGGCTCTGATCAAAGGCGACATTCGAGTCTCCCCCAAAGATTACTGTTCCTTCCAGAAGGGGGCCTAGTGTTTGGAAAAGCGAAGTAAAGAATACATTCTGTCCCTTGTTTGGGGCATAATAGGATATCAAAGAGAATGTTTGGTCTGCGATCTGACCTTTAACTAGTATGTACCTGCCTTCGGGGTCACAACGAGTCTGGCTCACTTTGAATTGGCAATCCTTAGAGAATAGGATCGCGACTCCCCTGGTTTTATCCTCAGCGTTTGCCAAATAAAACGAGGGGAAGCGCGCATGTAGGAATGCGGGGGAGAATCGAGAAGGGAAATGCGTTTCCTGAAGCATTAGTATCGAAGCCCTTTGTTTATAATATGATTGGAAAATTTTCCTTCTTTTAATTGGGGAATTGAAGCCTTGGACGTTGTGGGAAATAATTTTTATCTGGGGGCGAGATGGGGTGGTGTTAGGCATGTTTTTTGAGTGAGGAGTGTGCTATTGATGAAAGAACACTTACCCTGATCCAGTTGAAGAGGGGTGGGTAGGAGGCGACTGCGGAGCGAGGTCCGGAACCTGGAAATGCTGGACGAGAAGGATCTGCAGACAATCCGTCAACCCTGACATGAAGGGGTAAGGGAGAAAGAAGCACAGGTGGGTTAAAACAAAGAGACAGAAGGAAAAAGAGAATATGTACAAAATGACCTGAAAAAGGCCGGAGGCGGAGAGGGGGGAAGGTATTCCCCTTTCCGAACTCCAAAAACAGAAAAAGGTGGTCCTGGGATCGGACCACCAGTCCATCGAACGAGAATGAAAATTCCATTATCGTAGGATGGAAGGAGTCGCAGGGCAGCTACCGCAACCCAAGCCACCCTTGAAGCCTTGCATAGAAAAATAAGCTTTGTGACAATAAAGATAATAAGAAGCATACGGGGGACAATAAGGATTATCATAATCTGGAAAAAAAAAAAAAAAAAAAAAAAAAAAAAAATGTTTTTAACTTGGGACCCCTCTGGTCTGAAGTACAGGTCGAGTCTTCCTGGAAGACCTACTCGAATCCTCTGTGGGGGAGGAGAAGGAAGGAGGTATGGAAAATCCAAGTCCCACTGTGGATTTAGCCAGTCCGTTGTGAGGGGGTGGGGTTGTGGGGATGGACCAGAACTTCCTGCTGACACTGGTGGAGCCCAGATTGGCGATGAGGGAATGATGTACAATAACCGGTGAGGCCATTCTTGTGGAGATCAACGGGCTAGAACTTTAAACCTCCTTGAGGCGTAAGTGAGAGGTAGGTGCAATAGAAGTTCTTGGGAAACTGAATGCGTGGCCCCGCTGGGGCGTTGGGATGCAGACTTGAGAATTAGGGGTGAATGGAAAAATTTTCCCCTTACGGGAACAAGGCCTCTTTGTGGTGGATCCAAGGAAGGTGGAGAACATCTGGTATGAGATGGATTGGTAACAGTGGAACACAAAGAGGAAGAAAGGTGTTGCCGGTGTCTTGTATAAGACCTCCTCAGGTTGGTAATTGATCTTTCAGTCGCCTGCTTTTATTAGCTTTCCAGGCTGGAGAGATGGGGCTGTTGGGAGTTTGGCGTTTAGAGGAGCCCGCTTGAGTGTTGGTTATGTCCATTTCCGAATCTAGAGATATGAGCTTAAGTGAGAGGAGGATTTGTTCACCTTCAGTGAATGTGGTGAATGAGTGGGTTCTGCCTTTAAGGGAAAATTTTAGGGCGAAAGGGAATGCCCACCAATATTTGATCTCCTTCTGGGAGAGGACGAGCAGAAGGGGCTTGAGGGCTCTGCGTTTCTGAATGGTCATGGGGGAGATGTCTGCGAAAATTTGCACTTCCTGACCTTGAAAAAGGATGCGGGATTGCTGGCGTGAAATTTTCATTATTTCTTCCTTTACACTATAGAAGTGTGGCTTCACTACCACATCTCTGGGGGATCCGTCTTTTCTGGGGGGACCCAGGGACCTATGAGCCCTGTCCAGCTCCAACTTGATGGGGGGAAGCTCAGGGATGAGGGATTTGATTAAGTCCTGGATAGCTTTGGTGACGTCTGTGATTGATTCGGGGATACCTCTTACTCTGAAATTGTCCCTTCTCGACCTGTTCTCCAGGTCATCGATTCTGTTCAGTGCCACCTCTAGTTGCTCTTGGACCATATGAATGTGCTCAGTGTTCTGGTTAGCTCTAGACACTGTAATGTCTAATTTGTGTTCTATGGCTTCCATCCTTGCTCCCAAGTTTTGAAAGTCTGCTCTTATCTCGTTCGTGATTTTTGTGGCTGTGTTTGCTAAACCTCTGTCTAGTAAATCTGACAGTTTGAGGAATAAATCTCCTGTGTTGAGGGGTATGGCAGCCTCCGGATCTCCTATGGAAGTTCCAGCTCCCTGGTGTGGTGGTGTGGTGTTCGGTGGGGACAGGGAGTAATTTTCATAGGTGCGCTCTAGGAGGGATACTGTGGAGGCTGGGGATGGGGTCCCCATAGGCTGGTTGTGGGAAGCAGGTGAGGGTGTGTAGGCCAGAGTGGCTGGAGCAATCACTTGCCTGGTTTCTGTGTGTCCCCCTGCGTGCCGCTCCTTGAACTGAGTTGCGGCCGCCATCTTGGATAAGGCCCGGGAATCCTCTGCTGAGAACTGCGGTCCCAGGTCCCTGCGGACCGTGCTGTTTGGCATGGGTCGAAGCAGCGGGTGTTCCCGGGTCCGAATTCGCTAGTGGCGGGCGAAAAGGCGGCCTTAATCCAGCGTTCGGGTGGCTTGCTGGGCTGGGTAGAGCGGAGCTCCCGGCTTACGCGGCCATCTTGGGAGTCCCGCGCCTGCGCACTGTCATTTACTTTTTTTAAACTCATTTTCTTAATTGATAAAAAATAACCTATTACCATGTCTATTTCTGAAACAACCTCAGGGGTGCTCAGGGGCCTCAGGCTTCAACAGGGCTTGAGAACAGTTTGGGATTGAAATGATAGGCCTCGATGAGAGATGATAGGGGTTAACGTGTATCTGGCATTTGTCAAGAACAGCCGCTCAATACAAATGTTTTTTCTTTGTGGCAGAACTACATCTCTTTACCTGTTCTTGGTCAGCAACTCAGACAGTATTGCAGTCAAACCCTCAGAATGATAACCAGGGAACTAGGATTCTTGAAGTAGAGAACAGTAATGGCAACCTCCATGAATCTCTTATGAGAGTGTCCCTTTAACCCTTTCACTGCCAGGTCCGCATGTCATATGGACCTGACAACAGGGGGGTTCACACACAATCCGATGGCTGCGCTGCCCCCCCATTGCCTCCACACACCCCTGGTACCTGCACCCCCCACCCCCACGCTTATGCCCCTGCCATGTTTTCCAGGCTTTGCTTGCCCACCTTGCCCACCTGCCCGCCCGGGAAAAACATAGAGGGTGCCGGTGGGTGGAGAAGAGGGAGAAGAACAGACACACGTCCATTCTCCTTACCTTCATGCTGTGACCACCCAAGCACATAAAATTCCCCCTTCCCCATCAAATTGTGAGGCATCACCACCCCCATATATACGCACATATGAACCAAAACACACCAACACGTGAAAACGTCTATTGCGATACACATATCGCTGTGCACACCGGAGTGAGAGCAATAATTCTAGATAGAAGACCTTCTCCGTAACACTAAACTGATGACCTATAAGGGGCTTTTTGAAGCGTTGCCTATTTAAAATATAATGTACTGAAGTTTGTTGCCATTTCGCGAGTACACACAAAGTTTACATTTGACATGTTGGCTATCTATTTATTCAGTGTAGCCTCATCTTTTATAATTTACCAAAAGTTTATTGCGTTTGTTTGCCCTTAAATTCACTTTAGTATGTCTTTTACGGAAATTTTGTGTTTCCTAGACCTTTGCGGTAATATCAAGCGACATAATAACTGCAACTATTTTATTCTCTAGTGTGTCTGCTTTCAGAAAATATATAATATTTGAGGGTTTTATGTAATCTTCAGGCCTAAAATTATTTTTTAACCATGTGTGTAAAAAAAAAGCAAAAATGGCTCTGGCAGCGAAAGGGTAAAGTGGAACTATGCACTCCAAAATGCGAAAAAGTTCCTTTATAATACAAAAACTGCCTTATAACACTAAGTGCTCTGGTTTAATAAAGGCTTTGTTTTAGAGAAGAACTTAGGGGATCTACTAGTTATTTTTGTTTAATTGGGAGAAGCATTCACTATGTACTCTGTAGGTGTGCTACACAGTGTTGATTCAACAATACCATCTAATAGCTGACAATGTAAAATCCCATCAGGTACCTTTACAGCCAGCTTCTTTCTTCCAGTGAAGCCTGGAGCTGCTCCCAAATTCTTTTTACTCCCATGTAGTGGAGTTCAGACACAACCCCCATCCAAACCCCACATTGGGCATGCCCTGTGCAACCCGTTGGCAGGTCCACTCATTGGTCTATTGGGGGCAGATTGATGCATGTGTTGCGGGTAATGTTGGGGAAGCAGAAGCTGAATTAGAAGGTAGCCGCTGACTTCTTATGTTGCTATAAGCACAAAAGTTACCTTTAAACATGGCTCCCAGGCTTCCCCTTAACCAATGTACTAAAAAAAAAATAATATTAAAATGAATTAAAAATATCCAGTACCTGTGTTGAGTAGAAATGGCTGCCCCCACCACCAGCTGCAGCATTGACTAGCTTGAATCTCCCATTAGAAAAAAAAAATGCCTTACCATTATTCTCTATAAGCCAGACCCTTTCTCTGTCACAGTGCATACACTTGTTTCATCTTTGCTAAATACAGGTACTGGGTTATATTTAGTCTTTTGCTGCAGAGGCTGGGAAATGTGGGGGGAATGTAGAGTTTTTACATAAATGCGCACTTATCCTATAAAGCAGATTTGGAGGTGCATCCTTCTCAAATAGAGGATTTTTAATAGTGACATATAACAATAGATATGCATTCAGATACAGCTAACATACAATAGATAATTTATTCTAAGAATACGTTGGCATTCTTTGAAGTTTTATTTGTAGCTCCTTCTCTGCTAGGCTTTGGTTTAGATACATTGGCATAAAAATAGTACGTATTTATCTTATGTGATATGCATATACATGTACAGCTAACCAGCCCAATGTTGGTGGAAGTGGCACAGGTTCCATGAAAAAGTGCAAATGTCTATTTAAAGCTGGCTCATACAGGATGTCAATATAAAGCAGGTCTAAACTCTAATATGGATTACATTTTACTTTTTAAAGTACTGTGTATCATCAGTAATTGGCAGTTTTGCAATTACTCAGTCCTGCTTTTTTCCTCAAGCATTTTTTAGCCACTTCCTGTCTGCCTGCACCTTCTCCCTTACTAACTGCACACCTTTGCTCTGGGCTGGCGTGCTCATAGTGACAATGGTGGCCCATGCAATGTGTGTCAACCCAGATAGCATCTCTATCTTGCATTTATGTGACTGGGTGACAATGCAGGAACAAACCCGGGAGACGGTTGTCACCCTGTACCAGGAAGTACTCTTGTGTACCCTTGTGGGAAGAATAACCAGGTATTATTTTAATAGTTAAAAAAAAAAAAAAATTTTGACATTACAATAAAGGCTAATTCCAGTGTTGGGACCATGTTTCATGTGACACGCATAGCATGAAACGGGTACGTGGTAACATTACCCAGCCCCCCTTTTTACAACTATGCACCTACCTCTCCATTTGTCTAAATCATAGGGTGCTTCTCCCACAGGGTACAGAAATTTGTGTATGTAGAGACTAGGCTGGATCTCAATGGAGCACTTGTAATCTATTGTTTACTTCCTCCTGCCCTGTAACTGGGGGTCCTTACCTTGGTAGACACTGGGGGTATAGGGAAGAGCCTGCAGGATCTATTGCATCACAACCACCATCCACTGATAGTAGTTGGAGTTCTCTGCAGGCTCCAATGCAGGCTCTTATGAATGTGGGTGCATAGATTATTTTTTTGCAAAAGCTGAAATTTGCCTTTAACATGTTGAGATTTTAGTTAACGGGTTTACATTAATAGAACAGCTACATAAATGAAGCCATTGTAACGCCTTTGAGATATACAAGCTAATGTACATTTTGTCATTGACGAAGATTTAATCAACAGTCACTTGAAGCCCTTTGAATGTTCCAATAAAAATAACTTACGTTGAATATTAGCAGTTCATGCCTCCCACTTTCTATTACTCATAATCCCATCATGAATTTTCATTTCTAATAAAAACAGTAACAGCACACAGAAGCACAGTTAACAGATGGAGGCATGTCTCACTAGTTGCACATTTACAATCTCTGTTACAGCTAAAATAAGTCATGCTGTAAATGGTGAGCAATTATTTATAACGAAGAAGCCATTTTTATTTAAGTTGAAACCAATGTCTGTCTAGTAAACACAGCTATATACTGCATTATGGCTTATTCCAGATACACTAAATCACAATTACAAATATGAACTCTAATATACACCATTCTATACCTGCATGGCTAACCTGAGCCAGGCCCCAACTGGCAGCTGGCATTAACCAGTAGGGCTAGATGAACTTTGGCAGTATGGAGGTCCTCTTGGCTCAGTGTCATTGTCCCATGCCACCATAGAGCTACATGACATGCCACTTGGTTTCTCAATTGAGGAATGGTAACACCAAACTACCAGACACAACCAGTCTGGATCATACTGTAACCCTGTCTTTCGTTACTGATTTGAATTTGATGGTCTGATTGGTATAACTACTTTTCTACTTCTGGCTTGTCCTTGTCCTTCCATCTGTCTCCTGGCATTAGCCAGAATGACTGGTTGAACTTTGGTGGTATGGAAGTCCTCTTGGCTCAGTGTCTCTTTGTCCATTTTAAAATGATTACTGCATGTTTTTTTTTTTTTTTTCAAATATTACCATTTTATAGTGTATATGTTGCTGAGCTATATAGCTATAATATAAATTACACGCTAGAAACTCCATTTGTCTATAGTCTTGAAATCAACCTACCCCAATCTACATGTGTTATACTAGTTGTACTGCGGCAACATGGCTCAGCTGCGCAAATCGCCGTCATGTTATGTTGGCAACATAGACGGCCACTAGGGGGAGCATGCGCCCCGCCGAAGGCTCGCGCACCCCCTGCTAGCCCACGGAGCCACCGATCACCACTGGGCTCCTGTGATTGCTCGGGGCACACCGAGAACCGGGATCTGTGTGTAAACATACAGTTTCCGGTTCTCTGAGGGGAGAAGAGACAGATCGTCTGTTCATACAGAGTATGAACAGCGATCTGTCATCTCCCCTGCACAATCCCCTCCCCCTTTCAGTTAGAACACACAATAGGACACACTTAAACCCTTCACTGCCCCCTAGTGGTTAACCCCTTCACTGCCAGTGCCATTTTTACAGTAATCAATGCAATTTTATAGCACTGATCGCTGTAAAAATGCCAATGGTCCCAAAAATGTGTCAAAATTGCCCGACGTGTCTGCTATAATGTCGCAGTCCTGATAAAAATCACAGATCGCCGCCATTACTAGTAAAAAAAATGAATAATAAAAAAGCCATAAAACTATCCCCTATTTTGTAGACGCTATAACTTTTGCACAAACCAATGAATATACGCTTATTGCAATTTTTTTTACCAAAAATATGTTGAAGAATACATATTGGCCTAAACTGAGGGAAAAAAATGTTTTTTTATAAATTTTTGGGGGATATTTATTATAGCAAAAAGTAAAAAATATTGTGTTTTTTTCAAAATTGTCGCACTTTTTTGTTTATAGCGCAAAAAATAAAAACCGCAGAGGCGATCAAATACAACCAAAAGAAAGCTCTATTTGTGGGGAAAAAAAGGACGTCAATGTTGTTTGGGAGCCACTTCGCACGACCGCGCAATTGTCAGTTAAAGCGACGCAGTGTCAAATCACAAAAAGTGCTCTGGTCTTTGGCCAGCCAAATGGTCCAGGGCTGAAGTGGTTAAACAGAAACTTTACTCCTTCAGGTCCCTCTGTTTTTTTTAATTTTTTTTTGTTTTTGATTTTAAGTCTGTTCTTACCTTTCATTTTGAATTAGCATAATTCAGCAAATCCAGAATTTTCTTGCTGCAATCTGACACCCACCGGTTTCTATACTGCCATCTTTCTCTCTGACATCATTGGGAGACAGCTGTTTTTTGGGTTCTTGCCAGCCCCGACGACAAACCAACAGGGCCACTCTCCTCCAGCCACAAAAAAAAAAGAAATACTAATTAAAATTGACAGTGGTTATAACCCTCCCTTATTCTATCCAAAATGAAAAATGTTTTGCCTTTATTACTACATTAAGGAGGAACTTTACCTAACCTATCCTAAATAAAATGTCTAAGCCCTAACACTTGTTCCTGTATGAAAAAAGAAAAACTTACTAGACCATAGAATCTAGCTTGTCTTCCTTGCGAGTGATATTCCCCTTCTGCACTGCTATCGTTACATAAATTCCGCTGCATGTAAAGACACGCCATGATGTGGAAGGCAGTGGATGGCCAGATTCATCATCCATTCCTAGACACAGACTCACAAAGTGAAAGTGGATCTACACTGAGCACCAAAAACCAAAAATGCTATTCAATTTATTTTTGAAATTCAAAAAAACTCACCCACCCATCCATGTCACCGTGCTGTTTTTTGCTGAGAAATTCCTTTGAAAAACACCTTGTAGCATTTCTGGTAGTGGTGATCTTGAGTAAGGGCACATTATTCATGTAGCATTTATTTCCTGGAATTCATCTGCCCTTAGCTCAGATAGCAGGCAGTAGGGCGTGCTTAGCTGACAAAAAAAAGCATCCTCCCCTCCCCCAGACTCCTGGGATGTATGACATATAAAGGCATATAAACCAGGAAGTAATTGAAAAAAATTAAAAAAAATAAAAATAAAACAAGTGAATTTGACATACTTTCATATCTCTTTACTAATGCTAGCAGCATAAGGAGTAAAAATAGTCAACGTTGATTGAGAGAGTGGAGTTTTCGATGTTAAAAATAAGGTATTTACAGTTTATATTTTTTTTCTGCAATTGTGTAGGAGGTGAATTGTGTAAATGAGTGAAAATCTGATTCAAATATTATTCTTCATTCTTACCTTCTTTTTTGATATGTTTCATATGCAGTAAAAATAATAATTTGGTCTGTAACAGCAACAAAAGCCTCACAGTGATGACAGACCTCCATTGTGGATTGTTGATGCTGCTGTACATTTCTTTCAATGACAGAGGTGAATCAGCAATGACCATACTGCAAAGCAGATGACAATGTAGATGTAGTTTATAGAGATGTCAAGTTCTTAAATGTCTATTGTATAAAATAGTATAATTGTCGGTGCATTTTGCTCTCAATGCCTAATCGTGTGCAAAGAACTTGAAATAAATAGGGGTTTCTTTTTAAATCAATGTACAACTGAAGTGCTGATGAAAATACCATCTTTTAGAAAGTCATTGACCATAATTCATCAAACTTCGCTAGCACTTATGAAACCTTAATGTGTGCTTAAAACATGTTAAAGTGGCTTCTAAGTCAATATAGTATCATTGACAATTATTGAAAGTGCAATTGCAGCTTAACTAATCACCTCTTACAGAACAAGTACAAGTTGTATAGCTGGCTTGAATTTCGGTCACTTCCTGCTGAGTTGGCCATAATTTGAACCATGGGTGGCCCTGTCAGTAGTACCTGACTTAACAAAAGTACATTTTTGATCAACAATTGTTGAAGGAGCCAAGTGGAAAATGATTAGCCAAACAGTGACACATCCAAACAAATGCAGTCATAAATTGGTATACTGACAGCTGCAGGTGGGTGCCAACTGTCAGAATACAATATCTAGCAGGTGGGGTTCCCCCATTCATGTTGTTTTAGGGCAGATGGAGGGATTTCTCTTGTTCAGCTTGCAGAGAAATCTGAAGGTGTATGGCTAGCTTAACAACTTCTTACACTATAACCTGTATAAAAGAGAACTGGTACTGACATTATGGCATTTGTTTGAAAAGGCACTAATGGGGCCTCTGATGGTGCTCTTGGTAGGGTAAAGCCTATGGGTAATTCATCCTACAAAATAACTGTAAAATGATCATAAGTAAGAAAAACACACAGAAAATGCTTTCCCTACAGCCCACCATCAGATGCTTGTACCCTCCTAAATGTTCTGCATTTTTGCAAGTTCATGTATACATCGGTGTGTATCAGTTGACTGTGGGTGTAGGTGCCCAAAATTCTGTTTCCTATTTGGTTTGTGACATTTTGTAAGACAGACCTGAAACTTTGGATATCAGAATATTGTCTAATGAATGCGCTTAGCTTGTGTTTAACTATGGTACTTCCCTAACATTTACACAACTTGCCCTGGACATTGAAACCTTTACTACCTGACTTGACTTTAGCCTGGACAATGATCCTGTTTTCATGCTGCTGTTTCAAATTTGATACTCTGGTCGGTGTAATTATTTTTCTACTTCTGGCTTGTCCTTGTCTTTCCATCTGTCTCCTCATATGGGTTTGGTGCCTTGACTCTTGGACTCTAAAATAACCACTTTTATAGTGCTACACCACATGCCACTTGGTTTCTAAGTTGGGGAACAATCACACCAAATAACCAGACACAACCAGCCTGGGCCATGTGGGCCGCCCCACTGCTGATTCAGATTTGATAGGTGTAACTACTTCTGTCTTGTCCTTGTCTTTCCAACTGTCTCCTGAAATAGTTATAGTGCCTTGGCTCTTGTACTCCAAAGTAACTTTTATAGAGCTACACAACATGTCAGTTTGTTTCCCAGTTGGGGAACAGTCACACCAACCAAACACAGATAACCATCCATATTCCCATTGCACACATTCCTGGAAAAGGCTCTAAGATGCTGGGTGCTGCAGCAACCACCAGCAGGAGACTGGATCTTACATGACACAGTTTAAATAATTGCCAACACACCACATATCTTCAAGTCGAGCCCAAACATGACAAACAAGAGAGTGCAATGTTCCGGAGTCATGCAGGACCCCTTCGATCACATGCTTGATGAAGGGGTCTTGGGTGACTCTGAAACGTTGCATTCTCTTTTTTGTGATGGGATCATACTTCAATAAAGCCATTTGGACTCAACGTGAAGATTTGTGGTGTGCACTGCTGGCAAATATCTACACCAACCAACCAGACACAACCTGTCTGAACCATAACATTGTCTTCCCACTGCTGATTTGGATTTGATATTCTGATTGGTGTAAATACTTTTATAATTCTGGTTTGTCGTTGACTTTACGTCTCTTGATATGTTTTTAGTGCCTTGACTCTTGGACTTCATCACGTGCCAGTTGGTTTCTCAGTTTGGGATAATCACACCATCCAGATACAATAAGCCAGTGCATAAGACCCAGGGGCACCCACTTACAATGAAGTAGTAAGCAGTTCTTTAAGCTGGCCATACACTTGTAGATTTTTGAGAGAAAGTTCTTGCAAAAAATCTTGCTAGTACATTTGATAATGCCAACAGAGACTTGATAAATGTCATTTGAAAGCACTTACATTTGTTGTTTGCTTTTAACATTTGATTTGGTATAAAAGGAAATTACCACCGTCGCTGATAGAAAATCGAAAACTTTTCTATCCTGCTCCTTCAGATTTTGTAGTCAGTATGGTCAAATACGAAAATCAACTGAACAAAAATTCCAAAAAAAGGAAAATTTTCAAACATAATTCTACTACTGTATGGCCAGTTATTCATCCATTCGCCTCCTTTTTCTCCATATTGTTTTTTATTATTATTTTACTTATGATTTTTTTTTTTCATTTTGAATGCAGAAATCTCCTTTCATTACTTTTCTGTGCAATGTCTCGCATTTCATGAAGTGGATATTTCATTTAGTATCCTCTGTGCGTACACTGTGGCTGAGAATAAAGTTTCATTGGAAAATTTGGCACGGTGGGGTAATGTCCAGCCTTTTGAATGAGTGCCGACAAGCTGCCTGCCAGTCCTCCTGTAATGAAAGATGAACAGAATGGGTTTCACACACATATCAATTCATCTGCAGATTCTCAGCCAGCAAAGATTTGAAGCATGACTGCAGCTGGAGAAAGCCTGATATTTGATTCATAGAGTTGGATTGTTTTTATTTATATTTTTGTGAAAGAGTTTTGTGATTAAACTGGAGGCATAAACTGAGCTGGGCTCACCCGGCTGTCCCGGTAATTTCCCTCACTTTCTTTACTAAAAGATCCCTTAGCTATGGCATATAAACAGTTCAGAGGAGAATTTAAAGTGGATTTATGATGTATTAAGGGCCATCTTGAACTACTAAATATATAAAGAGGTGTAGACATGCCTATTGCACTCTTCTCCCACCAGTCCAAGGTATGGGTAAAATGGTATCAGCTGAAGGTGAGGATCAAAGTTCAGACACATTAGCTATCTCTGCTCGATTGTACCAAGGGCATTGCTAGGTCTGCGAAAGATCTGGGGCTAGAGCTCATAGCAGCGGTCACCAACCTTTTTGCAGGCCGGGTGGGGGGGGGAGGCATGCCGGTGGTAAGCAATTTTTCACGGGTGATGGCTGGTGTTGGTGCTTCAATCATCATGGCACCATGGTTGATATGGTGTCAGGGTGATTGAAGCGCATTGTTTCTATTGTTACATTCTAATATATAATGAAGTGGTTCAACTCACCATAATGCTGAATCAGTGGGAGCCCTGGGCGTATCACTTGCCACATCTCCTGCCACCAGATGCAGAGTGTCACTTGCCACCATCGTCTGTCACCAGATGCAGCATGTCACTTGCCATCGTCACCTGCCACTAGATGTGGATTGTCACTTGCCATGTTGCCTGGCACCAGATGTGGATTGTCACTTGCTATCTGATGTGGATTGTCATTTGCCACCTCACCTGCCACCAGATGCGGGCTGTCCCTTGCCACCTGATCCACCACCCTTTGCAGATTGCCACGTCACCTGCCACCATTTACAGATTTCTCTTGCCACGTCACCTGCCACCTGATGCGGATTGTCACTTGCCACGTCACCTGCCACCTGATTTGGATTGTCACTTGCCTTGTCAACTGCCACCTGATGCAGATTGTCACTTTCAACATCACCTGCCACCAGATGTGGGTTGTCACTTGCCACATTGGCTGGCACCAGATGTGGATTGTCACTTGCAAACTGATGTGGATTGTCACTTGCCATGTCAGCCAGTGCCACAAAATGTGCATTGTCGCTGCATTGGTGGCAGGCTGGCAGCACTGGTCCATTTAGTGAGGGCAGGAGAGTGGTGATGCGGGGCAGGCAGTGAGAGATGATGTCATCTTGCTGCTCCCCACCACACCTCCGACATTGAAGAGGCCCGCACTGTGAGGGCGGAAGAGCACTGATGTGTGAGGGGCAGTGAAAGATGATGTCATCTCTCTGTTCCCCGCCGCACCTCGCTCCCACATTAAAGAGGCCCGGCTGTGAAGAGCGCTGGTGTGAAGTGGGCAGAGAGAGATGATGTCATTTCTGCTCGTCCGCCCGCTCGCTTCTCTCCTCTCATCCATCTCTCTCATGCAGTCAGCCTGCCCGCTTGCCTGCCTCACCTGCCGCCCGCTGGTTAGGCAGGGACCCCACAGCAAGAGACTCGGGGCTATGGACCCCAGATTCTGGGCTATAGCCCCAATAGTCACCCCCTAGCGAAGCCACTGGTCGATACCTTAAATTAATTGGCATGTCACAAAATTTTATTCACCAGCAATGCACATGAGCCTCAAAGGGGAGGGGCCGACTTTTCACTTACTGGGAAACTGGTAAGCGATATAAGCTGCAATGCTGTTCTTTGAGCTGCAGCCAAACCTGTCACTTGCGGCTGCAGTTAAAAAAAGATCCACCTATGCCACCTCTGCACCCTCTGTAGGGAGCGCATGCAGTGCCAACAGTATGCTGATCAAGTGCACATGTAATACATGCTTGGCCCACCCTAACATCCAGACTAATTCCTCACCAGTTCCCACAAATGGTTCAGAATGTTAAAAGCAGTTTATAAAACCTAGAAAACCAAGTAATATTATTTACTCTAGGGGAATGAGGGCACAGGTGTTTATTGGGTGCAAATCAGTGGCCGGTGCTGGCTCTGATTGCATGTAACAGCTTCCATGAGTGATTACATGTGATCAGTGATTCTTATTAAGCCTGGACTCAGATGATTTGCATCTTCTAGTGTTGCTGGCAGTGTGTAGGCCCCCGTAACATAGAATCTTGAGGAAGGGGGGCCATATTTGTTCTTGCACACAGACCCATAGCATTAAGGAAACACTTAAACCCATTCAGAGGAAACCACATGATCAGTAGCTTGGCGTTTGGTCACATGACTGACATCAGCAGTAGGACAGAGCAATGGTTTCTGCAGCATAGGTGAGGGTTTTCTATTTATTATATTTTAAAGTGTTAGTAAACCCAGAACCCTGTATTCACTACATCTGCCCCCCCCCCCCCCCCCCACCAAGTACACAAAACATGGAAATGCAATAGTTTTAGTAAATATAAACTGCTGAATACCTTTTTTTCATTAGCAGTACAGTATATAGCAGTCTTATGACTTCTATCAGCATCTGGTTAAAACTTGTAGGAGGAGTTCTCATTCTGCTCTGACTGTCCTATCAGGCTGCAGGACCCCTGACCCTCTGTCTGGACAATGCTGATTGGCCCTATGCTGATCACATGCACTCTCCAAAGAAAAAAACAAAAAAAAAACTTTCTAGCAATACACACCAAACTGAGCATGTGCAGCTTGTCCCTTGCCCTCTCATCTATCAGGAGATGGCTTGGGACTGTGGAAGAAGGGGAGGAACAGAGAAGACAGGTTCAAACAGATTTTTTATACAATACAGAGTATTAACCCCTTAGGTTCCACAGTAAGTATAACAAGCATGCTTTACTGCATATACAAACTGATTTTACTGTTGTGGGTTTAGTAACACTATAGAAAAAAACAGGCATGTGCATGTGTGTGTGTGCTTATAGAAGTTATAGCACATATGTAATATCTCTGGCGATGGGTATTTTTATTATTTTTTCTACATATTGTATAATTTTTCAGATAATTTGAGTTATTATTGCTTTCTTTACCTTAAAGTATTTTTTCATGACTCTTTATCATTGAATACCATATAGCAGTTTGTAGATTAGCTCCTATGTCAAAAATAAAAAATAAAATTGAGCGCTACACTTTTATTTTTACATTTACATGAAAATTCAAGTACAGTATTTGAATTTTGAGTGCTGGCAGCTTTCCTTGGCAGATTGATATAACCTGAGTGCAGTGAATCCCTTCTTACACTATGTCAAACATTAAACCATCTCAGATCTGGCACATCGGTTCTTACAGTAGACAAATGTATTCACTTTATATAAATAATATGAATATTTGCTTTCTAAATGATAGATACATTATTAGTAAAGCATTATGCATCTGACATTTACCTACAATCCATTAAAATCACAATGGGATTGGGTACCTGAGCTAACGAGAATGGCATAGTTTTCGCATGTGGAGTTCTGTTTACATGCCCTAAAGCTCCATTCACATCTAATCGCTCCATGACCGTGCACAATCATTGTTAATGGCACCCCAAACTGAGGCAGCAAATGTGCATGAAAATGCACAACAAAAGCGCCAAAACATGCAATTAAAAACATACACAGCTCGATGTCCAAAAAGGTTTAGGAGCTTCTTTTGGCTTGTGAAGAAATGTGTGTTCACATGACCTGGAGACGTGAATGCAGCCTAATGCTTATAAAGAAGGTGTTGCCACAAGGGGTTCTGCTTAGAGGCCGATCGCAGAGCCAATTGACCTATAGCACCCTCCAGTGGCGATATCTGCCTCCTCACAAACAGGATATCCTGCACCCAGAACACTGAGAGGTTATAATGTTTGATGTTTGTGCACCCCGAGCTCACCCTTATTTGAACCCAATTAGAGCCTCAGGCTCTAATCATGTGCTTCAAAAAAAACCCAAAAAAACAACCCCATTGAAATCCATGCGCCCGGCGCCCTTCATATAGATTAGGGGCCGGGTGCATGGATTAGGGGTGCGGAGCCCCTGCACCTCTAATGGAGCGGCCACCACTGTGTATGTTGTTCACTTCTCCTTATCCCAGTCTGAACTTTGCTCTACAGTACATGTAGTATCCTGGCCCTGAGCTTGCTTGGTTTCATCCCAGACTCCAAAGACATGCTGGTAGGTTCGTTTGCCCTATTTTGTGCATGAAAGCATGGGAGATAGGGTCTGTAGAGTGGAAACTGCTTATGATATGAGTATAAAGTTTGTAAATTTCTGCCACAAGCTTGCATTTACAAAATACATTACACGATCCATTAATTAATAAAGCGCTACATTCATTTGTGCCTTTTATAACTGCCTGGATTTCAGCTTTAAGGTGCCTTTATTCTATTTATTCTATAAATGAGAATTGTTACAGTGATATGCCATAATGAATATCATTTTATAATAATGTGTATTAGTACAATGACATTTCAGATAAACACTCCTTTATCATAAAATAAATATGCATTTTCCTCCCATTTACCAGGCATAATATGCCCCACGTCTGCCGCCACCCTCCTTTTCACATTTACCTCGATAAGCAATAACCACAACATTTTCAATTAAACTCTCATCACATATATATATAGTCCTGATGGACATCTAGTCATATGGATATAATTTTCAGTTAGGAAAAGTAATTTTATTTCCAGCTGAATAAGCACCCCACAGTAATAACAGTAGCGCAATAGCATTACTTAGCTCTCCTCCCGTCATGTACACTATGTAAAAGGTCACATTTCTAATGGTTTCAGATTCTGTAATAATCAATTGGATAAGCTCTGAAAAATAAACTACTTGAATCTATAAGGAGTTTTTTATTGCCACGGTTTCACGGCACAACTGGGAGGACATTTTGCAGTCGTGTGGATTTCTAAAATCCCTAAAAAGTTATCAGCGCAATGAAGCTGCTGTTTTTTTCTACATCAATGTGAAATGGCCTTTTTTTATGTTGGCCTTTAAAATGTGCAATTTTTTCTGTTTGATATTGTGGAGCGTACTGCAAGTGTGGCAATGCTGTGTTAAAGCTGTTCCGGTGTTACAGCCTAATTCCAGCTTAAGCGTGTTTTGTTTTGGATAGAGTGGAAAGGTTTAAATGTAAATCAGTGTAGCGCACCCCCTGAAGGGCCGCATGTAACTGGGATCCCCCACCCTGCACAGCCAGGCACACCACATTTTCACAGTCACTCTAGAGTCAGAGAGCAGTCCTTTTTTTTGTTTTATTGAGGGATTATAACTTGGATAGGGAATGGAAAATTATAGGTTGCCCACTTGACTTCAGAAAAACTTCAGGCACAACCCTTCCTATATACAGTCTATATACACTCCTCTGCTTCCTCCAGCACTCACTTGCTTGCAGAACTCCACTGGCACACTGTTAGAAAGATCTGACAAGGCACGTCAGATCAGAGCAAAAGCCTGTTATAGGCAGGGGCTCGAGGCCCCTTAGATGTGTAGCAAAAAGTCAGTGTCCAGAATACAGTACATTCCTGTGGCTACTGGTCCCAGCACTATCTCTTCTGGCTCTGCCAACCAGCCTGGCTGCAGATGCCCCTTTCACTAGTCCTCCAGGCTAACTTCTTCCCTGTCCTCCCAGACTGAACACTCACCAGCCCACCTGGCTGACTCTCAGGAGATCTCCCAGACGTGCTGATCTGTTCCCGCTGTCCTCTCTCCTTGCTCCCGTGCCTCCAGGAAGGGGTCCCTCCATGTTTTGTAGGGGTTCCGTTCAGCACCCAAGTCCCAGGCCCAAGGTCACCCCCCCTCAAACTAGGGGGTGCCCTGCAAGGTCCTCCCACATACTCCCCAGCTCTCCATCTCCATCTTCCATCCGACTGCCCCTGCTGGCATGACTCATGTTTAGTTATGAGGTAACATGCCCCCTGCCACCCCATTTTGCTGGGGTTTGGTCAGGATCCTCATAAATATGCATGACAGCCCCTGACTAGCTTCCACCCACTACATCTAGAACCTTCTTCAAGGTTCCAGAAAAAAGAGGGAGGCACCAGAAGAGCTGTCTGAACAAGTCGTCCAGCCTTCCTGAGTCACTCAACTCTGACCCAGATTCAGCCCAGCCCTGGCTCTCAGCCAAGCCAATTTACCTACAATAACAACTAACTTTATATATCTAGCACTCTAGCTAGGGGGTGCTACATTAGGTTTTTAAAACTAAACTGAACCTTTCATTTAAACTAGCATGCAATCCAGGTGCATCAAAACAAAAGGTGTTCAACGTCTTACATTTTATTTTCCCTCTAAAACAGCCACAAGCTGAATAGAAAAGACTGTTCCCTGCCAGCAACTGTAGAGTGTGGCCCTTGTTCTCTGTGGGGAAGCAGTGATCTTTCTGCAGATATATAAACATGCCTCCTTTTCAAACCTATAGCTCTGCAAACAGCAAAGCTCATGTTCCCTGGGAACTCTAGCTCTGACTGCAGAGGAACCACTGATTGTTTAATCGCTTGCCACCCGCCCACAATATATTTACTGCAGACGGGCTGCACAGCCAGGCTAGGCATCGTATGTTGCTGCCGAACTTCAGGGTTTGGGACGCGCATGTGTGCATCCCTTGCTGCCCGTGAAACACACAGAACACTGTACACAGACAGCAATCTGTTTGTTTCTTCTCCCTGAAATCAACTCTGAGTTCAGGGAGAAAAAGCTGACAGATCTGTTAGTAAAAGCAGCACACATTACACAGAATTACATTTGTTAGGCACACAAATAACACCTGGATTGCCGCTTCATGTTAACCCCTTCTCTCCAGTATCATTAGTACAGTATACAGTAGTTTCACTGATTACTATAGTAGTGTCACTAGCTACGTTAGTGTCAGTCAGTTAGTGTTCCTCCCAGCCAGTGTCTGTTAGCACCAGATTGTCCACCACACTATTACAGTCACACTATAGATCACTGATCACCGCCATTAATAGTATAGTGTAGTGGTGGCCGATCCATTAGGGGCGCAGGAGCAAGGCCCCCCTAATCTATGCACCCAGCCCCTAATCTACATGCAGGGCACCGGACGCATGGATTTTAATGTTTTTTTTTTTAAGCAAGTGATTAGAGCCTGAGACTTTAATTGGCTACAAAAAAGGGTGGGCTTGGGGTGCAAAGCACTACACCCCGAGCCCACCCACTTGTGCGACATTAGCGATTTAATATTCGCTAATGTCTTCCTGCTTTTCCTCCCAGCCAATCAGGAAGTGGGTCCTGAGACCCGATTGGCCAGGGAGTCCTAGGACTGGCAGTTGTGCGAGTGAAAGGGCAGGTTTGTTTGCCGCCACCTGTATAGTGACTGTCTGTATGGATCAATATCTTGATCATGATCAGAACTATGCTAGTATCCCCAATAGTATCGTGTTCCCAAAAACACAGTTTGTTTTTTTTACCAAAGACGTGTAGCAGAATACCTTTTGGCCTAAATTTATGAAAACATCTTATTTTATTGGATATGTTTTATAACAGAAAGTAGAAAATATTGTTATTTGTTAGAGTATTCCCTAGAAGAGTATGGCTTACAAATGAAGCAACTAGAGAAAAAGTTTTGTCTCTTGTATATTCTGTGATCAAGCATAATCATAGGAAAAAATACATAAAGCAGACAAACTTATTTGTAAAAATTGTAAGACATGGAAGGTATAGGTTATCCCCATAACAACCAACCAGATTCCTGTGCTGGAATAAATGAAACATGGAGCCTGTTTTACAATACCAGATATCATACCAGCTGAATTCTGGCCAAGCAGCTAAATACATAATTGATAGATGCATCTAATTTGGTAAAGGATTACTCCTGCAAGACAGTAGCAATATTCCTAAAATGAAACAACAAATATTAATTTGCAGAAAAGAAACCGACTGTGAAAGCACTACACTAGAGGCAAGTGGAGAAGTGTTCTCTTAAGTTAGTAATTCATTGAAAAGTGCCCTCTTTCATTGGTGGTCATTGTCAAAGTGACCCCGTACATTGGATGCCAGCAGAAAATTGCCCCTTTACATTGCTGGTCAGTGGTAATTGGATGCCATTGGAAAACTGCCCCCTTACATGGGTGGTTAGTGTAGATGGGGGAATAAAATCCAACTCTGTTCACAGCTATAGGAACCCCTAGCAACCTCTGGTGGAACCCTAGGACTCAATGGAACTTTGGTTAAGAAGGTTCCCTAAGGTTAAAGTAGCAAAAATGTTTTCTTGAACTTAACTGGAATAAATAGCATTTTTCATATCTTACTGAAACACAGTTTAAACAGCCTAAATGTTTTCAAACTTTTTATGAATTACCCAAAATGTGCATTTTTTTTATATATAATTAAGTCAACTATGGCCAAAAGTTATCCTAGTGGGAATTCTGAACGTGGTATGGTAGGTTGCAGGTAACCGAGGCAAGATTTGGGAAACCCCACTATTAGCAAAGCGTCAACCTCACGTAATAGCTGATTAACAGTTTCTATAAATAGTTCTTGGAAAAGGTTCTGTGATTGTGCTGATCTTCAATGCCACGGATTGATTACCGTTTAATTTAGCTCACTGCAGTTAATGGCATTCTTATTATTGAAATTATTTGGATTGTTTTCTTCAAACAGCAATAGTAAACTGCTTGTGCAGCATAACCATGGAGAATTATTGATATGTTTTAGAAAATAACACATTAAAATGCCTGTGGGATGTTAACTCTTAAAGGGCAAATCCCAAATAATCTTCTGCAGACCAGTTATATGCATTGCAAGCATATAAATACGAGTCACTGCATATCTATCTGTTGGTACTCAGACAGCCTGTTCCACTAACTTCCTAAGGCAGAACTAAAGTCTCCATACCTAATTGTCCAATGGTCCTGCGTCTGCATCTTCTGAGTGTAAGTCCTCGGGCTCCTAGAAAACCAAAATTACTCTTATTGGGACTCTGAAGGCAACTTTTGATTAAAAAATAAGGTTATATCAGTATTTATATAAGATAAAGGGATTGTGGCAACCACACCCAGAGTCACACAAATGTATTAAGTCGTCTGGCCTCTTCACTGGCTGGTACAAGGACAGGAGGCTGTTATCCCACCACTTGGAGGACAACCCTACGAGTGCCGTATTTTCAGCTCAGTTTACAGTGTCGGAGTAGACAGCGAGCAAGCAGAGGATAAGCCTGCCTGCTCAGTTTTTTAAAGCGGGACTTTAGTTCTACTTTAAAACAAAGAGCTCAGATGAGAGGTCTGTCTGCTATCTGTCTGACTTTTTTGTAAAAAGAAATCAAGCATCCCCAGTGAAAAACTCACTTACAAGAAATGCCCCATACACACGAGCGGATTTTCCATTGGAAAAAACTTGGATGGTTTTTCCAACGGAATTCCGCTCAAGCATGCCTTGCATACACACGGTCACACAAAAGTTCTCTGAACTTTCGACCGCCAAGAACGCGTTGACATACAACACTGAGACGAGCCGAGAAAATGAAGTTCAATGCTTCCGAGCATGTGTCAAATTGTTTCCGAGAATGCGTAGGAATTTTGCGCGTCGGAGTTTGTACAGACGATCGCATTTTCGGATAGGAACTTTTTCCGACCGAAAAATTTAGAACCTGCTCTCAGTCTTTTGCTGGCGGGAATTCCCGCTAATAAAGGGTCTGGAGGATCTTAGTTATGAGGAAAGGTTGCGAGCGTTGAACTTATTCTCTCTGGAGAAGAGACACTTGAGAGGGGATATGATTTCAATTTACAAATACTGTACTGGTGACCCCACAATAGGGATAAAACTTTTTCGCAGAAGAGAGTTTAATAAGACTCGGGGCCACTCATTACAATTAGAAGAAAAGAGGTTTAACCTTAAACTACGTAGAGGGTTCTTTACTGTAAGAGCGGTAAGGATGTGGAATTCCCTTCCACAGGCGGTGGTCTCAGCGGGGAGCATTGATAGCTTCAAGAAACTATTAGATAATCACCTGAATGACCGCAACATACAGGGATATGTAATACTGACACATATTCACACACATAGGTTGGACTTGATGGACGTGTGTCTTTTTTCAACCTCACCTACTATGTAACTATGTAACTATGTAAAAGTCCGATGGAGCATACACACGGTCGCATTTTCCGACCAAAAGCTCTCATCAGTCTTTTGCTGGCTGAATTTCCAATCGTGTGTACGCGGCATAAGGCCTAAGTTTCGTTTAAAAAAAAAAAGCAGAAAGGACTGTACCTACATTCAGTGAGAAGTATTCTATGTGCTGGTGGCTGCTTTCTTACTTGAAATCCGAAATCCTCTGCCCCCATACCCCCCTTCCCCCAGCAGTAATCTATCAGTGCTGTGGGTGGATAATACAGCCACTGGACCTGTCATAAGCACTTGTTAAAACTGTGACTGCACCTGTCCTTTCCACCCTACTCCTCCATTCACAGAGGCTGTACTATAGCTTCTATCAATCAAGAGCACTCTATATATGAAAGAGGCAGACCTTCCATTCATACATTTGTCCCCCATTTATAAAGCAATTTTCATTGATGGATGTATACAGGTCTGCATGCTAAGTTCAGAGCATCTTACCTAAAAGATGTATTTAGTTACTTACAGTCTCTTTACTTTCATTTCTTGGATTCCTGTGGCATTGGTGAATTAGTTAGGATCTCAGGGGTACCCCCTGTGAACACAATGTCAGTGGTGACTTTCAGGAAGATCTCGTACCTAAAGGTTTTTATTTTAATTATTAAACAGAGTGTAATATTCTATGGTGCATGCACAAGATGGGATGTCTTAAGCATGTGCTGTAGGACATCACTCTCTAGAAAAAAAACCTTTAGGTACGAGTTCTCCCTGGAAGTCACTGGTGATATTGTGTTCACGGGGGGTACCTGTGAGGTCCAGGCTAAGTCACCAATGCCTTAGGAACCCAGGAAATTAAATTAGAGAAAATGTAAGTAACCAAATTTGTTTTTGCTATGTCAGTGAGCTTGCGGAAACAATACAGCAGGAGGATAGATACGTATTATTTATTTTATTATTTCTACTAAATATATTGCATTCATTTGGTTATATTTCTTAAAACGGGGGAGATTTGTCTTAATCTAAGGACAGAACCAGAAATGTCTGCAAATTTTGACTTAATAATAATCTTAGCTAATCACCTGGGCAGCAAATGAAATTTCTGGGGTCACTACAAAACGAACTGTATACAGAACACTTCTAAATGTTGGTATTATTGCAAGGAAGTGACATTTAAATCTTCTTGTAGTTTGAAAAAAATCCAGCTGGGTCCAAAATAAAAAGGAAAGGTATTTTTATTAACATTAAGCTGCAACTTTACTCCCCCCCCCCACCCCCCTTTCCAGCGATGCAAGGTTCACAAGCTCCCTCACTGGCTCCAACATCTTCCCCCATACTCCTTCCAGGTTTGGGAGCTTCAATCATTGTGATTGGCTACTTTGGGATGATGTAACTCCCTTTCATGCGTAGGAGTTCATACAGAACTGTCTAAATAGCATCATGGGCCCCTGATCAAAGTAAAGGACTGGGGCCCCTACCAGCCTGCCCCAATTTACACACCTGTTCCGAAGAATTAAAGTATAAATAGTTGATAGAATTAAGCATATATTTTCTAGTACTTTAAATAAAATAGATTTTAAACAGTAAGACTAATCAACAAAAAGAGTACAGAAGGGGGGGGGTGCAGAAGGGCAAAGCACAGAGGTACTCTGAAGGGCCCCTGGGGAGGCCCCAAGATAATCTTGCATTATGCACATGTGCCCATGCATTAAGACAGTTCATTCACTCATCCAGACAGATACAGAAATTGTAAAGAAGGTTGACAACAGGCAGGTAAGAATAATTTATTGCAGAAGAGATATAACACATATCTTTTCTGCAATAAAAAGTATGCCTGTTTGCACATTTTGAACTTTTATTTAAAGTTTCACTTCAAACTACATAAATTCTATCAAGCCAAGACAAAGTGGCAACTCCCTTAAAGCTGAAAAGAATATAAAGACAAATGTTTCCAAGGAATACAGCTCTGCATTCAGTATTTTTAAATGCAAGCAGTGTAATTACCTGGATTTGACCTGGTATCGGTCTCTTGCAGGTTATGTGCAACAGGGCTTGAGTGTCAAAAGAACAAGTAGTACAATTAGCCAATCAGCTCATGAGCTGAAAAGAAGCATGCTGATTGGAATACAGAGTGACAGAGACATAAGCTCATCACTGTGCTGCTTCTCTTTTCACTGTGCAGTCACAGTCTGGAGAAAGATCCAGAATGACCTGGGCACAGAGGAAGCGGGTGGAATAATGTTGGCCATCAGGACAATAAAATGGTAGAAAAAGTCTTCCAAAAGGAAAAAACAAAAAACAGTCCCTACAAGTTAATGTCATATGAAAGACTTAAAACGGATCCCTCTAGCGGCGCTCTGTCACCTCTGTCAGGAATTCCATCTTCACCTGGTCTTCCTTCCAGGTTTGCGGGCTAAATGGCTGAGCCGCAATGATGTCACTCCTGCACATGCACACAGGAGCCACGGCACAGAGCACTAAAGGGATGGCATACTCAGTATGCTGTCCCTTCAGAGCGCAGTGCACATGCGCTGGTGATGTCATAGGGTGCAGAAATAGTGAATATCTCCTAAACAGTTCTCGTTTAGAAGATATTCCTTGTGTCTACAGGTAAGCTTTTATTATAAGCTTACCTGTAGGTACAAGTCACCAAGCGGTGTTTACTGCTTTAAGTGGAAGAAAATATGTACTGCAGGGGAAATCTCTGGGTTGAAGGTGAAAATTGCAGCAAAAGCTACTCTTATTTTATCTTCAAACAGACCATTATTTTTTAGCTTGTTATTTGTGAGTTCTGCTATGTTGTACAAAAAATGATAATAATAATAATAAAAATAAATAAAAATACATGAGCCAGCAGAATGTTTCAAATCTGACACTTCCAGGTGTGGGATGCTTGTGTCCCTATTGCATGCTCTGTTATGTTACTAGTGTGTCCCTGTCATCTGCATTAAGGTAAAAAACCTTCTACGTGCTACACCCCCCCCCACACACATACACACACACACACACACACACACTTACCTGGGCCTAATCTCAATCCAGCGTTGTGCAGGAGAGCAGAGGCTCTCTTGGCTCTCTCCCTCCTCATTGGCTCAGAGACAGCAGCAGCAGCCATTGACTCCTGCTGCTGTCAATCACAGCCAGTAAGGAGAGACTGGGAGCAGAGCCAAGCCGTGCTCTGTGTGCCAATAGAGGAGGCACAAACGAATGCCCCCAGAACAAGGAGGGGAGGAGAAGGAGAAGCCAGGAGTGATGGCAGGGGAGGAGGATCAGTATTTACTCTGTGCAAAACCTGTTTTTTTCACAATGCAGGTATGTATAATATGTTTATTATTTTCATGAAAAAAAAAATTGAGCATTTACCATTATTTTAACCACTTGAAGTTTCCCCATTTTTTGCGATACGGCACTGCAATATTTTAACTGACCATTGTGTGGTCATTCAACACTGTACCTAAACAAAATGTTTGTCCTGATTTCCCCACAAATAGAGCTTTTATTTGGTGGTATTTACTGACCTCTGTGTTTTTTTTGTGCTTTAAACATGAAAAAAAAAAAACAATATCTTTTACTTTCTGCTATAAAACATATCCAATAAAAAAATTGAAAAAATCAAATTCCTTCATCAATTTGGATCAATATGTATTCTGCTACATGTTGTTGGTAAAAAACTCCCAATAAGCGTATATATTGATTGGTTTGTGCAAAGGTTATAGCATCTACAAACTATAGGATATTTTTATTTATTTATTTATTTTTCTTAGTAATGGCAAGGATCAGTGAATTATAGAAGGACTGCGATATTGAGGCGGACAGTCGGGACACTAATTGACACTTTTGATATCTTTTGGGGACCGGTGACACCAATATAGAGATCAGTGCTAAAAATATGCACTGTCACTGTACTATTGACACTGGGTGGGAAGGGGTTAACATCAGGGGTGATCAAAGGGTTAAATGTATGCCTTACTGTGTCGGAGAGATATCAGCAACTCCTTGATGAGCCTACAGTTACATAAGCAATAACTTGGTGGCACATAACAATTTTTTTTCTCTCTCTTTTTTGTCCTCTTTTCTTTCTTTATCCTTTGTTATTCTTACTTTTTACTTTCTTTCTGGTTTCTATTTTTGTTTTTTGTGAGGGTTTTTTGTCATGTTTTTTTTTTTGTTTTTTTTATCTTGTTTTTCCTAAAAGTATGTACAAAAATTGTTGGGGCTCTGCAATGTATCCCCACAAATGACATACATTTTTTATTGGTATTATATGAAATATTTCTGAGTAGATGGTCATTTTTTTTTTCTCCTTTTTGAAAAAGCACAGAGCCGAGTAGACGTAGTGGGTAAATGCAATAACTTTTCTATTTGATATATATTCGTTTCTGACGTGTAATGCATAAGGGCATCTTGAGAATCTGTGGATTTACTATGCATTGGGGTATATGAAAATCCATAGTTCTGTATTTTAGTCTTTCGCTTTAAATAAAGATTTAAAAAGAAAAAAAAAGAAAAAAAAGTGTGCCTGACCAGTGTTTTACTACTGTGGGAGAGGTGCTTGTACTAGGAGAAGGCATGGATCGGTGCCCTTGCTTAACCGCTTCAGCCCCGGAAGATTTTACCCCCTTCCTGACTAGAGCACTTTTTGGGATTTGGCACTGCGTCGCTTTAACTGACAATTGCACGGTCGTGCGACGTTGCACCCAATCAAAATTGACGTCCTTTTTTTCCCACAAATAGAGCTTTCTTTTGGTGGTATTTGATCACCTCTGCGGTTTTTATTTTTTGCGCTATAAACAAAAAAAGAGCGACAATTTTGAAAAAAACGCATTTTTTTTTACATTTTGCTATAATAAATATCCCCCAAAAATATATAAAAAAACATTTTTTTTCCTCACTTAAGGCGATATGTATTCTTCTACATATTTTTGTTAAAAAAAAAAATCGCAATAAGCGTATATTGATTGATTTGCGCAAAAGTTATAGCGTCTACAAAATAGGGGATAGTTTTATGGCATTTTAATTTTTTTTCGGCACTGTGACATTACAGCGGACACATCGGACACTTCTGGCACTATTTTGGGACCACTGCCATTTATACAGCGATCAGTGCTACGAAAATGCACTGCTTACTGTGTAAATGACGCTGGCAGTGAAGGGGTTGACCAGTAGGGGGCGATGAAGGGGTTAGATGTGTCCTAGGGAGTGATTCTAACTGTGGGGGGGGGTGGGCTTCAAGTCACATGACAGCGATCACTGCTTCCGATGACAGGGAGCCGTGATCTCTGTCATGACACAAGGCAGAACGGGGCAATGTCTTGCTTACATAAGCGCTTCCCCTTTCTGAGGCTCTGTGACACGATCGCTGGGAGACCAGCGGACATCGAGTCTGCCACTCCCGTGGGCACGGTCACGCTGTATGCGCGGGCACACGCGCACCTGCCATCCCCGGCTCTTAAAGGAGACGTACAGGTACGCCCATTTGCCCACCACTGCCATTGTGCCGACATATATCGGCATGCGGCGGTCAGCAAGTGGTTAGAAGAGACACAGAATCCAAGTCTTGTGTGGTGATAGAACGGCGATTTGCCTTGTTTACATAGGCAGACTGCTGTTCTGCGTGTGTACCAAAGCATCGACATCGAGTCCAACGTAACCGCACGCCCCAGACCTGGAAGTGCAGGATCACGTACTAGGTCCTGCGCAGGAGAGCCGCCTTGCTGCAGTATGTATACAGTATACGACTGGCAAACGGTTAATCATCATAAGAAACAATGCTGGCAGCTGTCAAATAAGAATTGGTTGCTGTAGTTTACTACATTTGTGCATCCCCATAGCTCTTTATACAGCAAGTTTGCGCCATGACCTGTTTACTTGTTCTCCTTCAATGTGAGTATTGAACGTTTACCCCTTATAGAAATATAAGCATTGAAAAATGGGAGACGTGTCCTCTAATCCTGTATTCAGCGGAACAAAACAACAATAGCTGAAGAATGTGCCATTGAAAGGCACTTTGAATGAAGGAAGCAAAGAGTTAACAGCAGAAGAAGACAATACCCACTGTGACCAGCAGGTCCCTGTGCAATCATCAGTGGAACTAGCTATTATAGCCAATTTGATAGCTAGAAAATGAACTCATTAGTGGTCTTTTATCAGTGGAAAAAAAAGTCTATTAAATCCGGATGTGTGAAGAAGCTGGATTCAAACTCATTTCCATCCCACTTGTGACCTGAACAAATCACAGAAATGCTACTCAAGGCACATGGGTCAGGCTTGACTGAAAAAAGACAAATTCACCACATGACACCGACACCAGGCTATTGTTCTGTATTTATTTTATTTGCATTTTAGTCAAGAAGCTCATGCAACTGATTTTAGTTTAAAGCGGCATTAAATCCAAAAACAAAAAATTTAATATATCGCAGCTTACCAGTCCTTAAATGTAAGGGTTGTATTAGGGCTCATACACACAGGGCGTTTTAAAAACACCAGCGCTAAAAAGACATTTTATTTTCGCATTTAGCCGTGTTTTTACATTAGTGTTGTAGCGTGTTTTTGGCGCTATCGTTTTTGCGCGCTTTCTCATTAAAAACACTCTTTATAATGTAAAAACGCCTAAAAACGCTTGACACATTTAGCTGTGTTTTTTGGCGTTTTTCATTTTTAAACTTGTAGACTTTGTTTCCTTTATTTTTCACCTGTTGATCCGGCCAGTAACTAGACATGTGCATGACGAAAAAATGTGTTTGTTTCATTTTGATTTGTTAATCTAGTTATTTTGTTTAGTTCAATTTGGTTGATTCATCCAATTCGTATTCGGGATTCGTATTTTGAATTTTCACATTTTTTTCGATTCGAAATGTTCAAATCGATAAATTTTCAAATCGGTCGAAACGAAAATGTTATATTGTTTTCGATTTGAATGCAGCAAAGTGAACAAACAAAAGAAAAATCTTCATCAAATGATTACAATGACTCTTTAAATCACCTTCGGCTTAACAAAAACAGCATTATTTCGAAATAGTACTCTAATAACACACACAGTCTTTGATTTCAGCAATATGTGTAGTTAGAATGCGACGGAAGTTTAATGTAAAACTTGATTCGAATTTCAGTCCGAATTTCCAAAATTCGGACGAATTTCGTGACGTTATTCGGAGCATTCGGTAAAATTTGTTTATATTGTAATTCGGGTATTCGGATATATCCGAATAACAAAATATTTGTCTGTATATTACTTTGGAACGAAACAAACCGCACATATCTATCAGTAACACACTTCTTGATTTAGGGAGTCTTTACTCTGGATGGAGGAGAAATGAAGACACCTTTAGGCTCCATGTACACAGGATGTTCAAAAAAGTCTTTCTGGACGTCGGATTGCTGGCAGGAAAATGCTGCTTTCAAAACGCACTTTAAACAGTGTTTTTTTAAACACGTTTATGCATGTTTTTGAGCGTTTTTGAGCGTTTTTGGTCTTTTTTTTAAATGACACCCAGCTTACATTCTGCTCTGCGGTGTAAAAAATGCTAAACACTGATAAAAGCACATTTATGAGCATTTATGCGCTTTTATGCTCGTTTTTTAGCATTCAGCATTTTTTTGTGGTCAGAAGAACTGCTCTTGAACGTGATTTTAGGGCGTTCAGACAACAGCCCATAAACTCCCGGCTGATAAACTTAAAAAAACATCCATGTGTGCATTGACACATAGGATAGCATACAAACTCCCAACAAACTCCCAAAAACTTCAGTTTATTAGCTTCAGTGTGCATGAGGCCTTAGACAGCAGCATTGTCAATCTGGGAGAGGGTAGTTTTAGATGAAAAAGCAGATTTTGATGCACTTGACTAACAAATTAAAGCTTTTTACAGGGATTGTAAACGATTGCCTTGTAAAACAAACCATTCAGTTTAAAACTGAAATGAAAGGCAAAACATTTGTGTATAGATATTAAAAAAAAAACATTATCAATACCTCTTTTCCCCTTGTTATATTGTTTTCGATTTGAATGCAGCAAAGTGAACAAACAAAAGAAAAATCTTCATCAAATGGTTACAATGACTCTTTAAATCACCTTCAGCTTAACAAAAACAGCATTATTTCAAAATAGTACTCTAATACCACACACAGTCTTTGATTTCAGCAATATGTGTAGTTAGAATTCGAGGGAAGTTTTAGATGAAATAGCAGATTTTGATGCACTTTAACAAATTAAAGCTTTTTACAGGGATTGTAAACGATTGCCTTGTAAAACAAGCCATTCAGTTTAAAACTGAATGGTTTGTTTTTCTAAATGATCACATTCCCTCTGTTCTCAGCTGCATAAGAGCGGAGGGAGGAGAAGCAGCAGCACATCGAGCCTCCCAATGAATGCCTGTGCGGGGGGGTGGGTGGGGGGGGGTGTCAGGACAAGTCTGATAATTGAAAGAGAGCAGGCTGAGTTCCCAGCAGAACTAGAGAACTGACCACGATGTGCTATCCTGCATAGCGTGCTCAGTTTTTATTCGGAAAGCAGAGGAACTGGCTGGATCACTAGGGATTTCACACAAAGGAAACAATGCAAAGAGAACAGGATACTTTCTCATACTAGTACATGGTACAGCAAGCACATATCAGGAATATGAAATGCTGGGGTAACAAACACTTAACGCAGTTCCAGTAACAGGTTTTTTTTTTTTATAAATAAATAACTTTTGACCATTGTTTTTTTTTTTAAAGTGTATATTTATTAAGATTTTCAAGAAAATGAACAAAGGTGTAGTTATGACATTTTTCAAAACAAATAAACCTCCAAGAAGGACAAAGACACAGGAAATCAGTTGTTGAACTTTCAAAAACAGGCCAGAGAAAATAATGGAAAAAGAACAAATTAATCAAGATAATGAAATAAATATAATAATGAGACATTCTGCTGTAAGAATTCGAGACCAAAGAGGTTGAATAAGCATAAATAAAGTAACCTATTAGGGTGTAGCAAGTGGGATACCATTCTCAGAATGATCCCAAGTTTCCCAGATTGTGGCAAATTGTGGTAGTGTTTGATTGACAGTTGCAGTGAGATATTCCATTCTGCTGATCTCAGAGATGATTTGGAGAAGTAGGGTATAGGAAGGGGGTTTCTCTGATAAGCAGCACAATAGAATAACCCAACGGGCAGCCAATAGGATATAGGAGATAAACTGTTTTACTGATTTTGTTTTTAACCCCGGAAAGGGAAGACTCAGTAGATAATGTAATGGGTCTAGTAACTATACATTCAGCAAGCTTTGGCGGTTAGACATCACTTTAGCCCAAAAAGGTTATATTAGGGAGCAATGCCCAAAAATCTGGAAAAGAGACCCAGTGTCAGTGCCACAACACCAACATAGTGGGGAGATAGATGAATCATAGCAATGGAGCACTTCAGGGGTTCTGTAACAAAACATTAATATCTTGGCAGTAGACTTTCTCTGCACCACACATCTGGATGATTTAGATATAGATGTCCAAATCCTATTCCAACAGGGTAAAGATATGGGTCTTAGTAAAAGTTGTGACCAATTGTGCATATAAGAATGGAGGTCTGTATCAAGTGGGGTAGCTTCATGTAAGATTTTGTAACTAGATGAGATTAAGTGGAGTTGATAAGGTCCCTGGGCACAAGTATATTCAAATATAGTGGGTTTATCTAGGGTACAGGATGGGGATAAAGAGGGGAAGAGATGTTGTATTTGGAGATACAAGTAATGCATTTGTTTGGGTATATTATATTTAGATTGTAATTCTCCAAAGGAAAGCAACTTGTGAAGTAACTGGATTTACGAAATAACGAAGCTGAAATAACGCGGCTCGTCATACGCCCATAAGAGACGCTATCTGGGATAAGAGGGTTAAAGAGGACATTTGTGAGAGGAGGGCATGGTAAAGAGAGAGTACTTCTTATAGGTACTTTGCCATACCTTCATAGTAAATATCATAGGTCTTAAGCACACAGAATTACTATGGAGGGACGGGGACCATACCAGAGAGCAGGGATGAACAGGATAAAGGTGCCCTGTTCAACTTCTGATCATCTATTGGGAGCGTATTGGCTTGACCAGGAGGCAATGGTACATAGGTGGGTAGCATAATAATACTTGATAATGTCAGGTACCCCCACAAGTATGAACATTTGACCATTGTAAGTATGCCTATCAGTGTTAAACGGTTTGTCACAACCCTCTAGCTGCCAATTTTGCCGAACAACTTAGTTTGAAAAAGAAAGTTGAAAAATAACAGACTTACTGGCTGGATCAACAGGTGAAAATAAAGGGGAAAAAGCCTCAAAAAAAGAAAACAAATGCAGCCACCGCATATGAGAACTGGTAAGCTGCAATATAATAAGTTTTTGTTTTTGGGTTTACCACCACTTTTAATTCCTTTCCTTCAAAGCTCTTTATTGTTCACAAACAGCTTTATTACGTAATTTGGCTTTTTAGGGGTTTTTTTCTTACTTTTTATTTCATTTCTTATTTTAATTTTCTCTAAGTCCACCCTTCTAAAACAGTAAGGGCCTTTTCACACAGGCAAACTTATCGCGTTCGCATGTTAATTCTTCAGGCAGACCCAATCAGACCATCCAGTCCCCTTTATGGAGCGCTGAGTGTCAATGGACACCTGTCGACATCTGATCTGATTCTATCTGCTAAAAACAGACGGAAATTTATTTATTTATTTATTTATTTATTTATTTATTTATTTCAGGTACTTATATAGCGCCATCAATTTACGCAGCGCTTTACATATATATTGTACATTCACATCAATCCCTACCCTCAAGGAGCTTACAATCTAAGGTCCCTAACTCACATTCATACATACTAGGGACAATTTAGACAGGATCCAATTAACCTACCAGCATGTCTTTGGAGTGTGGGAGGAAACCGGAGTACCCGGAGGAAACCCACGCAGGCACAGGGAGAACATGCAAACTCCAGGCAGGTAGTGTCGTGGTTGGGATTCTGTTCTAACATGAGCGGCGCACCCTATTGAAGTCTATGGGAGCCGGATAGGAAAAATCAAAAGTGCCATTTTGAAGGCTTGTATGTATTAATAAAAAAAAAAGTTTTTTAAGGAGCAGTCATTTTATGCTTAAAGTGTAACAATAAAAATGAAAAATTCCTTTAAATATTGTGTCTGGGGGGTCCCCTTAATGTGCCTGTAGAGTGGGGCATCTGTGGCATGCATAAAACATGCTGCAGCAAAAATTAAATTTCTAAAGAAAAAAGTCAAATCACATTTAAGGACCCACGGTTGCAATTGCCGCACTCAGCTATTGAATAAATCAAGAAAAAATGGTGTAGGGTCCTCCCCAGTCCATACCAGACCCTTAAGGATTAATATGGATTTGGAGGGGAATCTCACGCCAAAATGTAAAAATAAAAATGCGTAGGGTCTCCCCCAAAATCCAAACCAAACCCTTATCTGCATACAGCCTGGCAAGTCAGGAAAGGAGGGGGCACTCACTCGTCCTCCTGAACCATACCAGGTCACATGCCCTCAACATAGGGGGGCTGGGTGCTTTGCTCCCCCACCCCAAAGCACCTTGTCCCCATGTTGATGGGGACAAGGGTCTCTTCCCGACAACCCTGGGCTGTGGTTGTTGGGGTCTGCAGGTGAGGGGCTTATCGAAATCTGGAATCTCGCCCCTGGATCTCGCCCCCCCCCATGTGAATGGGTCAGATATGGAGTACCCCTACCCATTTACAAAAAAAGTGTCAAAAAGTAATAAACACAAGAGACAGTTTTTCCTTTATTAAAAAATAAAAAATAGTGCCCCTCAATGTAAATCCATCGTCAATCACGCTGCCCACCTGACCCGAAAAATATTTTTAAAAAATGCTCTCGCCTCCTGGGAGGCCTCCCGCTGAATGCCTACTCTGCACTTTGAAATAGAGTGAATAACTTGTGTGCTACTCTGTGTTTGAAAAGATTAGGTAAAAAAATGTGGATGAAATTATAAATAGGAAAATATTTTATTAAATACTAAATTCCATCTAGTGCTCGGTGGATAAAGCTGCCATTCCTAGTGTTACCACATACATAATCAGTAGTATTCACAAAATATGGAGTGGCGCTAAATCTGTTTCTATGTGAAACAAAAAATGAGCCCTCCAATAGACAAATAAGAAATAAAATAAAGGTATAAAATCTAGCATGCAAATAAACAAGTAGTAAATACTACTCAAAGTGACAACAATAAGTGGTATAGCCAGAGTCCAGTGCAAAAAACGTGAGTATCAAAATAGAAACCCAGTTCTTAGTAAAGTGCCACAATGTTGCTTCAGAATCCAGTAATATAGAATCAATCATGCAGTCTGGTGCTCACTCCAAGAGAACAAACACACTCCACCAATAAGTGCAATGGCAGCTCACCTTCATTTGAAAGGTAACAGGCATCAGATAAAACATTGGTCTCCATGAAGTGTCTGTCACTCAGTAGAAGATAGTAATCGATCATTTCACATGTGAAATAATAATTATAATCCTCATGGTCTAGTATAAACAACTGGGTTTATTAAAAAATGTAGAGACTTACAGTTAAAATCACTGCATCCAGCAAAATCTAGGACCAAGGGGTCACACACACAGGCTGAATGCTTGGGAATCCAAACTTCCAGTCTCGGCCGTGACCAGAAGGGACGTCACCCGGATCCTCCCAAGGCTCCTCCCAAGGCTTCCAGATTCCGATGAGGCCCCGCAGACCTCCACAATCACAGCCCAGGATTCTGGGGAAGAGAACCTTTTTCTTATCAACATGGGGACAAGGTGCTGGGGGGTTGACTACGCCATTTATTTTGTAATTTTTTTTCACTGGCACTTTTTTTTTATTGTTCATCTGACAGCTGATGACTCATTGATTGTTATGAACGCTGCAGCCAGCTTACCGGCCCCGCTCCTTCACAAAGCTTACAAAGCTTTGCCCAATCAGGGCGCAGAATTCACTGTGCAGTATTCAGTGCATTGCTGGGTGTTCATCGGGGAGAACACCCGGTGAACATCCTGCAAATTCGGGTGTTCAGCAAACGGCCAAATAGGCAAATGTTTGGCCTGAACTTATGCTTGGGCCGAACCATTCGCCTATCCCTAATTGTGATATCTGCATATTGTAAATCCACCAAGATCCAGTCCACTGCTTCCATCAGGGTTGAGGGCTCTAGAGAGGAGCACCGAGGCTGGATGCTGTGATGGTTTCAGCAATTAATGTAAAACCCTGCAGACCACCTTCAGCTGACATAATCCCACTGCATTGTGTGGATAACATCACTGGGTCTAAAATGAAAGATTTAATAAAAAATGAAAAGGTTGCATTAAACAATTTCATTGGCATGTTGATAAGGGGGGAGGGGAGAACCAGGGACAGCAAAATGTAAGCAGATTAAAATTCAGCTTTAATATAATGCATATACACATACTTCAATGCATTTGTAAGAAGGTGTTAGATTTGCATTAACATCAGTGTGATAAATGAGGCACTTTTTGTTAAACTGGGAAAAGAGAAAAACCACAAGACAGTAATGTACTTATGGCAGCGTGACACCGTACCCAAAACCATTACTTACAGACCATTTCCAATTCCAAAGGTCAAAGTCGTGTCAAACTATGAAGCCACTTAGCTTGGTATATGTACTTCATTGGGTTCGGCCTTGACTTTGAAACCACAGAACAGTTTCAAAATCATATACTATACGTAATTTAATTAGTAGCTGTGGTGCTGAAAACCACAAACCTATGCATAGAACACAAAAGTGATACAGTGCCATACAACTGTTTTTCTCTAACATACAAAAATGAAAAATACTTTTATAATATTTTTACAATATATACCTAGATAAGCATCAGGCCTTACAGTATAAGTGCTATGGGTGCTATGGGGGAAGGAGCACACTTCATATCTAAGGAGGCTATACAAAATGGAGAGTGGATACTGTTATCTGCTCTCTGCAGGACAGCTAGATTCCTTAACCACTTGAGTCCCAGAGCCATTTTTTCATGCAAAAACAGACCTTCTGTCTGTTTACATCCATTTTTAATCTGATCCGAAGAAAAATAGTAGGGCTTTGATCCATTCCAAAAAACGGACGTTGGTGGAAGCGGATGTAAATGGATGCTCATCCATTTACATCCATTTTTCCATAGAGATGCATCGATGTCCGTTTGTCATCCGTCAATGGATGGATGAAAAATGGACAAAGAGTCTGCATGTGTGAAAGGGGCCTAATTGTAAACCATAGTTGATTTGAATCTCGACCAGTTCAGCAGGGACAGGCCAAGATTCGAACCATCTATGGGCAGGCTGATTGTACAACAATCATGTAAGACTTTTACATACGATTATTGCCAGCATCTATAGCCGCTAGCTGTAATCACTGTGTTCTCCTGGCAGGGACATCTCCCCCACAGGAGAATACTGACTGTGCTGATGGGGGGAATAATGCGGTTTTCTTTCCTGCAACCCCTGGTCAAATCATCTATGGCCTGTTTGAGTTGTTGAGGATGAAATTCTTTCTGGAATTGATCCTGAAGATGACCAAAGCTCTATAGATAGCCTGAAGGATTTCCACACCTAAGCCTAAGTTGGCAAGTTGGGGAGGAATCATGGTCACTGGCCTTCTGGTACAGTGTATAGCACTAGCTTAGGAGAACTCTAGAGCCGCTGTCAATCATAGGGCTTGCAGGAAGAGCAGTGGAGTGTTTTGTGCTAAAGAGCTTTGCTGATGCCTCACACTTCAGCTCATAGAGCATTAATAGGTCACATTTGGCAAGAACACTCAGTAACATGCCACATTCTGAGAATGCACACATAAATGTGGCTCCAGGGAGATCCTGTACAGCGCTGAAAAAACCCTTAAAGGCTGATATGCATGGCACAATATTTTAATAGGGGATCTGGATGGAAATAAAGCCTCTACAGAAAAACACATTATCAGAGATGGATATAGATAAGGTATACTGCTTAGCAAAAAAAGGGCTAATAACACTTTAAATCCCCTTCTGTAACATGAACCTGTTACTTTGCCCAGAATGGGCAAAATCTAAGTTATAGTTCTGTGCCTACACCTGTTATATTGTTGACAAATGTTGCTTGGAAATACCTTACAAAACCTTTTCCTCTCTGTGATCACACTCCAGTGTTCTGTACTGGCAGAGCTGAGTAACAGCCACGCCCCTCAGCACAAGTGATCTCACACCTACACCCTGCACAACTTCCATAACAGGAGGTAAGGTTCTAAAAATGGAGGTTGTTGGTCTATCTGACTGCATATCTATTCTGTCACCTAAGTCAGTGGTTATCACCCCTGTCCTCAGGGCCCACTAACAGGCCAGGTTTGCAAGATAACTGAAATACATCACAGGTGATATCATTTGCTGCTCAGTGATTGCAGTATTCTAGTCTGCATCTCCCCAAGGTAATACATAAAACCTGGCCTGTTAGTGGGCCCTGAGGACAGGGTTCATGACCACTGACCTTAGTGGAACAGGACGTATTACTGGTGGCTTTGAAGCATTTTTTAAGACATTTTACAGATGTTGTACAAGTGTCTTTGCACACATATCAAGCTTCAGGTGTTTGTTTCCTGGGCTGGGTAAGGGAATTAAGTTCTATAGGAGGAGAGGAGTTCATCAGGCTTAAAAATCAAGAGCTTCCATTGAAGTCTAAGGTCTGAAGGACAAAAATGCCTGACTACGCTAAAAAATTAATATACTTTTTTGAGCTTAGGGTGTAGCGTTCAGGGTGAAGCATGTACAAGGACAATTACAAAGAATGAGATTCTGCATGTTGCACTGAGTCAAGCATAGGGAAACAAGCAGAAAAACTCTCAGGTGTGAATGTGCACTCATTGGGTTTTCATCTTGTAGCTAACATGGAAAGTGCTGATATTTTATCATCTTTACCTTAGTCTTACTGAAATCCTCTAGTATTTTTAGGCATGGTTTAGTTCCTTCTTGACAAGTAAAAATATATCTTTTATTTTATTTGAAGTTAGGAGGACCTTCAGATGATTTTCCATGCGCCATGGTAGGATGGTTTCTAATTTGTGCTAGGGTCCTCCCTCTGGCTTTCGGTTATACCTCGGTTTCTGTTTTCATAGAATATATACCAAAATAAATATCCACAAACAACATTTTATCTAAAATAACACACATCTGAGAAATACTTCCATGCTGGTAGCACTGCCTTGTAAAATTTAGTTCACATATGCATTTTATAGGAAGGGAATGTGGTCACCTAGCCCTTTCAGTAGGAAGCTGTCATTTTGAATTCCCGTATGCAGTGTACTTTGGATGCCACCAGCAATACGGAATAGCCTCGCAGCTAAGCCAGTCCAGCATGATTAAAGCAAACCAGTCTTTTTTGAAATGTCAACCATTATTACATAAAAATGTACAAAACATAAAACATAGCTGCCTTCCTCAATTATTGGATGGGTTTATCTATTTTTTAAGGATTGTAGAATGTTTACATATTTGCTTCTCTTGTTGTGTGCTAGAACGGAATGATTGGTACTGCTTTGGGTAAAATGTAAAAAAGCAGAGATTATTGTGTATTGTAAAGTGGGCCTTTTTAATTAACAATGAACAGTAAAGTACTCATATGCAGGGAATTTAAAGAGCTTCTTTGAAATAAAGATAGACTTCTTTCCGCTATTATTAATAGGGTTGCTGTTTTGTGTTTGGGAAAAGCTAAATGTGTCCAGAACATCACAAATTTGGCTTTAAAAAGCTAGAACTGATCATCTGTGTTTTTTTTAGCACAGTGAATGCTAAAAGCTACATAGTTTGCATAATTATATGCAGATATCACCAAATATGCAAAAATAATTACACTCCTGCTCCTGCTGCTGCCAGTCACAGCCAGTGAGCAAAGAGTGGGGGGGCAGGGCGGGGCTCAGGATCAAGCCCACATGAGTGCCCCATAGCAAGTGAGAGAAGGGGGAGGAGACAGGAGCGCTGGCAGGAGACACCAGAATGGAAGGATCAGGGTTGCTCTGTGCAAAACCATTCCACAGGTAAGTAAAGTAAGCAGGTAAGTATAACATGCTTGTTATATAAAAAGAAAAAGTTTACAATCACTTGAAATACTTCACATTCCAAGCTTCTAGGTCAGGGTGGCATTTTTAAAACTCTTATTTGTTAAAAATATGTAAAAAGTTTAATGTCCATAATCTGGGGACAGGTGCACAAGTAATGTTAGCCTATGTTTAGTCTATGTGCAACATCAATAATCATTTAGTGTTATTTTGTAAAGTGATTACGGTTACAATGTTGCAGCCCTATTTGTGAAAACGGCTGGCTTTGTTCTGTGATCCTACTCTAACAGCAAACGCAGTAAAACAATACAGTGAAATACATTTTTTCTAGTTGATCCCCAATTAGTACTTGTTAACACTAATTGATTTTCATTTTTTTTTTTTTTTTGTTTTTTGATGAATGTACTGTATTTACTTTTCTTCACAGTTGGCACCAAAATCTTTTACATGCACATATGCACAGATTAAAACATATTATTTTTTGTAAAGATTATCAGTCCAGCTCAGAGGTGGCTCTGTCCAAGTCAGTAGATTGCTTTAAAAAATGCCTGGATTCTTCCCTGAATGTACATAATATAACTGGAAACAGGGCTGCCATCAGGGGGGACAGCCCATACATGTGTAGGGGTCCCGGGCATCCCGAGCAGTGTTGCAGTGTAAAATGTCCATGACAGGAGAAGAGTGCCCCTTAAAAAAATATAGTTGTGCTGAGTCTACTAGCAGCGCTCACACAGCCTCCTACAGTTTTGCCCCTTCCCCTCCTCTCTGCGCCTTGTTTATTAGTTTCCCTGAGATGCCCAGGTCCCCATGCGCAGAGGTGATTGGCCAGAGCAGGTGACAGTCTTAGGAGTGTGACCGGATTGGGTGCCTGCCTCCTCAACCATCTGCGGCTCTGTGGGCCGGGCAGGGGAACATCAACAAGGCTGGCCAGCCAATGGGGAGTCTGGAAGAGAGTCCCATGTGTTCGCTATCAGGCCGGGGCAGCCATAGCAACTTAATAAAGGCTGTTTATTTTAATTGTGCACTGCAATAGAGGAAGGAGCGGACAAGTGGGCTCCTGGCTGCTCATAGCAAGAAGCCTTTCATTTTCAACTGTGCACTGCAGTAACAAAAGGAGCTCACAAGAGGACTGTTAGCTGCCCATAGCAACCTGCCAAACTCCATAGCAACCTACCAGAGGCCTTTCATTGTTCAACTGCACTGCAGTGTGAGGATGGTGTATGTAGAGGATGCTGAATATAGAACTTCAGCTTTTTCATAGCAACCAACCAGACTCCATAGCAACCAGCCGCAGTCTGTACAATAGCTGGCGTGTAGCGTGCTATCTGGACCCACCCCCTTTGCTGAGTCGGGCCAATAGGCTCCAGATGAGCGAGAGACTTGCAGCAGTGTGTTCGGAGAGAGTGAGGTGAACCTCAGGACCGAGGAGAGGAGGGACTGTACACTGAGGTATATCACCTGGATCAGGGCTTTACTGAGGGCACAGGAGGGATAGAAAGACAACAGAATGAGGACACTGTGAGAAGGGACCAACATCATAGCGGGAAGATGAGACTGGAGGAGGACATGGAATGGAGGAGGGGGAAGAGGACATGATGGGGAAGGGGAGGACATGTGATGGAGGATATGAAACTGGAGGAGGACATAGGATGAAGAAGGACATGGGATGGAACTAAGTAGGATGGCCAGTGGGCAGATTAAGTGGGATGGCCAGTGGGCATGCCCGGGGGAAAGTTGATGGTCACGCCCAGGGGGGGCCATGTATAAAGCTGTGTAAGGGGTCCCAAAATTTCTGATGGCTGCCCTGACTGAAAAATTACATTTACAGGTAAAGTTGATCCAGGGAATATCTGATTGCCTCTTAGGGGAATCAGGAAGGAATTTTTTCCCCCGGTGGAACAAATTTGATCATGCATTTTGTTTTTTTGTTTTTTAATGTCACTACTAAGACCAGAAAATAGGTGTCATCTCTACACTTTGTTTGTTTGTGCCTTGAGGCCTGGTTCACACTTGTGTGATTACAGATGCAATCTGAGTCACACAGTGTTGCATGACATTAGAAATCACATTATTCTCTATGGTGCCCACTCACATCAATGCAGTGCATTTTTGGAAAAGGGTCCTGTGCTATTTTGGTGTGACTGCAGTACGATTTTGGCCCCATTGACTTCAATAGAAATGCGCCAATAACACATGTTTTTGATGCATTTTTGCAGGTTGTTATGGTTCCTTAACAACCTGCATCCAGTCTCCTTCCCCTACCAAAAATGCAGTAGTATCAAAAGCACCTCAAAAACGCAACAAAGTCACACTACATAATCGCACTGAAAATCGGATCAAGTTGCAGCTGCAGTAGTGTGAACCTAGCCTTAAAATAAGTGGAAAATAAAATAACTGTTGAATAAATATATAGTCATAAAAAGGCTTGTTGGTTCTAAAAGAACAATATGAGTACCAATTTAGTTTCTGCCCAATCCATAGACAAATCATTAAAGTAATATTATAGTCTTATTCTTTTTTTTTTTTTTGTTTTGTTTAAAAATAACAAACATGTGTAGCAATACCCCCAAATAAGCTGCTTTTGTTTGTTCAGTCCGTAAATATTTCTGTGTAAGAATAACAGACAGTAACAATATATATTCAAGTAATCAACTAGAGAGCAATAACTGAGATTTAAGAGCAATATAGCTCTCAATCCTATATCCAAGCTGCTTTCAGGGGATTCCAAACCCGAGAATAACCCCAAGAGCAGAGGCACACTTAAATGGCAAATAAATCACAATATGACATCTTTACATAGGATTGGTTACCTTTACTCAGGTTGGCTCTATGAGTCCAGGCAGGAGGAGAGCAAAGGAGTGACCCCCTTTGTGTCAGGCCTCTCTCTTCTGTCCCGACACCACAGGTAGGGTTGCCACCTGTACGGTTTTCTCCCGGACAGTCCTGTTTTTGAATAATGTGTTTGGGTTTACTTCTGCCCCAGACCCGGACACATCATTCACACGGACTGCACCAAGAGTGACATGTCTCCCCTCTCCCTGACAGCAGCTTGGTTCAGCAGAGCAGAGCAGAGTGTCAGTGTATCAAAGCTCCTCCCCTTCTCCTCCTTCTCCATTCTGTACACACAGGGGGAGGAGGGGGGGAGCAGGGATGTGCTGATATCAGGTCTGTAGAAAGTTTTTATTATGCTCTGTAGATGGAGGAGGAAGGGGGAGAGAATGGCTGAAAAGGAAGACAAGGTAGAAAATATGTGGAGTGATCGAGGGGTTAGGAGGATATGTGCTGGGGGGGCTTTGGCAGGGGAAAGACAATGCTAGAATTGTGGATTGGATTTGAAATCTGGCAACCTCTCCTAGCGCTATCTCTCTTCCTTCCCAAAAGACCCCTCCAGTACATATCCTACCCCTCCCCCTTGCACTGGCCCTCTTCTCTCACAAAGCGCCCCCCCAGCACATATCTGACCCCCCCAAGTGCCCCCAGCACATGGCTGCATATGATGGGCACAGGGGCTGTATGATTGGCACAGTGGCTGCTAATGATGGGCACAGTGGCTGTATGATGGGCACAGAGGCTGCATATGATGAGCACAGTGACTGTATGATGGGCAAAGGTTGCATATGATGGGCACAGAGGCTATATGATTGGCACAGAGGCTGTATGATGGGCACAGGCTGCATATGATGGGCACAAAGGCTGCATATGATGGGCATAGGCTGCATATGATGGGCACAGAGGCTGCATATGATGGGCACAGTGGCTGCATATGATGGGCACAGAGGCTGCATTTTATGGGCACAGTGGCTGCATTTGATGGGCTTTGGCAGGGGAAAGACGATGCTAGAAGTGTGGATTGGATTTGAAATCTGGCAACCTCTCCTAGCACAATCTCTCTTCCTTCCCAAAGGACCCCTCCAGCACATATCCTACTCCTCCCCCTGGCACTGGCCCTCTTCTCTCACAAAGCACCCCCCAGCACATATCTGACCCCCCAAGTGCCCCAGCACATATGGGCACAGGCTGCACATGATGGGCACAGGGGCTGTATGATGGGCACAGTGACTGCATATGATGGGCACAGTGGCTGTATGATGGGCATGAAGGCTGCATATGATGAGCACAGTGCCTGTATGATGGGCACAGGCTGCATATGATGAGCACAGTGGCTGTATGATGGGCACAGGTTGCATATGATGGGTACAGAGGCTGTATGATTGGCACAGAGGCTGTTTGATGGGCACAGGCTGCATATGATGGGCACATAGGCTGCATATGATGGGCACAGAGGCTGCATATGATGGGCATAGGCTGCATATGATGGGCACAGAGGCTGCATATGATGGGCACAGTGGCTGCATATGATGGGCACAGAGGCTGAATTTTATGGGCACAGAGGCTGCATTTTATGGGCACAATGGGTGCATTTGATGGGCTTTGGCAAGGGAAAGACAATGCTAGAAGTGTGGATTGGATTTGAAATCTGGCAACCTCTCCTAGCACAATCTCTCTTCCTTCCCAAAGGACCCCTCCAGCACATATCCTACCCCTCCCCTGGCACTGGCCCTCTTCTCTCACAAAGCACCCCCCCAGCACATATTTGCCCCCCCCCCCAAGTGCCCCCAGCACTTATGGGCACAGGCTACATATGATGGGCACAGGGGCTGTATGATTGGCACAGTGACTGCATATGATGGGCACAGTGGCTGTATGATGGGCATGAAGGCTGCATATGATGAGCACAGTGGCTGTATGATGGGCATAGCCTGCATATGATGGGCACAAAGGCTGCATATGATGGGCATAGGCTGCATATGATGGGCACAGAGCCTGCATATGATCAGCACAGTGGCTGCATATGATGGGCACAGAGGCTGCATTTTATGGGCACAGTGGCTGCATTTGATGGGCACAATGGCTGTATTTGATTGGGTACAATGGCTGCATTTTATGGGGCACAATAGCTGCATTTTATGGGGCACAGTGAGGCTGCAATTGATGTTTTTTTTTCAGAATTTTTCAGTTTGTTTGCGCCCCCCAAAATTTTGGAGCACCAGCTGCCACTGCCCCAGCACATATCTAACTCTCCCCATCCCCCTGCTAGCACTAGCCTCTCCCCAAGACATATCTGACTCCTGTATTCCGGTCAGAACACTCACAATTCAGCCATGTGCACTGTTTGCTGCGCGAGCTATGCGCCACATTACTACTCTCTTTCAGGCAACCAAAAGTATCCCAGGTCTTTTACAATCTTATAGCCTATACCTCCCCGAAAAATGCCGCCGCTAAAGTGTTCGGGTTTGGCTTGAAGAAAAGCTGGCAACCCTAACCACAGGCCCAACTTTAAACACTTTATGCAAATCAACATGCAATGGCTTAACCTCCTAGATAAGCTGTCCCACACACCCACTGCATATACAGAGCCCTGAATATGCGTGTGCGGATCCGTATGGCACTAGTAGCTTCAGTCCTTTTGAAAAAAAGATAAAACTTTGTGTCTTCAGCTAGCCACTTTCGTTGGTGCACTTAAACCCCTGGATAGCAGGGCCAAACGACAAAACTGGCGCAGATTATCAAGTGAAGCAGGCAGGAGCTTTCTTGGCAAGATGAGAGGACAATGATGTCTGTATACAGTGTCTCAGAAATAGATAGCCTTATCCTTAATCCCTGTGACACTACAAGTGTCAGCAAGATGGCTGCCAGCAATGATGTCTGTATACAGTGTTCAATTCACTCCTTCTGTGGTGCAGTGTCCCTGTTTCCTGCAAATAGGCAAAAAGCCCCCTCACCCAATCCTGCGATCAAGGCCCAAACAAAGGTCCTGGAACAGCAGGCTCTCCTGGCGACCCGACTGGTCACCCCACACTGGAACGCTTCACCCAGGTGCACCTGGGATCTCCCTCTCTCAGGCTGGATGTCCTGACTGGTGATGGAGGCCTGAATTCAGGTCTGATCTCTTTCCCAGCCTTGAGCTGACTGAGAATAATCCCCTCAGGAAATTAAAATCAAGTTTTTACCTTCCTGCCAGCAGAGCATGCTGGTCTTGGTAGTTCCTGTCACTATACAAGGCTATGGGGCCACTCTGTGCTGGAGCTTCATATTCCAGAGCCCTTTTCAGCTGCATCCTGCAGCTTGTTAAAGTCCCTCTGATTGGCTCCTGTGACTGCTCCTTTAATTGGCTTTCTTCTACTTGCCAATAGGGACACAGGGAAGGCTGCAGAGTGAACAGCTCTGTGTGAGTCAGCACGCATTACATTAGATTCAGTCAGTCAGTGAAAGATGAAGAAGGAGGGGGGGAAGAAACTTTTCCCTGTCAGATTGTTAATGTAAATCTTTGGCTGCAGCACCCTCTACACATGTTATACTTACATGCTCTGTACAGTGGTTTTACACAGATCAGCCCAGATCCCCCTCTTCTCGGGTCCCTCGCTGACGCTCCTGGCCCCCCTTCCTCAAGCTTCTTGCTATGGGGGCACCCATGGAGGGGTATAGGGGCATCCATTTAGACACAGAGCCGTGGCTCAGCATTGCCCCCTCTCTCTTCTCATTGGCTCACTGACTTTGATTGACAGCAGTAGGGGCCAATGGCACCCACTGCTGTCTCTCAGCTAATCAGGAAGGAGAGCCCCAGACAGCCAAGGCTCCCGTCCAACATCGCTCGATCAAGATGGGGCACAGGTAAGTATTAGGGGGGCTGCTGCACACAGAAGGTGTTTTTATCTTAACCCCCTGGTGGTATTCCCGAGTCTGGCTCAGGGTGGATTTTCAATACCAAAAGCGGTAACCCCGAGCCAGACTCGAGATCACATCGCAGGCTCCATGTAGAGGTTACTTACCTTGTCCCCTGGATCCTGCAATGTCTCCCCGCTGTGATCTGCGAGCCGCCGTGTCTCGCTCAATTCACAGTGCCGAGCTCCGTTTCCTGCGAGCGTTGCGACGCATGTGGACGGAGTTCGGCGCCAAATTCAAAAAGATTACAGTATTGTATCAAATAATTACACATCCCCTTTGTCCCTAGTGATTTGTCCAGTGTCCTGCATGCAGTTTTATATTATAAATACTGTTCTTTCTGCCAGGAAACTGGAGATTGTCCATAGCAACCAAAAAATGTCCGTTTACGTCAAAAGTGCTTTTAGACCAGCTAGAAAACAGCAATAATAAATTAGAATCACTTGCAGAATTGAGCGATAGTGATTTGTGGGGAGATCCGTCATCAAACACTAAAAGTAACAAAAGTGACAATTCCGCAATTGAGCAAATTTCAGTGTTTTTGATTTGATTACATTATTGAATAATTATTATTATTATGTTATTATTTGTTATAATTATTTATAGTTATTTATTATATTATAATTTTTTATTTCATTTTTCAAACTTTATCATGCCCGGGATGTCTACTAGACTCTTGTTTGGACAGATTTAAGTGAGTTATTCCTAAGAATTACAGGCCTACAATATAAAACGCCAAATTTCCGTGCAAAATAATTGTACCGCTTTCAGCATCAAAAATCTGAAATAATCATACCGCCAGGGAGGTTAATGCATAGAATGCATTAAGATAAAACAAATCAAACTTCTGCCTTTAGAACCACTTTAAAATAATTCCTCTGGTTCATAATATCTTTTTTATTATATATGTATTCATTCTTGTTATTGTACTTTTTGCCCCATATGTCAGTCCTGTTCTACCTACTACAAGGTAATGTCCTATCCACAAGCTGCACAATCCTACTGCATGTGTGCTGGCTATGTATTACACTATTATTTACATGAAAGATATTATACATATTCTGTGTTGCACTGAGTATGCAGAGATTTATTGAAACAGCTTTTCCTATGATAAGATCAGCATTATCTCCAGTTGTTACAGTCAGTATCAGCCTGCACAAAGACAGCCCCATGGAAATGGAAATCTTGTATCATTCTGCTGTGATATAAGGTTGGCAAAGTTAGCAGGAATGTATCAAGGATGTACAGTAATACCATGCCTTCACAGTGCAAGAAACATATAAATCACCTGATGATAAACTGCCAGCAAAATATTAATATCTCACAGATAGGCATAATAAATACACGGCTTGGGATACTCCCATATCAGAGCGAGCCTCGATAATGACTTTCATCCTGATGATCTACGTTTGTCAGGAATTCTTTATTTAGATATATGGCTTATTTGATGATACAGAATATAAAGTCAGTGCTCTGTCTTCTGCCACCTTCGGAAATTGAACTATATGAATCTCAATAGATGACAATGAATTACATGCAGATTATTTATGGCAAACACTATATAGCTCCATGGCATGTGGAAAAGAATATGGAATTTTCTACTTATTGAACATTTCACCCTGCAGAAACAGAATTCTCATAGTTTAATGCCGCGTACACACGAGCAGAATGTCTGACAGAAAAAGTCCGATGGAAGCTTTTCTTCGTATGATTCGATCGTGTGTATGCCTCGTCGGACTTTTTTTTCAAAAATTCTGACTGACTTAGAAATGGAACATGTTTTAAATATTTCCAACGGAACCAATTCCTATAGAGAAAACCGATCGTCTGTATGCTGTCCTGACTTACCAAAAACAACGCATGCTCTGAAGCAAGTATGAGACGGAAGCTATTGGCTACTGGCTATTGCACTTCCTTCTTCTAGTCCCGTCGTACGGGCTGTACATCACCTCGTTCTGGACGGTCAGACTTTGGTGTAACCGCGTGTAGGCAAGACTGCTTGAGCGGAATTCCGACAGAGTTCCGTCGGAAGAAACCTTCGGAGTTTATTCCAACGGCAAAAACGGTCGTGTGTACAGGGCATAAGTTGTCTTTCAAGGGCTCAGCACACTGCAGCTCAAAGGAGCTCAAACAAGCAGCTCCTACAGGCTTTTGAGCTCTTATTTATTCTGCCTAGAAACGCCCCTCGATGTTCGCCAATATGTCTATGCATTCTATGGGGTCATGCACACTGCAGCTTAAAAAAAAAAAAAAAAAAGCTGCTTTTGCAGGCATATGAGCTTTTATTTCAGCTTGAAGAAGCTTCTACTTTTTGGGGCTCTTTGCATGTTTTTATTGAGCTTATTTGAACTCTTTTGAGATCCTTTGAGCTTCTTTTTTGAGCATAAGCATTTTTCTTTACAAACCCTCTCCTCAGCTAATTTTTCCTATTTTTTCGTGTTTTCAAGCTTCTTTGAGCTCTTTCATGCTTTTTCATGCTCTTCCATGCATGCTTGCACATTTTTGCACATTTTTGGGCACTTAGGTGTTTTTCTGCTCGAAAGCTCCTCTCAAAAATGTGAGTTTGGTGGGGGAGTTTTTGTGCATGTAAGAGCATATACCTGTAAATGCCTGAAAAAGCCATAGTGTGCATGAAAACATTGGCTAACATAGAGGGGAGTTTCCAGGCAGAAAAAATAAGAGCTCCAGAAAGCTCAAAAGCCTGTAGGAGCAGCTTTTTTGAGCTGCAGTGTGCATGACCCCTTTTGGCTTTTTCAGGCATTTTCAGGCATATGCTCCTACAGGCAGAAAAAAAAATGCACCAAACTCACATTTTTGAGAGGAGCTAGTGCCCCAAAGAGCTCAAAAGAGTTCAAAAGAGCACATAAAAGCTCAAAGAAGCTTCCATCTTGTTCCATGTTTTTGTTTTGTTTATACAGTGTTTAAGAAAATACTATCCAGGAGGGTTTGTGAAAAAAACCAAAAACACTTATGCTCAAAAAGGCTCAAAGAAGCTCAAAGGAGCTTGAAGAAGCGTGAAGAGGCTCAATAAAAATGTGCACAAGAGCACAGAAAAGCACATGCTTCTTCAAGCTAAAATAAAAGCTCAAATGCCTGTAAAAGCAGCTTTTTTTTGAGCTGCAGTGTGCATGAGCCCTAAAACAGTCATCACTTCACAAATATATGATTGTCAGAAAGCATTTGCTGTTAGATATGTTTTTCTAGTTTGGATAACTGCAAATGGAAAGAAATAAACAAGACACTATGATGGGGAGAATTCCTGACAGTTATACATTAGAGACAGTGGGGTTCATTCACTAAACGAGTAAAGGCTAAAATTCACTTTCCGAAATGTATGTTCACAAAGTGAATGTTAGTCAAAAAGGTGAAGCCGTATTTCCTTTAAACACCTTAGTATGTACTGGAAATCCCTTTTTAATTTGCCTCACACATGATTGAATACTTAATGAACACGGATTCATCCAATTTAAAGAAAAGATTATTTTTTTTAAAGTGAAATCTACTGTACACTTTGGAAAGTAATGAACATGTATCCCTGTACGTCAGCCTAATTTTAATATATTCTTGTATCCATGCAGCTAAAGGGCCATCAACTACTGACCCCATGTCAGAATACCCCCCCCCCCCCCACTTGCAAACCCTGGCCAACTACCATTCACCCTCATCAGCACAAATGAGACCAGTTATACAGCTCTTGTGGTATTTGCACTTAGAGATGGCCAATGCAATGCCGCGTACACACGAGCGGACTTCTCGTCCGCCTGAACTCCGAAGGACTTTTTGACAGTTCCAACGAAACGGACTTGCCTACACACGATCACACCAAAGTCCGATCATTTCGTGATCGTGATGACGTACGACCGGACTAGAATAAGGAAGTTCATAGCCAGTAGCCAATAGCTGCCTTTGCGTCCTTTTTGTCTGTTGGACTAGCATACAGACAAACTAATTTTTCGATCGGACTCAAGTCCGTCGGAAAGATTTGAAACGTGTTCTATTTCTAGGTCCCTCTGAATTTTCGACAGAAAAGGTCCGATGAAACCCACACATGATCGGAATGTCCGACGGAATTGTCCTGTCAGACCTTTTTTGCCAGACAGTCCGCTCGTGTGTACGCGGCATAAGGCTTTACAAGAGGGCTCCAGGCAAAGTAAAAAGCTTTAGTTACAAATAAATGATCTCAAGCACCTGTGTCCACTTTCTGGTAGCATGCATGTGTCACACTTCAAAGACATGTTGTGCCTATATCACGAAAAGCTCTTGTGTGTAATAATGTAATAGCATTAGTATACCACCCCTTACCAAGAAAATGCTCTAGCTGGTATTTTCTTGCTGCAAAAGGATTTGAATTCTTCAGGACAATTATTTCCATGGCTTACAGAAGATAAACACAACAGCTAATATTATTATAGTTTTCTTTGCATTAAAGTAGCAGGTTTTCTGATTAGTAGGTCCTTTATCTTACCACAGGAAGTAATGTCACCAGCACACCAGGATCTCCAAAATTGGGTCCAAAACTTTAATCAGCGATCACATAATTACTGCAGAAAGCGAAGTTTCGGAGCCACGCAGGACCCCTTCATCAGGCATGTGACGTCACAGGCCTGATGAAGGAGTCCTGCGTTGTTTCCGAAACGTTGCTTTCTGCTATAATTATGTGATTACTGATTAAAGTTTTGGACCCATTTTTGGAGATCCTGGTGTGCTGGTGACATTATTTCCTTTGACTATACACGGTTCAAGCCGTTGGTCGCTCCAGCACCCATTCTTGAATACAGCCATTTTTACAGGAATGTGTGCGTTGGGAATATTGTATTTGAAGTCTTTATCTTACCACCACCCCAGTCCAGTGGCCTAGCCCAGAGGACTATCTGGCTCTTACAAGTATGAGAGAACATGTGACACTCGTACAAATTTATTGTTCAGTGACTCAGTTACCTAATGCCAGGTCTGAGCAATATCATATGGGGTGGAAAGCAAAGATGGTGGTGGTATGTATATTTTAAAGTTAAAGCTGAATTGCTGGTAGATACGGCCAGATGTATTCTTTTTTGACACCTCCACCCCACCTTCAACATTTGCTTTGGACGTGCCCTCCCATTCCTTCCCTGACAAATATTCAACATAACATACATAATTATATACACAGTGGGTTGAACATTTGTTATCTGTATTGATCAATTGAATTACTATCATTGATAAGGAAACATGTCTGCAGAAACAATTAGTACTGTATTGACACAACCAGAAACACGTCTGTAGAGCCAAAGTCAATATCATATTAACACAACCAGAAATGTCTTCACAGTGACACAACCAGTACTGTACTGGAAAAAAGTTAAAGACAAAATGCCACTGCCCAAATAGGACATGTGCTCTCCCTGTGTTGCTACCCATGTGGTTCAGGTAGTAGGAAATCCAGCCTTATAGGTGGATATAAAAGACAAAAATGAATGCAGCTCTTTAGCTCATTAGGGCTCAACTCCAGGAATTAAAAAAAAAATCTACCTCTATAGTGGGGTAGATTGCTGCAATACCTACCTTATTCCTTGTTCCACCTGGTTTCCTACAGCGGTGAGACTGGTTCTCCACAGTTTCCTCTCTAAACCACTCCTAGCTGCAGTGGCACGCTTGCCCCCACCATGCACAATACAGGGCAAATAGCCCTGCATTGTACATAATAATGCTGGGGGACCAGCCACAGACCATAGCTTCAGAGAAAGGGTAAGTAATTCCACTTGTCTCTCTACCACTAGACATTGTGAGCAGTTAACCCTCAGGCTCGGTTCACACTAGCCTGACTCCAAAGTCGCGCAAATATTAGTGCAACTTTGGAATCTGACTTTGATGTGACTTTTTACACTCTGTGGCATTGAAGTCGCATCAAAGCCAGATCAAAGTAGTGCAGGAACCTTTTTCTAAAGTGGTACAGACTTGTGTAGTATCAGTTAGGACAGCTCTGATAGGGAGACATTGAATTTCACATGTCATCTGACTTGGGGTCTCACAAGTCGGATCCTATGTCGCATCAGTGTGAACTGAGCCTTAAAGTGGGACATGTGCAAGGGTAGATTTTTTTTTTCGAATTCTTAGATTAGTCCTTTAATAAACATTAATATTTACATGCAACCAGGTATAAGTACCTACATTTGACTTTACATGAGCCTCATGCAGTCCCTATATAGCAGAGCTCAGAACGGGAAAATGGAAGGTGTGCCACCTGCAAATGCGTTGGCATGTAACATGCTAAGTAAAGGAGTGAGTGAGAAGAGAGATGACCTCATTTGTCTGTTGCTGCTCATTCCCTGTCCAGTCTGGAGATATGGTATGGTTAAATGGCACAACTGGTGTCATCTGCCTGGCTGGACTGTGTGAAAGGGCTTTGTAAATCTCAGTACTAGATGGATGGAAACAGCTCCCTTATACATATATATTTCGCCTGTGTGTTCAGCTGTTTGTCTGGAGTTTTAAAACTTGAAATTCATTTTTGATATACTGTATTATTCAGATTGCAAAGGAACAGGTAATGAGGCCAGGGATAGAAAACCTGTAACCAATCAGAGTATTATAAAATGAAAAGAGACAGAGGGTTTTAAAGTCTCCTGTCGGGCCAATAAATATGAAATCCGGAGGTCTGAGCTGACCGCTCTAAATATCCAGTGTTGTTGAAGTGCCTGATCTTTACAGCAGGAATTCATTCCATTTTCTTCTATAGCAGCCTGAGCAACAGATCTCTCTCCGTGTGTTCTTGTACGCAGGGAAGCAGACCCCAGGTAATAGTTCATTTATGTTTTGGCACTGCTTCTCTTGCAGGCTTTTACTGCCAAACAAGGTGTCCAGCAGGTTTAAAAAGAAAGAGTGATATTCCCATTTGGCACCAAAGAGTTAACTTGATTGGGCAGACTGCCATGCCCTGGATGTACCACTGTGCCTGTACTGTTAGACTATAATAACTACCTGACACGAGTTCCTCCCCATCTATTCTGAATTAATAAGGATTATATGCAACAATAGTAAGAGTGAAGTACAGGATTGTTGGGGCTTTTTTTTTCACAAGGCTGTGCCATTGAAGATTTTTCTACAGCGCCTGTAGCAATCACTCATAATTATATGTGGCTTTCCTTATTTTAAATGTCCATTTTCACCTTATAATAATACAGATATGTCTATTTTATTTAAATAAAATGACAGGGGTTTAACTCTAAGGTTAGCCACAGAATCAACGCTCAACTCTAGGCAAGTAGCTAAACACATATCTGAAATACATATAAGGGAGCTGTTTGACCCGCTAACTGATTTTTATTTTGTCCAGCCGGTCCTTCCAGAGAGTTCAGTCAGGTTGATGACCTCATAGTTCTCTAATGCAAAAATCTAGGTCATCTCCCTGCCCCTAAGCTGTGACTGGACAGTGAAGGAGCAGCAGCCTGTTATTGAGGTCATCTCTCTCCTCTTTCCAGCTTGTTCCTTGTCAGCACTGCATGCAAGCACGGTATTGACCTAAATGGTACTTTACAGGAGATTATGAGAAGATGATATCAAAACAGACTCAGTTACTTACTTCAGTTGCATCTAACAATTTGAGCAGTAGCCTGCATATAACCCCTTCATTACCAAACATTTTCTTTTTTCTTCAATGCTGTAATAGTTTTTCTGACAATTGCTTTGACATGCAATAGTGTATCCAAATACATTTCATGTCATTTTCTGAGCCAGATAGAGCTTTCTTTTGATGGTATTTGAGAACTACTAGGTTTATTATTTTCTAATTATATAAAAGAAAACAGGCAAACACTTTAAAAAAAATAATAAATTATGACTGCCTATTGCAACCGACACGTTTCAGGTCAAGCATTTCTTCAGGGGTATTGCGATGGAGATACATGAATTCAAACTTCCACCTAAGATGATCTAGGTCGCATATGGGTGTGTTGATAATAAAAAGGAAAGTGAAATTTTATCTCTGCCAGGATGGAGGAGTCAGTAAAGCGTCACCGCCACAGGGCCCCAAACAGTCCCCACAGAGGTTCCCCACAAACAAAGCTGCAGGTATCTGGACTCCAAAGGGTTTGATTATTTCTTTTCTTGTCGAGAGTGGGTAACTTGAGTGTTGCCCCCCCCGGACATAGCATAGGCCTACCGACTCCTCCATCCTGGCAGAGATAAAATTTCACTTTCCTTTTTATTATCAACACGCACATATACTACCTTGATCATCTTAGGTGAAAGTTTGAATACAGGTATCTCCATAGCAATACCCCTGAAAAAAAGGACCAACCTAAAACGTGTCGGGTAGAGTGGAGACATCAGGATTCTATATGTGTATATTTCAACAAGATGGTTGTAAATTGAGCTTTGAATTTTAGTATGTACATGTTTTTTCAAATTTGGAACTCTTTTAATGTGAATTAATAAACATATTTTTTTTAACTAATGAATTTGGTGTCCTAGTTGCCTAAAAAGTCCCACCTATCAATGGGGGTTGCTGTTTTTTTCTATAATTACCTGGGATGTTGGTATCAGACACCTGGTTTTGGAATAGTGGGGATACTTTGTAGACTTCCAGCAAAGGTAGTAAGTCAACATTAAGTGGCTTCAAACATGCTTGGGACAAACATAGATCTATATTCATTAAAAAAAAGTAAAAAAAAAAAAATGGTCAGATTTGATGGACAACTTCTTGGTCTTTTTTCCTTCTGTCATTTTTCTATGTTTCTTCGTTTCTAATATGCCCCCTTGCTGGTCATTGTACCACCCTTTCATTGGTGGTCAGTGGGAGCAGTGTTACTTACAGTTGCAAATCAGTGTAGAAGTGACCAGCGGTAAAGGAAGAGGATGGGGAGGGTTTGTTGACATTTTTGTTTACAATTGTGATTAATGTGATTTGTTCATAGCGATCACAAGCTGCAGAACCACTTTGACTGGCTCTGTTCATATCGCCTGTGGTGTGGCATTGTGCATGTGTATGAAAAATGCATGGACATTTCTACTGTACATAGTATTGTTTGGGTTGTGAGAGCAATGCAATGGTATCTTCAGGGTATACCCACATTAAAGAAGAACTTCACCCATTCCCATTAAATTCATTAACACTATGCCATCTGCTTTTGATTCACTTTTATCCCAAAAAAAAAACCTACTCAAATACCCATTGAATCCTGCCTTGTGCTTTTCTCCATAGCCACTTTTCTGCTGCGCAAACAGTCCCTGCTCAACAATTTTTGTTTTCTTCATCATCAGGAACTGCCACCTGTCTCTGGCGACCAGAAGAATTTTGTTGAGCTGCGGGGAAGCCAGTGCCCTGGGGAACCCATGACATTAGTACCCCAGGAGGCCTTAGGAAGAGGCTACTTGCCTAGACAGGAATGGAGGAGGGGGGAGTTGAATGAAAAATATGAAAAAAAGATAAATTAAACAAATTTAAAAAAACTGACCAATTAGAATGCAGCAGAGTGAGTTTTTTGTCCACTTTAAGGTCATTTGTGTATCCAGGCCTGATTGAGCAAAAGTGCCGGCCCAACCCTAAAATATGTATAGAGGAAAAGCAATATGTAATGTAATGTTTCGATTATTTCCCAAGTATGACAAAATTACAACATTGGTTTATTTTCCTAAAGATCGCTCAGATGGTGTTGGGTAATAGAAAAAAAAAAACTTGTGTTCCCATCCACCTAAAGACCTAGATGTGGTTGAATGGTAGATGAGCTGAGAATTTATGGGGCCTCAAAGAACAGGGATTAATACCTCAAATGGCATTTAGCTGTAAGTTGGGGGATTGTTGCAGTATTTCCATTCATGGCACAAAAGAGCAAAATCAATTTAATATGTATAACCACTATTACTAATGTGCATTGCAAATTGTCAAATTGCAAATTCTAAACTATGATATTAATGATATGTCCTAAAAAAAAGTTGTAACTTAGAATCATACTCTGTGCTGGAGTGTTTCTAATATTAGAGACATTTTTATTTTAGATTCCTGACTGCTGATGTGATTGTACTGTGGCCCTAGGAGGTAGCGATTCTGAATACACAGTCTTTCAGGAGTTGAGTTTGACAGGTTGGTTGTCACATGCCAACTCTTATATGTCATCACATTTAAAACTGGGAACAAATTATTCATCTGCTGATATAACATAAAGGAAGTTGATAGGACAAAAAAAGTACTTTTGTTCAAATTATAGTTTCAAAGATAAGAGGTTCACATTTCACAGGAAACTGCAAACTACTTGACACCAAAGGCGTAAACTAAAAATAGGGGGTTATTTACGAAAGACAACTCCACTTTGCACTAAAAGTGCACTTGGAAGTGCAGTTACTCTAAATCTAAGGGGTAGATCTGAAATGAGTTGAAGCTCTGCGGATTTTATCATTCAATCATGTGCAAGCTAAAATTCTGTTTTTTATTTTCCTTTCATGTCCCTCTCGAATCTACAGCGATTTTACTTCCAAGTTCACTTTCAGTGCACTTTCAAGTGCACTTGCAATGCAAAGTAGATTTGCCTTTAGTAAATAACCCCCATAGTGTATATATTTTGAGAAGTTTGAAGGTTATACATCCTTAGAAAATTTAGACTGGTAATTTTAAAGACTGAGTTGATGTAATATTTAAAATAGTAACATGAATCTCCAAGGAGCAAGTAAAACCAATCTGTGAACTATTAAGGGATGGCTATAGTTATTTACCTATGACAAGCTTAACATCTCCCTTACCCTTCACAGCCTACTTAAACACTCAGCAGGTGATCTGGTGCAGGAGCCATGGACTACACCAGGCGAGGTTGCACTCCCATTTTTTTCTGCGGGTACTGAACATGCACCTCCTATTCTTTGTAATCCTGCGGGTATAATTGAGAAAAAGGCGCCACTACTCAAAATACCGCCACTGCGCCTCTGGATAGATACAGAGTATGTGGAAGCTACCACTTAAAAGGATAAAATATAAAAGCTGAATTTTAACTACTGGTCAATCTGGGATAATGACACAAAGTCAAAATAAATGTTTGTGCACAAGGAGTATTAAATCCCCTAAAGTGACATGTGACTCACAATTTACAAATGAGAATATAACTGACATGTGCTAAAATATAATAAACGCTAAAGCACTAAATTGACAAATAGCACTAAACACTCTGTGACAAGTGAAGTGATATGATATAGCTAGTGAAGCTACAAATAAATAAATAAATAATTTTTTTTTCCAAAATATAAAAAATAAAGTCCATAAAATATTGAAGAGGATCTATAGTCGATGTGAAGATCTCTTAATCCATTCACCATGAGAATCTCATGAGTAAGTCCTTGTGACGAAACATGTCGGGGGGCGTGGCTGTACGGCAATCAACATCATTGAGGCAGGACGTTGCTTGACACACCAGCAAGTTGACGAGCAGGTTTAGATCCAGGACCAAGGGAGGGGTGAGATTCAACCTTATGCCTGCACAACTTGGGTCCGCCGTGGCTGTTTTATCCGCTGCTCTGGAGGCTTTGAAAGGCTTACCTTAGTCACTTTTGCTGTCTTTTAACTTGTACCATGTGAGTTTAAATCTTGAAGGCTGTTTAGTGTTTTCATTAAAGCTTTGTTTACGGTATTACACTATTGGTACACTTTTTTATTTACATGACATGTGGAGATTATATGAGATGCACAGCTGGAGTTCGGATGCTTGCTCTAAAACCCTATCCATGTGGTTTAAATGCGCTTTAGCCTAACATGAGAATGTAGGCATTGGAATTCGGTGAGTGCGTTTCTTTAGGGGAGTGGAATCATAGACACAGTGGTGTGGTGAATGGATTAAGAGATCTTCACATCGACTATAGATCCTCTTCAATATTTTGTGGACTTTATTTTTTATATTTTGGAAAAAAACATTTTTATTTTTTTATTTTTTGTAGCTTCACTAGCTATATCATATCACGTCACTTGTCACAGGGTGTTTAGTGCTATTTGTCAATTTAGTGCTTTAGCATTTATTATATTTTAGCACATGTCAGTTATATTCTCATTTGTAAATTGTGAGTCACATGTCACTTAAGGGGATTTAATACTCCTTGTGCACAAACATTTAGCACCGCTATTTTGACTTTGTGTCATTATCCCAGATTGACCAGTAGTTAAAATTCAGCTTTTATACCTCCTATTCTTTACAGGCCCTAATGAAAAAGCCAGCTCCAAGCAAGTTTTCAAATTAACCACTTTTCCATTAGGACCTATGAAGCCTAGGTCATGCATGTGCAGTAACACAGAAGACAGAAGGACAGATGCGTCACCCGTACCAGCATGATCTGAGTCAAGTACATGAAGGTTAACTAGAATGGGAAACCCAATGGAGGTTCATATTGCCATATGATCCAATGGTGTTGACCTGGCTTCTGATCCAGTGTGTATAAGGGTAAGGGGTAAGGGTAGGTAAGACTGCGTGTAATGTTTTAGAACTAGATCAAGGATATGCGGAAGATAAGATTATATTTGGGCATCCCAGTCTGTAAATGAATGCCAGGCAGGAAACTAAAGCCTTCCACATAGATTTTAGGGTAAAGCAAATGGTTCACTTTAATGTCAGTCTCTCTGTTCTTCCACCTGCCCCCCAGGAAAAAAGTGCCATATCTGGTGCCATATCTGGTAATTCCAGCTTTGAGGAGAATGTGACTTGCTCCCCTTCCTCCCATGTGACAGTGGTGGGGCCTGGCAAAAGGGTGTCCAAGCACCTAGGGTTGTCACATGGAGGCAGGAGGAACATCTTCAGTCCTCTATCAGCTACAAATCACAGCATGGATGTTACGCTGCTTCTCATTGATCCCTTTTTTTAAATTTGTAAGTTGTAAGACTTCAGGAACTTAATATGTACAGTCTGGAGGAAAGAAGGGAAAGTGGAGACATGATTGAAACCTTTACATCAAATACATCAAGGGGTGAATAAGGTTCAGACAGGAAGGTGGTCTTTTCAATATGAAACCAAAATCAAGAACCAAAATCAAGAACACGGGGACATGACCTCAAACTAACTTGAAGAAAGTTCAAAACTAATCTTAGAAAGTATTATTTTGCTGAAAGTGTGGTTGATGATTGGAATAAACTACCAATAGAGGTAGTGAGACAGTCAACAGTAAACGGCTTCAAACATGCTCAGGATAAACATAAATCTATAGTCTATAAATCTATAGTCAGACAACGAGGTATGGAAAAAAAAAGAAGAAAAACCCCCATGAAAAAAACAAAAAACAAACAAACAATTAACCCCCCCAAACAAAAATAGGCAGACTCGATGGACCACTTTTCTATGTTTCTTTGTTTCTAAGGCTTGGGAGTCAATGGAAGGTAACTGTGCTGCAGGGATCAGCATTAAAGTAATCCTGTTGACCTGTGCTGCATGGACAAGTCACAGATTCTTATGCCGCGTACACACAACAGGTTTTGCCGTTGCAATAAACTCCGAAGGTTTCTCCAACGGAATTCTGACGGAATTCCGCTCAAGCTGTCTTGCATACACACGGTCACCCCAAAGTCCGACCGTCAAGAACGCGGTGACGTACAACACATACAACGGGACTAGAAAAAGGAAGTTCAATAGCCAGTAGTCAATAGCTTCTGTCTCGTACTTGCGTCAGAGCATGTGTCGTTTTTGGTACGTCGGAACAGCATACAGACGAGCGGTTTTCCCGATAGAAATTGGTTCCGTCGGAAAAATTTAGAACATGTTCTCTTTCCAGGTCCGTCAGAATTTTCAACGTAAAAAGTCCGATAGGGCATACACACGATCGGAATATACAATGAAAAGATCCCGTCTGACTTTTTTTGTCGGAAATTACACTCGTGTGTACGCGGCTTTATAGTAGTATTAAAGTCTAAAGTTTTTTTACCTTAATGCATACTTCCCAAATTTTGGGGATAGAAATGAGGGACACCTATTAGCAAAAGTATGTAGAGATAGGATGTGCTCCCTGCCATGCCCCCTTAAAATGAGAATTACACAAAAAAAAGACACTTTTTGAAAGATAAATAGTGCATTTTATATACAACTATATAGATCAGACCAAAATGAGGGACAAATGAGGAGGAAAGAGGGATAGAGGGATATTGTTCCAAATCAGGGACCCTCCCTCGTTATGTTAATGTATTCTCTACCTCCTTATTTCTTCTATTCCTCACTGTCCATAAACACTTACCTGGCTCCTCCGCCTGCGTCATCGTCACTCCCCTTCCTTTCTGGCTTCACAGGAATGAATAACTGAGGGCACAGAGCTATAGGCTCCTGCTACTGTCAATAAAACTCCTGGTTGGAGGGAGTGGGGCCATGACTTTCCAGCGCTGTGTCTGTCTATGGATCCAATGGGAGCACACATGCATGAGTCCTTGCTACTCAAGGCACCCAAAAGAAGGGGAAGAGCCTACAATGCCACTGGGGACTGCTAGAAGAGGACACAAGTTACAGTTCTGTGCAATAATGTTGCACAGAGGCAGTATTACCTTTTTATTTATATATTTATTTTTATAAAAATTAACTTTAATGTTACATTTAGGCAGCAACAGAAATTTGTTTGTACAACTTCTGTGCAATCTCCTTTTGGTTTACCAATAATTAGAGCATTTTAAACTTTATTTACTTAAAGAAGTTCTTTAGCCAAGTTTCCAAAATTAAAAGTTAGCAGCTACAAAAACTGTAGCTGTTGACTTTTACTAAACAGACACTCACCTGTCCAGAGATACAGCATCATCCCCACGCAGATCAGTTCTTTGCCGGTCTTCAGGTCCCGACTCCCCAGCATTGGCATGTTAACTGTGGGAATCCAATTGTGACTACTTGTGGCTTCACAGTCGACTTCCAACTGCACATTTATGAGTCGCACTGTGCACTGTGAATGGTCCTGCAGCCCTGGGATCTGTGAAGTGTTCCAGTAGGTTGCAGGTGGGGGGTGCTGAATTTCCGCTGGGATTTCCAATCCCAGTATCCCAGTAGAAGTAGGAGCAGGTACCTGTCAAAGCTAGATACTCACCCCCCCCCCCACCAAAAAAAAAATAAAGAAAATTCCAAATATGGAAAGGGGGGGAAGTTGGGTGGTGGTTAGATGGAGGAAGAGCTGAACTTCCCCTTCCACTTTAATGCCAAAATTGCCGACTTCATTAATGTCCACATTGTAGTTTTCAATCCCTTTTCATCTCCGTGTATTCCAGCAACCCCTGATTATTCTACATAATAAAATAAAAAATTTAAAAAAAGCCCAACAGTGGATTAGTGAAACCTCATATTGGTCACTGTAGGTGTGCAAACCCAGACATTCAAGAGCATAGATCTTACTAATGTAGTCAATGTGATATATTAAAAATCTCAGGTATTATAACTCTCCAGTATCTACCAAAAACCAAATTATCAATTTTGGGTGAACTGGACCTTAAAAGTGTGTTTTCCTGTGGGGGCCACTGAAAAAAGCGGAATTTCCACAAAGTTTGAAAAACATTAACTGCTCAATGTGTACTACAGCCTTTATTCTATAATCTATTTTTTCATGATATAAGTTCAACAGGGATATTCTTGGCCACCAGAGTGCGCTCCTGTGAAACTATGTATAAAATAAAGTAATAAAAATATGATACATCAACTATATTAAAATGTGAAATGTGCCAGCTTTTGCATTTTACCATTATAATTTAAAATGAATGCTTACTGATAATAGATGATATTTTTAGTTTAACATAAAGTAGCGCTGACAGAATACAGATTGATAAACGTGACCTACTTCATCGCCAGTTTGCTTCTAATAATTTTGATACAGTGTCATTTAGTTCCATCTCCCATCTTTATGGAACTGCTTTTTTAATATATCTCTTGCAGCTGGAAATGCTGGCCCAGTGATCCCTCCGGAGCTCTTGCTGAGTTCTGCTCAGTGCATTGGATGATATTTTACAGTGCGATACAGCTGACAGATTGCTCTGAGCCCCAACAATAGACACTAAAGGCATTACTTACATAATTTGGCCCGACACAATCTACTTGGAGTCTCTTGATCTGCAATCTCAGAGTTCAAAACAACCACAACTCACTTCATGTTTATTCATTATGAGATCATCAGACCTTCACACTCCACTTTATGGTTTTGCCTTTGGTTGCTCAAAGATGCTTCAGCTCTTTCATTTGATGTCTTGTTTGAGAAACAAACTCAGAATCAGAAATACTCTTTTAAAACTTTCAACCTTGAAGAACCTAATAAATGCAGAATATTGAAGCAGACTGATTTATTAAAGCAGCACCAAGAGATATGCAAAGTAGGGAAACCAATCAGATTTGATCTTTGAAGCAGGCCTTCACTCACCTTTTAGTCATGTCATAACCCCATAACCCCCTCTCACTTTTTCACATTGTTTTAGTTTTTTTTTTTTCTTTTTGGGTACTAAGTACACATCCCAGGAGGCTTCGAGACACTCTCCTCTAGTCGGGCATCTCACATATGTGCAGTCAGGGACTTCCTGTGACTGATCAGGAAGACACAGATGGCTCCTGAATTCAAGATGGTGGTGCAAGACCAAAGACAGTACTGAAGAGTTTTTGGACCGGTATGTATGTTTTTTTAAAAGTCAGCAACTACGGTACTTGTAGTTCCGTATTTTAAAGGTTCCTTTAAAATATTTTTTTATACATGTGAAGACTCATTCACATGGAGCCCCTCTGCTCTGTTCAGCAAGAGATCTGTGAGCGGATCCCATGCTTAATTGTAGGTGAACAGGACAGATGTCAGTTTTTTGACATTCATGCCCGTTCAGTTTGTGTCTGGGGGACACAGCAGACCAGTCTGTTTACATCAGCCTGCCCATAGAGCTGCATGGAGCTCTGCAAAAAGCATGGCACGTGTGAAATAAATATAATGGCCCCACTCCCTCCAATAATACTTTTTTTTATAATATATATACTGTATATATATATATATATATATATATATATATATATATATATATATATATAAAAGCCAGTATGGTGGCCTGAATTTATGGGAGGAGCCGGAGGGGTATTTAAGCAGCCCACGCACCGGTATGCCTTGTTGATCCAGGTACTTGATACTACATGTCACTAGGCCGACTCTTCCCAGCTTACTTTGTGTTCGTGAGTCTGTACGTTCGATTACAAGTGTGTTGTAGCTTCTCCGTTCGTGGTCTTTTTCGGCGGTTCTCGCTCACTGTTGCAGGTTGAATTCGAACCTTTTTCGTATCAAACACTATGTTGCGATTTGTTATGTTTCCTATCCCACATCCCTTTCGTACTTATCTGTCTCCAAGTCGTTGTCAGTCGTGTCCTGACATCATTCAGCACAGGAATAGTAGATTCGTAGGTTCCCTCTGCCTTGTTTGTCATCCCATCAACAAACATACGATTCGTCTATAGATCCAAGTCTCCAAGTCGCTGTCTGTTGTTGTCCGATATCACTCGACACAGGCTTTGCTGGTTATAGGATTCACATGGGGTTGCCGTCTCATCCATTTGGAGATGAGCATGTAATGGTTGCACTGGTTCTGTGGCTAAATAAGTTGGTAATTGCACTCACTTGGTGCCTTGTCTGTATTTTGATTAGCCTCGGGGGCTGGGTGGTTGGTTTGTGTTCGGTTTCGGAGGAGGGGGTGGCACCCTAACACTCTACGTCGGCCTGATCCGAAAACCCGGTCTCGTCGGCAACATAGTATTTCGTATCCTTTTCACGACACAATTTGGCAACTCACGTTTTCTTGTCTGACGTTTCTCCCTTAGGTCAGTCGTGTTTAGGTTGTTCCATCCTGCACAAGGTTGGATGTGCTTTCTACAAAAAAAAAAAAAGACGAACAGAAAAAGAAAAAAAAGAAGAAAAAAATAATATATATATAAATTTAATATGTTCTTCCAACAGGCAATGTGCTTCTACAACACGGCCTCCCCCATAAGGGGGTGCTCTCAGTTGCTGCTCATACCACTCATTACCCGTTTACAGGCACCACAACTTCTGCTACACGGCCCCCCCCTCGAGGTCCCTGCCACAAGCTCTTAGTCGCCACTTATACCACTCCTTTACCCGTCCACACTTGCAACTCATGCGACTTCTGAGGTCACAGACGCCGACATACTTCAGCATGCCTCTTTTTAGTGTCAGCACATTTATTTACGTCACTCGGTCACCATGGCCTTGGTTATCCCCATACATGTTCCATTTTTCGCTACTACTTGTTTTTTGCCTCCCTTTTAGGCTACTTTCTTGTAACACGCATTGCAAGCTTGACTCTAGTGGCACTCAACCCAGCCACTGATGTTTTCTTGTCTGCCATTTCTCCATTAGGTCAGTCAAGTTCAGGTTGTTCATCCTGCACCAGGTTGCACGTTGTTTTCTCGGAAAAAAGGAAAAAAATAGGAAAAAGTTATATATAAAAAAAAAAATCTTCACCCGGGGGGGGGGGGGGGGGGGAATCAGTCACATGTGAGGGGGTGAGTCAGGATTAATTCCATACCAGGTTAAAACCCAGGGCGTTGAGTCAGGTGTGTGGCACATGCGTTCTACCACCACATCACTCTGCAGCACCCTTTTCACCATGTTTACTTCACATACACGATTTGGGCTGCTCATCAGTAGGGATGAGCCCGAGTAAGTTTGTCTCGAACATCGGGTGTTCACCTGTTCGCCAAATACCGAACAATATGGGGCGTTCACAGGAAATTTGAGCACACGCAGAACGCGCCGTAATGAAGGGCGAGACCATCAATGAACTGCGAGATCGCAATACAATGACGGCTGCTGATTGGCCAAAGCATGCACCTGACCAAAGCATGTGACCTGCATCCTTTGGCCAATCACAGTGCGCTCTGCTGTGAGAGCCATGATTGGCCAAAGGCAGGGTGCCTTTGGCCAATCATGACTCAGGGGGCTGAGTCCATGCCCCACACTATGTAAGGCTGCTTACACAGCAGCCGTACATACTTTTAGGAATGAGAGCAGCAAAATGACATTTGTAAAGGAAAACATTTCATTTAAAACTCGCAGCTGTAATGTATTGTCAGATCCAAACAATATAGATGAAGATCATTGAAAAAAAACGGCATGCCCCCCCCAGTCCATTACCAGGCCCTTTGGGTCTAGTATGGATATTAAGGGGAACCCCACACCTAAATTTAAAAAAAAAAATTGCGTGGGGGTCCCCCAAAAATCCATACCAGGCCCTTCAGGTCTGGTATGGATATTAAGGGGAACCCTGCACCAAAATAAAAAATAAAAATGGCATAGGGGTCCCCCCTTCAGCTTTGGTATGGATTTTAAGGGGAAACCCCGAGCCAAAGTTTAAAAAAAATGGCGTAGGGGTCCCCCAAAATCCATACCAGACCCTTATCTGAGCAGGCAACCTGGCAGGCCGCAGGAAAAGAGGGGGGACAAGAGAGCACCCCCCTCCTGAACCATACCAGGCCACATGCCCTCAAATGAGGAGGGTGCTTTGGGGTCGCCCAGTGGTTGTGGGGGTCTGCGGGCGGGAGGCTTATTGGAATCTGGAAGCCCCCTTTAACAAGGGGACCCCCAGATCCCACACTCCCCTATGTGAATGGGTATGGGGTACATTGTACCCCATACCCATTCACCAAAAAAGTGTAAAAATGTCAAAAATGACAAGAGACAATATGGGCCAAGTCCTTTATTAAAAAAAAAAAAAAAAAACTGTCCTGCGAGGCATATTCATCTTCAATCACAGCATCTGGCAACCAGATAAGGAAAAAAAAACGGAAAAAAACTCTGCCTCCCGCTGACAGAAGCCTCTTTACGATGACAGCTGTTATATAGCAGGGCCAGCCGGTGACGTAAACATGTTACCACGCCCCGTAACATCACGTAACGTCAGAGGGGACGGGGTCACCTGTATACATCACCAGGTGGACCCACCTCCAGCTATATAACAGCTGTCATCGTGAAGAGGCTTCCTGGACATCACAGGGCAGTTTTTGGGGTTTTTTTAATAAAGGACAAATTGTCTGTTGTCATTTTTAACATTTTGACACTTTTTCAGTGAATGTGTATCCCATACCCATTCACATAGGGGGGCTGGGCTTTGGGGGTCCCCTTGTTAAAGGGGGCTTCCAGATTCCGATAAGCCCTCCGCCCGCAGACCCCCAAAACCACCGGGCAAGGTTTGTGGGGATGAGGCCCTTGTCCCCATCAACATGGGGACAAGGTGCTTTGGGGCGACCCTGTACCTGTGGCCTGGTACAGTTCAGGAGGGAGGCGCTCTCTCGTCCCCCTTCTTTTCCTGCAGCCTGCCAGGTTGCATTCTCAGATAAGGGCCTGGTATGTATTTGGGGGACCCCTATGCCTTTTTTTGGGGGGGCAGAGTTCCCCTTAATATTCATACCAGACCTGAAGGGCCTGGTTTGGAATTTGGGGGGACCCCCATGCTTTTTTTTTTAAACTTGGGTGCGGGGTTCCACTTAATATCCATACCAGACCCGAAGGGCCTGGTAACGGACTGGGAGGGGGGGACCCATGCCGTTCTTTTCAATGATTTTCATCTATATTGCCGGGACCCGACAATACATTACAGCCACTAGCAGTTTTAAATGACTTTTTTTCCTTTAGAAATTTCATTTTCCTGTGGTACTGTTAAACACGAGAAAAATGCGCTACTTTACAGGCATACTAAGGACACCCCCCAGGTACGATATTTAAAGGAATATTTAATTTTTATTGTTTCACTTTAAGCATTATTAAGATCACTGCTTCTGAAAAAATGGCCATTTTAAAACTTTTTTTTGCATTGATACATGTCCCCTGGGGCAGGACCCGGGTCCCCAAACACTTTCTATGGCAATAACTTGCATTTAAAAGCCTTTAAAATGAACACTTTTGATTTTTCATGTTCGCGTCCCATATGGTGTTCGCATGTTCGTACAAATTTTTTGCCTGTTCGCAAGTTCTGGTGCGAACTGAACCGGGAGGTGTTCGGCTCATCCCTACTCTTTAGGCGTTAGCTACTGTCACATTTCTTTGCACTACATTCTGTTTTTGTAGGGCGAATCTTCACCTACGCAGACAAGGCCGCTAAACATCGGGCTTGTAAACAGTACAAGCGTTGGCAGGCCGAACATCCGTCACGAACTATAGAACGCAACATTCTTACTTAGGCAGTACCAGACTTCAGCTTCTCACCCCAGTACACCCTGGGGCTCTGGTCCACAGGTTTGTGCTTAGCGCAGATGGGCATCCCAGTATCGGTTACCTGGCCAGTCACCTACTGGCTCACCTCGGTTGCCATGCATTCTTTTGAGTTTTTTAAATTTCCACTCAACAGCGTTCGGCACTTCAGAATGCAAAACGGATTTTTCACTGCGCCTGTCATTCTTTTGCTATTCTTCTTCACCTTTTTCTCATCTATGTTTACGTACTAAATTTTGCCTCTTCTGTTCTCCACGTCAGCCCAATTAGAATCCCGGTGGCACAGCGATTTGAACCTATGGCTCAAGACGACACGTTTTTCTTTAACACACATCACAAGATTCCGCAGCTAGGACACCCCCTTGAGGCACCTGCCACAAGCACCCAGTCACTACTCGTACCACTCATTTGTACGTTCACACACAATCGCTGCTCATATGATGCTCCAATTCACAGTTCCGACACAAGTCGTTCCGTCTTTATTTACCAACATACGATCACGATACATGACTAGCATGGTCCATTGTTCCTCCCCACACTTGCTCTGGTTTCTCTACTGCCTTTTGTTTTCTGCACCCCTCACAAGGCTCGAGGCAGCACGCCATTGCAACTTGTCTAACAGTAGCACGGTTACGGCCACTTATCATCTACCAGTGGCACACGTTCACAGCCACTCATTCACATGTCTGTCTTTTCCCTCTCAGGTCAGTTGGGTTCAGCTTGACCCGTCCATGTCACGGGCTGACAGCGTAGATCTTGCCTCTGCTCCTCCAACACCCCCGTGGATTCTGAGTGCGACAGCGCTTACTCTCTGAGCGGTTGGAGGCTTCGCTTTCTACGACTACCATCAGTCATTTGCAGATGTAGCAGCAGCCAAACACTCTCAGTTCCAAATCGGCCCCAAGGGGCATCTTGGACACCAAACTTTTCTGCCGCCACTTGCGGGCTTATGTTCCCTGCTCTGTCCCATCTGCCAATCCTCCACACATACGGCAAATGGGTGTTCCAACGTGGATTCCAGACGTCCTCTGACCATCCCCTCCACCTCCCGTACTGTCCAGGGCATGCCTACCACCACTTGGCATTCGCAGCTGGACAAATTGGGGCAGCCTGCCCTGTCACTGGGGGAAGTGTAGATTTGCAACAATTTCAACTATGCTTCCCCTCATACAGCCAATACCGTCTGCTCCACATCCTCGACCTAGCCATACAGTGCATCATCAGCATAGGCACGGGCAAGCGACTGTCAAAGGTGGAAACTTTACACATCTTCAAACCATCTGTTACCCATCGAGCCGTCCTTGTGGAAATGGCACGGCTTCAAATGGAAGACTCATACTACTCATACTGATACTCATACTACTTTGCCACTAAAATGACCTTCGGCTCTAAGGGCAGTCCATGGCTCTTCAATACGTTTGCGATACCCTCCCACCCATTCCCCTTTTCAGGGCACTTCCTTGCACATCCCTCTTCTACAATAATCCATTACTTATCTTGGGTATGCCCCCTTTTCTGGCATACCGACCAGCTGACCAGGAAACACCTCAGGTCTGTGTTATGTTGTGAGCCTTGTGGCGTCTTTATGTGGTTGCACGTCTGTCTCGGTTATTTTAATAATCCCAAAGGGAATTTACTAAAATAAAATTACATCCAACAAGATAACACAAAAATCACAATAACAAGGCACCGCATCAATAAAAACTACCAATAACAGCAATACCATATAAAACTAAATATAATATTTTACTGTAATCAACCATACTATCCTAATAAAACACTATATAGAATAAATAACACAGATTAAAAAAACTACCAATGTGCAATTTTACCACTTTCTCTACCATTAACCAAAAATTATTGCACATAGTTACCCAAATACCAACATAATATAAAAACTTGTATATAGGCAATAATGAATCAATTAAATTAGATAAATATATAAATACACAATTATAAATATATAAATATATAAAGTGTCTCTTCAGTATTGCAGCAGCGCTGTGCACCCCAATTAAACAGGGTCTCTTTCTTAATCTATTTCAGAAAGTTCAAACATGGATCTGATAGCCATAGTTCCACCAATAAATAATCAAGATGTATTCTGTGAGGGTAGTAATCCTTTCACCAAGCGATACACCACGTGCTGGGGTCCCCAATGAAAACTCACTCACCAGAAATCAGATCAATAAAAGCCTTGATTAATAGTAGTAAATCTGCATCAATATCCAAAGCGACCACCAGATGTCAGTATTATTCCCAGTAGTTCCAATAGGATATGTAGAAGAAACAAAAATGCTCACATAGCGTGATACTGCTAAACATCTTTATTTGAACCATCCAAACATCCCCTTAAAACCATGCGTACCAAAATTTAATAAACATTGAGCAAAGATAACAAAGTGCACTGTGCCTGATTGCGTCCTCCAGTCGTGAAAACCTGTCAGGAGCGCTCCCTGTGGTTACACACAGGGAGCGCTCCTGACAGGTTTTCACGACTGGAGGACGCAATCAGGCACAGTGCACTTTGTTATCTTTGCTCAATGTTTATTAAATTTTGGTACGCATGGTTTTAAGGGGATGTTTGGATGGTTCAAATAAAGATGTTTAGCAGTATCACGCTATGTGAGCATTTTTGTTTCTTCTACATATCCTATTGGAACTACTGGGAATAATACTGACATCTGGTGGTCGCTTTGGATATTGATGCAGATTTACTACTATTAATCAAGGCTTTTATTGATCTGATTTCTGGTGAGTGAGTTTTCATTGGGGACCCCAGCACGTGGTGTATCGCTTGGTGAAAGGATTACTACCCTCACAGAATACATCTTGATTATTTATTGGTGGAACTATGGCTATCAGATCCATGTTTGAACTTTCTGAAATAGATTAAGAAAGAGACCCTGTTTAATTGGGGTGCACAGCGCTGCTGCAATACTGAAGAGACACTTTATATATTTATATATTTATAATTGTGTATTTATATATTTATCTAATTTAATTGATTCATTATTGCCTATATACATGTTCTACTATTTAAGCAGCTGCTACTAGTCATATAATTATTTATGTGCCGCACATACACCGTTAGAATATTGTACTAAGCGCAGAGCATTGTTGTTTTTTTGGGACGGGCATATACAACATACATTCATTCAATAATATAAAAACTACACAGAAATCTGGATCATAAACCAGATTAAATTCTCACATCCAGCACTCATAGAGAAGAATTATATAATTTGAAGGCCACAGGAAAAAAATATTTATAATATTGTATATATTTAGAATAATACTTCTTTTTAACATTATTATCATTCTAGGTTCTTATTATACTATATAGTATATGTTATTTTCCCTGTGCTGTTTTTATGGATGTCCTCATGTGCCTCATGTGCAACACAAGGTGTCAAGTTTTAATGTGTAAGCCTTTGTGTGGAGAGAATGGTTCCGTAGAAATTCAGATGGGGAACAAACAACGTGTTGATTTAGAAGATTTGATCATTTCCTGCTACCCCGCCTCAGTAATTTACTTAGGTGGAAGAGAAAAAATTATAGGAGAATTTGGGAGAATGTGTTCCGTACCTTATTTGTTGCTATGGAAATGGTGTACATGATATCCTTTATACAGAAAAGTATAATATTAGATCATTTCAATGAATGAAATCATACAGAAGGATGTGGATTGACATGATTAACTCTTTTATTGCTCCACCACAGTGAAATACATAGCCTGTGTTTGGTGGGATGCAATAAAAGTAACCACAATTTTACTGAATGTAATAAGTCTGGTCATATATGAGATATGGTATGAGGGTGGCCATGAGTGTATTTGAAGTTAAAGAGATTTCACATACTGGAAAATCTTTGACTATTTAATTTCCCCCAAAAAATAATATATATATAGAGAGAGAGAGAGAGAGAGAGAGAGAGAGAAAGATAAAAATAAACTGTGTATATGTATATGTACTGTATATACAGTTGTGCTCATAAGTTTACATACTCTGGCAGAATTTATGATTTCTTGGCCATTTTTCACAGAATATGAATGATAACATAAAAAAAATTATTTCACTCATGGTTAGTGTTTCCCTAAAGCCAGTTATTATCAATCAACTGTGTTTACTCTTTTTAAATTATAACGACAACAGAAACTACCCAAATGACCCTCAACAAAAGACACAGAAGGTGGCACACAGGTTAAAATGGCAATTAAAGGTTAATTTCCCAAATTTGTGGATTTTTAAATCACAATTAGTGTCTGTGTATAAATAGTCAATGACTTTGTTAGCTTTCACATGGATGCACTAAGCAGGCTAGACACTGAGCCATGTGGAGAACAGTCAAAGACCTGCGTAACAAAAAAACTTTACAAAGATGGAAAAGGATATAAAATGATATCCAAAGCCTTGAATATGCCAGTCAGTACTGTTTAATCACTTATTAAGATGTGGAAAATTAGGGGCTCTTATGATACCAAGATCAGGTAGACCAAGAAAGATTGCAGCCACAACTGGTGGAAGAATTGTCCAGGATACAAAGAAAAACCCACAGGTAACCGCAGGAGAAATACAGGCTACTGTTCAAAAAGACAGTGTGGTTGTTTTTAAGTAGCACAATTTAACAATACTTGAACAAAAAAGAGCTGCATGATTGAGCTGCCAGAAGGAGGCCTTTACTGTGCCAATGCCACAAAAAGCCAATGAGGCATGTCAAGGTGTTGTTGGGCATATTATAACCATGTTTTTTTGTGGAACTTGTACAGTAAAGGCTTCTTTCTGGCAACTTGACCATGCAGCTCTTTTTTGTTCAAGTATCATCGTATTGTGCTCCTTAAAAACAACCACACCATGTTTTTCCAGAGCAGCCTGTATTTCTCCTGAGGTTACCTGTGGGTTTTTCTTTGTATCCCGAACAGTTCCTGTGGCAGTTGTGGCTGAAATCTTTCTTGATCTACCTGACCTTGGCTTGGTATCAAGAGATCCCCAAATTTTCCACTTCTTATTAAGTGACTGAATGGTACTGACTGGCATATTCAAGGCTTTGGATATCTTTTCATATCCTTTTCCATCTTTGTAAAGTTCCATTACCTTGTTACTCAGGTCTTTTGACTGTTCTTTTCTTCCTCCTCATTGCTTAGTGTCTAGCCTGCTTAGTGCATCCATGTGAAAGCGAACATGTCATTGACTATTAATACACAGACGCTAATTGTGATTTAAAGAGCCACAAATGTGGGAAATTAACCTTTAATTGCCATTTTAAAACCTGTATGTGCCACCTTCTGTGTCTGTACCAAGGCCAAACATTCCAGGGTATGTAAACTTCTGATCAGGGTCATTTGGGTAGTTTCTGTTGTCATTATGATTTAAAAAGAGTAAATACAGTTGATTGGTAATAAATGGCTTCAGCCAAACACTAACCATGAGTGTAAGAAATGTCATTTTCTCCCAAAAAATTGGCAAGAAATCATAAATTCTGCTAGGGTATGTAAACTTATGAGCATAACTGTATATATATATATATATATATATATATATATATATATATATATATATATATATACATATATACATATATATACATATATATATATATATATATATATATATATATATATATATATATATATATATATATATATATATATATATATATATATATATATATATATATATATATATATATACAGACAGTATACATGTATTGTCTGTGTAGACTAAAAAGCATTCAGGGTCTTGAGGGCCTAGGTTACCATGCTAGCTGCATGCACATGAAGAGCAGTGACTATCATAGTGGATGGTAGTTTTCTGTGATCATTTTAGGGCTTTTATAGATAGTAATTAAATCATGCCATGACTTACATTCTACTTGGAGATCAGTTGGAGACACTTCTGATCTCCATTTGAGTTTCATTATTCACTGGTGCAACTGACCTGCAGAATCTCCTTTAGTCCTATGTTTGAGTTAAGCTGCATCAACGTGCTTCAAGCTGCTTTTGCATCCCCAGTGACTTGTTTTTGAGCCCCAATTAGGCTGAACGGAGGTGAAGTCTGTAATTTTATAACCCTTATTCTCATTGCCTGTGTCTCCAAAACTGGCTGGTTAAAGAGGAGTGAACTGTGTAAACTGTGCGCAAAAGGATAAACTGAAGAAACTTTACTCAAGCTCAACTGGTCTGTTACCACATACAGTAGATTGCTGAGGGCCGGTGCTCATGGTTGAAGTGTGTGCTCCCAAGGCATAAATCCATAGAAGAAAATAGTTGGCAAACTGGTACGCTCCAGGTTCCAATTCTTTATTAGGCTACATTTTATAGCTACATTAAAAACAGCACAAAATAGCTAACATGTTTTGGCTATAAGGGCCTTCTTCAAAGCATAAGTAAAAATGAGAAATCACAAAATTTATAATTACAAAGAGGTCTGCTCCACAATCAATCAATTAGAAAGAGAGAAGACACCTGTCTTCTTAATTGATTGATTGTGGAGGTACAAGGCTTACAGTGAACGTGGAAGTGGATTTAAGTATAGTTAGTGTTTGCTGAACTTTTACTTTAAACAATGGCTTTCATGGCATAATCATAAGGTATTATTTTAATTAAAACTGTAGCTTTAAAAACATTGAAAATTTCTTTTTAGCTATTCAAACTAATATGAGATTTTAAGGGTGGATTTACATACTGTATATGTTTTGAAAAGGTGATAGCCGTTTTCAGAGAATGGGGCAAAACATACACACGTCCCTGTGCTTTCAGTAGAAAATATTTGATACATAAATGAAATAATTTAGCATAGACTGCTTTGTCTTTTCTGCATTTCTTGAAAAGCCTATTTTTATTTCAAAGATTGTTTGTGCTGTATTCAGCACCATATGCTCTTCTGGAATGAATTTCATAAAGAGAATTTTAATGAGATTAATCTAATCTTTCTGTTAATTTTTGTCTTTCCAAGGCACCAGAAATTTCTTCATCTGCCATTGTTCATTTCACATTTTAACAGACTAAATGATGTTTCAAGGGTTTTCTTCCCATTGTAGCAGTCGCCTGTGGTGTTCCAGACCGTGTATCATTATTACTGTTATCGTTATTACCAATATTGCTGTTATTAATTCCTGTTAGTGTTATTATTAATTCTGGCAGTGGTCCATGTGCTTTGAGCATGTTTTCCACTCTGCAGACAAAAAAGTGAAATCAACAGTCTGCTTAAATTGTATTTGGTTCTTAGGAAAAAAGACAAAATAAGCTAACTCACCTAACAATCCGCCACTGGACCCGATTCCCTCGCAAATACTATGGTCACCCTCTGGCTCTATCCTACACTCTCTGAGTCACATCTTCAATCTCTTCCCTCTCTTCTGGCATCTTCCCCAACTTTCTAAAGCATGCACTAGTCACCCCCAGGTCCTTGTTGAATCACACCAATCTTAACAACCTACGACCGATCTCAATGATCTCCTTTACCTCCAAACTTCTTGAATGCTTGGTCTAAAACTGACCGAGCTACCACCTCATTTGGAATAACCTTCTTGAGTCTGTATTTTGCCCTCAACACTCCACAGAAACCGCTCTCCTAAAACTCACAAACAATTGCTAAAACCAATGGTCACTATTCTGTACTCCTATTCTTGGACCTCTCTGCGCCCTCCTCAAAGAACTCCACTCCTTTGGTCTCTATGACTGTATTTTTCATTGGTTTTCATCCTACCTATTCCACCGCACCTTTAGTGTCACTTACATTTCTACTCTCCTCTTCCTTTTTGCTTGGACCTCTCTTATTCTCGATCTTTACCTCCTTCCTGGGTCAGCTGATAGCCTTCCATGTCTTTCAAAAACATTTCTACATTGATGACATCAAATCTATCTCAGCTCACTCCTTCAGTCTCCTCATGCATCACTAATTTACTGACAGACGTATTAGTCTTGATGTCACACCACCTCCTCAAACACAATCTATCCAAAACCGAGCCCATAGTATTTCTCTGTCAAGATTGATGGCATGGCTATCAACCTATCCCCACATGTCAGGGTTCTAGGTGTAATCTTGGACTCTGAACTCTCCTTTCTGCCCCACATCCAATCACAGTCCAAACTTTGCCGCTTTAACCTCCGCAACCTCTGCAAAATACACCCCTTCCTAGCCAACGACATCACAAAGCTTCAAATTCACTCCCTGACTATTGCAACTCCCTCCCCATTGGATTACCTTTACAAAGGCAACCCCCCTTCAGTCCATCATAAATGTTGCTGTTAGACTCATCCACCTTACCAATCGTTCAATGTCTGCTACCCCTCTCTCCCAATACCTCCACTGGCTTCTGCTCACCTAAGGCATAAAATTCAGAATACTAACAACAACTTATAAAGCCATCCACAACTCAGCCACAGCTACATCACTACATCACTAACCTGATCTCAAAATAGCAACCAAACCTTTTTCTTCATTCCTTCCAAGACCTCCTGCTCTCTAGCTTCCTCGTTACCTCCTCCCATGCGCACCTTCAGGATTTCTTCTGAGCCTTTCCCATACTCTGGAAAGTCCTACCTTAATCTGAATCTGTTCGACTATTTCCTACCCTGTCCACTTTTAAAAGAACCCTGAAAATCCTTCTCTTCAGAGAAGCTTATGCTTCCTATACCTAACAACTGTACTTTTATTTTCTCCATTAGCTCATCCTCCACAGTTATTACCTTTTGTATCACTTGACCCTCCCGTTTCAATTTTAAGCTCTATCAAGCAGGGCCCAATGCAAGGCAATTAGCATTTTCAGAAACATGGCAGGCATTCTATTTCTTTCAGCACAGTCTTAAGCCTCATACACACGATCAGATTGTTGGCAGGGGATTGTCTGTTGACAGACTGTTGGCCTAAACTCTGACCATTAGTACGCTCCTTTTGACAATTGTTGTCCAACTTTGCCAGCAAATGTTGGATGACATGCTAGTAAATTTTTGACAGACAACGGTCTGTTGTCAGATTTTCTGATGGTCAGTACACAAGTCCGTCACACAATAGTCGAAAGTACAAACATACATGCTCGGAATCAATGCTCACCAAACACGAAATTAGCAGAAGGGGCCCAAAGAGTGGTGCTTAAGAGCTGAAATTCCTCGTAGTACGTCACTACGTTTGAGTTTGTTGGCCGACAGTTGTGTACCGTTAGTATGCAACAGTAGTTCCTGGCACACGCCCTTTGGACAAAAATCAGACGCTCGGACCAACTGATCGTGTGTACGGGGCTTAACTGTTACTTGATCTATACCCAACCACTTATAGGTAATAACTCATGGTGGCTAAATAAAGTAGAGCAATACAAATTTAAAGACCAACTGAACCCTAAGTTTTAATCAGCTAAATACATTCCAGGTACATTAAATCAAAATGTATTCAACATATTTCACTTTGCTTTCTTTCATAGATCCGCTACTGCTTAAGTGAAAAAGCCTGTCCCCTGCCAGCAGGACTCTTGCTTGCGCTCTGTGTGGAAGCAGTGCAGAGACTCAGCACGCCCCCTACTGTGTTACGCCCATAGCTCAGAAAAGCTCATAATCCTTGCTGATTGGAGTTCTCATACTCTGTTTTAGTAGAGTGCATATTGGACCTCTGCAGAGAGACTGCTGCTTCCACACAGAGAGCAGAGGTTCTGTAATAAAGTGAACCTGTTGCTTTGTCATAAAGCTTAATTTGTTTATTTATATTGTCATAGTCTAACCAGTTTTCACAGTGTATTTATCAGAAGTCTTAATCAGCACGCCCCAATTCTTTTGTAAATATCCCTGCCCATGCTGTACTAGCCTTTACATTGAAGGTTAGCAATGGTAGCACTGTATCTCTTCAAGACCTAGCTGCCACCCATTATACGTCACCCCCCCACCACCTATGATATGATGTAGGTGTTCTTGAAAAAGCTATTTACCCTTTGCATCCAGCATGAATAAGGATAACATATATTGTAAAATGGCAATTTTTTTCTTTTATTGCATATGCAAGTAACATTGGGGGAGATTAATTAAAATTGGTATGCACAGAATCTGGTGCAGCTCTGCATAGTAACCAATCAACTTCTAACTTCAGCTTGTTCAATTGAGTCTTGACATTAAAACCTGGAAGCTGATTGGTTTCTAATATATTCAGAGCTACATCCAATTTTCACGTTCTAGTTTTAGTAAATGCCCCTCATTGTCTCTCACAGACCTGCAATATATCACTGGGCAAAAAAAAAAATATATACAAATATAACTTGCTTTTACTTTTTCCATAGAAATGGGGTACTCTTTTAGGGTATTTTTTCCATGTCTAATAGGAAATGCAAGTTTTGTAGAGTTGTAGAGTTGAGGTGTTCATGTTGGCACTTGCTGTAAGTCATTAGGAGTCTCTCTTCTCAGTTTTTCTGTATCTTTTCCCTGCATGTTAGCGGGCATGCAGCTTTCACAGAGTATGGTTTTTCTGTTCATTTCTAGTTTAGCATATCAGCATCTCCCTTCTCTTAATTCCAAATCTCAGAGGTACAGTATTATTTTATGGATCATGAGTGATGTTTATAACACTAGAACCTTTTCATGCAGCTGGGCGAAAAAGGGGAGCTTCCAGGCTGCAGATAATAAGAGGAATCCTGGAGTGCTGGTCATCATGTACCTTCTTGCACCTTTTGTTTTGCTTAAAAGTATATGTATCGTAAAGTAGCAGTTTTGCCATTATCAAGTTGAATTTTTGTTATCACTACTTGTGCCATATCCAATCTGGTATGAGTACAGTTCAACAGCTGCATATTCATGGAATAAGTCCCACAAAGATCCAATTACTTGTTCTTGACGCTGTCATCAACAATTTTGCTGGTCTTAAGCTGGAATTATTGAGTTCTGTGGATTATGTTGAAATAAATAATAGCTCTGTTCTCGGAAACATATGTCAGAATTCCATGTTACCAATCTGCACCATTCCTTTCCAGTCTGTATCTGACAAGTGACTGTTTCAGATGTGCCATTGTATACCGTCCTGCACTGCGTTTTGCTGCTCTATGCTTTTTAATTGCCTTCCTCTGCTTAAATGAGCCCTTAATGAATTCTAAACACAATAATTTATGTTGTGATTTCACTGAACAATTATGCAATTCACAAATAACCATTCGCCAAAGAAATTCTCAAACAAACATCAACTTTGAAAGAGGCTCTTCAGAGAGCTGAAAACACGACATCTGCTATTGTAATTGTTGTAACTTAGCTGTATTTGAAGGCTTTCAATGCTTGTTACACATTTTTTTTCCTCCCACAATCTAAAGCTGTAATGGGTAAACATCACTGAAGATGTGACTTTTTGCATGAAACTACAAAGTAGTTTTAGACAGACTTGTTACCAAATGAGACAGTTTTGCTAGTGATATAAAGACACAATAATTGGCTCTAAACCTCAATCAGGATCCGTAATTGTCTAAAGCAAACCTGTCTAGGAAAAATATATACTAAACTACGACATCGTCTAAAAGCTGGCACCTAAGGGTACCTCTACTTCTGAACACTGGGCCATATTTAATGGAAGCTCCACTATACCCCCTGTTATCCCAGAATACCTCTAATGCTGTCAAACCCCCACGATGGATTGTAGGATGGTGTAGGAACACATTGCAGATGAGACCAATGTGGAAGTCTATACACATCAGGGTATCTAAATACTGGGCCATTTTTACTGGAAGCTCCACTATACCCCCTGTCATCCCGGGGTACATTTTGTGCTGTCAAAGCCCCGCAAAGGATTGTAGTTAGGTGTAGGTACATGTTGGAGATGGGGCCAATGTGGAAGTCTACACACAGGGTACATGAACACTGGGCCATGTTTACCTTAAGCTCCACTATACCCCCTGTCATCCCAGAATAACTCTAATGCTGTCAAAGCCTTTAGATCAGGGGTCTCAAACTGGCAGCACTCCAGCTGTTATGAAACTGCAAGTGCCATGAGGCATTGCAAGGCTGACAGTTACAAGCCTGACTCCCACAGGCAGAGGCATGACAAGACTTATAGTTTTGCAACAGCTGGAGGGCCGCCAGTTTGAGATCCTCTGCTCTAGATGGATTGTAGGATGGTGGATGAACTTGTTGGAGATGGGACCAATGTGGAAGTCTACACACTGGGATCCTGAACACTGGGCTATATTTACTGGAAGTTTCAGTATATCCTCTGCCATCCCAGAATCCATCTCTTCTAGCTGTTAAAGCCCCTGGTAGGATTGTGTGGTGTTGGTGGGTCATGTTGGAATTGCAACCAAAGTATATGTGTGCACATAGGATACCTGGATAAGTGGTTGAGTGAGAGGGGAGACCCTGAACATTGGGACATTATTACTGGAAGCTACCCAATACCCCCTGTTAATCTAGAATCCCTCTCTCCTATATGTTAAAGTTCCTCGTTGGATTGTGGAATTGTGGTGGTACGTGTAGGAGTTGGACACAACGTGGATGTCTGCATACAGGGTTACCTGGATAAGGTAAAGCAAATTACCAATATCTTGTGAACATCTTATATTAATAAAGCTGCTTCCACCCTAACAAAAGATGTGACTAAAACAATATAAAATATAATGGTGGAGAGCTCAAAAATGAATAATGTCCTTCTAGAACCAATATTTATAAAGTTCATAAATAAATGTCTCTCAAAATGTTTTGAGAGACATTTATCTTTTAACTTTATGATTTTGGTTGTAGAAGGACATTTTTTATTTTTGAGCGCTACACCATTATATTTTATATTACCTGGATAGGTTGTTGAGTGCCTGGGGAGACCCTGAAGACTGGGCCATGTTTACAGAAAGCTTTGCTATACCCACTGCCATCCCATAAATTCCCTCTCTTTGCTATCAAAGCCCCTTGTTGGACTGTGCGGTGGTGGTTGGTGGAGCATGTTAGAGTTGGAAACAATGTGGTAGTCTGCACATGGGGAATGCTAGATACACATAGGATAGTTTAGGCCAACTTCTCCTTCATCACATACCTGATGAAGAGGTCCTGTGTGGCACTTACACTTAATGTGAAGTGATCACTTTAAATATCACTTAGACTATTAATTAAGAACCCATGGAGCTGTGACAACATATATTCCTGTCAATGCTGACACCTGTTAACCAGCTGACAGTTGCTACAGCACTCTCCTACTTCAGGCCTTGTCCAGAAGCTTGTGCAACGGGAACATTTTGAGTGTGGTACTAGCTGATAGGATATAAAGTATATTATTATAGTTAGTTTGCCTGAAGCTTTATCTTTCTGATACTGCATAATGCAATTTGTACCTTTCATTCTGATCTGGAAGCTTCATCACCACGGCAAGATATACCAATGGCATTCAGTCCAGTTTGGACAGTCCCAGTTACAACTTCATACAGCTGGTAGGGGAGATTATTTATTATTATTATTATACAGGATTTATATAGCGCCAACAGTTTACGCAGCGCTTTACAACATTAGGGAGGACAGTACAAGTACAATACAATTCAATACAGGAGGAATCAGAGGGCTCTGCCCGTTAGAGCTTACAATCTAGGAGGGAGGGTCAGGTTATACAAAAGGGTAATAGCTGTGGGGGATGAGCTAATGGAGAAAATAGTGCAGTTGTTAGATGGAGGCAGGATAGGCTTCTCTGAAGAGGAAAGTTTTCAGGGATCGCCTAAAAGTGGATAAATTTGGAGACAGTCTGACAGATTGGGGTAGGGAATTCCAGAGGATGGGCGAGGCTCGGGAGAAGTCCTGGAGGTGGATATGGGAGGAGGTGATGAGGGAGCTAGAGAGCAGGAGGTCCTGGAAGGAACGGAGAGGGCGATTAGGTTGGTATTTTGAGACTAGGCTAGTGATGTAGCTGGGGGCAGAGTTGTGGATGGCTTTGTAACTTATTGTTAGTATTTTGAATTTAAGCCGTTGGGCGAGTGGCAGCCAATGGAGGGATTGGCAGAGAGGGGTAGCAGAACTGAGCGGTTTGTAAGGTGGATGAGTCTGGCAGCAGCATTCATGATGGACTGAAGGGGGGATAGTCTATTTAAAGGTAAGCCAATGAGGAAGGAGTTGCAGTAGTCGAGGCGAGAGATAACCAGGGAGTGAATCAGGAGCTTTGTGGTTTCATTGGTTAGAAAGGGACGTAGTTCAGAGTTGCGGAGGTTGAGGCGGCAAGCTTTGGAAAGTGATTGGATGTGGGGCTGAAAGGAGAGTTCAGAATCCAGGATAACACCTAGCACCCTGACATGTGGGGACGGGTGGATGGTTGTGCCATTGCTCTTGACAGACAAGTTAGGGGAAGAGGCACGTAGGGGAGGAAATATTATAAGCTCGGTTTTGGACAAGTTGAGTTTGAGGAAGTGGTGTGACATCCATACAGATATGTCGGTTGGTAAGTTAGTGATGCGTGAGGAGACTGAAGGAGTGAGTTGAGGCGCGGAGAGATAGATTTGTGTATCGTCAGCATAGAAATATTATATTGAAAGCCGTGAGAGGCTATCAGCTGACCCAGGGAAGAGGTGTAGATTGAAAATAAAAGAGGTCCAAGAACAGAACCTTGGGGGACCCCGACAGAGAAGGGAAGAAGAATTGTAAGTGACACTGAAGGTGCGTTGGGATAGGTAGGATGAGAGCCACTAAAGAGCACAGTCACGGAGACCGAGGGAGTAAAGTTTTTTGAGGAGGAGGGGGTGGTCAACCGTGTCAAAGGCAGCTGAAAGATCCAGAAGTAGGAGTACAGAATAGTGTCCGTTGGTTAATGCAGTTAGTAGGTCATTTGTGAGTTTTAAAAGAACAGTTTCTGTGGATTGTTGAGGGCAAAATCCAGATTGAAGGGGATCAAGAAGGTTGTTTTTAATGAGGTGGTCACTCAGTTGGTTGTAAACCAGGCATTCAAGGAGTTTAGAGGAAAAGGGGAACAAGGAGATAGGGCATAGGTTGTTAAGATTGGTAGGGTCCAAGGATGGCTTTTTAAGTATGGGAGTGACCAGTGCATGTTTTAGAGCATAGGGGAAGATGCCAGAGGTGAGGGAGAGATTGAAGATGTGGATTAGAGAGTGTAGGATGGAGTCAGAGGGCGACTGTAGCATATGAGAGGGAATAGGGTCCAGGGGACAGGTGGTTGGGTGGGCGATAGAAAGGAGTTTAGCAACTTCGTCTGTAGTAGCAGATTTGAATAGGGGGAGTGTCAGTTGTACCTGTTGACATGGGGTCTTAGCTGGGGGAGATACCTGTAGAGTGGAGATTTCATCGCGGATTGTATCAATCTTGTTTTTGAAGTGATTAGCGGTCTCCTGGGCAGTGAGTGAGCCAGCGGGTGGAGGCGGTGGAGGACAAAGTAGAGAGTTGAAGGTAGAGAAAGGTTTACGGGGACTAGATGAGAAGGCGTTAATAAGAGCTGTAAAATAGGTTTGCTTGGCAGTGGGGAGGAAAGAATAGTATTTTTGGAGGGCAGATTTGCATTGGTTGAAGTCTTTGAGAGACTTAGCCTTGTGCCACAGACGCTCAAGAGTGCGACTACGTTTTTTGAGAATTTTAGTGTCATCTGTTTGCCAGGGTTGTAGGGGTCGAGGCCTGATTCTGTGTTTAGTGAGGGGAGAGTGCTTGTCCAGGGTGGAGGACAGGGGGATTTATTGTAGATGGACGTGGCTTGGTTGGGGCAGGACAGGGGAGAGATTTTGTCATAGAGGTGGTCAGTAGCAGAATAGAGGGGAGAGGAGTTGAAGTTGTGAAAATTTCTACAGGTGATGGTTACGTGATTGGAGGGAAAGGTGGTGGAAGACAGGGAGAGGGAGAAACTAATAAGGTGATGGTCGGAGAGCAGAAAAGGATTATTTGAGAAGTTGCATGGAGTGCATAGGTAGGAGAATACAAGGTCAAGGGTGTTGCCATCAGAGTGAGTAGAAGCCTGTACCCATTGTTTTAGGTCAAATGAAGAGCTTAGACTAAGAAGTTTAGAAGTAGCATGAGTGTTTGTATTAGCAGGGATGTTGAAATCACTGAGAAGGATTGTGGGAATTTCCGAAGAGAGAAAGTAGGGTAGCCAGGCAGAAAACTCATCAAGGAAACTTGATAATGGTCCAGGGGGCTGGTAGATCACATCAATTCTTAGGGAAGTAGAAGAGAACAGACGTATACAGTGGGCTTCAAATGATGAGAGAGAAAAAGAGGGAGGAGAGTGAATAACCTGGAAGGTGCATTGGGGGGATAGGAGGAATCCCACTCCACCTCCCTTGCGTCCATTAGGCCTAGGGAAGTGAGTCCAGTGAAGGCCACCCTGGGATAAGGAAGAAGGAGAAGGGGTGTCATATTCATGGAGCCAGGTTTCGGTGAGAGCAAGTAGAGATAATTACAAGACTTTGTTTCACATGTTGGGTCAGTTCTATAAATATGTAGTTTTTACTAAAATTCAGGTTCCTCTTTAAAATTACTTCATATAATTTTCTGGAAATCCATTCTCACTATTTTCTATTGAGGTTACTAGCAATAGCTATACTTATAAACTACCTTTGAAGTGTAGAACTATAGGCCTTTAACCCTTCCAAAGTTCTGTTTGGTTTTTCTCCCGTTGTTTATTGTTCCTTTTTTGTAGTACAAATAAATGGTAGAATTGGATATGCTTATTTGTAAATGTTTTTATTAGTTCCCAATGAAACATTTTACGATTACATTTTATGATTGTAGTAAAGCCACCCTGTTGTGATAAAAGGCACTTTGTAAAAGAAATGACTGCTGCACAGTGCATTGTGTGACTGCTCCGTGACTTTTGGGTCATATAATTTACTCAGTTTATCACCTTTTTATGCATTTGGTTACTGCATTATGAAAATGAAATACAAATCCATGGATATGGTGCGTATTCATATAAATAAGGCGATTTGACTTGCAAGTAGCTTATCACGTGGAGCGCTAACATGCTGATTGCGGAGAATAATCAAGCGTAGCTTTACTTTGTTTTAAATAATGTTTTTAACATATTCATTAGTGTTTCTTCTTTGGCTGTAGCTGTAGACCTTTGGGGGATTTTTTTTAAAGTGAACTTGTCAGTGGGATTTTAATATTATTAGAATAACTTATTATATTACTAACTTCACAAGCCTGTGGTAATCATTTTCCAAAAAGCTTATATCTTTGATTGCAAAGAAGCAGTCCTCGAGATCCTGGCAAGTGACTGTGCCTACTTTGAGAGGTGTAGAAAGGGACAATGATGTCATCAGTCTGCTGCAGGCAAGATGGAGCATTTTCTTCCTCCCAAGTCATCACTACACAGTTACAAAAATAGAAAGGAGGAGGGTATTACTGTATGTGTGAGTCAACAAGTATACACACATCCAGGAACATAAAGAATGCAACACAGGGATTAAATATTACAGGTAATTATGTGGCACCGTCATTTTATCCAGCACTTTACATATATACAGTATAGTGTACATTCACATCAGGTATTTTGATCACATAAGAGGTACATACATACAAAAATGTCAATTTAGAATAGTTAGCCCATGTCCATGTAACGAAAAAAAAAATCTGACATTAGATTCACTTTAGACACAAGAATCATAGGGCACCTGAACTGATCTGATGGATTTGCCAGTACCGTCCTTATCATTTTTATTCCAAAATAAAGACTCGGGCTGCTTGACATGGATTTAAAATTAGCCACAGCGCCTCTTTATTTAACAGCCAATACCATAAATAAGAGTAAACAAATAGAAGGTACCAAACAAGTCTTTGTATTGCCAAGTATTTCTATTGACAAGTATTGCCAGGGGAGGGTCTTTTCATGTCTACTAACCAAAATCTTAACTAAGCACCATCCCTGCCTCAAGCAGCATATTCCTACCAGCTCAAGGACAGACTCAGTTTGGGCATATACAGTATATTGACTTCCACCAAGGGACTGAGCCCCTGTAAGAACCAACAACCTGCCTAAGGAGAGCGCCAAGCCACCTGATGGGCCCTGTTTTGTAATGATTCCAAATTTTCCACAGACCCCCAAAGACCCCTAGACCCATCAAGCTGCCATGCCAAGAAAAACACCCCCTTAATACTGATAATTGAAGAAGGACAGGTGAGTTGAACAGCTTCACTCTCCAGCTGACCTTTCCAGAATTACTTCCTAGTAGCACTCTGTCCCTTCCCCTGTGTCAACTTCCCTTGCCCAATGTTCGAGTCAAACGTAAGTTTGACTCGAACATCGGGTGTTCGCCGTTCGCCCGTATAGGGCAGTCACAGGAAGTTCGAGCGCCCGTGGAACACGCCATAATGAACGGCGAGACCATCAATGCACTGCGAGATCGCAGTGCATTGACGGCTGCTGATTGGCCAAAGCATGCATCTGACATGTATGCTTTGGCCAATCACAGCACACTCTGCTGTGAGAGCCACGATTGGTCAAAGGCAGGGTGCCTTAGGCCAATCATAGCTTAGGGGGTTGAGTCCACGCCCCACACTATATAAGGCTGCTTACACAGCAGCTGTACATAGCTTTATGAATTAAAGCAGCAAGATGAAATTTGTAAATGAAAAAATGTCATTTAAAACTTCTCGCAGCTGTAATGTATTGCCAGATCCCGGCAATATAGATAAAAATCATTGAAAAAAAATGGCATGGGTCCCCCCCAGTCCATTACCAGGCCCTTTGGGTCTGGTATGAATATTAAGGGGAACCCTGCACCAAAATGTAAAAAAACAAAATTGCGTGGGGGTCCCCCCAAAATCCATACTAGTATTAAGGGGAACCCTGCGCCAAAATGTAAAAAAAAATGGCATGGGGTCCCCCCAAAACCCTTTTTTAAAATAAAGGACTACTGTAATTTCTACTGTAATTTTTTATTTTTTACCATTTTGACACTTTTTTTGGTGAATGTGTAGGGGAACAATGTACCCAATACCCATTCACATAGGGGGGGACCAGGATCTGGAGGTCCCCTTGTTAAAGGGGGCTTCCAGATTTCCATAATCCCCCCGCCCGCAGTCCCCCACAACCACCGGGCAAGGGTTGTGGGGATGAGGCCCTTGTCCCCATCAACATGGGGACAAGGTGTTTCGGGGGTGACCCCAAAACACCCTCCCCATGTTGAGGGCATGTGGCCTGGTACAGTTCAGGAGGGGGCCACTCTCTTGCTCCACCCTTTTCCTGCGGCCTGCCATGTTGAGTGCTCGGATAAGGGCCTGGTATGGATTTTGGGGGGCCCCTAAGCCATTTTTTTATTTTGGTGCAGGGTTCCCCTTAATATCCATACCAGACCTAAAGGACCTGGTATTGATTTTCGGGGGACCCACATGCATTTTTTTTTTTTGGTGTGGGGTTCCCCTTAATATTCATACCAGATCCAAAGGGCCTGGTAATGGACTGGGGGGGGGGGACCCATGCTGTTTTTTTCAATGATTTTATCTATATTGCTGGGATCCGACAATTCATTACAGCCACGAGCAGTTTTGCGTAAAAATTTTTCCTTTAGAAACGTAATTTTGCTGTGGTACTGTGCTAAATGGGAAAGATGCGCTACTTTACAGGCATACTAAGGACACCCCCCAGGCATGATATTTAAAGGAATATTTCAATTTTATTGTTTTACTTTAAGCATTATTAAAATCACTGCTCCTGAAAAAACTGCAGTTTTTAAAACTTTTTTTTGCATTGATACATGTCCCCTGGGGCAGGACCCAGGTCCCCAAACACTTTTTATGACAATAACTTGCATATAAGCCTTTAAAATGAGCACTTTTGATTTTTCATTTTCATGTCCCATAGACTTTAGCGGTGTTCGTGTATTCGCACAGCCTGTTCGCAAGTTCTGGTGCACACTGAACCGGGGGGGGGGGGGTGTTCAGCTTATCCCTACTTACCAGTGACCATCGATCAAGTAAGACTTCTTATTTATATGCTACCACCTCACATGTTACATATTTACTCTTTCGCCAGAACTATTTCTCTAATTTGTCATGTAGCCCCTCTATCCATTTCTCCTGCAGGGCTAACTTTTCTATGTTCTAGGCCATTTTTTTCTGTTGTGCACCCAGGGATGCTTCTGCCCCTGGGCACTAGAATATTTTGTCATCAAGTAAAAGTGTATGCTTTTTTTGTTATACCACATTCTCCCTTACTTGCTGTTCTTTGGTTTTTAAATTACATGTGCATAATTGAAAATACTCTCTCACGGTACTTGCATTATATTTCAGAATGTGAACAGCATAGAAACCTATACTAAGCAGAATATGGAGGCTGTCATTGATGTTCTAGCCTTCTAGCTAGCATAAACTTACAATGCTGCTGTTTGGAGACCTTCACCTGCCCCAAACTGTGAAGGATCTGGCTGAAATTCTTTGATCTTTCATGGTATGTGTGCCCCCCTCTCCATTAATTTTAACAGGGATCCCGTTCAAGAGCAGTACTGGAAATGCCAGACACCGGTGAAAGGTGTTAAACGAGGGTTAACGCTGTAAAAAGAGCATTAAACCTCGTTCAGCGTTTCTCTGCCTCTATTGAAAATTCTGGTGCGACTTCTATTCAAATCAATGGGCTCCCATAGGGAACCATTGATTTTGAATAGAGGCAGAGAAACGCTGCTAAAAGCTAGCACCGCTAAACGGGCATTAACAGCAATGGAAAACGCTGATAAAATTGCGTTTTTAAAGCAGCATTTTCCTGCCAGCAATCCGACGTTCAGAACAACTGTTTATGAGCTCCAGTGTGTATGGAGCCTAATGCATTATAGTGGATTTCATTGGTTTTGCTGCTGCCAAACTCAGTTGCATTTATTAAACCACGGTGTCACTCCAAGGCATCTGGACCTCTAAAGCCTGGCCTGGCCTGGCTATGGCTTTCATCCCCTATAGCAGGGGTCTCCAAACTTTCTAAGCAAAGGGCCGATTCACTGTCTTTAAAACTTTAGGGGGGCCAGACTGTGGCCAGTGGTAGTAGAAAATGCCCCAGCATCAGTAAGAGTAAATGATGCCTCAGGCCTCTCAGTATTCATGCTTGGTGTCAGTGCCCCCTCATTGGTGTCATTGGGAGGAATAGTGCCACATCATTGGTGTCAGTGGGAGGAATAGTGCCCCATCGTTAGTGTCAGTGGGAGGAATAGTGCCCCATCATTTGTGTCAGTGGGAGAAATAGTGCCCCATCGTTTGTGTCAGTGGGGTGAAAAGTCCCTCATTGTTTATATCAGTGGGAGGAATTATGCCCATTGTTTTTGTCAGTCGAAAGAATAGTGCCCCATCATTGGTATCAGTGCGAAGTATTATGCCTCATTATTGGTGTCAATGGAAGAAATGTTGACTCATTGTTGGTGTCAGTGGGGGGAACAGTGCCCCAAGAACTGGAAAGGCAAGTAAAGGACAGCGGTTTGGACACCACTACCCCATAGCAATGTTTCTCTACTCTAGTCCCCACATAACCCCAACAGGTCCTGCTGTGAGATTTTTTTCTCATATCTAACAGATGAAACAATGATCCTACATTGTCACCCTTGTGTGTACCAATATTACATTAGACAAAATGATCACTTCCATTGAGTTAGAGTGACAGGCGGATGTATAAACCAACCTGTATTAAAAGTTTGCTGAACTCTTTGCGTTTCCTTGCAGCATTAATAAACCATTTTGACAAAACCAGCAAGTAGTTAGCACAGATTTACTATCTAAATTAGGGCAAGTGGCCAGACATTATCTAAATTAGGAACAGCCATTATTTTCTCAGTGGGAACCCATTATTCAATAAACGCCTGTTCAAAAACTCTGGCTGTAATTGAGCATAAGGCTAACGTCACTTTATATTAGCATAACACTGCATTTCTCCAAACAAACAAATAACAATATGACATTAATTAAGTGCTGGCATCACTCCCATCCTGACCTTGAGATGGGACTTACTAAGGAGAGATGAAAAGCTTGAGCTAACTGCAAGTTCTGCATGTATGTTTGTAAGGACATAATTAATTAAAAGGAAGAGAAAGTTGTGTTATGTTTGTTTGTCTCGCTAATTAACCAATTCTAGAGCTCATCAGACTCTCACTTTAGTGTATGGCTAGCAATGTTATCACACTGTAGATTCCCACTTCCCACAGCTGAAATCAGAACCCCTATTAAGAAGTAAATGGGTAAATAGTTATTAAATTATCGGTATATAAGCTGCATCGGTATATAAGTTTATAACCCGGTCCTTAATAAAATCATGTTGCCATATACCGCACTGAGCTCAACCACTCAGTGTCTGCCAACCCTCTCCTCCAATCCCTACACTGGCTCTCAGTCACCCAGCGAATTAAATTCAAAATACTAATCACAACATACAAAGCCATTCACAACTCTGCCCCGAGCTACATCACCAATGTTGTCTCCAAATATCACCCAAATCGTCCTCTCCGCTCTTCTCAAGACCTCCTACTCTCAAGCTCTCTCATCTCCCCTCCCATGCTCATCTCCAGGACTTCTCCAGAGCCTCTCCCATCCTCTGGAACCTGCTACCTCCACCGGTCCGGCTATCCTCTACTCTTGCTACCTTCAGGCGATCCCTGAAAACTCATCTCTTCAGGAAAACCTATCACGTCTCCAAATAATCTTCTACCACTTCCATCAGCTCATTCCTCACAGTTACACATTTTTGTACTACCTGCCCCACCCTATTAGATTGTAGCTCTTCTGAGCACGGCCCTCTTAATCCTCTTGTATTTTTTTGTATTATAACTGTATTGTCTCCTTTTTATATTGTAAAGCGCTGCGTAAACTGTTGGCGCTATATAAATCCTGTATAATAATAATAAAAAATTAACCTACCAATTGTATAGCATTGAGGCAGCCATTTTGTTAACGTGTGCAGTAGGGGTATAACTAAGCTCCTCTGTACTAGGAAATTAATTCTGAGTTAGGACCACATGGCATTTATTATCCTTATTGTTGTTAACATTAAGCTCTGGATACACAGTTAAATACACAGATGATTTGAATTTCTGTCCATCCAATTATAAGCACAGACCTTTGTGGCAGAGTGGAATACCTGACTTCTCTCTACGGCTGTTAAGCAACACTTACAAGTCTCCACCCCACCCCTAGCCCATGACAGAGCATTAGACTGATGAGTGTAAAGGAAGGTATCCCTGTGACTGCACATCCATGTCATCCCAAACTGCAATGGTAAGTGGCAACCTCAGCCTGAACTCTGGAAGGCCATGCCCCCAACACATTTTGCCCCGCCCCTCATAGCTTAGTTATGGGGATGTGCAGTCACAGGCCTTCCTTTAGTGATTTTATGAGCCAGGATGAGCTCTCTTCGGGCCAGCACTCCCAGCGGTGGACAACAAGCACTAGTACCTCCTTCAGTGAGCCTGATTGGCACATGATATGGGTTTTTTGGGTCACAGCAGACTGATGAGCTCATCTCTGTCACTGCGTTCTGTCCTCCTATCAACATACTTGTCATGCTGCAGCACAGTTGGTAGGCTCTTTGTGCTGTTCCCCCCTTTCCCAGCATGCATGAATTTGGCTGTACAGAAATTTCAAGAAGCTGATACCAGGACAAGTTCAGAGATTTATACTACTTGCATTTACCATTTCAGTTCTTTAGAATATATTTTAATAAGTTTCAATCATCTTCCTGTCTTCCATCCATAGACCTGTTTCATTCATAGAAGCCCAGCTCCTCAATGGAGGAGCTGGGCGGAGAGGGCTGTCATATTCAGGCACTCTTGATGGGAGGTTGTGACAGCCCCTTAGTTATATTAATCTCCAATGCACCAGTTGGTTATAGTGGTGGGGCAGGGATCGGAGAAGAAAGAGTTTAGCAAAAGGAGGACACAATTGCACAAGGGACACATTTCACTGAAGGTAAATAATGCCCCTTGTGCAAATTTATTTTGTTTTGTTTTAGATAAGCTTAAGCTTTAAGCTATGCTATATGAATCGTAACATGTAACAAATATTAAAGTGATGGCAAAGCCTCAATTTTTCTTTATTAAAATAATAAACATGTCATACTTACTGGGCTCGGGATATCAATTGGCCATCTTGCTGACCACAATGAGGCTTGGAATCAGGCCGTCCTGCCATTTTAAATTGAAAAAGAGGTTAGGATATCCCCCAGTCAGCCATCTTAGATCCATAAAAAATCCCGGCTATCTTGCTAACCACAACAAGGTTTGGACTCGGGCCTTCTGGCCATTTTAAATTGAAAAAGAGGCTAGGTCATCCTCCGGCCATTCGGCCATCTTAGGTCCAGACTGAGGGTTGGCTATCTTTCGGCCAGTTGGCCATTTTAGACTTAGAAAGAGGCTTGGTCAACTTTCGGCCATTCAGCCATTTTAGAATGAAAAAGAGGCTTGGCACGCAATGTTGGCTATCTTTGGAGACACATCGAGATTTTTTTTGATTGGTAATCAGGGTAGGACACTCCTACTGAAATGATATTTATTTGGCGTGCTGACTTGCGGTTTGGTAATGCCCCCGATGATGTCAATTATGATGAAATGCGTGCAATCACTCGAATATTTGGATTAGTTTACTACTATGATTGGTATACACAGTGCTGTTTTTAGGATCTTCATGTGAGTAGCCTTGCATTTTACTTTTAATAAACATGTCTTATGGATTCACGCTATGTGAGCATATCTGTTTTGATTCTATGAGGTACCTTGTACTATCATCGTGGCCATATATATCCATAATAATCATAATGGAGGTCTAATGGGGATTAAATGTAACCATCTGGGTCTCAGCACCAAATACTAGGATATTGATTGCAGGCCTATTTGACTCTGTAATACAGTCCATAGATTCTGGTAAGAGTCCACTTAACTACTGGTAATGGCCCACTGACACTCCTCATTACACAGCGGTGAATGTCATCCTTGATTGGGACTTTTGTTTTCATCTATGCACCTTTTAAACAGACTTATAATTTATATATTTTTTTCACACAAGTTTTCAGAGTATTAATGTGGTTTGTAATATTATTAGTGTGGCAGAATTGTGTTTATTATGTCATACCTACCTGCCCTGTGCACTGGTATGCACAGATCAGCCCCAATCCTTCTTTTTGGGGGTCCCCGTCAGTGCTCCTGGCTCCTCCCCACTTTCTATGGGGGTATTCATGCAGGCTCGCTCTGGAGCTGCCATGTTTGTGTCTAAAGACACAGAAATCATGGCTTGGCCTCATCCCCAGTCTCAGAATTTGATTGACATTGCTATCAATCTGCTCAGTGAGGAGAGAGAGAACGTAGAGAACTTCTGCTTTTGGTCACAGCACTGGATCAAAATCGAGTTCAGGTAAGTATAAAGAGGGCAATACAAGAGGTCAATATGCGCAAATAATGCATTAAGGTCAAAAACCTTAAAGGGGCTCTCTGAGGGGGCACTCGCGAAGAGGAAGAGCCAGGAGCACCGTGGGGGGACCCCAGAAAAAGAGGATTGGGCCACTCTGTGTAAAACCCTTGCACAGGGGAGGTAAGTATAACATTTTTGTTGTTTAAAAAAAAAAGAACCTTTACAATCCCTTTAAGGCTTTATAATCACTTTAATTAGGTGTTATTCCAACTTGAATTAAAAAGAAGCCATACATTGACTCAGCAGGGCAAATCTCGATCCGTGTATGGGAAGGGAAGTTGTACAGAAATCAATCTACTGGATTTCGATCAGCTCTGCAGGCTATAGCCTGCAATGCTGCTCAGTGTATTCTGACATCAGAGAAGTCTCCTGCCTGTCAGAATACAGTAGCTCAGCGGGGAAGATTCCCCCATCCAAATTGAGTGTGTAAATATCATCTATGAACTGCTTTAGTCATGGAAAGCCTTGCCTTCAGGGGTACAAAGCTTCAGTCTCAGGGTTTCAAGAATGGTTCTTCCTTAGAGTCAGGCCTCCTTCTCTATTCATGTAGTCTGTGTGTAGTCGGTATCACATTCCACACTCTTCCTTTGTGAATAAATGTGAGAGGAAAAAAATCTTTGATTTGCTTTGATTTGTATAACATGTTTAGCGAGAAAGGAGGCTTATAAGTATTCCCGAACCCACTTCTGCAATTCTCCGAGGACACAATTGGTTAGCCACTATGTTTCATTTTAACGTTAAATAATGATAGCTACAACATCCAGGACATAATCATCTGTAAAAACTGTTCCTCTGCTTCATTTTTATTATGAATCCTATTCGTTGCCAAGCGAATATATTAATTTGATTTAACAATACTAATTAAAGTCTAGGAGTCAACACTCACTGCCTGCCTATGGGTGTTTTTTTTTTTTATTTCATTTTATCACTGATTAAAATGTTAATGAAAAACAAAACAGCCATAACTTTGTTATGTGTATTTCTCAAAACAAAATGTACTCAGCATGCCTAGCACGTTAGGAAAAAATCATATTCCTTCCAATGAAACGCAGTATCATTAAGTGCAAGATTATATTATCTGCTTAGTAATAAAAACATTTTAAAGGCAACTCCTTGTTTAATTTTATTTTCCATAATCCTTCCTATGCTGTCCAAAATTATTTTACAGTAAGACTGTATTAATTTGCAAAGTATCCCTGTTTTTTTCCCTTTTTAAAAGGCTACGCAGCTGCTTTTTTTTTTTACTTTTTTTTGCAGCACAGCAATTTTACAATCTTACAAGTTTGGCAGATAGTGCCACCTCTCAGAACTTTGCAGGCCAAGTTACAAATTCCATGGCTGTGAAGCAAAGCATCATGACCCCAGCATGTGTATGTACAGCCCTGCCAGGTGGATTAGGATTTAGCTGAGAGGCTGGAGGAGGGGCGTTAAAACCATAGCTCAGCTGCCTGTTTTTTCACCCCTTGTGGCCTGTGTGAAGGAGCCCCATAGGGTGAGGCTTACCCTAAACTATTATTTAAAACCCAACTTCAGGGTCAATGCTCTTGTTCACCAGAGAAAGCCCCTTGAGGTCTTCACCAGTAGTATGTAATGAGCTTTTTTTATGTACTTTCTTGCTGGTGTCTTCCTGCCAGTCACATGATACGCTGGTAATTAAAGCAGAACCTCCCCCTAAAAGTGAACTTATGCTTTAACACCTCCTTCCCCCCCTCCTCTCCCACTTTTGGAAGTTTTTTTTATTTTTGCTAAAACTAGGTACCCACTTTCACTTGCCTAGGCAATCGGAGCGGAAGTTATCCCCCCGCCCGCAACCTCCTGGGACACATCACGGGTCCCAGGAGGCTGCGCGACCATTCATACAGCTCTGTGCAACTTGTGCATGCACAGTAGGAAGCTGGTTGTGAAGCTGTGTTTTGATAAAAACAACAGACTTGGTTCACCAGATGAAAATAGAAAGCCTAAAAAAAGGAAACTAATACAGTCATCACATCTTAAGCCCCATCACACTATCAGATTTTCTGCTGATTTTTGTCTTCAGATTTACCAAAACCATGTAGTGTAAGGGCCTGCCTGATTGCACACAAATTGAAACTCCTAAGGTTTGACCTCATATTATATGGTTTTGGTAAATCTGAAGGAAAAAATCAGCAGAAGATCTGATAGTGTGTATGGGGCTTAAGAATTGGTAAGCTGCAATATAAGTTGCACACAACTTATCTCTTAGGCTGGGTTCACACTAGTGCAAATTGGATGTGAGTTTCTCTGCATCCAATTCACATAATAGGAGATTGTGACCGGCTCTCTATGGAACTGGTTCACCCACCTCCAGGGTGGCTGCGGAGGAGTCCTGTGCGTCTTTGGCTCTGTTTTAGGGCCGAATTCAAGCAAAAATTTGTCCCTGAAATTAAGAATAGGGACGCACCAGATCCCCTGCTGCGATCCGCATCCGTCATTAGTGTGAACCCAGCCTTAAAAAGTGGAGTTCCAGTCCCCAAACACAATTTTTTTCTAAATGCTCCCCCATCAATGTTACCACTTCTACTTTAACATTTTGGAATTGCCACTAATGTGTTCCTTCTTGTTTGTTTTAAATCATTTAAATCTAACCTGATCTTGGAATCAGGCAAGGTCCATTGCGGTTGTAGGCATCTAAAGCCTGCTTGTCTTTATTTCTGGGATTAGGTGCAGCTGGCTACCCAGCATGCACCTCCCGATCTCGCACCTGCACAGTAATGCCACTGCACGGCGCTGTTTCAATAAGAGACGATTCGCATGGACTGCTGGGATAGATGACGCTGATATCCCAGGAGTCCAAGGGAATCGCCTTGTGACAAAATTGCCTAAAAAGCCAGATCGGAAGTGCTGCAGAAACAAATAGCAAAGAAGGTATTTCAAAAAAAAAAATGCCATTTTGAATAGCATTGCAGATGGGCATGAGAAAGATTAGGCAAAAAAGTGGGGGAAACTCCGCTTTAAATATCTCTTTTGAGTAATGTAATTCTTTAAGACAGTTGTTAGTGTGTGCACACTCAGTGATAAATCAAGACCAAATGCAGAGGTAAAACTATGGGTCTATATTTACATGTTTTTACACAAGATTCACCAAATTTTACCTAGGATTCATATATTTTTCAACTGAATCCGAAAAAAAAATGTGTGAATATTGGGTGCAAATTGTGTGAATCTTGGGTAAAAAATTGTATAAATAAACCCCCAAAGTGTTGTATCTGCTGGCTTGCATCCTTCCTGCCATCACATGCTCAGCGAGGCTTGCCCACAGATTTCGGTACCTGTGTGCATGGAGGATGTTTTAAACGCTGCTTGTAGAGGGGTGTTTTTCTTTTTTTTGTTTTTGCCTCTAAACACCCCTATGTTAGCCTATGTGCCCATTCAAACATAGGCTTTACAGGTGTTTAAAGGGGCAGAGCTGGCGCGTTCAGAAGAGGAGCGTTCAAGCGTCAAAAAAATGCTAAATGCATCTAAACTCACTTTTGCACTAGGCACATCAAGTGCATGGGCGTTCATTCATTCCAATGGCCAGAATTAAAGTGTTACTAAACCCAGGAGCCTGCATTCATTATATCTGGTCTCCCACAGTACACAGAACATGGAAATGCAATTGTTTTAGTAAATACCTTTTCTGATCAGCAGTTACAGCAGTCTTATGACTTCTATTAGTTCCTGATTAAAGCTTGTAGGAGGAGTTTTCATACTGCACTGAGCTGTCCTATGAGGATCCAGGACCCCCGACCCTCTGTCTGGACAGTGCTGATTGGCCCTGTGCTGATCACATGCACTCTCCCAAGAAAAAAACAAAAAAACTCTCTAGCAGTACACACCAAACTGAGCATGTGCAGCCTGACTCTGTCTTATCTGAACCTGTTCTGGAGTCAGTGGAAGAAGAGGAGGAGCTGTGTATACAGGATCAAACAGCCTTTTTACACAATGCAGATTAACCCCTTAGGTTCCACAGTGAGTGTAACAAGCATACTTTATTGCATTACTGCATTAGCCCCTGTGACGAAGTTGGAAATGATGAAACGTGTCGGTCAGTGACTATACAGTGACTGTATGTTGAAGCTGGGATGGTGTTCTGATGTCTAGCGAATGAAGCAGTGGTGAGATCGCAGCACAGAGCCGCTCGGCATGTCTTGTACTATGTTACATAAAGGCTGTTTTTAACTCTATTTGATGTACGTGCAATATATATTTTAGATAGGCCAATATCTCAAATAATTTTACACTGTTGGAGGCTCCATTTCTCCCTCTATTTTCTACATGTGGAGTCAGACCCGGGCTTGTGAACGGAGTGTGATGTTTTACAGCAGCTGTTCATGATAATCTTTGAGCTTGTTTGCCAAACACGAGCGTGAATGGCAACATCATCTGGTGAGCTTGTTTCTTAACGGGAGTTGATCTCCCATTCATCACTGTGGTGGAGGAACTGGTGTCATCATATACACATATTGTTTTTGCACTTTTCAATAAGGACTGTCTTTTTGGTGTGGATTCACCTGGATTCACCAGACTTTTTTACTATTTATATATAGATCTATATATATATGAAACATTTTTTTCACTGTATTTTTATATATTTATATATATATATATATATATATATATATATATATATATATATATATATATATATATATATATATATATATATATATATATATATATATATATTTCTATATATAGATATATATCTATATATAGAGATATATATATAGATATATTTCTCTCTCTCTCTCTCTCTCTCTCTCTCTCTCTCTCTCTCTCTCTCTCTCTCTTTATATATATATATATATATATATATATATATATATATATATATATATAATTAAGAAATTTTTTTGTCTTTTTGGACACATTTAAGAGCGCTACTGTTGATTATATTATAGATACACTCTTATTTATTTATGTTTTTCATCTCTTGTTATGTTTATGTTATTTAGGTAGCAGCACTGCTATTGGCTATTTTTGCATTCTAAAGCGCATTGCTTTCGTATTTATATACTTTACTGCATATAGAGACTGATTATACAGTTGTGGGTTTTGTAACACTTTAATATTCTGGCCAATAGAATGAATAAACGCCCAAGCGCTTGACATGCCTAAACGCACATAAACGCATGTGCAAAATGCAGCTTTGGGTGCGTTTTTAGCTCTGCTTTTTAGGGAAGAAAAAAAAGTCCTATGTGCATGGGGCTTAGAGAAAATTAAGACAAATGAAAGCTGGGGAGAGGAATGTGGGATGACGAAAAATGGAAGCAGTTCGGTGAACATGTGTATAAAATATCTCTGCATTGTATCAGAAGAAATATATTATAATATAATATAAAATAACATATTTCAATTGCTGAGAATACCTTCTGAAAAAGCTAGCTGTTTTACTTTTTTTTTTGTTTACAAACTTTTTTATTAGGTATAAAACAGGGAGAAATACGGTACAGTACAAAATGTTGATTATCAAAGGTTTAACATCGATACATAATCATCAGTACAGAAGAAATAGAATAGCAATTTTGCATACAATGGTTGTGCGATTTGGTTATACCACTATAAGATTTTATTTGAGAAAGGTAGAGGTAGATAAAAAGTTATTCCACATTTGTAAAACTATTTGAATGAGTGAACCAAGGATTCCATTTTTTTTCGAATATGTGTTGTGAGTTATTTAGAGTATGGAATATTTTTTCCATGAGGAGGATATTGTTGATCCTTGTTTTAAGTTGAGATAAGGGTAGTGAAGGAGATTTCCAATGATATGCAATGAGCCAGTGTATGGCAACACATATAGTGTGCTGTTTTACTTTTATGCTGATTCATTGGCTTCAAATAGTCTGTAGGTCACAGACTTAGAACTAGTATGCAGATGAGGAATTCTGATTTCACTGGTTGCATGCTTGTTCCAAAAGCTTTGTTTCTTGAAACCAGAAACAGCCACACAACTAACATTTTCAGCAGGAGGACAATGATAGGGTTCATATCCACAAGTATCCTCTAATATTGTCATTAAAGATGTATAAATACGAGTTTGGCCCATGTGAAGTTCTTTTTGCCATATAATAAATAATCCAATTTTTGTAACGTAAGATAATTCTACCATTTGTACAATGGCTAATTTATTTGTTGCTAAAATCAACATTAGTGAAAGCAAAATGTCAGATCAGTTAGACACAGGAAACATATGCCTGTGGTATGACTAGTGATGGTAACAGATGGTAACATATGCCAGTGCTATGACTAGTGGTGTCCCACACAGCAGGCTATGATGTATTTGTTCCGATGCCAGGGTACCGATCCAGGAGCATCACAAACATAGCAAAATACACAACACGCTAGCCTGTCACGTATTCCACTATGATGAGCATCAACTGTGCCAAGCTGCTGGATGTTCAGGGGATTTAAAGGCAATGTTTTCAACATTTTTAGGTAAATGTGTTAAAGAGATCCACCTGATTATATGCAAGCTCTGCTCCCTGCTTTACAATGACATACAATAGTTGTGCTGTTGTGCTTTATTGCATATTCCCACAATGCACGTCTATTAGAGGGGGCTATTTATTAAATGAAGAAAAAAAAAAATTAAGAAAGTGTAACGCTCACCCATGAAAGGGCCACTGAGTTGCCCCAGGTTCCTTTCCCACTAGTGTAGGGGTAGCCAGGCACATGGCAACATTCACTCCCCTGGCTCAATGAAACAAGTTAGGGGTTGCTTATTTCTCTATTTATTGCTGAACAACTTGGATAGGGTACCAGAATCTGTGGAATACTCCAGAACCCTCAATAGTAATAATTGGACACTCATTACTCTGCAGCTACTTCTTAGAATAGCCCCCTCAACAATAGCTTAGGAAATGGGCATCACTGGGACACCATAAGCAATATTCCAGGCCAGGCAAACCTTAGTACTAGTGCTTCAGGGCTTGACAGTAGCAACAGTCATCCAGATCTGGCACTCACAAATCCCTGGGGTACTAGGATTCCTCCCTCCTGTTTTAAGCAGACATGTCCTTAGTGGACTCTCCAAACCAAATCCTGTGTAAAATTCCTCTTCTTTAGGTTCTTAATAAATAGGCTTCCTGTTTTAGCATAGCTGGGACCTCAATGATCAACTTGGCAAGCCTCTAAGCTGGGATTTTTTTTCTTGGACAAAAACAGGGCTGCTCCAGGCTTCATACTATTTATGCTCACTCCCAGCCACTATCTGGGCACCCTCCCCCAGGGATTGGCTGAGACAACATAAGTATTCAGCTGCTGATTTGCTTCGTCCAGCCCACTACATTCGAGAATCTTCCAGAATCCAGGGGGAAACAATCAAACCTGCAGCCAGTGAAACCCAGAACAACCCAAAGCAATCACTTAATGCTCCACTGAATACAAAGGAGCTTAAAAAGAACTCAATTTACCTGACGACCTAGCACCTACCTAGGAGGGTGCTGTAAAATTAACAAATTACCTTTGATGACCAGAGTTTTTGGATTTAAAAAATATAGATTCTTTTTAAGAAAAAAAAATTTGATTAACCACCTTGAGCACATTCCTTTTTTTAAAGTTTCCAAATGTATTTTTATATAACATGTTAGCCAACTGATTGAAGACAACTCACTCACTACATAACATATATCTAAGCAGTTGTTAGGACATAGTAATTGAGCTGAGCCACAAAAAGATACTTCTAATAGTTAATTTATACATATCCATATTTAAAGTGTTTTTATGGCCATCAGTCTTTATTTCAGTTTTGGATACCGTCTGGAATGTTAACATCCTGTAAGTTTTTTTTTTGCTGTCCCACTGGGGAGATTTTTCTTCACTTTCTGTCAAACATGAAGTTTGGGGAAATCTTGCCACAGTGAGGGAAATACCCCTATTACCGGAACTTTTTGTTATGGTGATAATTTTATATTTTTGAATTTCCCACCTCTTTCTATCTTGGTGACAATGGTCACCAAGATGCTGAACCCACCTAGTGGGGACACATACAGCAATAAAAAACTATTCAGAGGTTCCCTAACCATCCCTGCTCTGTCCAAAAATAAAAAAAAGGGACTATACATACATTTTAATGCAATAACTAAAATATAGGAGAGTATGTGGCACACACATGTTAAACACAAATTTAAAAACTACCGGTAATTAAAAATACTGTAGGCAGATAGACAGATTGCTCTATGGATACATTAAAAGAGAATGTAAACACAACATTTCATATTCCTGATATGTGCCTGCTGCACCATGTACTTGTATGAGAAAGTCTCCTGTTCTCTTTGTATTGCTTCCTTTGTGTGGAATCCCTGGTGTTCCTGACAGTCCCTCTGCTTTCCTATTAAAAACTGACCACACTAAGCATGAGAGCACAGTGTGGTTAGGTCTCTATCTGAGCTGGGAATTCAGTGTGCTCTCCTCCAATGATCAGACTTCTACTGAAACACCCCCCTGAACAGCCTTTCACTGGGAACACAGTGCTAGACATGTGCAATTCGTTTCGTTCTGTTTTTCGTGAAACTTCAGCATATTCGTTCATTCTGAAGCCTCTGAATGAACAAAAGACTATTTGACTAATTTTTTCGAAAACACATTTTCTAAAAGAACGAAAATTCAAAAGAACGAAAATCTGAAAATTCCAAAAATTTAGAAAATCAGAAAGTACGAAAATCTGAAAATAAGAACGAAAATTTGAAAATTCAAAAGAACAAAAAACATTTAGATAATTGAGTTTTTCGTATCTCCTATTATAATTAAATTGTTAACCATTTATATTTATATTATAGGTTTTTTTTTGTATTACTGTTATTATTAACATTAGATAAAATTATAATTCTCCCGCTCTACAAGACTCTGGTCCAGCTGCACCTAGAGTATGCTGTCTATTTCTGGGCACCAGTCCTCAGGAAGGATGTACTGGAAATGGAGCGAGTACAAAGAAGGGCAACAAAGCTAATAAAGGGTCTGGAGGATCTTAGTTATGAGGAAAGGTTACGAGCACTGAACTTATTCTCTCTGGAGAAGAGACGCTTGAGAGGGGATATGATTTCAATATACAAATACCGTACTGGTGACCCAAAATTGGAATAAAACTTTTTTGCAGAAGAGAGTTTAACAAGACTCGTGGCCACTCATTAAAATTAGAAGAAAAGAGGTTTAACCTTATACTATGTAAAGGGTTCTTTACTGTAAGAGTGGCAAGGATGTGGAATTCCCTTCCACAGGCGGTGGTCTCAGTGGGGAGCATCAGTAGCTTCAAGAAACTATTAGATAATCACCTGAATGACTGCAACATACAGGGATATACAATGTAATACTGACACATAATCACACATAGGTTGGACTTGATGGACTTGTGTCTTTTTTCAACCTCACCTACTATGTATATGTGTATTTATTAATAATAAATAATAATAATAATAATAATAATAATAATAATAAAAACTATAATAATAGTTATAAACTATTAAATTATAGGTATTGGAATCTCCTTTCAAATTTGGCTGTTAGTGAACGCAACAAATACGAATTTATCCGAAGTTACAAATTATCCGAAATAACGTATGCCACATCTAAACAAATGGAAGGTAACGAATACGAATGCATCCAAAGTTACAAAAGATCGGAATAACAAATACTGCATCTATACGAATGGAACGTAACAAATTTGAATGCATCCGAATGTTACGAATTATCTAAATAATGAATGCTGATCAGAAGGAATGATCCAATAAACGAGAAAAAAAACGAATGAAACTAAAACAAAAAAAAATTCGGCAGTACACATGTCTACAGTGTGCTGCTGTTTCTACTGCCCCAGCTCTCTGTACTTTTTAAAACAGTCAAGGGGAAAGAATTTATAATTTTTTTAAATATTTACACACACTTTTTGCCTTTCATTAATATTTTTAACTCAATGGGTTGTTTTACAAGGTGAGGTTTTACATAAGTTCACTCTTGGGTGTCTGCATTGCAATGCATTTTTTGTGTGTGTTTTGATGCATTTTTAATGTTTTACTGCCTTTTTTATACACTTTTTATGCACTCTTATGGGGGGCAAAATTACACTATGGCACACCAAAAAAGCGGCTGCACCCTTTTCCAAGTCACACAGAAGCTCATTGCATAGCTGTGGATGGGCATCATAGACAATAATGGGACTCCGTTTGCTGTGCATTGTTGTGCCCCATTCAGATCTATGAATTGCAGTTTTATTAATTATGGATAGAACCTAAACACACTAATTCAGTAGTGGGCAATACACCTGCATTGTAGAGCACCACTATACACATGCTGTATGTTTTAGTGAGCTAACTAGAAAAAATGCGGTCATCCTGCATTTTTGGCTGCCCTGCACAGCCTTGGCAGCCCATTCAAAATGAATGAATTTAAAATACAGAGCTCCTACATTTATTCCCATGAATAAGTGCAAAAAATAACTACAACCTGTAAAATCCAAATTGAATAAATATAACATACAAAGATGTGAATAAACATAAATGCAATTTCAGGTGCAAATAACATACAAGACAAATACAATTCAGTGTTTGTTAATGATATAAATTACTTTAACTCCCATATAGGTCATTTTTTTATTCCATGCAAATGCATATAAAGCACTATATTAAAAAAAAAAAAAAAATAATAATAATAATAAATAGATGTTTTCTTGAATATTTTGTAGTGTTAAAGGTATAAAGGTATACATTTTTTTTGAAGCTGCGGTAAGGATTCTCTCATTATTATAGATTGCATTGCTGACTTTAGCCTAGCCTTTAAATGTGTAATCATGTTCATAAAATCTGCCAGTGTTATGATAATGTTCAAATTTAGGAAAATACAATTAGGTGTAGGGGGCAAATAGTACAATGGATCTCTCCAGTGTAAATACATTGCGAGATACAAGCAACGTCTGCTTCCTCGAGTTAGGCATACAGCTAGTTCATATTGCTTGCTGCTGGCTATGGATTATAAATAGAGAGCTCAGAGTTTCAGGAAGAGGCCACAATGGTAACATGCTACTCTATAATAACACAACAAATATTGAAAAGCAATAGAAGGAAAGGGAAGGTATGGCAATATGGATTCTGGCGGCATTATTAAAGTGATGAAATAATATAAAAAAAATTCTAGATATTACATGATGGCTTAGTGGTTGGTACTATATGAACCTCAGCTTTTGCATTATATTACAGAATAAATTACAGAATAAAGACAAAGCGTTTGCTGTGTTCTCAGTAAAAATAGTCAGACTATAGAAGGTTGTATAAAAAGGGCTTCAATCTGAATTTAAACTAAAATTATATTTGCATCTAACAAAAATGATCTACATGCTAGTTCGCTGAAGTCTTATGGAAAACTGCACTAATCCTAAATGTAAATACTAGTAATGCATAGAATACCAACATATCTACTAATGTTTTAATAGCATGTCAGAAAATTTTGACTTTTTAGTTAAATGATAAGTTCACTTTTTAATACAAAATAAAATAATCCACATATTTTTACAAGTTAAAAAATGTGCATTTATCAATTTTTTACATTGGAGCCTATAAATCATTGATCGCGAGATCAGCAGATTGCGAGTGCAATGCCAGGATCCTGCACACTTTCAGTGTAGTGTCTTCCCATACCTCCCATACAGGCAGGCAGTTACTGAATTGCAGGAACAATCAATGAACTATGAGAGTGCTCACCAGCACCCTCGCAGTTCACGGAGAACTAAAAGCCGTTGGCTGCAGTGGGCGACTGTACTTGTAGTTAATTCATTTACAGAACTCTGTGAATTAATGATGTGGTCATGTGGGAGGAGCCCCAAACAGCCATGCAGTTTTTAAATTGTGACAGCGGGTGTGGGGAGAAGATCCCTCGCCTGTGTCGCAGGAAGGGGGGGGATTGGTTTGAGAGGAGGTAGGAGTGGGAACATATATGTTCCAAAGGTGAACTTATCCTTTAATCCCAGGATCAGATACTTGAAGACTGAAGCAGTTGCTCACCATTTCGACCCTTATTCATTCAGAAGCTGCTGTAGGAAATTTGATTGTCAGCCCAATTTAAAAGTTTAGCATGTGCACAGATCTAATGATAATATAATAGAAAACATAATTATGCTATGTCGAAAATACAGTATGCTAGATAAAAAGATATATTTATGGTTTGTAGTCAGTTGTTTTAATTAGGTAGCAAAATTGCTAAGGATGTGCAATCCCAATCACAACAGTTAAAATGAAAATCCAGAAAAAATAAAATAAAAATATAATAAAACAAAATGAAATGCTCCTGTTCTTTGACTGCTAATGGTCTCATTTAAGCATCCTGGTTTTGGCTGTGATACATTATCTCTGCCTGTCCACTTGCAAGGTGATTGATGTGGTCAATCTCTGGTTGGAGACCAAACCTCATTTTAGCCAGCCAAGCCTGCAGTCTCATGCTTGTTATAGCGTGTGTAAAACATATTTCAAACTCCCTGTTTGTCTACCCTACTCTGCTTGATTGGATTCCCTAATTGACAACCTCGGATTGGATATCGACTTTTCTCTGAACTCTGCCTGCCTTTTGACTTTGGATTTTGACTATTCTGACTATTCTGAACCCTGCCTGACTGCCAACGGCAAGTACCTGTTTGCTTTGCTCAGTTCGTGCATGCCCTGGCGTAGTGGCCAGGCACTATAGCATTGTGTAAAAGACCTGGGGTTGCCGAGTACCAGTAGACCTGCTTGACTTATGGGAAAGGGGGCTGCTATAGATGAAGAACACAGAACCCAGCTATAGTATCTCACCACTTGCATTAGGGGTAAGCATGACAGACTAGACCAATAATAACAATACAAATAATTAAAACAAAAAAAACAGCTTTTGCTGCAAGACTCACCTTCATTCTGAAACTGCGCCACCCCCAGGCAGTATTACTTTTTCATAACTCCATTTCCTCTGAGTATAGGGTGTATATAGCGAATAATAAAAATTTAAACTCGTGTTGAATGGTGAAAAAACAGTGAAAAGGAAAACTAAAGCAGCTGCCACACACAAAGTGCTACTCACTAGAAATGTAAAATTATGGAAATGCGGCGCTCGCAAATGTTATTAAACATGCGTGACTAAGTGTAGATGAGTACAGATGTGAATATACAAAGCAAAAAACATGTAAATAAAGTCCAAATAAATGTGCTGAATGTTCTGATCCGCAATGGAAAAAACTTTTGAAGTACAATGGACCACAGACGCTCCAGGACTTTTCAGGTGCAGAAACGCCACCCCCACAATGGTGATGACCCCCAGCTTTGCAGTCTGGGGGTCACTTCAGGCTTATGTGATGGTATCCAGAGAAGCTCAGGAGTGGTGTTGTGCACATCAGATTAGATCATGTTTTGCCAACCTACAGGGCGTTATCATAGGTCTTTGATAACGCCCTGTAGGTTGGCTAAACATGTCGACGTTTTTCCGGTGGCACTGACGTCATTTCCTGCTCCTTGGAACGCACTTCCTGGTTTCTGGAACGCACGCTGTGAGCAGTGTCTGGATCCATCTCTAATTCCTTTACATGCCTGTTTTTATCAACTATTTTGTAAGTACCCATTTGTATATGGAATAAATCCCTTTTCAAACGGTACTTTTCACTATTAGTTCCATTTTCTTTATCCTTTTTTTGGTGCCTGGTGATTCTTCTGAGAAATTCCAACAAGAAATCCTTTGATCTGATGTGCACAACACCACTCCTGAGCTTTTCTGGATACCATCACATAAGCCTGAAGTGACCCCCAGACTGCAAAGCTGGGGGTCATCGCCATTGTGGGGGTGGCGTTTCTGCACCTGAAAAGTCCTGGAGCGTCTGTGGTCCATTGCATTTCAAAAGTTTTTTCCATTGCGGATCAGAACATTCAGCACATTTATTTGGACTTTATTTATATGTTTTTTGCTTTGTATATTCATATCTGCACGCATCTACACTTAGTCACACATGTTTAATAACATTTGCGAGTGCCACATTTCCATAATTTTATAGGGTGTATATGTTCCCGCTTCCTGGGGCAATATCATTATCCAACTTGAGCTCAGAGGAGTACTGCGCTGAGCAGTGCGCAACTTTCATTTCATAAATTCTGTTCCTTGCAGCAGTATGAACAACCTACCCTCACTGTCAAAGTAGAGGAAAGTCTCATGACATCATCAGATGATCTAAAAGTGGATGCCTTGGGTGCAGGATGTTCTTTTTTTTCTTTCTAAGTCAACATCCATATGCCATCAGTTTTAAAATGTTGACATTGGCACACACATTTTCCTATGTATCTGCAAGTACATTATGGTTCTGAAATTTAGAGCACATCAAAATGGGACACTGCAGAAGAGTTATACTAGTCCAGAAGGATAGGTTATCTGCAGTTTCTGCACATGGTGTTGTGCAGGTTTGGATGGGCTGTATGATATACTAAGATGTATTTCTAGCAGTTGATATTTTACAGGCTTGGAATGAAGATGATTAAGGGTCAGTCTACTTAAAAAAAAAATATTTAACATTCACATAGATACCAAAGATTGAATAGCCCACTTCTGATATTTTTTTTTAGCTGGCTATACACATCAAGATTTCTCTCCTTCAATTGCAGATTGAAGGAGAGGAAGGAGGACTTGCTTCCCCGTCCACCCTAAACAACATGCAATGGATGAATCTGCAGTGCCAGCTACTGTATTCTGACAGCCGGTCAGAATATCCAAACAGTGCCTGCATCTGACTGGATGCAGGCCAAGTATATTCCATCCATCTTCTTTGACAAAACTCAATTGAAAAACACAACTTTTGTTGAGTCAGGTGGTGCCAACAGGCCAACAGCCATGTATGGCCAGCTTTAGACTGGAAGCAAAAGTTCACAGGTCCACCAACAAACATTTTGAAGACTCAGAAGCAGTTTGGCCATAGCCAGGAACTCTATGTTTGAGATTTCACCACAGCAGTCTCTACATACATACATGAGAAGCTATTAGGTGATTTAGCCAACCAGTGTCCACCCATAGCCACAATATATTTTTTTGGTCAGGCTAAACTTATATTTAGTAAAGTACTGTTTTCTATACATGCATATACAACCTGAATATTATTTTGCTTTACAGTTTGTTATATTCTAGATCATAAGGATAAATTATGTTCTTTGTAATATATGTCTCTAGATCTGAAGCTTTACAAGAATGGTGTTCAGTGACTTCTGTAGCCTTGCTTCTCCCTGAGATCCTATAATGTATTGCCCCTGGCTACTCCAATGTTTTGTTCCTTTGAAAGGGTACAGTTTGCATAAAACATGTTATGTGTTGTGGGCTTACTGATATAGGAAAATAAAATGCCTTTCTTTCCTGGTATATTACATTTTAATGGAATGCTAAAACAGCAATTTATTTTGCCTGCTGCAAAAGTGGCTTCTTAATTGATCTTGGCAAAACAAACATCATTACCATATTCCTGATCTGACACATACATGTATATTGCAAGGCCATGGTGCACAGTTTATAGGTTTTACTCAGTCTACTTTCCAGTTTACATTTTTATACATTCTTTGACATGTCTGTTATTTTATTATCGTTTAAGCGTATGTCAAGTAAAAAATTGTTTTTTCAAGTTTTGGATAGGGTGGGGAAGGATCAGAACCCCTGTCCAATTTCTACTGTTAAACAAAACCAAAGAAAACTCCCAGCTTAACTCACCAGCCAGTCTGCAACCAAACAAATTGTCCTGTATAACTGTTTGCAATAAAAATGGGTTTAGTTCGCACACGTTTGCAAATACATGCGTAAGCTGCAGAGCCTCTTCAAGCCATCCCAATATTATCTGCAGTCCCAACTCTTGTAAATTTATGAAAAGTCTCCATAGTGGAAGCATATGCATTCTAATGGATAGATAGAGGGAAGGTGAGCCTTGAGGGAGTCCACTGCTCTTTAAAGGCACAGGGGCGCACTGAACACTCAGCACAAAGCACAACGGCAGCAAAAGTGTCTAGTGTGTCCCCCCACCAATATTACATCAGTAAAAAACAACTGACCACTGCCCCCACCTATAACTGGCCTTCACAGCAAGAAGCACGTGGAAGGGAAATGCATGTAAAACAAAACCATAGAAAATTCCCTGCTCAACTCACCAGTTTCTACTGTTATCCAGGGCTCTGTTAGAGAGATTGATCTTCACTTCCTGTCCTGCTGACAACGGTTTCACTGGACAGGAAGAGAGAGAAAACCTGCAAGAACAACTCATATAGAAAATAAAAATATGACAGGCGTTCTATCTTTCCCTACTCTTCTAAAAGCATCTTTATTTTCAAGTGGTAACGTAGAATTGGAATTCAATTCAAGACAGGAGTGGAAAGGTTGTTGTGTTGCTTTCCAACACAGTTGGCCACTCATCCTTTCCATGTGGGGACCACCCAAGTCTTCTTCCTCTGAGGCCTACAGTGGCACTCCATTGCAGTCAGTATCTGCAAGAAGACATCCTGGGAGGGGAGATCCCACATCCCTAGGCCCTAAAGTCTAAGGAAAAGATGGGTGTCACAGATGCATCTTCTCAGGAGAGAAACCCTAGTGGAAGAACCCTGTGCCAAGAAGTGACTTAGATATTTAATATTTCTTGCATCATCTATCAGCAGATCCCCCAAATGACAAATTGGCTAGGTATTAAACATACTTAAAGTGGATGTAAAGGCTGAAGGTTGCACTCTGTTCATGAAAGTAAAAAACCTTCTGTGTGCTGCTCCCTCCACAGCCCCTCCTAATACTCACCTGAGCCCCCTCTCGATCCAGCGATGTACACGAGAGCTTTGGCTGTCCCGGGACTCCCTCTTCTAATTGACTGAGACAGCAGCATATGCCATTGGCTACCACAGCTGTCAATCACGACCAGTGATCCAATGAGGAGTGAGCAGGGGGTGGGCCTGAGCTGTGGCACTATGTGTCTTATGGATGCATAGAGCAGGGATCGAGAGCGAGCCTGCACCAGTACCCCCATAGCAAGTGGCTTGCTATTAGGAGCACCAGTCAAGTGGGGAGGAGCCAGGAGCGACTGCGGGGGACCCGAGAAGAGGAGGATCAGTGCTGCTCTCATTGTACAGAGCAGGTAAATATGGCATGTTTGTTTTTTGTTTTTTTAAAGCTGAACCTTAAAGCGAAGTTCCACCCAAAAGTGGAACTTCCACTTATCTGCTTCCTCCCCCTTTTGGCACCTTTCAGGGGGGAGGGTTTTTGACAGGTACCTTTCCACACTTCTGGGAGACTGCGCTGCGGCGCGGTCCCTTGGAAGTTCAGCCCCCCTCCTCCTTCCTCTGCCGGAAGTTAGAAAGCACTTGTGCAGTGAGGAATCGGCAATGAAGCCGAAAGGCTTCACTGCCAGTTTCCCTTACCATGAATGGCGGTGGGAGCACCCAACAGCCGATACGAAAATTGGCTGGGGTGCCGACATCGCGGGCTCCCTGAACAGGTAAGTGTCCATATATTAAAAGTCAGCAGCTACAGTATTTCGAGCTGCTGACTTTTCATTTTATTTTCCCCAGGCGGAACTCCTCTTCAAATACCACTTTAACACACAATGTTACCTCTAGCACACTCTGCTGGAGCAAGCTCAGAACAGCATGTGACTGAGGTAAATACCGTCCAAGCTTAGAGGACATTAGCCAGCGCACGGCTAAGATGACTAAAGCTTCCTATAAGTTTACAAAAATACAAAAAGAAAATATTGAAAAATACTACATCTGTAAACAGTTCATCATAGAACTGTATAATTTAGATGTGTCAGTATTCAGTTATTTAAGGGAAATGTTAGTGACTGTGATAGGGATCTGAAAAAACACCATGTACTATTACTTTCATTAGATGAACAAAAATTAGTAAATATATATTTTTTTAAAGGCCTACTGATAGGGAATGCAAAAATAGCATTATGAAAATGTTATAATGCACATACCTTCCGTGCTTGGGCAGTAGCATCCCTTTAAAGAGCTGCAGTGAACCCATTGAATGTAATTTTACTGGTAATGGATATATGATCTGTTATTGATTAATGTTCTAAATGGGTAATTTTAATCCAATCCAACAAGCCAACAATGTGTAATCTAGCAGAACAAGGCAGTGAGGTGTGAAACTTGCTTCTGCGCTGCTCTGCGAGGCTGCTGCTAAGTAATGGATAATACACAGAGAGACATTGACTCCAGTAAACCAAAGAACTGTTTTTCTAATTCCCATTGGAGACGACCTTTCACAGATAACTCTCTTCCAGTCCTCTACATCCAAATCAGAAGTGTCATGTGCTTTAAGCTATGGCTGTATTTAATTTGCTCAGTAACAAAGAAATTTCTTGAGACTTTTTTATTCTGTTTTTAGCCAGCAAGTTCACAATTGCGGTAATTTTCTTATTTCTTCTGCAATGGGAAAGGGCTGTCACTTCTGTGAGAGTCTCTCAAGGTCTAAACAGATATAAATTTTTTTTCTTAATTTTAATATTCATGAAAACGTATTTCTTCTGCAATACTGAGAAGGTCCCAAGAGTGAAATTAAACTGTAAAGCCAAACAGTTTAAAATTGTTTTTTAATGGGAAATTTCCTTTTACTTGTACCTGTACCTGTATTAGAGATCCCACAGGAAGTTACTGGAAATCTCCCAAAGTGAGGGGAATTTCCCCTCAGTAGTCCCCAAAACCGGTGTCACTGGATTTCCCCTTACATCTTGTTTTGGGCACTGAATAATCAGCACTTGTTATCAGCACTGAATAAAAAAAACCCCAAAAGGGTACCTCTAGAAATGTGATGACCATCCACAATCCATCACTTTTTGCTGAATCATGTGACAATCTCATGTCTTGTCTAGACTCTGCTAGCAAGGACTTCTACAGAAGACAGTTATTTGACACATGAGAAAAACCTTCTCTAGTTGTTACTGTTTCTCTTGATAAGACAATGCTGGAGTCATATCATGCATACCTTTACCTTGTCATAGGCTAAACCTAAAGGCAGGGCTGTCTTTAACGCAGGGCAAAAAGGACAGCTGCCCCGGGCCCAGTCATTATTGTGGGGTCCACAATAATGGGGCTCGTCAGGAAGTACACACAGAGCGGCCTGTGTGTGTGGACTCCCCCCCCCCCCTTCTCCTGAGATTAATAAAACAGAGAGAGGACTATAAAGTGCCAGCGGGTTGACTATAATAATCCTGGCTCAGCCAAAAAAATATTTGGCCAGGGTCCAATCAATATTAAAGATGGCCCTGCCTAGAGGGTAGTCCCCGGGTACTGTTCACCTTGCCTGCATGGGGATATACTTACTGGGTGATTATATCAGAATGTACATTTCTGTCCAAGAACAGTGCCTCAGCTTGTAAAGGTACTAAATTTTAACTCACTTTGACGCAGTTGTCCAACTTGAATATGTATTGCAATAGAAAGATGTGAAGGGAAAATCCCTGCTTTTATTTTAGAGTTCTCTAGAAGCATGCTAGGGTGTGTGCAGAGAGGTAATTTAAAATATTAGTGCAGCAATGACTTAATGATGAAACCATCACATTGCCCACATATTGATTCATACTTGGTCATATTTTTCAGGGACAGTCCTTGCTCTTAAAGATTTTTCTATGGAAACTTTTGTTCCTGAAAAACTGACCAAGGTTACCATTGACTTACCATAATAAATGTTTTTTAGGCTTTCTAAGTTCTTGTGTGAAGAACATTTAAATTCTAAAAATTACTTTTAATTTGATCATATAATAGGTGTGATATTTTTGAAAATATAGTGTTTCAAATACTTATAAGACTGTATTTGGCAGCACAAGTTCATCCATATTAGGAGTCTCCTCACGTCATTAGAGTGCACTGGCAGACTTATGATGACTCAGCAAACAGCAGGGCCATCTTTTATCATTAGGCCAGTTACTTTGCTACTTTATATTATATTTTGTCACTACTGAGTTTTGACCTTTATACAACATAATTGTAGTTAAACTAAAGTAATCTACCATATTCTTGCTTCCCATTGCCAAGAAATGACATTGCTATGTGTTGCAACTTTTATGCCCCGTACACACGGTTGGATTTTCCGACGGAAAATGTGTGATAGGACCTTGTTGTCGGAAATTCCGACCGTGTGTAGGCTCCATCACACATTTTCCATCTGAGTCCCAACGTACGTGTTTTACGTTACCGCGTTCAGAACGATCTGATTTTCCGACAACTTTGTGTGACCGTGTGTATGCAAGACAAGTTTGAGCCAACATCCGTCGAAAAAAATCCTAGGATTTTGTTGTCGGAATGTCCGATCAACGTCCGACCGTGTGTACGGGGCAATACTGTACAGTATACATACTATATTGGAATCAAGAAGATGAATCATTGGAAGATAATGAAGGAATAAAATAAAGAAGGAACTTTCTAGCAAAAATGTTCAATTTATGAATATAATTAGATGTGGAACTGTAATTTTTATATAGGATATGTTTTAAATGGGCAAGGAAATGGTTAGAACCTTATCAGGGTTTTTTGTTGATTTTTCCCATTGTCATAGAGACAAAACAAGAAATGAAAAGGGAAAGTAGAGGTAGACACCTGTCACTGGTACAGGTGTCCCCACTCGTATAATGAATAAACTAATGCGCAAACCAGTAATAATCAACCAGCTAAAAGAGACAGGCTAAAAAAGAGCTGCCAGCTTATAAAAGCGTCCTCACGTAAACTAAACCAGACAAGTAAAATAACAAAACATATGCGGCGCTCCTTATGCCCACAATATATGAATAAAAATAAACAGGAAATAAAAAAGTATAAAAAATGCCACAATAAAGATCCAGAAAACTTATATAAAGTGCAATGCGACTCCACTAAAACGCATGAAAAATGCAAATGATCATATAAACCCATGACTCACATAAAAAAGTGATGAAAGTGATTCATAAATGGTGATGTGCAATTCATTGAAGTACATAAATGTGCAAAAAGTTCATAGTTCATATCAAAAATGAGTGTATAAAATGAAAAATAATATTTTATACACTCATTTTTGATTCACGAATTGCACATCACCATTTATGAATTGATTTTGATCGGTATTCATATGAATGTTTTGCACATTTATGTATATTAGTGAATTGCACTTTACCATTTATGAATTTATTTTGATTATTATTTAATTCTTATTATTCAATTTATTTTAATATGCTTGCTATTTATGCACAATTGAATGTTTTATATATATATTTATCATTTTATGTGTGAATCACTTTCATCACTTTTTTATGTGAGTCATGGGTTTACATGATCATTTGCATTTTTCATGCGTTTTAGTGGAGTCGCATTACACTTTATATAAGTTTTCTGGATCTTTATTGTGGCATTTTTTATGCCTTTTTATTTCTTGTTTATTTTTATTCATACATTGTGGGCATAAGGAGCGCCGCATATGTTTTGTTATTTTACTTGTCCCCACTCGAAGATTTCCCCTCCAGTCTTGTTCTGGTTACATACCATACAATTTTGGATTCATCATTATCTTTTGTGCTGTAGACAAAGGTCACCATGACAAACAGAAAGGTTGAAACTTCCCAGTGGGATGCAGACAGCTATTAAGTTTTAATAAATAAATAATAGTAACAATAAATTACAATAAATACATAAATAATCCTAAAAAAAAATGAATAATAATGATTGTCATCATCATAAATACATAAATAACATTTTAAAAATAAAGAAAAAAATAACAATAAAGTTTTGGCTTTAGGTATATTTTAACTGATAGCCTGATATCCCAATGCTTTTTTTTAATAATCTCAAAAAGTTTATTTATTTATTTCTTTTTCACCTCACTGCTCTCCTCAATGCACATCTTTTGGAAACAACCAGAAGTCACCAGTGATTTGAAATATATTTGTACTTTTAGTACTCTCCTTCTTCTCCCCTCCAAAGTGCACACGTAACTGTCCTTGCACCTCTGAGCGTTTCACTGTGTGTTGCTGTCTTCTGCTGTTGCGGACATCTCTATGTCGGGTCCATTCAATCCCACAAAGAGACCATCTATTATGTGTCCCAACTAGGGATGAGCTTCGTGTTCGAGTCAAACCCATGTTCGACTCGAACATCGTCTGTTCGCCCGTTCGCCGAATTGCGAACGATATGGGCCATTCGCGCCAAATTTGTGTGGCGCGTCACAGCCCATAATTCACTGCGGCATCGCAGTGCATTGCTGGCTGATGATTGGCCAAGCATGCACTATGACCCGCATGCTTGGCCAATCACAGCGCCGTCTGAACAGAGAGCCGTAATTGGCCAAAGCCAAGGAGGCTTTGGCCAATTATGGCTCAGGGGATTTAGTACACGCCCCACACTATATAAGGCCGCCTGCACGGCGGCCCTGTGTAGTGTGTGTTCCGGCGTTCATAGATAGAGAGAGAGAGACAGACAGTGTCATTTGATTTGAGTTAGATAGATTAGGCAGAACAGTCAGTCAGTTAGCTGCACTTACAGTGTATTCTGTATATATATGTATCCCAGGTGTTGCATATATATATATATATATATATATATATACACTGTATTCAGTTTAGCTAGATCCGTTCCTGTTATCTTCTTACTGACAGGCAGGCTTGTCTTGTTACAGTATTTACAGCTACCTGACGAAAATTGCTGGTGTTCTTTTGATCCTATTAGTACCACAGTCAGGCATCTAGACTATTTACAGTTAGTGCAGTGCGTCCTGCTCACAGTGTTCAGCTAAAACTACAAGTTAGTGGGGTGCGTCCTGCTCACAGTGTTCAGCTAAACCTACAAGTTAGTGGGGTGCGTCCTGCTCACAGTGTTCAGCTAAACCTACAAGTTAGTGCGGTGCGTCCTGCTCACAGTGTTCAGCTAAAACTACAAGTTAGTGCTGTGCTTCCTGCTCACAATGTTCAGCTAAACCTACAAGTTAGTGTAGTGAGACCTCTGCACAGTGTTCATCTAAAGCTACAAGTTAGTGCAGTGCGTCCTGCTCATAGTGTTCAGCTAGATCCGTTCCTGTTATCTTCTTACTGACAGGCAGGCTTGTCTTGTTACAGTATTTACAGCTACCTGAAGAAAATTGCTGGTGTTCTTTTGATCCTATTAGTACCACAGTCAGGCAGCTAGACTATTTACAGTTAGTGCAGTGCATCCTGCTCACAGTGTCCAGCTAAACCTACAAGTTAGTGCGGTGCGTCCACCTCACAGTGTTCAGCTAAACCTACAAGTTAGTGCGGTGCGTCCACCTCACAGTGTTCAGCTAAACCTAGAAGTTAGTGTGGTGCGTCCTGCTCACAGTGTTCAGCTAAACCTACAAGTTAGTGTAGTGAGACCTCTGCACAGTGTTCATCTAAAGCTACAAGTTAGTGCAGTGCATCCTGCTCACAGTGTTCAGCTAAAACAACAAGTTAGTGTGGTGCGTCCACCTCACAGTGTTCAGCTAAACCTAGAAGTTAGTGCGGTGCGTCCACCTCACAGTGTTCAGATAAACCTACAAGTTAGTGTATTGAGACCTCTGCACAGTGTTCATCTAAAGCTACAAGTTAGTGCAGTGCATCCTGCTCACAGTGTTCAGCTAAAACTACAAGTTAGTGTGGTGCATCCACCTCACAGTGTTCAGCTAAACCTACAAGTTAGTGCGGTGCGTCCTGCTCACAGTGTTCAGCTAAAACTACAAGTTAGTGCGGTGCGTCCACCTCACAGTGTTCAGCTAAACCTAGAAGTTAGTGTGGTGCGTCCTGCTCACAGTGTTCAGCTAAAACTACAAGTTAGTGTGGTGCGTCCACCTCACAGTGTTCAGCTAAACCTACAAGTTAGTGCGGTGCGTCCTGCTCACTGTGTTCAGCTAAAACTACAAGTTAGTGTGGTGCGTCCACCTCACAGTGTTCAGCTAAACCTAGAAGTTAGTGCGGTGCGTCCTGCTCACAGTGTTAAGCTAAACCTACAAGTTAGTGTATTGAGACCTCTGCACAGTGTTCAGCTAAACCTAGAAGTTAGTGCGGTGCGTCCTGCTCACAGTGTTCAGCTAAAACTACAAGTTAGTGTGGTGCGTCCACCTCACAGTGTTCAGCTAAACCTAGAAGTTAGTGCGGTGCGTCCTGCTCACAGTGTTCAGCTAAAACTACAAGTTAGTGCTGTGCGTCCTGCTCACAGTGTTCAGCTAAACCTACAAGTTAGTCTAGTGAGACCTCTGCACAGTGTTCATCTAAAGCTACAAGTTAGTGCAGTGCGTCCTGCTCACAGTGTTCAGCTACATCCGTTCCTGTTATCTTCTTACTGACAGGCAGGCTTGTCTTGTTACAGTATTTACAGCTACCTGAAGAAAATTGCTGGTGTTCTTTTGATCCTATTAGTACCACAGTCAGGCAGCTAGACTATTTACAGTTAGTGCAGTGCGTCCTGCTCACAGTGTTCAGCTAAAACTACAAGTTAGTGGGGTGCGTCCTGCTCACAGTGTTCAGCTAAACCTACAAGTTAGTGGGGTGCATCCACCTCACAGTGTTCAGCTAAACCTACAAGTTAGTGCGGTGCGTCCTGCTCACAGTGTTCAGCTAAAACTACAAGTTAGTGTGGTGCGTCCTCCTCACAGTGTTCAGCTAAAACTACAAGTTAGTGTGGTGCGTCCACCTCACAGCGTTCAGCTAAAACTACAAGTTAGTGCGGTGCGCCCACCTCACAGTGTTCAGCTAAACCTACAAGTTAGTGCACTGCATCCTGCTCACAGTGTTCAGCTAAAACTACAAGTTAGTGTGGTGCATCCTCCTCACAGTGTCCAGCTAAACCTACAAGTTATTTTTTTGCGAGCTCTGCACAGTGTTCAGCTAAAGCTACCTGTAGAAGGTTGGTGGTGTTCTCATACTACAAGCAGGCAGTTGATTTTGCTAGCTGCATTATCAGTACATATATATATATATATATATATATATATATATATATATATATCCCAGCTTAGTGCAGCTACAGGCCATTAGTATGTCTGGAAGGCCAAGAAGGAGATGCAGACAGTCACAAGCCAATAAGAGAGGGCAAGCAGGCTCTGTGTCTAGTGCTGGTCATGGAGACGGTGCATCCTCATCAGCACGTGGCCGTGGGACACGCTTGGCCTTTTTTCGGCAGCTGGCCGTGTTGAGCCGCAACATGCGGAAGACTTGGTCGAGTGGATGACCAAGCCGTCCTCATCCTCCTCATCCTCTCTCACCCATGCCCAGAGTACTTTGTCTGGCAAAGCAGCGACCTCTTCCCTTGGCTCAATGTCATCAGTGACTCCTTCCCTAGCCCCACCATGTCCTCCTGAGGAGTCCCTCGAACTGTTTGACCACAGTGTTGGGTACATGCTCCAGGAGGATGCCCAGCGTTTGGAAGGCTCTGATGATGATACTGAGCTCGATGAAGGCAGTAACGTGAGCACGGACAGAGGGGGTGCCCAAGAAGGACAGCAATCTGGCAGTCATGCTTCCCCTGCTGCAGCATACTGCCAGGTTTGCTCCAGTGATGAGGAGGGAGGGGATGATGAGGTCACTGACTCAACGTGGGTGCCTGATAGGAGAGTGGAGGAGGACGAGGAGGAGGCGGCACATCACCAACGAGGCAGGATGCCCTCCAGGGGCCAGCCTAAGGGCAGCACCTTGACTGCATCACACCCCAAAGCTCCACATGTGCAGGGCGCTGCAGTCTCTGTGCATTATTCAAAAAGTTCTTTGGTGTGGGCCTTTTTTGAGATGAGTGCATCAGATCGCACCACTGCTATTTGCAACATATGTCTCAAGCGTATCTCGCGTGGCCAAAGCATCTCCCGCTTGGGTACCACATGCTTGACCAGACATATGTTGACCTGCCATGCAGTTAGTTGGCAAGCATATCTAAAAGACCCACACCAAAGAACAAAGAGGACCTCTCCTTGCTCCTCATCAGCTGACCTGCACTGAGCTGCACTGAGAGGAATGAAGGTGTAGAATTAGGTGTGTCACAGCCAAGTACTTGTGGGCAATCTGCTTTTGGTACACCGACGTCAGACTGTACCAGGCAATTTCCCTGCCCCAGCTGCTGCACCGCTGAAAGAAGTTTGCTCCCAGCCATCCACATGCCCAGCGGTTGAATGCTAGCTTGGCAAAATTGCTAGCACTTCAACTGCTGCCTTTTCAGTTGGTAGACTTTGCCCCCTTCCGTGAGTTTGTGGAATGTGCGGTTCCTCAGTGGCAGGTATCCAAATGCCACTTTTTCTCATGGAAGGCGATTCCGGCTCTCTACCGGCATGTGGAAGGCAATGTCCATGCCTCGCTGGACAGGGCGGTCAGCGGTAAGGTGCATATTACCGCTGACTCATGGTCCAGCAGGCATGGACAGGGACGTTACCTAAAATTCACGGCGCATTGGGGGACTCTGCTGGCAGCTGGGAAGGATGCAGGACAAGGTGCAGTAGTGTTGGAGGTTGTTCCGCCACCACGCCTCCAAAATGCTAATGATTGTGACACACCTCTCTCCTCCACCCCCTCCTCTTCTTCTTCCTCCATGGCCTCTTCCTGTGCTTTGTCCTCGGAACCAGCGGTGCTCTGTAGCCGTTCAATTGGCTACGCAAGTACGCAGGCCAAAAGATGCCATGCGGTGCTTGAGCTGGTGTGCTTGGGGGACAGGAGCCACACTGGGGCAGAGGTTCTGTCAGCTCTGCAGGGGCAGGTTCAGAGGTGGTTGACGCCACGCCAACTTAAGGCAGGAATGGTGGTTTGCGACAATGGCACCAACCTCCTCTCTTCCCTCCGACAGGGCAAATGACCCATGTGCCCTGTTTGGCTCACGTCCTTAACTTGGTGGTGCAGCGGTTCTTGGGCAGGTACCCGGGCTTACAGGATGTCCTGAGGCAGGCCAGGAAAGTCTGTGTGCATTTCCGCCCGGTCATATAATGCCAGTGCTTGGCTGACGGACCTCCAAAAGGAGTTTAACCTGCCCAAGAACCGCCTAATCTGTGACATGCCCACCAGGTGGAACTCAACGTTGGCCATGCTGCAGCGGCTGCACACACAGCAGAGGGCCATCAATGAGTACCTGTGCGACTATGGCACCAGGACAGGGTCAGGGGAGCTTGTTTTTTTTTCCCCACGCCAGTGGGCCATGATCAGGGATGCATGCACTGTCCTGTCACCATTTGAGGAGGCCACGAGGATGGTGAGCAGTGACAGTGCATGCATCAGTGACACTGTCCCCCTTGTCCACCTGTTGGAGCACACGCTGCGTGGAATAATGGACAGGGCACTTGAGGCAGAACAGAGGCAGGAAGAGGAGGACTTCCTTAGCTCTCAAGGCCCCCTTTATCCAGACAGTGTTCCTGCGTGCCCGCCGATCACACAGGAAGAGGAGGAGGAGGAGGAGGAAGATTGTGTCAGTATGGAGGTGGAGCCTGGCACTCAGCATCAGCAGCAGTCTTTAAGGGATCAGTCCCAAGAAACACATGGACTTGTACGTGGCTGGGAGGAGGTGGCTGTGGACCATGTCGTCCTTAGTGACCCAGAGGACTCCGGACCGAATGCCTCAGCAAACCTACGCTGCATGGCCTCCCTGATCCTGCAAAGCCTGCGTAAGGATCCTCGTATTCGTGGTATCAAGGAGAAGGACCAATACTGGCTGGCAACCCTCCTTGATCCACGTTACAAGGGTAAGGTTGCGGACCTTATCTTGCCATCGCAGAGGGAGCAGAGGATGAAACATCTTCAGGAGGCCTTGCAGAAAGGTCTGTGCAACGCGTTCCCAGAGACTGGGAGGTTACAAACTCCTGTTTCTGGACAATGTGTTGCTGAGGCTTCGGTCAGTCAAAGAAGGAGCGGTGGAGAAGGTGGCCGTCTGACCGATGCGTTCAGACAATTTTTTGGTCCGCAGCCCCAAGGTATGATCGGTTCCAGCAACCATCGCCAGCGTCTGTTTTACATGGTGCAGGAATACCTAGGGGCAAGATCTGACTTGGACACCTTTCCCACCGAAAATCCTCTGGGTTACTGGGTCTTGAGGATGGATCACTGGCCAGAGCTTGCACAGTATGCAATTGAGCTACTGGCCTGTTCTGCATCCAGCGTTCTTTCGGAACGCACATTCAGTGCTGCTGGAGGCTTTGTAACCAATCACAGGGTGCGTCTCTCCACCGACTCGGTCGATCGACTGACCTTCATAAAAATGAATCAGTCTTGGATCATCACCAGCTACCAAGCACCTGATGCTGATGTAACCGAATAATTTTTTTTGAAATCTCAGATCCCTTCAAAGACTGCCTATGCTGATGCTGAGTGACTATCCCTGAGTAATTATCCTCTTCCTCCTCAATCATCACGCTGATAGCTTGTAAGAACATTTTTGGTTCTGGGCGCCACCACCAGTGCCTAAGGCCCAATTTTTCAGCCCCTGTTTAACAGGGGCGTGTAATTACAATTTTTGATGCAATACTTTGCAGCAGGGCTCGTTTCTGCGTTCCAACTAGAGTATCTGTGAGGGGTTGCAGTGTTGTGGCACCAGCACCAGTGCCTAAGGCCCAATTTTTCAGCCCCTGTTTAACAGGGGCGTGTAATTACAATTTTTGATGCAATACTTTGCAGCAGGGCTCATTTCTGCGTTCCAACTAGAGTATCTGTGTGAGAGGTTGCAGTGTTGTGGCACCAGCACCAGTGCCTAAGGCCCAATTTTTCAGCCCCTGTTTAACAGGGGCCTGTAATTACAATTTTTGATGCAATACTTTGCAGCAGGGCTCATTTCTGCGTTCCAACTAGAGTATCTGTGAGGGGTTGCAGTGTTGTGGCACCAGCACCAGTGCCTAAGGCCTAATTTTTCAGCCCCTGTTCAACAGGGGCATGTAATTACAATTCTTGATCTAATATTTCATAGCAGGGCCCATTTCTGCACCCACCAAGAGCGAGTGAGGACTTACAGTGTTGTGGCACCACCACAACCACCACCAAAGGCCCAATTTTTCTGCCCTTGTTCAACAGGGGCATGTAATTACAATTCTTGATCTAATATTTCACAGCAGGGCCCATTTCTGCACCCACCAAGAGCAAGTGAGGACTTACAGTGTTGTGGCACCACCACCACCAAAGGCCCAATATTTCTGCCCTTGTTCAACAGGGGCATGTAATTACAATTCTTGATCTAATATTTCACAGCAGGGCCCATTTCTGCACCCACCAAGAGCGAGTGAGGACTTACAGTGTTGTGGCACCAGCACCACCACCACCACCACCAAAGGCCCAATTTTTCTGCCCTTGTTCAACAGGGGCATGTAATTACAATTCTTGATCTAATATTTCACAGCAGGGCCCATTTTTGCACCCACCAAGAGCGAGTGAGGACTTACAGTGTTGTGGCACCAGCACCACCACCACCACCACCAAAGGCCCAATTTTTCTGTCCTTGTTCAACAGGGGCATGTAATTACAATTCTTGATCTAATATTTCACAGCAGGGCCCTGTGAGGGCTTACAGTGTTGTGGCCACAACAACACCTAAGGCCCAAATTTCTGCTGAGTATATAGGGCAGGCCCCTAATTTCAAACATCTAACTTACAAACGACTCCTACTTGCAAACGGAAGGAGACAACAGGAAGTGAGATGAAATCTACCCCTAGGAAGGGAAATTATCTCCTGTAAGAGTTAATATGGGAAAAACATTTCTCCTTTCCACTGATGCTTTCCAATCCTTGTTCCACAAAAAAACCCAAATTTTTAAAAAACATTTGTCATTGGGACAAAAAGTGAAGTGAAGTCTTCTGAAGAGGAAGAAAGACAGCAAAACAAATGTCACAGGGGTGATAACCCTTCCCTATGTTTTCCAAAAAGCTTAAAAAAGATTTTTTGGCTGGAGCTAAACACGTTAAAAATGTACCCGTTAAAAATTACAAACAGATTCTACTTAACAACAAACCTACAGTCCCTGTCTTGTTTGCACCGCCTGTATACTGCTGTTCAGAGTATATAGGGCGTGGTGGCCCCACACCTTTCCTTATTTTAATTTGGGTGCGGGGTTCCCCTTAATATCCATACAAGACCCAAAGGGCCTGGTAATGGACTGGGGGGTACCCATGCCGTTTGTCTCACTGATTTTCATCTATTTTGCCAGGACCCGACATTACATTAAACCCGCAAGCAGTTTTAAATGAGATTTTTTCCTTTAAAAATGACATTTTGTGCACGGACTGTTCTAAACACGGGAAACACGCGCCACTTTACAGGCATACTATAGACACACCCCTGGTACGATATTTAAAGGAATATTTCACTTTTTTTTTTTTTTTACTTTAAGCATTATTAAAATCACTGCTCCCGAAAAAACGGCTGTTTTTAAAAGTTTTTTTTGCATTGATACATGTCCCCTGGGGTAGGACCCGGGTCCCCAAACCCTTTTTAGGACAATACCATGCAAATTAGCCTTTAAAATAAGCACTTTTGATTTTGAATGTTCGAGTCCCATAGACATCAATGGGGTTCTAACGTTCGTGCGAATTTTCGGTCCGTTCGCAGGTTCTGGTGCGAACCGAACTGGGGGGTGTTCGGCTCATCCCTAGTCCCAACAGTCGACAGGCTTTTCAGAGCAATACACAGAGATAATTTAATGCATGCAAGAAAAAGCACCCAGTTAAAAGGCTTCTACAGCAGTGGCTCTTTGGCTTCTAGTGGGCCTCAAAGGGAAGATTTTAGAGAAGTTAGGACTGATTCCACTAGTTTCTCCCTCTGACTTCTCCTAACATGACCACATTGCAATCTTTGAAGTACTTCAAACTTAGAAACCTTATATTTTTCTGCGGCTGTATGCTTGAAATGCATACCAAAGCTGTATTAGTCACTTAAAGTGGAGCTTTACCCATAACAATGTGATAAAAAATAATGTTCTTTAGCAAGGAACATACATTCCACATAAATAATTATGCTACCAAAATTTGTGTAAATTAATGTAAATTGCCTCCAGCTTTGCTCCTGTTTCTTGCCGGAGGCTGCCATTTTCCTGAAGCCCAGAGCCCTGGCAGTAAAACAGAAAGCAGAATCAAACCCATTGATTTAACGATTTCAAAAAAACGTTTCATTCCTGGAATGCTAGGATTGTTAACTGTCACATTTGCTGGTGTCCTTGGCCAAACTGTGAAACCATCAAATAGCTGGTGTCATAACTGATCACATGTGCATGTGCATCACAATGGTAGTTGCAGATCAAACAGAAGCAGCTTTCTTGGCTGTAAAAGATAGGAGGGCTTAATTCCGCTTTAAAGGGTAAAGGTAAAAGTTTTTTCACCTTAATGCATTTTATGCATTAAGGTGAAAAAACATCTGACAATACCGCCCCCCCAGCCCCCAGTTTTACTTACCTGACCCCTCGAAAGTCCCGCGCATGCCCCCGACATCCTCTTTGCTGCTCAGCCTGGCCGTTGATTGGCTAGAGTGGATGGATTAAAAGCAGCGCAGCCATTGGCTCGCGCTGCTGTCAGTCACATCCAATGATGCGGCATGACGGGGTGGAGCCGAGTGATACAGTGAGCGGCTATGGCCACCGGCTGTATCACAGGAGCGCGCACGCAAGCACTCAACACCATGCGAGGGATCTCACATGAAGGTGTTGAGTCCTTGCGGGGGGGAGCCGAGACAGCCGCCGAGGGACCCCAGAAGACCAGGTTCTGAGCCACTCTGTGCAAAACGAGCTGCACAGTGGAGGTAAGTATAACATGCCTGTTATTAAAAAAAAAAATATATATATATATATATATATATATATATATATATATATATATATATATCTTTAGTGATCCTTTAAGGCTGAAAGCAGATTGGCCTCTTACAAACTCTGCGGTGCCTAAAAATGACTAAAAAATTAGATAAATTGAGCATGTGCAGAGTACGGTCAAACAGTGTATTACTGGATCTTAAACGGTATAGATCACTTATTTTAAATGTTTTACTAGCTATACCTGCAGAAGGGGTCAGCCTGAAGTGATCTAGCAGGACTTAATTTTCTGACTAAAGTTCTATTTAACAGAGTGCTACCAGGGTGTGACATACAAGGCTGCATTTGGACTTTTACAGTTGCACACCCATACTGGGGTACATCTAAACAAAAGCAAATTGACCTACCAGCATGTTTTTGGATTGAGGAAAAAAATTAAACATAGGGGAAATCCATATTATTATTGCTTTAAGAAAGCAGTTGTTTTTAGCCACACTGGACTTATTAAAAGGGACCCATTCACTTAAACCTAGTACTTCTACTATTGATGGGCACTGGATTTTTTTATATATCTTGAACATGCCAGTAGGAATTTCCACAGGAGTACCCAACTTTACCAAAGAGCCTTTCTCTTCTGTCTGTACTCTCCATAATGTAAGATACATTTCAGTCAGGAGGGGTAGATCCCACCAAACAGTGGGTAGTGTTGGGATTTGGGATATAGCAACCTTATTGCCTATAGCAATATGATGGGAAAATCAGTACAATGGCATCCACTCAAAACTAGAATATGAGTTTTAAGAGGGCAAAACCATTAATAATAAAAAATGATCTACGGTAACTATTAGCAATCGGTTATCAACGGTTACTAGGATATTTACAGTAAAATTCTTTGTGATTGGATGTTCTAGAGAAGGGGTGTCCAACCTTTTGACCTTTCTGGACCACATTGGAAGAAGATGAATTGCCCTGGGCCACACATAAGATACACTACCAATAAGGATAGCTGATGAGCAGAAAAAGTCAGGCAGATCGTAACGATCACTGATATAGACAATGTACGTATCTGAGTAATAAAACTTTATTTTTAAAAAAATATTTTTTATTTTTTATTATAAAAGTAAAAGAGGGCAATGTAAAACTAGTGCAATATTTGACACTGTTTTTGATAAACTAACGCATCAATATCTGGTTCAATGGATATGGAAGCAATTCTCAATTAACTCTAAAGGTGCTCATCAGATATTTTGGTTCTGTTTTTCCGTTCGTGTGTTTCTTCCTTGAATATAGTTGCTCACAAATATAGGTGCTGCTGAAAACTGATGACATGAATAAGGCGTGATTGTGAAGAATGGGAGATTTTTTTAGAGGACGATATATAAAAGTCCAGTAAAGAGACACTCTCAAATTTTTCTTTGCCCGCATGTGTACACTAAGTGTAAAGATGGCTTTACAAAAAAAATCAACATTTTTAAGTAAGCGTATGATTTTTTTGTGGAGCCGCATTCATAGCTCTCCTGGGCCACATGTGGCCCGTGGGCCACAGGTTGTACACCCCTGTTCTAGATCATGGCACACCACAACTCCCAACATGATATTATTATTATGTTCAAATTAATATGTGTTAGAAATGACTCATACCCTTTCTTCTTGCCTAAAATTCAGACCGTATACAAGTATGCTTTTTAACTGGACTCCCTTTCATCAGCATTCTGCAGTCACAAAGAACAAATCCGAACAAAAGAACCTATAACAAAAAAAATTGCCTCATTTGTATTAATACAATAGGAAAAAAAGGGCAGTTAAATGCAGTATTATTGTACCTGATTTGCTGTAGATCAAATTGCTGTATATTATGTTCTCAATGTGTGCTTGTGTGTGCCTGAAATAGGATTTCATGTTTTTTTTTTCCAGGCAAAACCTGAGAATGGTTGCCATAGCAACAGATACTAATGACCTTGAACTGCCCGTTGCCCCTAGCAACTCATAATCTTTATATATATAAACAATTTACCAGTTCTCACTGTTCCCAGTGTCAGCGGCTTATCATAATTAAACCATCTCTCCACCGTAGCATTAACTAGGTGCTAATCGCTTGTGTGACTTCTGTATCAGGCTGCAGCTTGTCTGTGATTTTATCATTACTTTAATATCAGAGTTCATTTTATATCTATATATTATTTTTGTCTACCTATGCATTTTAATTAGATGGACACCTTATTGAAAATTTTCCCATTGTTTCATCATTCTCCTTCTCTATTTTTTTTATTATTATTTCTGTAGCACCCCCTTACACTCTAGAGCAGCCTTTCTCAACCAGGTTTCCCTGAAACCCTAGGGTTCCTTAAGAGGTTGCTGGGGGGTTCCTTGAGCACTGAGAAGTTCCTGCCTCTCAGCTAAGTAACTACTGACACCAACATTTTACCGTCTGCTTTTCTTTTCTGGTTATTTATTAGAGTTACCCTCGGTGTCAAATATTCCTATATCTCAGCTTACTGTTCACACTAATGTGCCATATGTAGATATAGTTATAACTAGGTAGGGTTCCCTAATATCTGATAGTTATTTCAAGGGTTCCTCAGTATTAAAAAGGTTGAGGAAAGCTGCCTTCAAGGCCATTAGGTGCCCAGAGGTCAGATGGGTTGACAGCTCCCCTCATGGTTGGATTCTCGACTTTTTGTGAGGGTGTAAACAGGTGGGCACCAGTGACTTTTAGAGAGTCAAAGGGGTTTCTTCAGGTTAACAATCTTCAGGGAGAGTGGGTAAAGCCAGCCATAGATGGATTGATTTTCTCTCCTGCAACCTCAGATTGCAGGAAAGAAAATCACTTGATTCCCCCATCAATACAGAGAGTGTTGATGGGGAAATCACCCCTGCAGAGCCAGCATGTTCTCTCAGTGGGGGGTGGGGGGGGAGCAGGCGAGCCCACATCTCCATCTGGGGAACACAGTGATTATTGCTAGCGGCTTTGACAGCCGCTAGCAATAGTCGCATGTAAAATCCAGCAGGCTGGTTGTACCCAAGTTGATCGATCAGTCACATTCAGGTACATTCAGCCTCCCCATACATGGTTGGAACCTCGGCTTGTTCCTGTTGAATCGTCTGAGATTCAAACCGCTTTAGAACACAGGACACCAAAAAGAACAATGCACCCCCTTACACTCTAGAGCAGCCTTTCTCAACCAGGTTTCCCTGAAACCCTAGGGTTCCTTAAGAGGTTGCTGGGGGGTTCCTTGAGCACTGAGAAGTTCCTGCCTCTCAGCTAAGTAACTACTGACACCAACATTTTACTGTCTGCTTTTCTTTTCTGGTTATTTATTAGAGTTACCCTCGGTGTCAAATATTCCTATATCTCAGCTTACTGTTCACACTAATGTGCCATATGTAGATATAGTTATAACTAGGTAGGGTTCCCTAATATCTGATAGTTATTTCAAGGGTTCCTCAGTATTAAAAAGGTTGAGGAAAGCTGCCTTCAAGGCCATTAGGTGCCCAGAGGTCAGATGGGTTGACAGCTCCCCTCATGGTTGGATTCTCGACTTTTTGTGAGGGTGTAAACAGGTGGGCACCAGTGACTTTTAGAGAGTCAAAGGGGTTTCTTCAGGTTAACAATCTTCAGGGAGAGTGGGTAAAGCCAGCCATAGATGGATTGATTTTCTCTCCTGCAACCTCAGATTGCAGGAAAGAAAATCACTTGATTCCCCCATCAATACAGAGAGTGTTGATAGGGAAATCACCCCTGCAGAGCCAGCATGTTCTCTCAGTGGGGGGTGGGGGGGGGGCAGGCGAGCCCACATCTCCATCTGGGGAACACAGTGATTATTGCTAGCGGCTTTGACAGCCGCTAGCAATAGTCGCATGTAAAATCCAGCAGGCTGGTTGTACCCAAGTTGATCGATCAGTCACATTCAGGTACATTCAGCCTCCCCATACATGGTTGGAACCTCGGCTTGTTCCTGTTGAATCGTCTGAGATTCAAACCGCTTTAGGACACAGGACACCAAAAAGAACAATGCACATGCTCCAAGAAAAATAATTCTATTACACAAAATGAATCTTTAAGCCAGGCTGAAACTCTGTATTGTCTTGACTATAAGCAGTATTAGTTCTTAACTCACTGAATGAGCCACCAGACTTCCCACAGTGTTGAATCATCCACCTTGCTCTTTGGAAAACTCTCCAGTGGATCAAGTTCCTCCTTGGTGCTCCAATCCAGAATTCAGTTTCACTCATCCTGGGCAACACTTCTGACTAGTCAGCGCAAGCTTTAGATCCTAGATTTGGGCCTACCTGTCCTAGGCAGTAAGCCTGAGAGGCCAGAGAGCAGCTACACGCCTGGGAGGTAAGAAAGCTTCCAAAAGGTTTCCCCAAATATTTGTACCCTTCCCCAGAATGGACCACTGACAATAAACCTCCCAGAGGTCGGTCAGGGAGATATACATATTGTAAGATTGGGGTGATCAGACTCAAGCAAGGGTGCATTTTCAATGAGTGCGCCAGTCCAAAACTGTATTTTTGAGGGCAAGGTAGCCCACTTTTATTTAAAAGACTAGAGAAGTTCACAAAAGATATCAGTAGCCCATGCAGGGAGTTCCACCATTACTGTATCTTGCACAATCAGAATATTTCTACCTCTTGGCTTACTCTCTTTCCTTTCTGCTTCAGGCCTCCAGCTTAGGCCTTAGGTCTACTCCTCAGACCAAAAGAGTACCTTAGAGTCAAGCTCTCTTATAGCTTACTCACGATCAGCTCCTTGCTGCTCTGTCACAGACTACATCTGCCTCCTGCAAACATGCATGCTCTGGCTGCCCCATGCAGCCTCTGACTCCTGCAGAGGAATGGGAGTCTACATGACTCCCATGCACAGACCTCCATTCTGTTGGGTGGGACCCTGAGCCATAGTCAGGTCACAACTAAATAGCCCAGCACACAGCTGTGCAATCAGTGCGAGTGTCTCTCCAAAATCTGGCATAAATAAACAATCTTCCAAGCAGTGGCGTACCAAGGGGGAGCGGTCTGCCCTGGGTGCCACACATTAGGGGGGTGTCAGCCCTGCGCCCTCCACAAGTGAAGCTGTGACAGCGGGGCAACAGGCACAGGCAGCAGCGGTGGCGCTGTGACAACCAGGGCAGGGAGAGGTGAGCTGTGATAGGGTGCAGGGGTGCCCGTGTGCTTACCATACCCAGGTGACTGACACCCAGGGCCGGCCTCCAGATTTACTCTGTGCCACACAGCAGGGGAAAGAGACAGTGAGAGGAGCTGGAGAGAGGACGTCAGCTGCTGGACTTAACTTTTCAAGTTAACCAGCAAGTGATTGGTTGCTAGGTGGTCCTAGCAACCAATCACACAATCACACTAGCAAACAATCATTAGCATTGTTAATATGAAAAATGAACTCCAGCAGTTCCAGCCCTCTGTTCTGTGCTACTGTGTCTCCAATGTGCAGGGGTCCCAAGATGGGGGACAATGTGTAATGTGCAGGGGTCCCAAGCTGGGGGGGCAATGTGTAATGTGCAGGGGTCCAGGGCTAGGGGGGGGCAATGTGTAATGTGCAGGGGCCTCGAGCTGGGGGGGGCAATGTGTAATGTGCAGGGGTCCAGAGCTGGGGGGGCTGTGTAATGTACAGGGGTCCAGAGATGGAGGGTGATGTGTAATATACCGGGGTCCAGAGCTGGGGGGGCTATGTAATGCACAGAGGTCCAGAGCTGGTGGGCTGTGTGTAATGTGCAGAGGTCCAGAGCTGGGGTCGTCAATGTGTAATGCGCAGGGGTCCAGAGCTGAGGGATGTGTAATATGCAGGGGTCCAGAGCTGTGGTGGGGCTGTGTAATATGCAGGGGTCCAGAGCTGAGGTGGGGGGTCTGTGTAATGTGCAGGGGTCCAGAGCTGAGGTGGGGAGCTGTGTAATGTGCAGGGGTCCAGAGCTGTGGGGGGGGGGGCTGTGTAATGTGAAGGGATCCAAAGCTGGGGTGGGGGGATGTGTAATGTGCAGGGGTTAAAAGCTGGGGTGGGGGGCTGTGTAATGTGCAGGGATCCAGAGCTGTGGGCAGCTGTGTATTGTGCAGGGGTTCAGAGCTGGGGTGGGGGGGCTGTGTAATGTGCATGGGTCCAGACCTGTGGGGGGGCTGTGTAGTGTAAAAGTGTCCAGAGCTGCAGGGGGCTGTGTAATATAAAGGGGTTCAGAGGTGCAGTTGTGGAGAGGGGGTACACAGTAGTGACAAAGAGATATTGGGGGGTGCAGAGGTATGCAGGGAGAACAGTGGGGTGTTTTTACATTTTAAAGTTGGGGAGGTGCCAGGTATAGGATCTACCCGGGGTGCCAAATGCTCTAGGTATGCCCCTGCCTCCAAGTAGCACAGGGTCCCACTACCACAATATACATAACTCTGGCATAAAATACATAACATGGCTATTGAATCTTCCCACACTATTGCTGTAGGGAGAAGAAAACAATAAACTAAAGGGAAAAACTGTAAAAAAGCAGAACTATTAAGGCAGGCTGAGGTTGACTACAGCCTAGCTGTATTGAACTTACAATAGGGACACTAATGCTTATTGCAGGGTTGCTATATTTCTTAGACCAGTACAATAAGGATGGTGTTACATTGATCTTAAATAAGTTGTGTTGGCCAGGTATGGAAGGTATAACTAAATATCTACAGATGTGTGTTTCACTCATTAGTATCTATTTTTACAATATACATTTTTGACAGTTACTTGGTTCATATCTTGCTAACTTTGCCTTAGGTAAGTACAGACAGTCAAACAATCCTAGATGGTAAAGGTAAGTCTGCAAGAGCATAGTAAACCAATCGCAGAGAGACGGAGAAGGTTGCAAAAACCAGTCATAAAGAGAAACAGAAATCCAAGGCTCAGTTCACTGATCATAGAGTGAAGGGAAGGCTGGCATTTCAATGTACAGTATGGTAGAGGTATGATAGACGGCAGTGGGCTGTTCTAGGTTCAGACTACTCAAGTCTGTTCATTGTGGGTTTAACTTCCTTTCAGTTTATTTCAGAAAAACGTACTTGCGTTTTACAAAGACAGATATAAGTACAGGTTACAATTCCACATTCAGCTTGTCACAACCTCAGTAAGACTTTCCTGTGTGCTGTAAACGATGTACATAGAGGAATCTCATACCTCCCAACTTTTTGAGATGGGAATGAGGGACACCTATCAGCAAAAATATGCAGGCATAGGACACACCCCTTGCCACGCCCCCTTAAAGGAGAATTGTACAAAAAAAACAAGATTGGTAAAACCCACAAGTGCTTTTTTTTTACCACTACTATTCCTTTATATTGGCTTTTGGAATTTACAAATGCAGCAATTTAGAAATCAGATGAAAGGTTTAGCACTGGAAAACACGTTTTCATAGATAAAAAGTGCATTTTTTATCCAACTATATAGATCAGACCAAAATGAGGGACAAATGAGGAGGAATGCGGGACAGAGGGACATTGTTCCAAATCAGGGACAGTCCTTCGGAATCAGGGACAGTTGGGAGCTATGGAATCTCCCTGTCGGCTATTGTATTTTCATAGCCAGCACCTGCAGATGTCATTATACCTGAACAGTGACTGCATCTGATTGAATGCAATCACTTTTCAACTGACAATTTTCCACCTGGCTCCCTCGTCAAAAGTTGCTAAAAAAAAAAAAAACTTTTGTTGAGATGCTGATGGCAACAAGGCCATCCACGGCTCAAATTCAAGCCATGTATGGCAGCCCTAACTCCACTTTTGCGAAAATAAAAAAATCCCCTCTGGGTGAGCAATGAACATTTCAGGTAATTTAACAATCTTTCTTGCAGAGTACCATGTACAAAGGGCAGTAGCTCAGCTTTTCTTTTTTTTCAGTGTTTTGGCAGAAAAAACACTTGACGCATATACAGTAAATGCATGTAAACACGTCTAGATGTGTTTAGACTTGTCAAGCACTGAGGCGTTAATTCATTTCCTTGGCCAGAATAATAATTTATTCTGGCCATCTAAATGAATAAAGGCTCAATCGCTTGACGTGCCTTGTAAGGATGAACTCAGGCGTGTTCGCAACCCGCACGTGCAGAGACCGCCAGGAAGTCGGCACTGTACAGCGCTAATCACAGGCAGTGAGACATTTCTCAATCTCTGCAGCCGCGGATCAGCAAAATTTCTCACTGCCTGCGATTAGCGCTGTATAGTGCCAACTTCCTGGCGGTCTCTGCACGTGCGAGTTGCGAACGTGCCTGAGCTCATCCTTAGTGCCTAGCTTTAACACAAATTTAAATGCATGCTGCTTCGGACATGCTGGCAGTGGGGATTTTTTTCTGCCTCTAAACATCCTGCCTTTAAATGTCTCTAAACAACTATGTGTGCATGGACACATAGGCTAACATGGAGGGGCACTTAGAGGCAGAAAAAAAATGCCAGATGCCCCTAAAAGCAAATGTTTTTAACACTTAGCACTTTAGCACTTTTTAGCACTTATGCCCCGTACACACGGTCGGACATTGATCGGACATTCCGACAACAAAATCCTAGGATTTTTTTCCGATGGATGTTGGCTCAAACTTGTTTTGCATACACGCGGTCGCACAAAGTTGTCGGAATTTCCGATAGCCAATAACAGCAGGCAGGATACCTGCATGAGGCAAGCCATCACTCCGGAGCAGAGGCTCGTCGCCACCCTGCGGTACTTGGCAACATGGAGAAGTCTGCAGGACTTGAAGTTCTCGACAGGCATCTTCCCCCAGGCTCTGGGGATCATTATCCCAGAGACCTGTTCTGCCATCATCCAGGTCCTGCAGAAGGATTATATTAAGGTAAGATTTTTATCCTTTAATATCACATTTTATTGTATATAATGTTTGATAATATATTGTATTTCTTTCCTCATTCCCTAATTACCATGATTGTAATAGGCTGTGAATGTCCCCTTTGTTCTCATGCATGCTGGATTTTTATGGTTTTTTTTTTTGGTCCTTCATACTTATTTGCCTTCACTTACCTCCCCAGCATGCTCTCCTGGCCCTATATTCACCTCATGTAGTCACTTAACAATGTATTTTATCAGCTCCATAGTAGTGCTTTACCCCAAACACCCCCTAAAATGTTTTTAAATGTGAGTTGTGCTTTAAATTCAGGCAGAGTGCCATAGGCTTTTTTTGGGGGTCCCCAAATCATTTGGAACCCTCCCTCCCCCCAACTGCTAAGTCAGCTGATACCAATTCTCTATTTATCCTCAATCATCTATCTGCTGACTTTGCCAAACCCATACATACTATACCCATCTCTTCTGTGCTCAGATTTATGGATGAATTCCCCAAAGCATGTAGTGCCTGTATGCTTTCAAATGGTACTGTTTCAAGTTTTTGTATCCTATTATTATCTTGATAGGTAATAGCAGAATGTCCAAATGTGCTCAAATGTGTACAGTGTGTATTTATATCTTTGTATTATGACACTTCTTACCTGTCCAGTGAGCTGCCAATAGTGTAACTAAGGAGGGGCTGTTCCAAGTAATACCCATTATTTAGGCATTCATCTCTCAATGAAGTGGAGAGGGTTACCTGTCCAAGAGCTCCCCCCCCATAATGTTAGAAATGGCCCATGACAGGGGGGAGGGGGAATATGATAGGTGTACCTTATACTTTGGTCTTTAACAATTCCCATAAATCAATGTTATCTTGATGTTGGCCAAGAATGTTTGTGTCTAATCTGCTTTTCATGTTTATGTGCAAAAAGCCTAATTTTTTTTGTTTTCCTCAACAGTTTCCTTCCACACCACAGGAATGGCAGACTGTGGCCTCCCACTTTGCCCAGCGGTGGGACTTTCCTAACTGCGGAGGGGCAATTGATGGGAAACACGTCCATATCATCCCACCACATCCCACCACCCAACTCGGGGTCGTACTATTATAATTATAAGGGGTTCAATAGTATTGTGATGTTGGCAGTGGTGTCAGCTACTTATGAGTTCCTATATGTGGACGTGGGGAAGAATGGCCAGATGTCCGATGGTGGAGTCATTGCCCAGACTGAGTTCTACAGGCGTCTCCAGAATGGCAGCTTGGACTTGCCACCTCCAGAAGACAATGTGGAAGGACTCCCATTAGTCTTCATTGCGGATGAAGCCTTTGTGCTGGGGGACCATCTTACACCCTTCTACACAAACAAATTATTTTCATACAAGTAGGCCCTAAAAAATGTGGGCACATGCATATGGCAAAAACAATGGTGTTTTATAGGCCGAAAGAAAAATGTTGGATACGAACGAATAATGTGCCCATGAACATGAAAGTTGACATTTTAAACTGTACAACAGTAAAGAAAAGCACATGGAGTAGCACAAACATAATAAACACAAAAAGAATATGAACACAGCACAACTACTTACTTTTTTGCAGCACTCTCCGGATCTTTCGGTACTGCTCATGCTCTCTTAATTTCAGGTCCGACCACTGCTTCCTGAGCTGATCTTTCGATCGACGTACCCCGAAATTCCGGTGCAGACTTTTACCACTTTCGCCATTATCTTGGCCTTTCGGACATTGGGGTTGGGGTAAGGTCCATACTTTCCATCATAGTTGGCCCTCTTCAGGATGTCGACCATCTCCAACATCTCCCCAAAGGACATATTTGATGCCTTAAATCTTCTCCTTCTGGATCTAGACGATTCTGGCTCCGGGCTTTCCTCGCCCTCCTCCTCATTGCTATAATTAGCACGCACCTGCTCTGACTCTGCCATGTGCTCTTCCCCCACTGCACCGAACGAAAAGGGGCGGGGAATAGACTGGAAAGAACGCCAGGGGCGGGCGGAGTTACACGCATGCGCAGTGTGTATAAAGCGTAACACGCGTGCGTAGTACGTACGATCTGTGAGTGGAGGAAGGAGTATCGGAGGCGCCGATCGTGATAACAAAGGTAAGATCTAAACTTGGGCCTATACTGCTTCTAGATTGAGGCCTATATTGTAACAAGATTAGGAGAGTTTTGCCTGACATTAGGGGTTGTCTTGTGTTGTGTCTTGCAGTGAAAATGGATATCTTGAAAGATAACGACTTCATGGCAATCTTCATTGATATGTTCAGGGAGCTGCCTTGTCTATGAGAGATAAACCACCTTGAATATAAGAACCAAACAAAGAGGAAGGCAGCACTGGATCAATTGCTGGAATTTGTGAAGACGGTGATCCCCACGGCAGACATCACCTATTTGAAGATCCTAATTGGTGGCCCGAGGAGCACTTATCTAAGGGAGCACAAGAAGGTCCAGGATTCCCAGAGATCCGGAGCTGCAAATGACATTTATGTCCCCAGGCTGTGGTACTATGACAGGCTGCATTTTATGGCAGGTCAGACTGAACCCAGGTCATCACTCTCCAGTCTTCCTTCCAGGCTTCCTTCCCCCCCAGCTGAGGCTTCTGATGCCCAACCTGGGCCTTCCAGGCAGCAACATGTGGAGGAGCCCAGCTTGAGCCAGGTATAGCATTCCTCTAAATATTTCTGCTTGTCCAATCAATGATGTTAACTAGATGTTAGTTTGGAGTACTAATTTATGATTGTGATTGATGATGCAAAAACTAAAACCATGTCCCTTTTTCATACACAGGGAAGTCTCAGCCAGGAGGTGGCCGGGCCAAGCAGGCTGCCTGATACCCAGGTCCCTCCCCTACATCTTCAAAGACAAAGTGGCAGGAAGATGAGTAACCTGGAGGAGGCTGCCATAAGCCTCTTTTGGAAGGCTACAGAGGCCCTGAGAACCCCCCACACTGTGGAGGAGGACTTTGCTTGCATAACTGCCTGCAAAATGCTGCAGATGGAGGAGGGCCAACGACTCCTGTGTGAGTCCTTAATTTTGGAAGCTCTCAATAAGGGGTTGAGGGGCCAAATAACATGTGCTACCCACATTTGTGACCTCACACATAGTCCTTCTCCTCCTCCAGGTCCTACTACTCCTCCTCCTCCTCCTCCTCCAGGTCCTACTCCTCTTCCTGCCACATCTCCAACACCAGAGCCACAGCCGGGAAGGAAGCGTGGAAAGAGGACCAAAAAGTGATGACCCTGGGTCCAGTCTGGTCTGGCAAAAGATGCAGGCTCTTGTAGCCACAGCCTGGGGACACAGGTGTCATCTGCTGCTTTCATGATCTCTGGGACTTCTGGAACAGACTGCACTCCCTTAGATATGGACTCCTCAGGCCACTAATTTTGATGTTAAATAATTGATGTGTGCCCTGGGGGTCCAAGGCTTCGCCAATTTCTGCTGTTTCTCCAGTGTTGCCTCCCTCTTTGTTTGCTTCTGAGCCCTTAATAAAGGAATTTTTGTTTCAATTCCATTTGCCTATGTGTGTTTTCCTTAAAAAAGGACAGTTGGTTTGTGAGGAGGCAGGTACATTTCAAAAATACAATGTGAAATTAACAAGGGACACCAACACCAAGCAACCTTCTTGAGATTAAATAATATAAGATATCAATGGTGTTGTGGTAACTTGACACACAAAACACACACAAAAATATTAGGGAGTAAAACTAACCAAAAAATAAAACAAAGATCAGCCTTGAAAAAAATACAAGCCCAAAAAGAAAACAGCCTTTAAAAAAAAAAAATAATAATAATAATTTTGTCAGATGTGACAAATCAAATTATATTGAGGGAATCCCGATAAATAATAAAGAAAGAAGTTTGAGTGAAGAATATTTGCAGCAAAACTACTTCATTCTTCTCACATTATAAAGAAGAAGAGAGTGCGCTGTATTAAACCATTTTTTACATTGCAGCGTGACGAAAGTGCTGTATCCATTACGAACGCTAATTTTACCAGACCGAGCTGTTCCGTCTCAGAATTTCTTCTGAGCATGCGTGGCACTTTGTGCGTCGGAACTGGCCACACACGGACGGAATTGACACGATCGGATTTTGTTGTCGGAAAATTTTATAGCCTGCTCTCAAACTTTGTGTGTCGGTAAATCCGATGGAAAATGTCCGATGGAGCCCACACACGGTCGGAATGTCCGACAACACGCTCCAATCGGACATTTTCCATCGGAAAATCCGACCGTGTGTACGGGGCATAAGTGTGTATGATCAGTTCTGAAGAAATGCAATGGTCGGGCCAAACGGAAGTGATGTCACCATGTAAGCCGATACCAGAGGCTGCTCCATGAACTGAGACAAAGGCTGATCGAATAGTATAGATGCAATGCGTACTGTTTATGGCTACCAGCAGCTCTGGCTTTTAGCAAGGTGAGTAATTCTGATGTCAAAGTCTGCACTGTCTGCATCCCTTTAGAAGTATTTAACCCTTATATCATACCTCAACAAAACAAAAATGACTATTGCAGGGGATGCCTAAAATTTGACTTGTATCTTAGAGCAGACTTTTGGGAAAATCAGTGAGCCAATCACACCAGCAGTAAATTACATTTCTGGGGGTGTTGCATACACCAGCTGCATACAGAACAACTCCAGGTTGCTATATTGCACTGAATTTTACATAATCAATTACAGTGACTACAGGTTGAAAATGATTTATAATTGCAATATGGCTTCTGTAGCAATTGTAATTCCTGCAGACGCAATTTTACAAATATCACATGGGTTCTTTATATATGCTGTTCATACATGGCAAGTAGTAAAATGGAAATATGTGGGTGGGGCCAAAATGACTCATCAAAGGGGTAAAATAATGGTAATTAAATTAAATAAATGAAAAATGTTATTATATATATATATATATATATATATATATATATATTTATTTACAGTATCTCACAAAAGTGGGTACACCCCTCACATTTTTGTAAATATTTTATTATATCTTTTCATGTGGCAACACTGAAGAAATGACACTTTGCTACAATGTAAGGTAGTGAGTGTACAGCTTGTATAACAGTGTAAATTTGCTGTCCCCTCAAAATAACTCAACACACAGCCATTAATGTCTAAACTGCTGGCAACAAAAGTGAGTACACCCCTAAGTGAAAATGTCCAAATTGGGCCCAAAGTGTCAATATTTTGTGTGGCCACCATTATTTTCTTGGGCATGGTGTTCACCAGAGCTTCACACGTTGCCACTGGAGTCCTCTTCCACTCCTCCATGATGACATCACAGAGCTGGTGAATGTTAGAGACCTTGCGTTCCTCCACCTTCCATTTGAGGATTCCCCACAGATGCTCTATAGGGTTTAGATCTGGAGACATGCTTGGTCAGTCCATCACCTTTACCCTCAGCTTCTTTAGCAAGGCAGTGGTCATATTGGAGATGTGTTTGGGGGTCGTTATCATCTTGGAATACTGCCCTGCGGCCCAATCTCTGAAGAGAGGGGATCATTTCCTCAATGAACTGTAGCTCCCCAGTGCCGGCAGCACTCATGCAGCCCCAGACCATGTCATTCCAACCACCATGCTTGACTGTAGGCAAGACACACTTGTCTTTGTACTCCTCACCTGGTTGCCGCCACACACGCTTGACACCATCTGAACCAAATAAGTTTATCTTGGTCTCATCAGACCACAGGACATGGTTCCAGTAATCCATGTCCTTAGTCTGCTTGTCTTCAGCAAACTGTTTGCGGGCTTTATTGTGCATCATCTTTAGAAGAGGCTTCCTTCTGGAATGGCAGCCATGCAAACCAATTTGATGCAGCATGTGGCATATGGTCTGAGCACTGGCAGGCTGACCCCCCCACCCCAAACTCTGCAGCAATGCTGGCAGTACTCATACGCCTATTTCCCAGAGACAACCTCTGGATATGAAGCTTAGCACGTGCACTCAACTTCTTTGGTCGACCATGGTGAGGCCTGTTCTGAGTGGAACCTGTCCTGTTAAACCGCTGTATGGTCTTGGCCACGGTGTTGCAGCTCAGTTTCAGGGTCTTGGCAATCTTCTTATAGCCTAGGCCATCTTTATGTAGAGCAACAATTCTTTTTTTCAGATCCTCAGAGAGTTCTTTGCCATGAGGTGCCATGTTAAATTTCCAGTGACCAGTATGAGAGAGTGAGAGCAATAATACCCTATTTAGCACATCTGCTCCTCATTCACACCTAAGACCTTGTAACACTAACGAGTCACATGACACCGGGGAGGGAAAATGGCTAATTGGGCCAGATTTGGACATTTTCACTTAGGGGTGTACTCACTTGTGTTGCCAGCGGTTTAGACATTAATGGCTGTGTGTTGAGTTATTTTGAGGGGACAGCAAATTTACACTGTTATACAAGCTGTACACTCACTACTTTACATTGTAGTAAAGTGTCATTACTTCAGTGTTGTCACATGAAAAGATACCATAAAATAATTACAAAAATGTGAAGGGTGTACTCACTTTTGTGAGATATTGTATATATATATATATATATATATATATATATATATATATATATATATATATATATATATATATATACTGTATATATATATCACAGGTAGGTAACATAGAGTAAGGGGGACTTACATTTTAAAAGCACACAGGACAGGCTCTGTTTATTGGAACACTAACTTGCCCAGAAGCCATGGAGTCACTGTGTATATGCCTTGGGGAAGCATAAATAGGACGACCTGTGATCTTGTTACAAACTTTATATAGTTATATTCTGCTTCTCTTATAAATAATAGAATGTGTGAATGATGGCAGTCCTTGGGGAATGCAGCAATGTAATTGTATCAGAGGCACACCGGACTCTAGATTGAGTTCTGATACATGTGTTATGAGTGTCATATGCCCATCTGAGCTGTTCAGTCAGGTGGGCGAAATTGTGCAACAAAATACCAATATAGGTCCATAGGTTCCTGCTAATACTGATGGCGATGGGGAAAAGCTACTTGTATTTAGTCAAGTTTTGCTTAACTATTTCATGTTTAGAGGTATCTTTGTCCTTCATAACTGGAAGAATTCTAGTTGTACCATTATATTCTGTACATACAATATGTACTTATTTAAAGTAGATCTATATAAGTAGATCAATCCAATCATGAAAATCTCTTTTAATTGTTGGTAAAAAAGTCATATAGAAATCTTACATGTCTTTTTTTACCTACAGTTAAAATGTCTCATAGCCCTTGCAAACAGTAGTAGGTAGTGAGCCAGTCAACAGTAAGTTGATTCAAACGTGCTTGGGACAAATATAGATCTATACTCAGACAAATAGTTAATATGTATTAATAATGGTGCAGACTCGATCAACCACGTGGTCGTCTTCTGCCATCACTCTTTTTCTATATTCTTCTATGCCACTCTTCTAGTATATGTACAGTATCTATTCACTTGTAGGCAGGTGCAGTATACTGTACTTTCTCCATGGCAGGTGGCACTCTCCCACAACGTCACTGCAGTTGGAGAAAAAGTCAAGAAGAAAATGGTTCTTCTATGGTTTTCTGGGTCACCAAGGAAGATATCCCATTGGATGCTGCCACCTCATGTGACCCTAGCAGCCATCTTCGGTCAGGCAGAGCCCTGGTAGGGACAGAACTAGTGGCAGAGAAAGGTTTCTGATAAGGAGGGAAGGTGTAGGGCTCACAACTTCTCTGGATATCTACCTGCTTGGGAACAAGATGGCCAGGTCACATTCTGCCTCTCTCAACAGGCGCTGTCAGTTTGGCTGAATTCTGCTCTCTACATGCTGTTGGACCCATGAGTGTTCCTGGCTGGTTCCTATTTGTGAACTGTCTTTGCATTATTTCAATACAAGTTCTTTCATCGCACTGGGACTGTGTGTGTTATTGCCGCTGCACCATGCTGCACCCCACCTACACACTAGGTGTTTGTGAAGAAAACTATTTTTTGTACTGGGTTCCAGTAGTTAAATCATTCACTTTATTTCTTTCACACTGACTTTTTTTACAGTATGTACTCCATTTTCACTGTTTGTTCCCTCTGATCATTTGGAATGCATGGGCAGCAGGGACGTGCAGTCGGGGGAGGCAGGTGAGGCAGAGCCATGGACATAAAAAAAAAAAAAACATTGTGCTTCGAAGGTCGTAGCTTGGTGAGAGTAGATAACTTAAGTCCTATTCCACTACTGGTCATTTGGGGCTCCTGCCACCTATGGTTCCAGAGATATGGGGCTCCTTGTGCAGCCTGTCAGAAGCTAATAACAGAGCGTCCAGTTTAAATACAAGCTGGCACATGCTGTTTGCAGCAAATTGAGAGGATGAGCTCACAGTGCCTCTCACTTCTTTACAGAGGCACTGAGCTCAATGGACAGCTTGGAGCATTGGACCAATGGTAAAGCACTATTGGTCCAAGCTGTCCAATAAAAATGCTGCACTGGAGGCTCTCCTCTCACTACAGTGTCATAGAAGGGGGCATGTGTCTAAAAGACACATGCTCCCTTCCAGCCCAGCCCTCTTAACTACAAGGAAAAAACATGGGTTTATTGGTATAAGATTTACCCATAATCCCATGTTTTTCTCACACAGTTAGAGAAAATGAGAATCTGCTGCTGCCGAAAAGGTACTGTTTTAGTCAAGCTAAATCATATATTATTATGCTCTATGTATAACATAATAATTTATTATTTATCTATTTACTGTGAAATTACTAGTTTGAAGTTTGAAGTTTTATAACTTCAAACTTCAGTAATTTGTCCGTTAAGCCACCTGCTTGAGTACAGTTTTTGAAAATGTAGTAAATTACCTTAAAAACAATATATAATAATTATTTGTATATTATTTACTTATGGTAATTAACCACTTGACACCCAAGCCAATTCTGACACCTCTCCTACATGTAAAAATCATATTTTTTTTTGCTAGAAAATTACTCAGACTCCTCCAAACATTATATATATTTTTTTTAGCAGACACCCTAGGGAATAAAATGGTGGTTGTTGCAACTTTTTATGTCACACTATATTTGTGCAGCAATTTTTCAAACACGTTTTTTTATGGAAAGAAACTGTTTCATGAATATTAATTAAAAAAAAATGGTGCACACTTGTGGAATGGCTCCAAACTTCAGTACTTTAAAATCTCCATAGGCGATGCTGTAAATTTTTTTACAGGTTACATGTTTTAGAGTTACAGAGGAGGTCTAGTGCTAGAATTATTGCTCTCGCTCTAACGTTCGCGGCGCATATAACCTGTGTGTATCTGGCTCTGATACTAGTCAGTGCCACACGAGCCACTGACCTCACTGCACGTCCCTGATGGGCAGCAATGAAATTATTATCTGAAAGTCTGACCTCTACTTTACTTAAAGCGGAGCGCCGCCGAAAATTTTTTTTTTAAAAGTCAGCAGCTACAAATACTGCAGCTGCTGACTTTTAAAACATGGACACTTACCTGTCCAGGGCGCCCGCGATGTCGGCACCCGAGGCCGAAGCGTCTCTCCGTCCTCGGGTGCTGCCGCCTCCATCTTCGGTAAGGGAATCAGGAAGTGAAGCCGTGCGGCTTCACTTCCCGGTTCCCTACTGCGCATGCGTGAGTCGCGCAGCGCAATACGGATGGTCCCTGCTGCCTCTGGGACCCGTGTGTTTCCCAGCAGGCAGCGGGGAGGGAGCAGGAAATGGCGTAAATAACCGCAGATTCTGCGGATATCTATGCCGGAAGTGGGTACAGATACCTGTAATATACAGGTATCTGTACCCCCCTCCCCCCTGAAAGGTGCCAACTGTGTCACCGGAGGGGGGGAGGAATCTGATGAGTGGAAGTTCCACTTTTGGGTGGAACTCCACTTTAAAATCTATTTCCTTTTTTTTTTTTACCTCTGTCCTCGTTGAAGAGATTTCCCATCACTTCATGTCCTGACAAAATGAAAGTGTAAATTTCTCTAACAGAGGCAAAGACAACAATAAAAACCAGACGGAGCCTTAAACCCATTCTCTCTTCAAAACCAAAAAAAAAAAAAAAAAACAGTTTGGCTGTCAGGAAGAAAATACAGAATATATATAGAACATCATATACCAGAAGACTAATGAACTTTCATTTATAGATTCATTTTATAATGCTTACATTACTGTATATCCCAGGGTTAACCATTGTCCCTATGTCAACAACATTACCACATCCTTCACTCATGTTAGTGTTTTTTGTGTTTTTTTTTAGCTTAGATTTGACAATTTTTAATCGTTTTAGCTCTAGTGTTACATGCATGATTATCAAAGTTGTGTGAAGTCAATATCGTAATGGGAATCATTAACAGCATCAACCACATCCTTCATTCATGTTAGCAATTTTTATTTTTTGTTTTTTTTCTTAGTTTTGACAATTTCTGATCAGTGTTACATGAGTTGTTATTAAAGTTATGTGGGTCAATAATGTAATGGGATGTCTTAACGGTTTTTGACACCAATCAATGCCTTCTGTCAGCAATTAAACATGATTAGCTCCATTCATTTGAAGGCAGAAGAGATGCTTTCTCTGTAAACGTCTTCCAACACAGCACAAATATTGACAGTTCAATGCATCATCCTATAATCTGCGCAATTATCTGATACATCAGAAGAAATAATTAAATCTGGCGTCAAAGCACCTTATGCTGGACCAGTAATCTTTCAGATGATCAGTTAATGCGTAGCTAACATGAAAACCCTTTTTGCCACCAGATTTATTTTCTACGCTAGCAATCCTATTTAAAGAGAACCAGTTACCAATGTAGTCCTAACAGCACTAGTTATCATCTGTTATCAGCAATACGTTTAGGCAGCAAAATGGATGCTGTTACAGACTAACGCACACCTGGCACTTCTGACGTTACAGGGAGAGAATACAAGTGAATAATACAAAAAAATTATCTCTAAAAGGTACAGATGCACTATTGTCACAATGCAACAAATGAGATTCAGATTATTACAGATGTTTTTGATTAAATCTTTCTTTTAAACTATCAATAAAATTCACGCATCATTTGAATCAGTACACATAAGGCATATGCCAGCATTAACAAATTACATTGATTTCAAATGTTTTTCTGTACACAGAATGAACAGCTGATATTTGGGGCTTTGAAGAGCTCCCTCTATGGGGGCCTAACAGCAGTTTCTTTAGTGGTACAGCTGTATGTAACCACGACAGGGAGGCTGCAGGCTGCAGTGGGGATAATACATTGGTCTCTTTAAATAAAAACACGTCTCCATTCATTTTTGTGCAGCCTGCAAGGACAATAACAAAACAGCTTAATTGACATTGTCATAATGCACATCAAATGTAATATTAAAGATCTAGCAGAAGGTAAAAAAGAAGTATAGCCAAATCCTGTTCTGTCATACTTGTCTTGTGGATCACACAAGAGCACTTATTTCTGAACTCCTATTACCCAGATTCAGCCAACAGCGGGCTAAAGTTTACTGATGGCTGACATCTCAGAGACGCTCCAATAATGTCGGCATACACCTACATGAGAGCCTGAGCCACCTGTTCCCACCCTCTCTACAGCTCATTGCTCCAGAGAATGCTGGAGGGCAGTGCAGAGAGCAGTGACTGACAGTGAAGACTGAGAACTGAGCGATCAGCGGTCATGTGAGCATACTAGTACATTATGCCTTTACTTTGCAGGGAAGAAAAAAGGAGAAAAGAACTGCAGAGTTTACTTGCTCTTTAAAGTGTTTCTAAAGTCCATTTTTAAATTAAAATAACATGTTATACTTACCTGCTCTGTGCAGTGGTATTGCACAGCAGGGTTGCCAACCTCCAGCAGCATTTCTTACTGACAAAACATGGTAAATTTACTGGCGGAGCACATTTTTTACTGGCAACCTGAGAAATTAAAGAACTCCTATTGAAAACTAACATAGTGAATATTTGAACAGTATAAACATGATATGGAAATACTGACAATACCTATAACAAAGTAATTTGCTTGATTTACACTTAAAAATTCAGCACAGCATGAAATTATCAGCCCCTGATATTTACTGGCAGTTGTAAAAAAATCACAGCTTTTTACAAACTGTCAGTAAATTTACTGGCGGTTGGCAACCCTGTTGCACAGAGTGGCCCCGATCCTCCTCTTCTGGGGTCCCCAGTGGTGATCTTGGCTCCTCCTCTTCTTCTTAGAACTAACATTTCCAGCTGCTGGTTAGTCTGCACATTCCCGACTGGTGTGTCTATGGAGCTGTGCTCCATAGACTTACACAGCGGGACTTAGGCCCATCTCCTCACTGCATTTGATTGACAGCAGCAAGAGCCAATGAGGAAGTAAGGGGAGAATAGATGCAGCCGTGCACAATGCTGATCTCTTTCCCTCTCTCTTTCCCTTCACACATGGGAGGGGGGGGGCACAGAAAAACTGAAAAGTTTTTTACCTTAATGCAAACAATGCAATAAGGTAAAAAACACTTTTAGGTTAAGTAACACTTTATTCTATTGTTTGTTTACAGAGGGCTGCCTTTTTATGGTGCTGCTCAGCCTGCGCTTCCTTCTTTCTGTCCTTAGACCAGACCCCCCACTCGCACCTGAAGCCTCCTTGGGTTCCCTGGCCACTGATCACAGGAGGCTTCAGGGCTGTGTAGAAGTTACTCCCCATGTGCAGTAAGTGTCATCAGCAGGCTGGCTGCTAGGATCTGAAACAGACAAACAGCCTCCTGATGACACCACAGAGTAAATGGCAGCATGGGACCCGGAGTCAGTGTTGTGTCTTGGCCTAGGCCGACAAGGCCCAGGTCTAGGGCGGCGCTTTGCGGGGGACGGCAAAAAAACTGCCCCCCCACGCACAAAAACCTTCCCCCAACCCGTACTCCTGAGTCCCATCTCTCGCAGTCTCCTCCCACACAGATAAAGCATCCCCACTGAGGTGCCTGGCCAGTGACAAAGTGATCTGCAGCCTTGTGTGCTGTGGGTAGGAGAATTTTACAGAAAATCGGGGTCTGGGAGCCGGGACGTGTCTTCAGAGAAGGGGAAATTACGTCCACTGTCCCACCGTGCAGCGCGACATGCCGCCCAGATTCAGGTAGGACACCATTGTAAGGGGAGAGTGGGGAGGAGTGTATCACAGCCAAGGAGTGAGTGTCAGGGGGTGGAAGGCTGTGCAGTCTCCTAATGCTGTGTTTGGAGGACTAATGGCAGCCCACTCTTCTGGGACCCAGAGTGCCCTCTGTGGGTGGCTGAGATATGACAGCCTCGTATGCGGGGACTTGTAGTTCCCTAGACTGTGGGGGGACTGAGGAATCCCGCAGAGGGCACTACAACTCCCAGCAGAGCAGGCTGCCATATCTCAGCCCCCCACAGAGGGCACTACAAGTCCCAGCATACGAGGCTGCCATATCTCAGCCCCCCACAGAGGGCACTGCAAGTCCCAGCATACGAGGCTGCCATATCTCAGCTTCCAACAGAGGACACTACAAGTCCCAGCAAAGCAGGCTGCTCTTACAGAACAGGAGAAGCAGCTGTGGGGGGGTTGTACTGTGAGGGGAGAGGAGGCACAGTTTTTAGATGGGGAGGATTTTTTTCTGAGAGTGAGGATTTATGCTGGGAGGGGGAGATGGGGAGGATTTTTGCTGAGAGGGGGGAATTATGCTGGGAGGGGGAGGATTTTTGATAAGATGGGGTATTTATGCTGGGAGAGGGAGATGGGGGAGGATTTGTGCTGAGAGGGGGAGTTTATGCTGGGAGGGGGAGATGGGGGAGAGTCTATGCTGGGAGATGGGGGGGGGGGTTGTGCTGAGAAAGGGGAGGTTGAGGCAAGGGTTTGTGCTGAGAAGGGGGATTTGGACTGGCAGGGGCTATATGAGGGTGAGGATTTGTGCTGAAATGTGGGATTTTTGCTGCTAGTGGGGATATGGAAGGGGTGGGGGTCTGGAAGGGGTGTAGTTTACAAATGATAGGGCCGGTATTAAATATGAATATGGGTGTGGCCAGGAAGGGTGGGTCATATTTAAATTAGGGGTGCATGAATTTAGTCAGGCCTAGGGCAGCACATAACCTTAATACACCACTGCCCGGAGTGCGGTGGCTTTTGATGGATCACAGCAGGAGAGCGCTAGATTTACTGGGTGGGTGAATATGCTATTTCAGCTTAACCTGCCTTACCAGGTAATAAGGGGCTAATACTAAAATTAAAGTGGTTCTAAAGACAGGTTTTTTTTTTTACCTTAAAGCATGCTACACATTTAGGCAAAAAAACTCCACCTCTGTACAAGAGTGTCAGAGGCACCTTTAGAATCACTTTAACCTCAGGGGGTAAAGTCCCTATTTAATCGACACCACAATCCCATGGCACTGGTTGTCCGTTCCTTCGGTCCCCAGTAAGGGATAGTGGGCAGGCACTCTTATGTGATCACCTACAATGCAGGACCAGCAACCACAGTTGACCAGCAAAGAGCAGCTTTGTTGGACCAGTTGCTGCAACGGAAACTGGCAAGGAGGAAAATTGATGGACTGGGGAGTAAGGCAGGTCACAGAGTAGGCAAATTTTCTTTCCTTCCACTACCGCTGGAAGGAGGGAAAACTGATTGATTCCAGACAAATTTCTATGTATGTATGGCCAGCATAAAGTAACTAGTCCTCTTAGTGTTGGTGGTGGTGTGGGGTAATGTTAATTGTATTATTTATGCTCAGAGTTATGCCCCGTACACACGGTTGTACTTTGTTCGGACATTCCGACCTCAAAATCCTAGGATTTTTTCCGACGGATGTTGGCTCAAACTTGTCTTGCATACACACGGTCACACAAAGTTGTCGGAAAATCCAATCGTTCTAAACGCGGTGACGTAAAACACGTACATCGGGACTATAAACGGGGCAGTGGCCAATAGCTTTCATCTCTTTATTTATTCTGAGCATGCGTGGCACTTTGTCCGTCGGATTTGTGTACACGCGATCGGAATTTCCGAAACGGATTTTGTTGTCGGAAAATTTTATCTCCTGCTCTCCAACTTTGTGTGTCGGAAAATCCGATGGAAAATGTCCGATGGAGTCCACACACGGTCGGAATTTCCGACAACACGCTCCGATCGGACATTTTCCATCGGAAAATCCGACCGTGTGTACGTTGTGAATTAGCATGCCTATACTTTAGTGTTGACTGTTTGAAGTGCCTTTAATATGTGTTTAATTTGCATTAAAAAACGCACCACAGGACACATTCCAAGTGATTTTTTTTCCACCTCACTGATATTCCACCTTCTACCTCACTGATATTTGATTAATGCTGGCCAATCGCTTGTCAAATGTGCTGTAAATGCACGGTGAACGCTACAGGCGCATTTACACTACGTTACCATAGACTTGCATGGAATGGCTTCATTGGTGCTGCACAGCAACGCAAATGCTAAATGTTTTTCAAATCTGAATATCTATATTTGCTGTCCATATTATCCATATGAAGGCTGTTTTACTAGGTGTTCGAGGACCAGCAAAAACATGCCTCAAATGCCTGTTTCTAATGTCAGTGTGAACAGAACCTTAGGCTTTAAAATCTATCTGCTGAATTTATGTTTTCATTAAAAAATATATTATGATTTCCCATTAATTATCTTTATAAACATTCCAAATGTTTTACAATGCCTAAAGCTTCTAGCCTGGCTACAGTTTGTCATGGTCACCTAAAGAACGATATAGTAATAGATCACACAATTCCTACTCCGATCACTTAAGGCAGGATATAGTCTTTACCTTCACTGGCTTGTTCCATTCCGCTCTTGCTACTTATGTTTAGTGACACAGTTACACTATACTAATAATGACCCCCTTTGGGGATTTTCTGAGTGCTTGTTGGTCATTGCTGAGGTGTAATCAATAAATCTGCCAGCCAGGCTTTTAATGTCGTGTTTCCTCTTGGAATTAAATGAACAGAACTATTACTGATTTTTGATGGAGTTTCCTTACTAGAGCGAGTCACCCCACTTGGGAATATTCCCAGCAACATTGATCCGCCGAGCAGCGTAAAAAAATGAAAAGCAAACAACACAAAGACAAACGTACCTGTAAGATTTTGTGGTCAGAATGTCCTATAAATACAAGAGACCAAAGACAAGAGTCATGGGATAGAAAAACCTGTTCAAGTATGTTTGAGCTTTAATATTTTATAAAGTACATAATGTCAGAAGTTTTGTAATGTACCTTTACATTCATCCAACCCCTTTGATGATTAAAATGTAATAGATCCACATGATGTAACAAATGACGATTACATTTAAATGAGTGCACTTCTAAGACTTACACTATATTACCAAAAGTATTGGGCATCCCAGTCTTAGCCCATAGGGTGCAATACTGAGTTGGGCCACCCTTTGCAGCTATCACATCTTCAACTCTTCTAAGAAGGATGTCCATAAGAGTGTGTCTATGGGAATGTTTGATCATTCCTCTAGAAGCGAATTTGTAAGGTCAGGCACTGAGGTGGACGAGAAGGCCTGGTTTGCAGTCTCCGCTCTTATTTAATCCTAAAGGTGTTCTGTTGGGTTGAGGTCAGGACTCTGTGCAGGCCAGACAAGTTCATCCACCCTGAATTTGCTCATCCATGTCTTTATAGACCATGTTTTTAATGTTCCCCTATGAGAGCTGTCTTAACTGATACTACACAAGTCTGTCAGACTTTAGAAAAGGTTCCTGCACTTTTTTAGTCTGACTTTGATGCGACTTCAATGCCACAGAGTGTGAAAAAGTCACATCAAAGTTGTATCAAAGTCGGATTCCAAAGATGCACTGAAAGTCACGCGACTTTGGAGTCGGGCTAGTGTGAACCAAGCCTAAGGAGGCACCTGTGCATGCACGATCCCGAGGTGAGCTGTGCATGCCGCTAGACACACACAGGGCGAGTAAGCCACACTCCCACTCTCTCCTCACAGGAACCCAGATAGCAAGCAATTGAGCTGCAAGTTTGAAAAGGACATGCTAAATTATTGCTAGACTTGCCAGACTTCACAAGTTTGTTGCACAATTGCAGAAAATCCACACTGCATGACTCCAGATCAACTTTCTTTGCAAACATTCTGCAAGTCTGCTGCAAGTTCTGGTTCAGTTATGTTGTGCAATAGTCATCCCACCACAGGGGTCACTGTGGCTGAATTGTCATGCTGTAGACTTGCAGAGCTCTTGCTGTAGACTCACCACTGCAACTCTTGCTAAAGACTTGCCACGCAAATTTGCTACAAATTGGAAGAGTGTCAAGTAGAACTTGCGCTTCGAGTTCTCGGCAAGTGTATAACTTGCCAGTGAAAATGTGCAGCAAGTTAACAAGAGCTACAATTCAACACTGCCACACATTTTTGGCGAGTTATCCTTGCTATCTGGGAATCGGACTGACAGAAGAAGGAACTCAATGGCTCTACTGTCCTCATTGTCTCCTGTGAAAGTGCTGGAGCTATAGACAGGCCTAGAGCAATGACAAGAGCCAGGTACGTTCTTAGAGACTGGGAGCTAGAACAAATAGCGGGGTGTTTTTTTGTTTTAAATTAATGCACAGAATGCACCAAAGTAAAAAAAATAAAAAGAACTTTAAGACTTTAGAACCACTTTAAAGTGAAAATTTAGTAAAAATGAGTAAACAAGCAGGAATTTTAATACAGGAGAGACATGCTTTGTGTCTTCTGCATTCCAGATAGTTGCCTGCCAAATCTGACTGAACTCCCTGGCAGTGACATCATGCCCACCTGGCCAATTAAAGCAGTCAGTGATCGAGACAAGGAGCTTAGCTGCCCAAAGATATCACTGGCTAGGCGGAGAGCTCAGAGACGCTGCATCGCTGGAGCTTTAAAAAAAATAGTAATAGTAAAATAGCTCTGCTTTAATAATAATTGATTACAGAGCAGATGTGCATGGAATATTTTTGGAGAATAAGGACATCCTTTATAGCATCATTTGAACCTATCAAGCATTTATCTGCTTTTTTTTTTTCATGCAGAATAAAAATCAAGTCCACCTAAAGCTGATATTTTGGTTATAGGTAAAGCGGCCATTGTCTGTGAATTATAGAAGAAGCTGATGGGCAAGCCAACCTGCTGTCTAACCAAAACTGCGATGCCTCTTTAAGAAAATAACATCTATATTTACTTTATTTGAAAACATCAATTTCATTAAATTATACGGCAAAGATAATAAAAAATTTACAATTACAGTCAAAAAGAAAGCGACTTTGTTTTACATTTGTTCTCTCTTGCCTAGCATCCATCTAGAAGCGCTAAAATATATTTATTGATTTTCATAACTTTGAGTAAAGAAGAACAAATCTATGTTGATACATACTGTCTATCCAATGCTTGGACTGTGCTTAAAGGCTTCTAGAAGAAGTAGTATAAATTAAAGAAAATGATTTGTTTATCTATCACTGAGCCAGGGTGCTACTTAATAAAATTTGGATTCACTCTGTAATCCCTTCCAACCTGAAAGCAATAACAGTGAATAAGTGAGTGAAGACAGATTTACAGACTATATACCATGGTAACGTATCATATATTCCTGCATATAATGTCATACATCTTCCAGTAACGTGTGGAGCACAGCTGCATATTGTACATTCTACATTTTTTTTTCTTTTTTTTGCTAATTTGAAAGGCATGTTGTTTAAGTGCATGTCTTTTTTTGTCTTTTTTTAATAGAGAAGTGAATAGATCCTGGTCAGGTTTTTGTGCCCCATCAAAAAGATTTTTCTTCACTTCCTTTATCAGAGACTTAGGCCGGGTTCACATTATTGTGGCTCTGCAAGCCCAATTTTGCACTGGAACGGCAGTCCATTCATTTGAAAGGGCTGCCTTGCCTCCTGAAAGGCAGGGATAAGGTCCCTGCTGCATTTTTTTGGAATCGCAGCCCGCACGGGAACTGCAAGTGAAGCGCAGTTTCCAGTGCAGGAGCGATTTCCAGTGTGCGCGGCTTACCATAAGGATCCTGCATTTTTCTGTGCAGATGGCTGCAGGAACAGGTGTGGACCCACAGCGGGTACCACCAGCACAGATGTGAACCTAGCCTTAGAGACACAAGAGGAGATCTCTCAAAAATTAGGAAAAAATCTCCCTTTACAGATGGAAGATTTCCCCTCACTTCCTGTTCCAGTGACAGCTCTAAATTCTTTCCTTTTTCAATATTTTCTTTATCAAAGACCCTGATCACCAGGACAAGTGTAAAGGGTGCATCTTACTACCAAGGACACAGACAGAAACCCGACAAAGGTTCTAAGCCTTCACCACTCCATTTCATCTTATTTTTGGAAGATTTCCTCTTTTTTCCTATTGCTTCTCCAGGACAAGACGTGAAGGGAAATTTCCTAAGCAGGACGTAGGCAACAAAAAATAACCTGACAAGGGGTTTTTAAACCCTTCCTTATTCCATTCAAACCCCAAAAGCCTAGATTTATGAATGGTAAAACAGTACCTCCAATGATGTGCCCTGATCTTCCATATTGCCATAGCATCCTTCCAAGGATGCTATGGAGATATTTAATTTTATTAAAGTTGGTATTTGCAGATAACAATGCACACCCCTATGTTTTAGTATTCAAGCTGGCGATGGGTCACTCCGACCTCAGCACTGCTTTTCAGGAAGGGATGGGGGCAGGTAGAATGTGCATTAGCCCCATATCCAGAAGTCTGAAATTTTCAAGGCACCACTGTGGCACATTAAGGCAATGGGTAGGCACATTTATAGCTGTTTAGTATGTGTGTTATGCAGCAGGATCTTTGTTTTGTATGACCCCTTCAAACATTTTGCTTTAAAGCTGAGCTCCAGGAATTATTTGTATTGCATAGTTTGGTTTAGCTTGGCACAATATAAGTATACCTCATACCCGATGGGAAGCTGGAAATCGGAATAGCAGTCAGTGCTACTACAGTGATAGCTGCGTTCTTTTGGATCCTGCTGAGGTTGCATGCAAGCAGCTGCCCGCTGCTCACTGACCACAGAGGGTTGCTCACTTGGCACTTCATGGAACGTCTTGTATTTCTTTCAGCGAATACAAGTCATTTTCTGAATGGACATGGTGGAGAGGAGGGACAGTAGTGTTACAACAGCCACCTTGTCCAATTAGAGTAAGCTTTGTATTTATTGAAAAAAAGCACTGGGGTCGCTGGTTTGAATCCCAACCATGGCACTACCTGCCTGGAGTTTCCATGCTCTCCCTGTGTGGGTTTACTCCCACACTCCAAAGACATGGGACCTTAGAATGTAAGCTCCTTGAGGGCAGGGACTGATGTAAATGTACAATATACTGTATATGTATGTAAAGTGCTGTGTATATTGGCAGTGCTCTACACTGTAAATACCTGTAATAAATAGATAAAATAAAATACAAGGTGTTCTATGAATGGCCACAGTGCTGAACAAGCGATTCCCTGTGGTCAGTGTGCAGAGAGGAAGTCCAGCAGGATCCAGAGGATTGGATAGAACTGCTATCACTGCAGTAGTGCCGAATAGTGATTTTCAGCTGCGTCAACAGCCCAATAGGTATGAAATATCCATGCTTACATTGTGCCAAGTTTGACAAATGTCACTATACAATACAAATAATTCCTAGAGTCCAGCTTTAATGTGTTACTAAACCCAGGACCCTGCATTCACTATATCTGGTCTCCCACAATACACAGAACATGGAAATCCAATTATTTTAGTAAATATAAACTGCTAAATGCCTTTTCTTATCAGCAGTATATAGCAGTCTTGTGACGTCTATCAGTGTCTGGTTAATGCTTGTGGGAGTTTTCATTTACTCCTGATTGACCTTTGAGGCTGATGGACCCCTGACCCTCTGCCTGGACAGTGCTGATTGGCCCTGTGCTGATCACATGCACTCTTACAAGCAAAAAAAAAAAAAAACGCTCTAGCAATACACACCAAACTGAGCATGTGCAGCTTGTCCCAAAGGTTCTGTTCTATCGGGAGATGGTTTGGGGACAGTGTAAAGAAGGGGAGGATCAGAGAAGACAGGATCAAACAGCCTTTTTACACAATACAGAGGCTTAACCACTTAAGTTCCAGAGTGAGTATAACAAGCATGCTTTACTGCATATACAGACTGATTTTTTTGTTGTGGGTTTAGTAACACTTTAAGGCAAACTACCCAAGCTTGCCTTTGTCCTTTTTCCTATTCAATACTGAGAAACACCTTCAATGATCGGTTTCACTATGCTGATGTGTAACAAAGCTCCTAGAGATAAAGTGGAGGACCGGCACTCCCCTGATCTCTGTTCTCTTAGATTAGCTGTCATATATTTGATGAGGCTTCCCTGTGATTCCATACTGCAGTTACTGGACAAAAGGTTGGACCTCAGACACTATCAAGTGGTGAAATAGATACTATTAAAGCTGAATGACATACGAGTTCTGACCATATTGTTAGTAGCGTTGTTCAAACCATTATAAAAGGTGGCTGCACATGGGTTTGCTTTCATAAAGGAAATTCCATCTAACTTCTAGTTCTTAAGTTCCCCTTTAAAAAAGATAGCAAATGTGTGTCTGATCATGAGTAATTTTGGGAATGGGTGCATTCTCTGGTGTATAGTAATTGCTAAAAAAAAAAAAAATCATATTGTATTCCTATTTTTATTCCATAAAAACCTTATTTAAAGCAGAATTCCATCTTATCCTCCACACTCTATCTTCTGTCCACGTATCTTTGAATACGTATCGGACTAAACTTAGGAGAAAAAAAAAAATTTATATATTTTCTGGGGATATTTACTATAGCAAAAAGTAAAAAATAATGCAATTTTTTCAAAATTGTCGCTTTTTTTTGTTTATAGGGCAAAAAATAAAAATCGCAGAGGTGATCAAATACCACCAAAAGAAAGCTCTATTTGTGGGGAAAAAAGGACGTCAATTTTGTTTGGGAGCCACGTCGCACAACCGCGCAATTGTCAGCGACGCAGTGCCGAATTGCAAAAAGTGCTCTGGTCTTTGGGTCGCCAAATGGTCCAGGGCTTAAGTGGTTAATATATGGAATAGTGCCTTGATGAAAAGAAAAAATTTCTTGAAAGTGCTTAGTGCATCACCACCATGCCCTTACCGTTTACCGGACCCATAGATCCCAAAGGATCAAATGCGCTTATAGAATATCTCAGCTGAAAGATCCCTGTTTCTTGTGGACCGCTCTCCGGGACTCGAGACAACCTCAATCTCCCGACTCACAAGATGAGTGGAGTTAAAAGTATATATTTACCAACTTAGGTTTATTTGATCTTGATTCATTTTGATTGTTTCCTTTTATTTAATTGATATTATTTCTCATGTGGCTCTTATGGGCATCATGTTATATATGCCCTACTAAAGCAAGCTTAATACTACGGTTTATTACCTTATTACACTATTCCTCCATGCTTCGAGACTAAACATAGCAATTTCTTCAAATCCAGATAATATTTTGCTACCTGAATCTTTTCAAATAATATAAATAAATTATATTGATACTTGTACCATTAGATTGCTTATTAACATAGCTTCTTCTTTGTAATTTTATTATAATTTTTACCTTATTTTTTTGTTTGACTATATTATTTTGTCATTTATTGAAAAACATTAAAAATTACATAAAAAAAAGAATAGTTAAATGGTAACTACATGTTTTAAAATTAAATAAAAAGAAATTTAAAAAAAAAGAATAGTTAAATGGTGAACCTTTATAAATTAGTAGGTGATGATTAAGATAATTAGATTTCATCTTTGGGTATAATATACTTAATTTTTTTTCATTGTGTGGTATTATTTTGCTATTAGTGTAAACATGTTGAGAGAGAGATATGTAGAGTGGCCTCCTTCTGAAGATACTTCTTGCTCGGTTGTTATGGTGATTGGCTTTGACATTTTCTGGGTCTCAGGAAAAAGTCTATAGTTTAGGAAAGTCAGAGAAAAGTCAGAAGTCCTTTTCTGCAAGCTTGTTCGAGGTCAGTAATTCACAATACTGAAACAAGAGGGTGCAGTATGACAGCCAGGCAGCTAGTATTAGTCGGGTCAGCAGCCGCCACATTTCTCTCATGACAGGTTTCCTTTAAAATAAAATAAAACTCCTGTAACTAAAGAAGTACTTTTCTGTGGTCAGAATCTGCGATATGTGTGATTGTGCATACCTGATCTTGAAGACTATACTTACATAATCATGGGACAATGTATTGAATTACAGTGTATTTTTTCTTTAATCATAGCATAAACATAAACAATATATAATTAAAAGCGTAATTAAAGCCCATCTCTGGCGAAAGGAAAGAAAAAACTCTCATGCAGTGGTTAAATGCTTGTTTAAATTGGAATTTTAGTCAGAAAAGTCCTACTAGATCAATTCATGCTGGCCCCTTTTGTAGGTATAGCTATACAAAACATTAAAAACAAGTGTCTATCATAGGCGTGTGCACAGGGTGTGCCTAGGGACCTCCTAATCACCATATGTGGTGCAGATTCCCCCTGTTTAGACTCCTGATATTTCACCAAAGCCCCCTAGTGGGGCTCCTAAAGATATTGTACAAAAATAATAAAAATAAAAATAAAACCCACAGTGAGTTTGCAGGGTTCCTGCATCGCACAAGTGTGAACCAAGCCTTACGCCCCATACACACGATCGGACTTTCCGACGGGAAATGTTGGCTGTCAGGTTGTTGGCGGACAATCCGACCGTTTGTATGCTCCATCGGACAATTGTTGTCGGACTTTCCACAGACAAATGTTGGCTAGCATGTTCTCAAATTTTCCGCCAACAAATGTCTGTTGTTGGACTTTCCGATCGAGTGTACACAAGTCCGTCGGACAAAAGTCCAAAGTACAAACATGCATGCTCGGAAGCAAAAGCAGTCAGTCTTGTAAACTAGCATTTGTAATGGAGAATTAACATTTGTGATGCGGCAAATTATGAAATCTCCAAATGCAGTGCACAATTCTCTCTTCTTTAATGGGATAATAATGGAGCTGCTTTGCTGGTGATGCTGATGGAGTTATTGCAAACTAATTTTCAAAGGCTTTTTTTTTCTAGTGATATCAAGAATAATATTATTATGTTTTTTGTTTTTTTTTGTTTTTTGGGTAAGTTACCACAACATCATTATCCCGTAGTTTTTAAGAACAAAGATACAATTGGTGTCCCTTGTCAATTTTACATTGTATTTTTTTAAAATGTAACTGCCTACTCCCAAACTGTCATTTGAAGTAAAACACATAGCCAAGTATTATTCTACACATTTATTTTATTGTGCATTAAAAAAAAAAAAAAAAAATAGACATGCTATCTGCCAATAGAACTTAACCAAAAAAGTGCATTCTATGCATCCAAAAATATAGAAAATATACCAAATCAAATCATTATTCAACCAAAAAAATAATGTCAAAGCAATAACTCCAAGGCCAATAATAAATAACACGTTATCTCCTCTGATTCCACAACATGGCTGGTTGACAAACGCCAATTCAGAAACGAGCTGAAAAGTGCGAACTGAAAAGCGATAAATGAAAAACACGAAAAGAAAAGCGTGAATCAACACTCACCAAATTTCTACTAACACGAAATTAGCAGAAGGAGCCCAAAGGGTGGCGTTAAAGAGCTTAACCACTTCAGTACCAGGCACGTAGACACCTTCCTGCCCAGGCCAATTTTCACCTTTCAACGCTGTCGCAATTTGAATGACAATTGCGCGACAAATTTTTTATCATTTTGTTCCCACAAATAGCTTTCTTTTGGTGGTATTTGAACACCTCTGCAATTTGTATTTTTTGCGCAACAAATACTGTTACTTTTTTGTAAGTAAGTACGTTTTTTTCTTCAATGATGGGCACTGATATGGCTGCACTGACAGGCACTGATAAGGTGGCACTGATGGGCACCAATGAGGTGGCACTGATGAGGTTGCACTGACAGGCACTGATGATGGGCACTGATAGGCGGCACTGATGGGTACTTATGGGTGGCACTGATGGGTACTTGTGGCTGCCACTGATAGGTGGCACGGATGGGCACTGATGCGCACTGATAGGTGGGCACTGATGGGCACTGATGGGCACAGATGGGCACTGATAGGTAGCACTGATGGACACTGATGGGTGGCACTGATGACACAGATGGGTGGCATTGCTGGGCATCCCTGTTTTGTAATGTGCCACAGAGGTGCCAGTCAGTGCCCATTTGTGGGCACTGATTCGCATATTTTTGGCATATTTTTTCACATGTGGATGGCCATGGGGGATGTACCTGGCCATCCACATGCTGGGGGCTTCCCTGGTGGTCCTGGGGGCTTCCCTGGTGGTCTAGTGTGGGAATCTGAGGGGGGGGCTGCGCTGATAAACAATCAGCGCAACCCCCCCTGTCAGGAGAGCCACGGATCGGCTCTCCTCTACTCGCGTCTGTCAAATGCAAATGAGGAAAAGCCGATCATCGGCTCTTCCTGTTTATATCGTGATCAGCCGTGATTGGACACGGCTGATCATGTGGTAAAGAGCCTCCGCCGGATGCTCTTTACCGAGATCGGTGTAGTGGTGTGTCAGACTGACACACCGCACCACTGATCGCCGCAATGCGCGCCACCCACGGGCGTGTGGCTGCTGTTATCCTGCAGGGCGTCACCACCACCCGGCCGTCACTCTGCTATAGGCTGGGTGGGAAGTGGTTAAAAACCACGTAGTTCGTCTAGTACGTCATTACGTTCGTAATTTTTGGACAACATTTGTGTGACCGTGTGTATGCAAGACAAGTTTGAGCCAACACCCTTCGGACAAAATTCCATGGTTTTGTTGGCGGAAAGTCCGATCGTGTGTACGAGGCATTAGGGTGATATTTGGAGATAAGTTTGGTGATGTACCTTGGGGGAGAATTGTGAATGGCTTTGTATGTTATTGTTAGTGTTTTGACTTTGATTCGTTGGGCAATGGGAAGCCAGTGGAGGGATTGGCAGAGAGGACTGGCGGACACTGAACGGTTGTTTTCATCTGGTGATCCAGCCTATAAGTCTGTTCTTTTTCAAAAGAACAAGCTCTCCAGCAAAATATATCAGATACAGAAATGAGACAAACCACTTAACACTAGCAGAGATGTTTACAATGATCAGGTTTTGTTTATTTATATAAAACATTTAAACCAAAAGGAAAAAAAAAGGCTGTAACCGCTTATAAAGTGTTAGCTGGAGTTTGGCTTCAGTGTGTTAGTGTATTCAAATGTGCTAGTCCATCTAACATTTAGGCTGATAATGCTGCTGTCTGCTGTGCCCCCCTGTGTTCCTTCATCCAGAGTGGGGGCACTCTAATAGAGGAGGTGTGTTACTGGCCAGATCACCAGATAAAAACAGAGCGAAAAAAGCCAAAGAAAAGAAAACAAATGTAGCTATCACATCTAATGTGCAATATATTACATTTTTGATTTTGGGTTTATTACCGCTTTAACTTTAAAGGGGTTGCAAAGAGGGAAATTAAGCTTAAAAAAAAAAGAAAATGAATGCAGCCACCACATCTAATGATTGGTAAGTTGCAATATATTACATTTTTGGGTTTTAAGTTTAATACCGCTTTAATTTACCCACTCTATCCAAAAACAAATGGAAATTTTTTTATGCCCCCTAGTCAAGGATAAAATGTAAATTGTAATTATTACAATCATGTTAATTACTAAAGTGTTATTATCTTATATTGGAATGAAGTATGTGTCGCCCTCAGTAGACAAAAATGTGGCCTTTTGAAGATGCATTCCGTTCAGTTTCGCCAACTGTTTTATTTGAGTTGCCTGATTAAAGCATTGCCTGGACTGAGCATAAAATCCACATAGACAAATACTATAATGATCATAATTTAGATTGCTTGATTACTACTGAAATAGTCATTTTGAAGTTTGACTAGAACAACCCTCGCTGTGAAGCTGTTATTCTATGTAATGCTTCGAAATTCAGCAAATTGTACCGTTCCTCATTTTAAAAACCCTCCAAGTTCTTGCAGAATGGCAGTTCTTAAAATGTGTTTAATACAGTGAGTTGACTAAAATGGTGTTGGAATGGCTCTTACAGAATCATCATTTATCACTAAAAAACCTTTGCCAAAGTTAAAATGACAAGAAAAATTATAGCTTGTCCCTACAAGGACCTTTCCAGTGCTAGTTTTTTATTAGCGGGAAGCGCTAGGCTGTCAAGAACACTCGACGATCACTGTTCAAGTTTTGTAGTAGTAAAAAGAATAGGATTGTTCCCAGGTTTTGTAAAATAACTAAGACTTTACCTGTAAGCAAACCTTCTTCCCCATTACACCTGCCTGAAGTAGCAGAAAGGATCGCATGGATATATCAAGAGCTGGATCACAATGACGCTGCACAATTCATTGGACTGATGCTAAAATGCATTTTTTTTTTAAGTGCACTCTTTTAAAAAAAAAAAATCTGCAGACCCTCACCAACCCAATAAACTTGACCAAATAATAACCTTCTACTAACTAAAGCTATTAAAGTTAGTAATTTTATTTATTACAGGTACTTATATAGCACCGTCAATTCACACAGCACTTTACACATATATTGTACATTCACATCAGTCCCTGCCGTCAAGGAGCTTAGAATCTAAGGTCCCTAACTCATTCATACACATACTAGGGCCAATTGAGACAGGAGCCAACTAACCTACCAGCATGTCTTTGGAGTGTAGAAGGAAACTGGAGTACCCAGAAGAAACCCACACAGGCACAGGTAGAACATGTAAACTCCAGACAGGAAGTGCCATGGTTGGAATTGGAACCGGCAACCCCAGTGCCGTGGTTGGAATTGGAAACGAAAACCCCAGTGCCACTAGGCAGAAGTGCTAAGCACTTAGCCACTGCCTACCCCCTACTCACCTGACTCCTTCTCAAAAAGAGTCTCGAGTCTTAGTGCTCTGTCTTCCTTGCTGGTTGGAAAACACCTCTGCAAATCAGATAAAAGAGTACAAGGTGATGTTAATTGTTGGTTAAAAAAAGTCATATAAAAACAGCCAACATGTTTTGGGGGCAAACCCCCCCCCTTAATTAGGGCTCAACACAGCATGAAAATTGGATAGACTCTGGAGAAACCAGTGACTTCAACCTGGCAGCAGTTGCTGGGCAGCAGTGGAGCTGAAGGGGGAATAGCGTTGCCCCTGAAATGCATTGGCCGTTTTTATATGGCTTTTTTTTTATCAACAATTACAATTATATTGGACTCCTTTACCTGATTTTGGTCTGGTGCACCTTTCTGGAAACAAAGAGCTGTCTGCTGGGGGGGGGTGGTAGTAGACCATAAGTAAGGCCGTTATGGCGGAGACATATTGACTGTTAGTGCTGTATACACCGATGTCTTAATAAAGCTGATGTCTCTCTGCACTTGACTGTGATGCCTCTATCTTCCTTTCTTTGATGCTCCTTTCTCTATTGTTGGTTTAAACTACTGTTCTGTGCCCGCCGAGGGAAGCCTTACTGTGTGGGAGCTGCTATTAAGCTTGTTAGAAGTTTTCCTTTATTTGACTACACTTGTAAGTATAAAAATTCCCAGAGCCTGTTTGAGTATGTTGTTATAGAGATCGTTGGTGGGCCAGCAGTGGAAAAGCAATAAGCCAGTCTTTGATGATGCCATGTGCCTCATCTTGAAAACCCCTTTATCCTGCTGTTGGAAGAAAAAGGGGGAAAGTCTTTAAAAATATGATGTTGTACAGTGCATGCGCAAGATGAGGCACATGTGCCTCATCTTGTGTATTAGCCGTATGATATTACACTAATCTTTATAAACTTTTTCTTCCACAAGATCTTGCGAGATTTTGCAATTAGGATTTAAGATCTCTCCGAAAGGCACTGGCAATGTAGCCTTTCCAGAGGACATCTCTGAGGCCCTGGATATGTTACCAGTGCCTAAGGAGATCAGGAAGTAGGAACCTAGTAAAGGTAAGTTGCAAAAACATATTTAAATGAGAACTATGGCCATACCTATTTTGGCCCTACCTCTTGTGTGGGTCACAGGAGTTCAGTTAGTTCTGCACTCCTGTGACCCATTTTTGGCCAACAGTGGGCTAAAGTTCACTGTCAGCTGATGCCACTCAACTGGCCCAGGGGCTGAATCAATCCTACCTTTACAGTCAGGATCCACTCAGATGCCTGGACCAGCAGCTGACTCAGCCTCTCAGCGAGCTGCTGAGAGCCTGAGCCAGCAACTCCCACCCCCTGCACAACCCAGTGCTCCAGTGAGCACTGGAGAGGCAGAGCAGAGAGCCGGTGGCTGACAGTCATCACTCTTTGCTGAGAGCAGAGGGGAAAACTAAGCGATCGATCAGCGGTGTTTGATCACTCAGTTCTCAGTGCAGAGCCGACAGGAGACATATGCAGCATTGGATTGACGCTGCATTCACCTAGTAAGTATAATTTTTTTTTTCCAACCTCATACTTCTCTTTAAAAATTTTCTATCACTAAAGGATGATTTCACAGGATGTGAATTTTAGTGGAAGACAGGTACAGCTCCACTTTTAAAAAACTACCTGCAAAAGCAAACGTTTAAAGGATATCTAAACTCAAGGACAAAAATGCAATTTATTGTACCTTATCAGTCCTTAGATGTGGTGGTGTTAGTTTTCTTTTTTTCAGACATTTTTCCCCTATTTTCACATGGTGACCCTGTTAGTAACCCATTTCCTGTCTCAGGGTGACAATGCTTACTCTGTGTACTGTGTCTGTGTAGGAGCAATGTTGTCACACTAGAACAGTAAATGTACTGCTGAATTGGGTGGGGTAATAACACAGCTTGAGATAACACTGTTACAATCTTACGAGTTCACTGGATTTCTTAAGGATCAACGAGTATTTTTTGCACTTAACGAAACCAAAAGGGAGCAAATAAAATAAGATAATTGTTAGGGTTTACATACACTTTAATACTAGCCTCTGCAAGCAAGTCTAGATTTTACTTTCTTCAAGAGCTTTGCCAGCTAAAGCATCTTCAGCACCTAACACAATTGTGTGTGTGTCGAATGTCTGATCCCCCACTCTGTGGTTCCTTCCACCACACTGTACATCACTATTGTTTCTCATAGTGATGGATAGCTCAGCGGATAGAACCGCAACATATGGAGGAGTGCAGGCATCTGACACATCCAGTAGTGTCGGTTACTGGCGTTTCTGCCAAAGGAACACCTTTTGAACACAGCAAAGTTTAGGCATATGTATGATTAATAAACAAAAATGATTACAAATATGATCTAAATGTGCCTTTCTTCTGTGATGTGCAGAAAGGAAATTAGATGAGATTAGTTGGAGAAACGTGGGGGGTGTATTAATAAAACAAAAATTGCAAAAGCAATTTGCCCAGCGGAAGGGCATTACATCCATTCTGTGCAAATGTATAAAAAAACAAACAAATGTTTTTAGACTATTTCTTGTGCTGGGGGAATGCTTTTCGTTGATTTAAAATTGAAAATACCATCTTTGGCCACTAGTAGGTGGTAAGTATCATCGGAACTTATCACCATCTAGTGGTCACATGTGGTATTTTCCTTTTTAAATAAAAAAAAAAAAAAAAACACAGAATAAAAGTACATGCACTTTACTGGATGAATTGCTATGCGTATTTTTTGTGTCTTTTTATCTGTTTATGAATATACCCTTTTGGAATGTCTGTTATTAAGCTTGATCTTTTGTGGAAACAAGTTTTACTCTTTGGATATAACTGCATGCAGCTTTGCAGCTGAGAAAGCATGTGTATGCTGGTATTTCATTTTTTTCAGAGGATGCTGGAGAGTTAAACAGCCTAAAGGTTTCTTATATCTCTTAGGAACTTTGCTGATGAGATCTCTTTGCTTGAGTTCCCATCTCTGCACAGCAGCCATGGCCATCAGTAGGGGTCCCCACTCTCCCTGCTGGATATAAATGTACTTTATATTATACTATGGAGAAACAGGAGGCATGAGGACACCTCCAAGTGGGCTAGAAACATGAAAAACTCCAAGGCGGGCAGGAAATGTCACCACTACGGTCCCAGTGTTGTACAAGAAGCCAGGGAATGATTTAGGCCACCGGACTTCATACTGTGGGGTAGACCGATGCTTTAATCAGTAAGCTAAACAATACCGAAAAACCCTTTGCATTGCTATTTTGTATTAATACATGGGGACAGTCTATTAAATTTCCTGTTAATAACAGTTGTTCTAAACAATGACACATAAGTTTTATATCAGTTCTGCTCAGTGTGTTTTTGCTAATATAATTAAAAAAAGAAAAATGTAATTTTGCAGATTCTCAAACAAATGTGCTGTGTAGACAGTTTAAATCCTGCAAGTGTCATAATCATTTTCAGTTTATGACATTTCCATCTTCTCAATCAGTGATCCTATTAGTTACTAATGTTTAGCTAAAAACAATTCGCTGCTCTAGCTGGTGTAAAACAGAGATAAGACATATTTTGACTGTACGCTGAAGCAATGTTCGGGGAAAATGGTGTGATGAAATCAGAGCAGTTAAAGCTATAGAATGCTTTCTACAAATCTATAGACTGAGTTGAAATATACAACCCTCCCTAAATGAATACAAATCTTCACTTGACTGTAAGGATCTGGTATTTTACAATGATAAATAAAAACATTTTTAAAGCAGTATTAAACCCAAAAGCAAGCATTTATTATATCGCAGCTTACAAATTCTTATGCCCTGTATACACGGTCGGATTTTCCGATGGAAAATGTTCGATGGGAGCTTGTTGTCGGAAATTCCGACCATATGTAGGCTCCATCGGACATTTTCCATTGGAATTTCCGTCGCACAAAATTTGGGATCTGGATCTCAAATTTTCCGACAACAAAATCCGTTGTTGTAAATTCTGATCAAGTCTACACAATTCCGACGCACAAAGTTCCACGCATGCTCGGAATCAAGCAGAAGAGCCGCACTGGCTATTGAACTTCATTTTTCTCGACTCGTTGTACGTGTTGTACGTCACCGCGTTCTTGACGTTCGGAATTTCCGACAAGATTTGTGTGACCGTGTGTATGCAAGACAAGTTTGAGCCAACATCCGTCAGAAAAAATCAGTGGATTTTGTTGTCAGAATGTCCGATCGTGTGTACGCGGCATTAGATGTGATGGCTACATTAGCTTTCTTTTTTATTCTTGATATCTAGTAAGCATGTTTTTGTAATTCTGTAATGCATTTTACTTTCTGGAGTTTATTTTAGAAATAATGACTTTGTTGATGTAACTTGTAACTGCATTGTCATCTGTGCTAGACTACAACTGTAGAAGGTCCCAGTGAAGAAAATTAATTCCTGCAGGTCTACAATTAGTTATTTTCTAGAGCAGTGGTCTCCAAATGGTGGCCCGAGGGTCGGATGTGGCCTTTTGCTTGCCTTTATCCGGCCCTTGGGGCACTATTCTTCCACTGATACGAGATCCTATTTTGCCAACTGACATCAACAATGGGGCACCATTTCTCCCACTGACACCAAAAATGGGATACTATTCCTCCTATGAGCTATGAGTAAGTACTCAGTTTCGAGTGTGAAACGCGTCAACAGATCCTGTACATCCTGCATGATTGTCTTGTACTTTTGATGGTCCTATCTCTACAATAAAGACAAGTTTTCTACTTTATCCAGTGTGCGGCATCCAGATCTTTCTATCCAACACCTTACCAAAAATAGGGTACTATTCCTCCCAATGATACCAATGATGGGGCACTATTCTTCCACCTTATACCAAATGTGACAATGTTTACTCCCACTGATGCCAGGAAAATTTACACACCCACTGGCCACAGTTCGGACCCCCTAAAGTCTGAAGGACAATAAATTGGCCTTTGTTTAGAAAGTTTATAGACCCCTGTTCTAGAGGATCCTTTTCATTTTCCAGGATACAGTAAACATAGTTAAAGTTAGTGCTAAATTCAAACTAAGGAATTAGGGAGTATGTATCTTTTCTTTGGTTTGCCTACAAGAGTTTCCCTTAGCTTACCTGGCAATTCTATGAATGATATGAAAGATAATCATACCTCTTTGAACAGTTCTATATTAAAGTGATATTAAAGGCTTGGTTTAAAAAATAAAGAATAAACATGTCGTACTTACTGTACCTGCTCTGTGCAGTGGTTTTGCACAGAGCAACCCAGTTCCTCTTCTTCTCAGGTCCCCCGCCGGCGCTGAGTGCCCCCACAGTAAGCAGCTTGCTGTGGGGGTACCAAAGCAGGCTCACTCCCGATCCGCTGTTCTGCGTGCCCCCTCCCTATCCTCATTGGCTCACTGGCAGCGATTGACAGCATTGGGAGCCCTCAGCCAATGAGGAACAAGAGTCCCTGGAGAGCTGAGGCTCTTGTGCACATCACTGGATCGAGATGGGGCTCAGGTAAGTATTGGGGGGGGCTGAGGTGGCAGCTGTACAGAGAAGGTTTTTTACCTTCATGCTTCGAATGCATGAAGGTAAAAAAAAACTTGAGCCTTTAGACCCACTTTAAGATCTAGCTAGCCATGATAGGCGGTATGACTGTAATGGGGCTCAGTACTGTCCATATGTATTATCCAGGTAAAGCTTGCATTTGGCAAATAATTTTGGATAAGTGGGATGTGTGTATCATTTAGAAACTTTACTAAGAAAATCAAGAAAGCCAATGGTTTGCTTCAGATTTGTTTATTGTCATGGCACAAAACTCAATTACCTTTGGTAATCTAGGGTGCCTTTTTTTGATTTTTATTATGGGAACTTGTTTAATTATTGACCCGACCACTATGGTCAGAGTCTTCAACTTTTACAAAATGTATCTAATGTAAAAATGTTGTTGTGTTGCCAGTTAGGAATGGACATGTTATGTGGCCTGTCAAATGAGGTGGCATGGTATATGGAACTTGATCCTGGACCTAGAAGCTCTACAAAAACTTTTTTTATGGTGTTGGTAAAGTACCTTACCTTACAAAGTAGATTTAATTTATAGGAAATTGTAAACAAATAATAAACAAACTAAATAGTTCTTTTGCCCTATGACTTCCCATTGCCATCACCTTCCACTGATTAGGATAGCATGTGTCTTTGACCCCAAATAGTTAATATTTTTGCCCAAAAATTGGTTGTATTTTAAGTAGTGTATAGTGCTTGGGGAAAGCAACCAACATTGATGTATGATATCCATGCCATCATGCATTGGCCTATATATCTCTTTTTCAACATGTGTAATTATTTTTAGTAGCAGAAATAAAAAGAGCAAGGCCGTACTAGAGGCTACATTTCTGCACTCGTTTTGACGTATGGGCTTTACTGAAACCAATAGCATGATACAAGATTACATAAATCACTCTCTGCCACTTCTGATACAGAATTAATGGTAGCAGAATCAAAAAGAAAGCACAGTGGATGGTAACTAATCTTCACCATATATTACATGTAACAAAATATTAGCATAAGAAACAATACCTCGGAGCAATAAGCTATAATTAGTTGCTGCGCTGTGTTTTATCTCTTGATATAACAAGAGCTATTAGAATTAGACATGGTAAATCATCCCAGTCGTAATGAGTCATGTGTACATTTCAGAGTCGCAAGCCTACAAATACGAGATTAATTAAAGGTAGACAAATAGCTTATTTTACTGGATTGGGGTCCTTGCCTTCACGTGACTCTGTTTGTAGGAAGATGGGTTGCTGTGAATCCTCCTTGTAAAGCTTCTTAGAGGATCCAGTGTTCAGCCACGAAGGGTCATTTCAGAGCTAAAAATGGTCGTGTCTTTTTGGATTTTCACCCATCTATTTGATTCATTACTATGGAAGAAACAAGCACAATGGATACTCATCCCTCTCCCATTGTCCATAACATAGAGTGGTATGGTGCTCTAGTCATCAGAGATACACTATATTGTCAAAAGTATTGGGAAGCTTGCCTTTACACGCACATGAAATATAATGACATTCGAGTCTTATGCCCTGTACAAACGGTCGGACACTGACCGGACATTCCGACAACAAAATCCATGGATTTTTTCCGATGGATGTTGGCTCAAACTTGTCTTGCATACACACGGTCACACAAAGTTGTTGGAAAATCCGATCGTTCTGAACGTGGTGACGTAAAACACGCACGCCGGGACTATAAACGGGGCAGTAGCCAATAGTTTTCATCTCTTAATTTATTCTGAGCATGCGTGGCACTTTGTGCGTCAGATTTGTGCACACACGATCGGAATTTCCGACAACAGATTTTGTTGTCGGAAAATTTTATAGCAAGCTCTCAAACTTTGTGTGTCGGAAATTCCGATGGAAAATGTGTGATGGAGCCTACACACGCTCGGAATTTCCGACAACAAGGTCCTATCACACATTTTCCGTCGGAAATCCGACCGTGTGTACGGGGCATTAGTCTGTAGCGTTCAATATTGAGTTGACCCACCCTTTGCAGCTATAACAGCTTAACTCTTCTGGGAAGGCTGTCCACAAGGTTTAGGAGTGTGTCTATGGGCATGTTTGACCATTCTTCCAGAAGCGCATTTGTGAGGTCAGGCACTGATGTTGGACAAGAAGTCCTGGCTCGCAGTCTCTGCTCTAATTCATCCCAAAGGGGTTCTATCGAGTTGACGTCAGGACTCACCAGTCAAGTTCCTCCACCCCAAACTTGCTCATCCACGTCTTTATGGACCTTGCTTTATGCACTTGAGTGCAGTCATGTTGAAACAGGAAGGGGCCATCCCCAAACTGTTCCCACAAAGTTGGGAGCATGAAATTGTCCAAAATGTCTTGGTATGCTTATGCCTTAAGATTTCCCTTCACTAGAACTAAGTGGCCCAGCCCAACCCCTGAAAAATAACCCCACACCATAATCCCCCCTCCACCAAATGATTTGGACCAGTGCACAAAGCAAGGTCCATAAAGACATGGATGAGCAAGTTTGGGGTGTAGGAACTTGACTGGCCTGCACAGAGTCCTGACTTCAACCCAATAGAGCACCTTTGGGATGAATTAGAGAGAAGACTGAGTGCCAGGCCATTGCGTCCAACATCGGTGCCTGACCTCACAAACACGCTTCTGGAAGAAGGGTCAAACATTCCCATAGAGACAATCCTAAACCTGGTGGGCAGCCATCCACTTACCTCCTCTGTGCAGTTGGTTTTGCGCAGAGCAGCCCAGATCCTCCTCTTTTCGGGTTCCTCTTCGCTGCTCCTGGCTTCTCCCGCCTGTCGAGTGCCCCCACAGCAAATAGCTTGCTATGGGGGGCAGCCAAGCTGAGTCACAGTCCATTGGGACACAAAGCTCTGACCCGGCCCCACCACCCCTCTTCCCTGATTGGCTAACTGACTTTGATTGACAGCCTGAAGGAGCCAACGGCGCCGCTGCTGTGTCTCAGCCAATCAGGAGGAGAGTCCGGGACGACTAAGACAAGCCCTTTAAAGTTAAAGCGGTAATAAACCCAAAACCAAAAATGTAATATATTGCACATTAGATGTGATGGCATTCATTTTCATTTCTTGTGCTTTTTTCCATCTGTTTTCACCTGGTGATCTGGCCAGTAACACACCTCCTGTATTAGAGTGCCCCCCCACTCTGGATGAAGGAGCACAGGGGGTACCTTTGGACACAAGCATTGGCAGTCTGGGGAAAGGGGAGATGTGCTAAAAGATTTTGATGCAATAACAAATTGAAGCCAAACTCCACTTCACATTTTATAATCAGCTACAGTAAACAGCTTTTTTTCTTCTGGGACAAAAGTTTTGCAAAAATAAATAAAAGATGATAATTTTAATCACCCCTGCCAGTGTTAAGTGGTCCATGTAAACTGATACATTCTGCTTGAGAGCTTGTTCTTTAGGAAAAGAACAGACTTGCTGGCCAGATCAGAAAGCCTAAAAAATAAAACAAATGCAGCCATCACATATAAGAATTGGTAAGCTGCACTTTAACAAATCCTTGCTTTTGGGTTTAATACTGCTTTAACAAAAGATGCTCTTAAATCGTATTTCTTTTCTGGTGATCTCTGGACCAAAAGTATGGCAGCCTGTCTTTGTTGTAATATTTGAAGACCTTTGAGTATACATTTCTTCACAGTAAATGTAGCTGGAGTGTAATGGCTTGTTTTAGGGCCCATTCATATTATAGACAGGTACATCTTCTATTTTATCTCATTGAAAAAAGCAGGTAACTGCTATAACACACAGAAAACAATAGGTTTTTTTTTTTTTTTTTGAGTGTCATGTTCAGAGGGTTTGTGGGTTTGATTTACTAAAACTGAAGATTGAAAAATCTGGTTCATGGCAGCCAATCAGCTTATTACTTCAGCTTGTTCAATTAAGTTTTGACAAAAAAAAAAAAAAAAAAACTGGAAGCTGATTGGTTTCTGTGCAGAGCTGTGCCAGATTTTGCACTCTCCAGTTTTTGTAAATCCCCCCCCACAGTTACCAGAACTCAATATGTGTGCATAATATCGCACCGCTCTGCATGGTCCCTGCTCTGCTGTGCAGCGACATGAATGAAGAGTCACATTGCACACTTCAAATAAAGTTTGTTAAAAGAAAAAAAAAGGCACTGTGTGACGCTATAAAACACACATCACACCGCCACCTGCCAGCCAGCTGTGTTGACAGGCCCATAGGGTTCTTTTATTGCTTGTTCAGAATGCATAAATACTTTAATGGCCATAGTCTGGTCCATAGCTAAAAAACAAAACATTAAATTCACCTCTATATGAAATTAAGTCCATTCATCCAAGTTGTTCGAATGCACTATACTACTCTATCTAATGACTATTACAGGTGACAGCTTTTCATAAGTCTCTAACATTTACAGTATGTTGCTTATGTAATTGGGTTGACATTTTATGCCCAGTTAATGTATTGAGATGCAACTGAGCTTTATATGTTTAGATACATTTTACACACAGGATGACTATATGATAATGTATTGACCTCTAATTACTGTAACCTTTAATCCTCATTATCTCATAACATATGGTAGCACCATTTGCTTTTAAAACTATTAGCAGACAAACTGTGTATTCAGCTCAATGTCATATCACCAATGCACCATGTGTTGTGCAAAAGACGTGTCATGTGTACATTTTGTACCATAGTAAACATATTATACTTTGGACTGTAAATAATTGTGTAGCCCTATTGGCTCTGATCTTCAAAACACATTGATTTCCAGATGACCAACTGCCACAGTTATGTCCCAGGTGCTCTCACATGGCAATAAAATTAGAGGCATGTCAAATTCAGGCATGGATTTTTCTCAGGTTATAAAATAGGGTGGCAGTTACTTTGGTAAGCTTGAAACATTAAGCGCTGGTTCACACTAGCCATGTTTGGCTGCTTTGGTCAACATTGCCTAATACAGTCTCCAGGCATAAAGCTTGAGCTTTGTATAGGGATTGTTCCTCTGCTTTTTTTCATCCCCTAGGCCCAAAGGCTTGGTCAAAGAGACATCTTTCACAATGACATTCTTACAAGATAAGAATGTCTTCCAGCATGCAATGTTCTTCCAGCATGCATCAACAGACCTCCAAAGCCTGGTAATTGGCTAGCTCAATAAACATTCATAACACAGTATGAAACCTCTCTAGCACACCCTGCTGGAGCAAGCTTACACAACAAGTGGCAGAGGAAATACTACATCTCTTCAAATATATTTTCTGTTTGGTGGGGATTATTTAAAAAACTGTTCACAATTAAATCAGACGTGTTTAATAAACTCTACACAACAGACAACTCTGCTTTTGACTATAGTGGTAAGGTTAGTTTGTTTGTCTATGGCATAATGAAATATACTAACTGAAATTATTGCAAATGAGGCAACCTTTCTTGTACCAGGCTTTCAATATTTGAAAAATGTTAAGTCTGCTCTAGCCCAGGTTAACACTGACAGCATTCCCGCATGTCAGTCCCGACTTCAGGAGCGATTTCAGAGACATCTGTGCAGGTTGCTGCACAGATGTCTATGGAAATCGCACCCCGAAGTCGCCAAAAGTAGTACAGAAACTACTTTTTGGATTCGGACGATGGCATTGCCGGCATTTGCCGCCAATTTGGCATGTGATTTGACATGTCAAATTGCATTCCAAATTGATCCAATGTGAACCTAGCTTAAATGTAAAAAGTGCCCCCCTTAGGGTATATATTGCTTATACTAAAGAGGAACTTCAGTTTAATGTGTTTTTAAATCAGCAGCTACAAATACTTCAACTGCTGACTTTTAAAAATCAGTTACTTACCAGTGCCTGGGGTCCAGCATTGTCTTTCCACAGCCAGTTCTTCTTGCCTATGTGGGATGCTGGTGCCGCCATCTTAGCTGCAGGAGCTGGCAGTGGCTTCCTACATGAGCTTGTGCAGCACTTTGTGAATGGTCCTGCAGCCTCCTGGGACATATAATGTGTCCCAGGAGACAGTGGGAGAGAAGGGGCAAGCAACATCCCCCTTGCCTAGATGGGTATTGCAGAGGCAGGAGTGGGTACCAATAAAAATTGGTACTCCTCCCACTTCCCCCCAAAAAAGCTGTTACTCAGTTACAGGCCAGGGGAGGGAGAAAACTAGCGGTACTTCACTTTTTGAGTGAAGCTCTGCTTTAATACAGCAAACCCGACATGCCTCTAGTTGGTGAAACTACAGAGACCAGCATCCAATGTTTCCACACTCAATACACTGAAGACCATACCTGGGTATGTATAAGGACCCCCGTCCCTCTCTGGAATAAGCAATCAGCAGGAGGTTCTCCTTTTTCTCATCCCTTCTGTGCAGTCTTGCCTAGCCGTACTTTGCTTCTCATTGGTTTTTACAAGCCTCAAACACTTCCAACCCTGTAGTAGATACCTCGATTAGAAAGTACCTACCTACAATTCCATGGACATCTGCAGGGACTAAACTAATGTTTTTTCCTTGGAGTCCCTGCGTTGCCCACTAAAGAACAACTACTGTAAAATATTGTGTATATTCATAGTTTATTGTGGACAATACATATAGATATTGTGTGTATAATGTGTAATCCTTTTTATGTTAACAGCTTAATTTGGCCTTTCTAACACTAGTATTTCTGAGAAAAGTATTAGTCAATGGGGTGGGTGCTGCTTATAGGACTATCTCTTTATTGCACATGGTTGCCTCTAGCGTTATCAAAAGCAACGAAGTTCTAAAAAAAAACTGCTGCAAGTCCACCCTTATTGCCATCTTTAAAAACAACTTCTCAGCGTCAAATTATGCATGAGTGCTTTATAGGACATTAGGGATGAGCAAGTCTGCCTGGGTTTGGACCAAGAATTTTTGCTGGAAGTTTGGAGCTTGCAAACTTTGCAGTGAACCCAAATAAAGTCAAGGGGGCAGGGAGCAATCTTGTTTTTCAATTACGGCCATTTGTAGAGCTAATAAGCCATCTGTTGTCAATAAAGGGCATGGGAAGCTGGGTACTGCCTTAGGGAACATGTATCATTTATTAGAAAGAGGGTTGGGTTGTCTATTCCGTCAAACAACTGACTTTTGTGACTCATCTGACCAGAGGCAAGGGTTATACACTGCATTATAGGTGCTCATTTTTCTGGTGTCAAAACTGTGAAGTCTTTGACCAAAAAGTTCTCCATTCACAAATTCAAAAACCCCAAGGTATTGACAATCCTGAACCTCATCCCTACAGTACATATTTGAGTATATGTACTATCCATAACAGCTAACGCAAATATTTTTTTATTATGCAGCAGGGAACCATATTTATGCACTTAACACTCTATAACTTGCCCTCCTTTCATCCTACTTGTGTATTTAGAACACTGCGGCTTTTCCTTAGACATCCCCATTCCTTTAATAAATGCATTATTTTAATGGCATTTCCTTTTAATGAACTGTGATGTACTCTCAGACTACAGTTATTTAGAATAACAGATTATTATTTTATAATACACTATATAACTGAATAATCATCCAAATTATTCTCTAATGCTTTGTACACTTTCAGAATGTCTGCCCTTCTGTTGCTACTAGTGAATCAAGGGCAATGATTATGTTTAATTAAGCTTAATTATATTTTCAACAGTATAATTATGGCCAGTATTACAGTCCTGGACACAGCTTTGTAAGTGGTTTTCCACCCAATATTTTATTGTAAAGAATTTGTGGAGTTGCTATGGAAGTGAAAAGAGAACCATTTAAAAATATTTAAAATATTTTATACATATACACGTGAAAGAAGTCAACTGAATGTAAATGTTTCTATAAGGGCTCGTTCACATGTGCAGCAGTGCTTGCTGCCACTCTGAAAAGCAACCCACCTCCTCAATACTTGTTTTATCAGGAAAAGATTGCACCACAACGTAGCAACCGTGTGCATTACACGCAGTTGCAGGGCAGTTTCTGCATGCCCCCTTTATCTTCAATGGGTTGTGTTTGACAGCACTATCTCTATTTCCCCTGATATGTGGATGAAACGCGTAGGCTTGGAGCTTTGGTGCTGACATTATCATGCATGAGTGCTGGAATGGGCAGCATGCTGCATTGTATTAGCGATTGAAACATTCCTTTAGTGAGTATATTCTTATTCAAGAAATAAGCCATTTTATATGGTGATAATGTACTATAGATCATCTTCTTTTCTTTGGTAATGTTGGGCTTATTGTGAGAATGTGACCTGGCTCTGGATCTCCCTATTGTCAGCAAATTATCATGGCAACCCAGGAAGCAGAGTTGTATATGTAGTGACTTGATCTTGTGAGCGCTATGTTGAACCTCATCCCAAGCGAATTGGACTTCTTCAGTTTGGGGGAGTCCAACGTTCCAGTGAGTGGATAGTTTCTGTTTGGTGGAGGAGCACAGACACCATGAGGATTGCTTGCACTTGTAATCCACATCTTACAATGAATTATACACTTTACATTTGCTGTTAAAGTGAACGTTCTTGCTTGTTTTGTGTGGCACATTCATTTTTTTATTAGTGTGTCACATACTGTAATTCACTTTTGATTGCATTCATTTATTTTTTATGATATTAAAAGAGACAGCACACCCTTATTTATATACAATTATTTTATGTTGTCTATCCAGGCATTTAGGTGTGCAGCGTCTTTTGTCTGGAAAGACTGGTTTTAAAAAGAGGATTTTGCACAATTTATATATTTGTTTAACTTCTCACTAAGTGCAAAGGTGATATTAGTTTCTTTTGACAGCAGTACTGCCCACAAATTTTTGCCATGCCCATGAATCAAACCATCGCAAATGCAGGATGTGTACAGTATTGATCAGCTGCATGTTCTCCTTTAGGTGGACAGTCAAGGTGCAGTAAAACCATGGCTAAACCCCCTGTTTTTACCACCCCATGATCACCTGGGGCCTAAGTATGTGTTCATATTTTAAAAATATTTCTATGATTGTTTGCAAATTATATACAGTATCTCAAGTGAGTACACTCCTCACATTTTAGTAATTATTTTATTATACCTTTTCATGTGACAACACTGAAGAAATGACATTTTGCTACAATGTAAAGTAGTGAGTGTACAGCTTGTATAACAGTGTAAATTTGCTGTAGCCTCAAAATAACTCAACACACAGCCATTAATGTCTAAACCGCTGGAAACAAAAGTGAGTACAAAAATGTGAGGGGTGTACTCACTTTTGTGAGATGCTGTACTTACTTGGAATGGCCATATACTCTATACTCTCTACATACATAGGTTCTGTGTTCTGAATGCGCCTCCTTGATAATATCTCATTGCAAGCCTACTAGACAGGGTGAGGGAAATTTACTAAAACTGGTGCACACAGAATCTGGTGCAGCTGTGCCTTGTAACCAATCAGCTTTTATTGTCAAAGCCTAGCTCTAGTTAACACCTATGTGTTTTTTAGTGTGTTTTGTAGAAACGCACTACAGTCCATTTAACATGGCTATCTATGGTACATGTTCACATCTATGCGTTTTTTCAGCGGGCGCACGCCCCCTGTTACAACATCGACCGGTGCATGCTGGGCCACTGATGTCACAGCAGGGCGGTGCCACCAGGTGACGTCAGGGGGTGGCCCCACCGCATAGCTATTTAAGAAATGTTACACCCCAGGGCAGGCAGACCACGGAAGTGTTCGTCGTGAGCAAAGCTTTTTTTTTTTCGAAGTGGCAGCATAGTGATTGATGATGGATCTACATCATCATACGTTGTTTTTTTATTTTTTAATAAATGTCAAACACTCACTTTTTTGGTGAATGGCTAGGGGTACTATGTTTCCCATACTCATTTACATGGGGGGTGTCTGGGGGCACCTTGTTAAAACCCTCCGCCCGCAGACACCCACAACCCCAGCCCAAGGTTGTGGGGAAGAGGCTTTGGCACCCCCCACCCCCCCATGTTGAGGGCATGTGGCCTAATATGGTTCAGGAGGAGGAGGGGCTGCATGCTCGGATAAGGGTCTGGTATGGATTTTGGGGGGAACCCCACGCCATTTTTTTAAATTTTGGCATGGGGTTCCCCTCCAAATCTATAACCAGACACGAAGGGCCCTCCAAAAAAACCCCCACTTTTTTGGACCGTACTGGGTTCTACAAATGTAGGCGATGCAAGGCATATAGAACTGTCAGGGACAAAACTAGGAAAGCTACCGGCATTCCATCAGTGGTCACGGGTGGTGAATATGACATCAGACAGTTCATCACCTGTGACACGAGATATGTTACTTACTTGCTTATGTGTACGTGCAATTTCCAATATGTTGGTAGAACCACTGGTCAAAAGAGTGGGAGAACATATAGACAACATAAAAAAATGGGTTTAAACACCACAGTGTATCCAACCATTTTAGGTTGATGCACAACAAGGACACCTTCCTGCTCAGGTTCTGGGGTATTGATAGGGTTCGCCAGCATTGGGGAGGTACGGACATGACTACAAAAGTGTGGAGAGTACAGATGGAGACGCAGTGGATATATAGACTTCAATCTCTCCAACCTATGGGATTAAATATCGATATTGATTAAAATGTTTTTTAACTGATTATTGATTGCAGTAGTTTATCTGTTTCTACCGTTTGTATTCGATTTTCAGATTAGACCCTGGAAATACCAGGGCTTCTATTTGAATATTTGATATTTAACATCAAAATACTTTAAAGAAGTCCTTCACGTCTTTTGTATATTCGATTATTCCTTTTTATATTTTTATTTGATTATTCATTTTAGGCATGGATGTATTGGTAATTTTGGCCATATGGATATTCAACACTAGATGGTGCTGTCCTAATTATTTCCTTCAATCTTTAATGTGCCCATCTGAACCCATCACTTTGTAGGTGATTGTTGATTATAAGTTTTTTATACATTAGTCAATTAATTGAATCGGTTTTATGGATGTCTATTAATGTGCGGTGTGGGCAGCGTGTGTGCATCAGCGTTCCCTAGAGGCAGATTCTGTATTACATTTTCATCCTCTCCTCCATTTTGGAGGAGCCTCACTAATAGTAGCCTTCCTATTCACATAAAAGCAAGCAGGAAGCGGCGTTACATAATTTCCTGAAGACGCCAATCACGGCGCAACGTATGTGGGAGCGTAGGATTCGTCACTTCTTGGTCCTAACTTGATACCCCATACCAGGCTTTGTCCTCCGGAGCGAGACATGCAACGCACGCCATTCCCAGGGGATTAGCTGACTCGCACACGCTGATTACACCTAGTGCCAGGCCAGGCACTTCAACATGTGAGTGTTACTGTTATTATTGCTGCTGTTTTTATTTTACTTTATTAAAAATTACTACACTATGAGACTTTTATCCGTGTCTCATGTGGAGTCATTAGCGGAACCAATCTGGTGTTCCAAAAGCGTTTTTTAACCGTACTGTAAAAAGGGGTCAAACATTTCTGGTGAGTGACCATCTTCATACTAAGCACTCCTGGTGGAAGAACTAGAAGTTTTATTCCAGAGCATTTCGATTTGGTGTTGGGATTTATCACTTATGGACTTTTTGCTTGCTATTATGGCAATTTATTTCATTAGTGTGCTCATTTAGGTGTGATGCACTGTATATTTATTCTTTGTGCAAAGTTTTTTATGAACATGTATAGTGCCAAATCCTTTATTCCAATAGTTTGCAAAATGCATCAAGCACAGCCCGCATAGATCTGATCCCAGACTCAAATGAACAAGTTGAAGTTAGAAGCTGATTGTTTACTATGCACAGCTGCACCAGATTCTGTGTGCACCAGTTTTAGTAAATGTACTCCTGTATGCCTAACCGGAAACAACAGACTTAATCCATAATGTACAATGCCCAAAATGTAAATATACAACAAAAGAACAGTGTTCAAATAATAATCCTAAATGTGATTTGACCAATGATTAAACCATAAAATAATAATAGAAATCATATCTTATCATACAGTAATATTCTCAGTACATATATGTGATTAAAATGTGACAATCTTCTTCATTAATATAATCTGTGCTGGTCCCCACGTGATCCTTCAGCAATCCAAACCGCATTCACCAACAGTTGTGACCCCCAAATTATAGGTAGTTCAGCATGGGATTTGCATTCATCATAACCTGGAAATTTTCACTGTCTGATCAACAGATCATAAGCAAAAAGGCCTCATATAGTGTAATAGTGTTTTTATAATTAAAAAAGGTTTAAATCAAGCAATCGTGCACTCACATTGTACATATTTAAAAAAGGCATAACTTATCCATGGGCATCGCAGTATGGCCACCATCACTGCACAATAAACAACCCCAAACCACAAGGGAGATCATATCTTATTTACTCACCAATACAGCAGCTTGCAGAGCGCCAGAAGGATGGCACAGCATGCACGTGTAGCATGCGTGTGTAGCATGCGTGATGACATCACATACACACATGACGTGATGATGTCACTTAGGCAAAGTAGACTGTGGTTTAACACAATGCCTGATAGCCAGAGATCATACGATCTTTAATTAGCTGTTATTTGATCATGGCAGAAAGTAGCTATTTTTTACTCAAATTGAAAATTATGAAATGTGCTCCGATACTTCATGTGAAAATTGAGTTTTAATGATAGGTCCAGTTGAACTATTTCTTAGCTTATGCGATCAGGCGATCTTTGATTAGCTGTGTTTAATTATGACAGAAAGTAGCTATTTTTTTGCTCAAAGGATAATAGTGGCAAATGCCCTATTATTTCATGTGAAATGTACATTTTAATGATGGGTCCAGTTTAACTGTTTCTTAGCTTTTATTAATGTAAATGTGCTCTTGCCTAACACCACAAGACACATACAATCTTCTTTTACTTTCTTCCAAAGCATCCAACATGTCTCTTTCTGTATTTAATTCATTTTGGTACAGTAGTCTGACTTCCTTTGACTTTATGACTAAGCTCCACCCACTGCTGTTCCGTCTTCCATTGAGACTGCTTCAGTAGCCAGTAAGGTCACTTTCACTGGACAGCGGAGTGGCAGCTGGGGAATGTCAGGCCCTAGTAACCAAGTGAAACTAAATTGTAGGGGGGCACAGAACTTTCTCTGGAAAATAGGGTAATAAAAAATGTTGTAGAAACTGCTTTTATGAAGGATATTGGCTATTAAAAATTTGGAGCATGCATGTGGCCAAAACCAATAATAGTTATGCCCTGTACACACGATCGGACTTTCTGACGGAAAATGTGCGATCGGAGCTTGTTGTCGGAAATTCCGACCCTGTGTAGGCTCCATCGGACTTTTTCCATCGGAATTTCCGACACACAAAGTTTGAGAGCTGGATCTAAAATTTTCCGACAACAAAATCCGTTTGTGTAAATTGCAATCGTGTATAGACAATTCTGACGCACAAAGTTCCACGCATGCTCAGAATCAAGCAGAAGAGCCGCACTGGCTATTGAACTTCATTTTTCACGGCTCGTCGTATGTGTCGTACGTCACCGCGTTCTTTACGTTCGCAATTTCCGACCAACTTTGTGTGACCGTGTGTATGCAAGACAAGTTTGAGCCAACATCTGTCGGAAAAAATCCAATGAATTTTGTTGTTGGAATGTCCGATCGTGTGTACAGGGCATTAGACTGTACGAGTAAAATCAGGCTACCTGATCTTACTCTGTAAATTCATCTTTACAGTTGTTCATTTCATAACCAGGCACTAGTTGTCAATAAAAATACATTTGATACATTTGTGATGAGTATATAGAGGCAGTATACGATATTTATGATATTTGATATGTATATGATATTTTTATACCTGCCTGGAGTTCAGCTTTATAGTAAGTCAGGCATCAGCTGTTTAGTGTCCTTAATATCCGAGCTTCACAACACGTTATGACAAACACTCAAATGAATCCATTTCCGTCATCTACAGGGTTGGGAGCGTCCACAAAAATCTCATATTTAATTGCACAGTCCATAATTCAGCAGTCAATGACATGACAAGTGCCTGGATGGAAATCATCTCTCAATGGGATTTTTGATGAGCCGTCCCCAGGGAAGTCACAAGGACATCTGTGACTGAGACTATGAGCTGATACACAGCTGGGGTCAGTAAATAAATAGAGCAGGACATATCCATGGCTGTACAACGCAATGCAGTTAAAATGTTCGGAATTACCTGAGCAGCTTATTTAATCTGTGGAAAGAGGCCTTATGCTAAGAACTTTTTTATATATTAGAAAAGGATATACTTGCTTGTGTAATTCATTGTATTTAGTTAAAAGTGGTTGTAAAGTAATGTTTTTAGTAAAATTAAAAACATGTTACCTGCTCTGTACTGTGGTACGGCCCCGAACCTCCCCACTGACACTCAAGGCCACCATAGGAAGCCGCTTCAAATGGTAGCGCATGAGCAGGCTTGATCCCGATCTGGACTGTGTGCATCCGTTGACACACACAGCGTGGCTCCGCCCTGCCCCTTGCTCCCTCTACACTGGAATTGAATGACAGTGACAGGATCCAAATGGCTCCTGCTGCTCTCAGCAAGCCTGGGAGAGAGTGGAGAGAGGAGAGAGGACCTGCAGACAGGCACAGTGCTGGATCAATGCAGTAATTACAGAGGGGGGGGGGGGTAAGAAACAGGCACTGAATGGTTTTTTTACCCTAATGCACAGAATGCATTATGGTAAAACAAAATCCTTATGACTTTAGAACTACTTTAACCACTTCCCGCCTGGCCTATAGCAGAATGACGGCCGGCAGTGGGTTCTGTTATCCCAACTGGACGTCATATGACGTCTTTCAGGATAACAAGTCAGCAAGCGCTCGCGGGGGCGCACGGCGATCGGTGGTGTGGTATGTCACTCTGACACATTGCATCTCCAATCATGTTAAGAGGCCTCTGACGGAGGCTCTTCACCATGTGATGGGCTGTGACCAATCACAGCTGATTACAGTGTGAACCAGGAAGATCCAGTAAACGGCTTTTCCTCTGTTCGCGCTGACAGGGAGAGACGATCAGCAGCATTATTACCACCTATCAGTGCCCCCTATCAGTGCCCATCAGTGCCGCTGATCAGTGCCATCTATTAGTGACCATCAGTGCCGCCTATCAGTGCCCATCAGTGCCACCTATCAGTGCCCATCAGTGCCGCCTATCAGTGCCCATCAGTGCTGCATATCAGTGTAGCCTACCTAACTATGTAACTATGTAAGGTGCCACCACAGCTGCAAATCAGTGCCCATCAGCTGCCAGTCAGTGCCCACCCAAATCGCCAATCAGTGCCCATAAAAATGCCAATCAGTGCCCATAAAAGTGCCAATCAGTGCTCCATCAGTACTGCCTGTTAGTGCCCTTCAGATGCCCATCAGTAATGCCCCTCAGTACCTCCTCATAAGTGCTGCCTATCAGTGACCATCAGTGCCGCCTATCAGTGCCCATCAGTGCCACTGATCAATGCCACCTATTAGTGACCATCAGTGCCACCTATCTGTGCCCATCAGTGCTGCATGTCCGCGCCCATCAATTCTAAATATTAGTGCCTCCTCATCAGTGCCTATCAGTGCCGCCTTATCAGTGCCCATCAGTGAAGGAGAAAACAAAATATTATAACAGAAATTATGAAAAACTTTTTTTTCTTCAAAAATTTTGGTCTTTTTAAGTTTGTTTAGCAAAAAATAAAAAACCCCAGTGGTGATCAAATACCACCAAAAGAAAGCTCTATTTGTGGGAAGAAAATGATAAAACTGTAGTTTGGGTACAGTGTTGTATGACCGCGTAATTGTTATTCTAAGTGTGACAGCGCTGAAATCTGAACATTGTCATGGGCAAGAAGGGGGGGAAGTGCTCGGTATTGAAGTGGTTAAAGAATTTGTTTGTTGAATTCCCTTTTCTTGATTATGTTTTATCTATTGTTTTGCAGGAAATAGCTACCACATGTGACATGCATGTTCTATTGACCAATTCTAATAAAGTGATACTAAACATACAATGTTTATTTGCCATTATCCCTTTTATCTATGTAGAAAGATCATGTCACTGTATTTAATGTCATTTAATGTAATATAAAAAAGCAAAGAGTACCTTGTTTAAAAGAGAAGTATGGGATTTAATTTTTCCATCATTGGTCTGATGATGCATCTGTCACCCGCTGGCACTAACACGATAGAACCAAGCGATCAAACACCACTGATCGCTTGGTTCTCAGAGCTCTGTGAGCAGAGAGCTGCAAACGCTAACTGGAGCACTGAGCTGTGGAGGGGGTGGGAGCAAACGGCTCAGACTCTCATCGGCTCGCTGAGAGGCTGAGTCAGCTGCCTGTCCAGGCATGTGGGCAGATCCCGACCATATGGTCGCAACCTTCCCAAGCCTGGACTGGCCCTGTGACATCAGCCAACAGTCTGCTGAAAATGTGTGTGACCATGTGTGTGATCCACAGGAGAAGTACAGCCAAACAAGCTTTGGCTGCACTTCTTTAATCATTACTGTTCAGCAGTCACATGAGGTCTTTCCTGTCCTCAGGGAAATATCTGAGGGGGTTGTCTCTATGTTCTATAGCAACAGAGAGCATCTGAACTATTAATCTGTGTCTGGACAGCACTGATTGGTGCTGTGTTGGTCACATGACGTTAAAAAAAGAACTACTTTCAGAACAGAGAATCCAAAAAATATATATAATAATACGTACAAAGTGTTTTAAAGCCTATAGCAAATCTATATTTCTAAAAATATTTTTTTAGCAATAACATTCTGTAGGTGGAGTTTAAGTTGACTGACAATAGCTTTCACTTTATTTACACTATAAATATATCCAGAGGAGTTTCTGCCAATCACTGACTGTGTTACGCACCTCCAGCCTGTGTCTATGGTGTGTATGTGCTGGGACTAACAGGGAGGTGAATCCTCCATCAATCAACATGTAATATCAAGCCTCTATAGTGTTTAGCAATAGGAGGATATGGAGGAGGCGTGAGGGAGGAGAGTGTAATTTACCACTGTGTATGTGCCCACATGTGTGACTATATAGTCACCTGGGCTGCACCAGAAAAAGGAGGAAATGAACAACTTAGAAGGAAACTGAAACTGCAGCGTGCTCAGTAGATGTGGCAATGGCTGATCTACACAATCTCAGGCTGAAGCGGGGACACAGACAAGGGGGGAGGGACAGTGAATAGCAGGATCAGCCAGTTTTTTTTGCAATCTACAGAAGACAAATGCTCTAGTGGCAAAGTGAGTATGAACTCAATGGGGTTGGAGAGTGCCAAATCTGGTGCAGCTGTGCATAGAAACCAATCAGCTTCCAGTTTTTTTTGTCAAAGCTTAACTGAACAAGCTTAAGTTAGAAGCTGATTGGCTACCATGCACAGCTGCACCAGATTTTGCACTCTCCGGTTTTAGTAAACCAACCCAATGTAATATCGGATGTATTGAGAGTTTATAATGATTTGGGTATAATGACACTTTAAGTGGAAATGTAATACTTACATGTTCTATTATTATGGATGTGTTAATCAAATCATAAGACAATGAGATGATTATTTCCATCCTTATAGACGTATGCCTAATTATAGGACAATGAAGTGTAATACATCAACCTGGTAAGTTCTGTAAGTGGCAAGAAAATTGTATCATTGTACCAGTCTGAGCAGGAATTTTTGATCTATGATCTTGGTGGGAAAACAGGTTGGTCCCCTTCCATTACTACAGTAAATCCTAGAAACCAGTCACAGAACAGATTTAAAATGTCTATCCAAAAACATTTTTGGGGATAAATATGTATAGCCTCTTTTTAGCCTCTTTTTTCTCTTGAAGACCCTAACTGCACAAATGTAGTAGGGCCGAGTCAAGAAATCTGATGGGGAAGTACTGCGGTTGAAGTCACTAAAACATAGAAGAAAATAAAAGGTTATTAGGCCCATCATTATTATCCATTAACCTATTAGGAGATAAATGTTGTGAGTAGATTTAGTGAGAAACCTGGGTAATTGAAACTGAAGATACGATGAACAAAGAAACATAAACAAGGGTACCTTTAGAAAAACTGCATAACAATAGATCCAAAGATATAGACAGCTCGACTGGAAAGGAAATGTGGACCTTTCCTGTAAAAGTTGACTATGGGGCTGCCCTTTCCCTTTTCCCAAGCTTCCCAATTGTAATGATGTGGGCAGCCTCAATAACAAGTACAGAAGCTTTGGAAGGAGGTTGGCCTAAAGTCAAATTTTAAAGGAACAGTAAAAATGTCCTTATTTCCTGCCTATATCTCTGGATATACTGGCCATTTTCACATGTGATTCTTACTAAAAGAGACCTCTGCTTTTCCTATTTTTTCCATTATTGCGAAAGGCCCAAAATTATTATTAACTTTTTTATTATACAAGATTTACATAGCATCAGGGTGGATTTGATTTAAATCAAGTCAATTTAAATCACAATTTAAATCATGATTTAAATCACTAGTAAAAAGGCTTGATTTAAATCATAATTTTTAAAGAGCAACTGTCATCTCTGTGCCGCAGTGGCTCCTCCTCTGATCCGCTGTTGACTCACCGACAGTCTCATTCACTTTAATGGGACGGCTGGTGATGCGGCAGTGACACAACAAGATGAGGGACGTGGCGGCAGGAGGTGAGTGGATGTCCGCTAACAGGCGCTGCCATGATGGATCTGAAATGACAGGTGCTCTTTAAATGTAAAGACTTATTCTTGCTGGTAGTTAAAATCTTTAATATTTGCAAACAAAATGAAGGTTTTCTATTCAGAATAATAAGCTGTCAGGTTAGTAAAACAGCGATATCAGAACCGATTCTATCATGCAGTTCATAGTGTACAAAGATTTGCAAATTTAAGATACAAATTATTAATGTACCTTAAATAGAAAACTATCTTTAGATAGATTTTTACTCCAAAAGCATCTTATTAAAGTAAATTAGATGAAAATCAAAAAAATCTGATTTTTTTTTTTTTAAACCATTGATTTTTATCCACCCTGCATAGCATCAAGGGTTTACACAGTGCTTTGCAAAATGAGGGCAGACAGTACAGTTATAATACGGGTGATCAGAGTAATCAGAGAGCCCTGCTCATTGGAGCTTATGTCCTAAAAGGAAGGGTCAAGTGATACAAAAGTTGTGAGAAAGTTGTAATAGATATTAAATACTAATATATAATATAGAAATTATAATTAAAGTGATTGTAAACAATCACCTTGTAAAACAACCCATTCCGTTTAAAATAGAAATGAAACACAAAACATTTTTTGTATAGATATAAAAAAAAAAACATTATAAACACCTTTTTTCCCTTTATTATAAGTGATCACATTCCCTCTGTACTCAGCTGCTTAAAAGCTGTGGGAGGAGAAGCAGCAGTACACTGAGTTTGGCAGTGAATTGCTGTGCAGCGGGGGCGTGTCAGGACAAGACTGATCAATGGAGGAGAGTACACTGAGTTCCTAGCACAGCTAGAGAACTGACCACTGTGTGCTCTCCTGCTTAGTGTGGTCAGTTTTTAATAGGAAAGCAGAGGTACTGACAGGAACACCAGGGATTTCACACTGACGAAACAATACAAAGAGAACAGAATACTTTCTCATACAAATACATGGTACAACAGGCACATATCAGAAATATAAAGTGTTGGGGTAACAAAGACTTTAATGATTAATATTTAATATTTATTATATATTTTCTTTGATGTGTGTTCACTAATCAGTGCAGGCTAGCTGCAAAGTTGGGGTAGGTTTGATTGCAGTGCAGGAGAATAAAAATAAAATAAAAGTTGTGATAAGTTTACAATATTTATTAAAGGAGAATTGTTTGTGTGCATTTAGTAAATGTGTGTTCCAAACACTTGACCAATTTCAGGAAAAAGTATAATTATTATTTATGTGTTTATTTTTACTTTCCATTAAGCTAATTAAATGTCTGAAACAAATATTAAGCTAACGTAAAAATAACACCTCAGAATCCATAAGTTCTACCCAGCAGGGACCTTCTTTATTAGAATGTCTGAGAGAATGTCTGTCTCAGTCTGCGCTGAACATCAATTGGATTTAAACTTGTAATTATCAGAGGTTATTTCCAGTGCAGGTCAGAAATGTGATTCTTCGCTATGACGTAGCGTAGAGTTATAATAAAAAAAAAATCTGAAAAAAGCTTGCTTTTTATAATTCTATGTCTTTTGTACAGGAGATCAGTTTATTTGAGCCAATCCATTCCTCCATTAGAGATCACATGACCAAAAGCCTAGGCTTTTCTTTTACTTTTAAGTGTAAGCCCATTTTAACACATTAACCACTTCACGCGAAACGACGTACCCGTATGTCGGTACTTTGGCGCTAAATACTGGGGTTACGGCAGCACCTAGCTGCCATAACCCCGGTACTTCCGGAAACGTTGCGCGTTTCTCTTTGGGATAAAAGTGGTCTCTGCCGCAGATTCGCAGCAAGATCACTTTTATCCACGGCGGGAGAGGTGCCCACCCCCCTCATGTCGCGCTCCGGTCATTTCCGCAGCTTACTGGACCTGCCGGCAGTGGCGGACACGATCGTGTCCTCTCCCGTGGATTCCTGGCTGCCGACTAAGGGGGAGATGGGCTCTGCTCTGCTCTAAAGCATGGGAGGGCGTAGGCGACGTCAAACGTCGTTTCCACTCAGAGCTCTTAAAGGGGAATTTTTAAAAAATTTTTTCAAGTGACATTTTTTTTTATTGCATTTTAGTGTTAATATGATATCTGTGGTCTTTTTGACCCCAGATCTCATATTTAGGAGGTCCTGTCATGCTTTCTTTCTATTACAAGGGATGTTTACATTCCTTGTAATAGGAATAAAAGTGACCCAAACATTTTTTTTTTATAAGACAGTGTCAAAATAAAAAAATAAAAGTAAAAGAAAAAAGAAAAAAAAAATTAAAGGGCCCCGTCCCGACGAGCTCGCGCGCAGAAGCGAACACATACGTGAGAATATGAAAACAGTGTTTGAACCACACATGTGAGGTATCGCCGCGATCATTAGAGCAAAAACAATAATTCTAGCCCTAGACCTCCTCTGTAACTCAAAACTGGTAACCTGTAGACATTTTTAAACATTGCCTATGGAGATTTTTAAGGGTAAAAGTTTGTCGCCATTCCATGAGCGGGCGCAATTTTGAAGTGTGACATGTTGGGTAATAATTTACTCGGCGTAACATTATCTTTCACAATATAAAAAAATTGAGCTAACTTTACTATTGTCTTATTTTTTAATTCAAAAAAGTGTATTTTTTCCCCAAAAAATGTGCTTGTAAGACCGCTGCGCAAATACAGTGTGACATAAAGTATTGCAACAACTGCCATTTTATTCTCTAGGGTGTTAGAAAAAAAATAATGATTGGGGGTTCTAAGTAATTTTCTAGCAAAAATTAAAAAAAAAGATTTTAACTTGTAAACAACAAGTGTAAAAAAGAGGCTTGGTCCTTAATGCCGTGTACACACGATCGGACTTTTCAGCTACAAAAGTCCAACAGCCTGTCCGACAGACTTTCGACTAACTTTTGGCAGACTTTCAACGGACTTTCTAATGACCGGACTTGACTACACACGATCACACCAAAGTCCGACGGATTCGTACGTGATGATGTACACCGGACTAAAATAAGGCAGTTGATAGCCAGTAGCCAATAGCTGCCCTAGCGTCGGTTTTTGTCCGTCGGACTAGCATACAGACAAGCGAATTTCTGGGTCCGGCGGAGTTACGACGTAAAGATTTGAAGCAAGTTCAAAATCTAAAGTCTGTCAGATTTGCGACTGGAAAAGTCCGCTAAAGGTCCAGTGGAGCCCACACACGATCGGATTGTCCACCGGATTTGGTCCATCGGCGTCCGTCGGACCAGTCAGGTCGAAAAGTCCGCGGCATTAGTGATTAATTAAGAGTGATTAAAAAAAAAATATCTCTGATTTTTGAGGGTTTTGGGGGTCTTACATTAAAACTCCAGGCAAACATAAATAAATGCAGAGTTTAATAACATACAGTCATGTGAAACAATAAGTACTGTACATCCCATAGAAATTGTGGCCTTTTTACAATATTTGAACATTTTGATATTTATTCAAAAAGTACCTACTGGTAAAGTGATTGAAAAACACTCTATTATATCTTTTTTTTCACGCAGTTTTCAGGCCAGATTGGTTAAGACATGGGCTCTTCCTCTTCCTTCTCAGTGGAGGCTGTGGTTGGTCCTGGACTTCCAGAAGTACTGTTAGTACTGTGGGTTAGATGCCAATGGCTGTCATTTAACCTAGAAAACTGGCAACATTCAATATGCCCAAAAATCTCACCATTAATTTGTTGGGTATATGCTGTCATTTTTTTGTAAGTCCTAAAATGAGATTACAAGTGTACACTGTAAGAATATTAGCTAATGAATGATACTAATTTCTATATTTACTAAAGGCAAAAGGGCTATTCAAGGAATTCTTTCCTTAGCTCAATGAATGAGGTAAAGCTCTGATGACTTCCACCATCCAATCATGTACTAGCAAAAAGTCAGTTTCTTTATTTTCCTTGCATATGATTGGGCATTCTTTGCAAAGTGAATTTTCACCACATTCACTAAGCTAAGGGGAAATTTCCCTGAAAAATAAATATTTCCTTGCAAAAGTGAACAGCCTACAAGGACAACAGGTCTTATTTTAATAATGGCTGCAGATTTAAAAATATTAAAAAATGACTTTTGAAATCACATTAACATGTTAAAGATTATATAAAAAATTTTAATGACATTCACCAATCATTCGGTGCAAGTAAATCCTGAGATGCCTGTATTTTTAATGACAGTGATTGATCCACCACTAGTGTATGTCACATTCACTGCTTTATAAATATGCCCTTAAGGCAAGCCATACATGGGTCAAAATGCATCTGCTTCAGCTGGGAACGGTCAAACTAGATCCATGTATGGGCAGGCTGGTTGTACACAAGATGATCTATCGATCAACTTGTGTACAACCAGCCTGTTGAAAGATTTTCTCTCGATCAGTGCCGCCGGCTATAGCCAGAGGTGCTGATGAGTGTATTCTGACAGAGGAAAATCTCAGAATGCAAAGGCACAGCGGGAGGGATTCCCCCGTCCGTTCACATTGAGTGTGTGGACAGGAGAATCGAGTCATTTTCTTGCTTTCAAACCCAATGGTTGAACGCTAGAAAATAACTTGTGTGTGGCTAGCCTGGTTTCTTTATAGTCACCTTTAGCAATATCAGTGCACACTTCATGCTTTCATTTTTGGACTTGAAGGGAAAATGCAAATGGACTCGCTTATGAAGTATAACCCTAAAACGTTCGAGAAAATACCATTTTGATTCCTGGTATGCCACCACCTAACCCTTTCGCTGCCAGAGCTGTTTTTGCCTTTTCTTACACACATGTTTAAAAAAATAATTTAAGCCCTTTAGATTACACAAAACCCACAAATATTATATATTTTCTGAAAGCAGATTCCCTAGAGAATAAAATAGGGGTAGTTCCAATTTTTTATGTCACGCGATTTTACCGCTAAGGTCTAGGAAACGCAAAATTTCTGTTAAAAACACACAAACGTGAATTTTAGGGCAAACAAATGCAAAATTTTACCCACATTTTTGGTAAATTATAAAAGACAAGGTTGCACCGAGTAAATAGATACCCAACATGCCAAACCATAAATTTTTGTGTGTCCATAAAATAGCGTCAAACTTCAGTACCCTATATTTTCTATAGGCGATGCTGCAAAAGCCCCCAATGGGTATCAGTTTAGTGTTATAGAGGAGGTCTTGTGTTAGAATTATTGCTCTCTCTCTCCGGTGTGCACGGCAATATGTAACATGTGTATCGCAAATAACGTTTTCATGCATAGGAGCCTCGATGCATGCATTTACAATCGTGTGTGTGTGTATATATCGGGGTGGGGAGCCCCAAAAAATTTGGGGGGGGGAGTTTTTGTGCTTGGGTGTAACTTTTTTTTTTGCAAAAAATAAAATACATTTGTTTTTACTTAACTTTTTTTTTTTCATCACAGAGGGGACAAAAAGTCCCCTCTGTGATGTTTTTTTTTGGTGACAGGTTCTCTTTATTGAGATATGCAGGGTCTAAAAGACCCACAATGTCTCCTCTGGGCTCCACTAAAAGTTTTGCAATGCAGATCGCATTTCAAAACATTATTTTCCTGCTGAGCTAGCCGGGGACACAAAGAGCTTGACCCGGAAGAGACGTCAGAGATGTCACTTTCTGAGTCACAAGAAGAAGGGGAGGAGGGTGGACGTGTGTCCGCTGTTCTCCTTCCTCTCCAGCCGCCGCCACCCGCTAGGCAAGGGGAGCCCGGTAAGCATGGCGGGGGGGGGGCGGCGGGTGACGCCGGTGCCGGGGGTGTGTGAGGGCAATCGGGCAGCAGCGCCGCAGCACGAATGCTCTCATCTGACAGGCAGGAGTTTGCCTGTCAGTTTCACACACAATCCCTGGCTGCAGCCACCTGATTGTGTGTAATACCCCCCCCCCAACATTCTTGTATAGGTATAAAAAAACATTAAAAAACCTTTTGTTTGTGATCACATTCCCTCAACATGTTCTCAGCTGCATAATTGCTGGGGGGAGGAGAAGCCGCAGCATACTGATCTTCCCAGTGACAGGCTGTGCAGGGGTGGGGTGTCAGGACAAGTTTGATCATTGAAGGAGAGCAGGCTCAGTTCCCAGCACAGCTAGAGAACTGACCGTGCTGTGCTCTCATGCTTAGTGTGGTCAGTTTTTAATAGGAAACCAGAGGGACTGGCAGGAACAACAGGAATTTCACACAAAGGAAGCAATTCAAAGAGAGCAGGAGATTTTCTCATACAAGTACATGATATAGGAGGCACATCAGGAATATGAAGTGTTGGGGTAACAAACGCTTTACGTTCAGTTGCTGGAGTGAATTTCTGTTTGTATTCTGTCATAGGTATCTGCGTCTCTCTGAGCAACGCATGCATGTCGTCAATAGCTTGAGAATTGCTCATCCTTTGCAAGGGCCATTCAATGCAACTGCAAGCATCTATAGCCTTTAAAAAGGCATGCCCAGTGAGGGAAATAAAGTACAGTGGGTGTAATAATAAACAAGACTTTTTTTTTTCTTTTGCCCAGGGCTATGTTGTCAGTTTTGCCTTTTTCCACTAAAGCAGTTACTGAGTTTACCACAAGATCATCTATATTATAATGAGCATATGCAAATAATTGCAGCTGCAGTGCATTTGTACAAAGCTCCTATTGTAACAAGAGGGCCAAGATTATCCTCGGAGACATTGTATGGCTCACAGGCTATTGTAAAGCTGCCATCCAGGAGACTGATGTCGTTTGTCCTTCATAAACTACTCAGATCACTGTGAATGTCACCTCTCTTCACACCCAGCCTCAATCTGTCTGCTGAGAAATCTTATTCCGCGCTGTGTCTGCCCAGCTCTTTTGACTTAAGCATTATTTTTTTTTTTTTCTAATATACTTATGTACACATAGCCACTGATTTGGGCTGCCTTGAAAAATGCAGCAAAATGACAACACATGACTGCTATTTGCCTCAGTTATCCCATACCAGGTTCAAGGCTTTGAAGATTTCATTGTGGAAATTCCTATTTCTGGAAATATCCGTTTTGAATTTTGATTAGCTCCACAGAAAAATTCGATTTTTTATGTTTTTTTTTGTTTAGAATATTATACTTTTTTATTTTCAATTATTCAATTTACTAAAAGGAATAGAGAGTGTTCCCTTGGCAAAGTAAATGATCACTTAGCTAAAATTGATTGTAAACGATCACCTTGTAAAACAACCCATTCAGTTTAAAATAGAAATAAACGGCAAAACATTTTTGTATAGATAGAAAAAATACATTATAAATACCTTTTTTTCTTTTTTTTAAATAAATGATCACATTCCCTCTGTTCTCAGCTGCATAAGAGCTGGGGGAGGGGAGGCAGCAGCACACTGAGCTTCCCAGTGAATGGCTGTGCAGTGGGGGCATGTCAGGACAAGTCTTATCATTGGAGGAGAGCAGGCTGAGTTCCCAGCATAGCTAGAGAACTGACCACAGTGTGCTCTCCTGCTTAGTGTGGTTAGTTTTTAATAGGAAAGCAGAGGGACTGGCAGGAACCCCAGGGATTTAACATAAAGGAAGCAATACAAAGAGCACAGGATACTTTCCCATACATGATACAGCAGGCACATACATGCTTTAGAGTCTGTGTCAGTTTTGTGTCGATAGGTTTTGGGCTTGTGTAGATGGCATCAATTTAAAGCAGAGTTCCACCCAAAAGTGGAACTTTTGCTTATTTGTCTTCTACCCCCCTCAGGTGCCACATTTAGCACCTTTTGGGGGGGAGGGGGGACGGGGACCTGTTTTTGACTGGTCCCCTTCTCCACTTTCGTCAGACCTCGCCGTTGGAAGGTACGTCAGAAGTCTGGCCCCTTCCTCCTTTCCGGACCAATTGAAGTACGCAGCACGCTTCACGCATGCGCAGTAGGGAACCGGGCGTGAAGCCGAAAGGCCAGGTTCCCTTACCAGCAATAGCGGTGGCTGCACCCGACAGCTGATCCGAAAATGGGCTGTGGTGCCGACATCACGGGCACCCTGGACAGGTAAGTGTCCATATAATAAAAGTCAGCATAGTTACATAGTTAAATAGGGGTAGCCTCTGTAGTCAATACTAAAAATAAAAAATATATGTAGAAACTTGTACCATCATCCAGAAACTTAGAGATAAAGGGATCAGGAGCTTGGTCCCCTACCAGGCTTCCCCAAAGGAATAGGGCAATTGGACTATCTCGGTACAGTGGAGCAAGAAAATTTGAATGTATAGCAGATATATAAAAGTAATACAAAAGTTTATCAATACAAAAATAATAATCGGTTACAGGTTAAAAGCATGGTAACAGTCCATGTATATCACCAAGATAATGATCCCCAGATGGGGAAGATCACAGTGGGACAATAGATTGCGGATAACGTCACAACTAGTTTCATGGACTATTGCCACTTCATCAGGAAGGTATCTGTAATTTGATTAGCAGATGATCAAGAACAATATAGTTACATAGTTAGTCAGGTTGAAAAAAGACACCATCAAGTCCATCAAGTTCAACCAAAAAAAAAAAAGTGCAATCCCATATACACAAACCTATACACCACAGTTGATCCAGAGGAAGGCAAAAAAGAAATAGCAAAGCATGCTCCAATTTGCTACAGCAGGGGAAAAATGCCTTCCTGATCCCCCGAGAGGCATTGGATTTTCACTGGATCAACTTTACCTATAAATGTTAGTACCCAGTTATATTGTGTACATTTAGGAAAGAATCCAGGACCTTTTTTAAAGCAAATGACTGAGCTGGCCAGAACCACCTCTGGAGGAAGTCTATTCCACATTTTCACAGCTCTTACTGTAAAGAAACCTTTCCGTATCTGGAGATGAAATCTTTTTTCCTCTAGACGTAAAGAGTGCCCCCTTGTCCTCTGTGATGACCTTAAAGTGAAAAACTCAACACCATGTTCACTATATAGACCCCTTATGTATTTGTACATGTTGATCATATCCCCCCTTAATCTCCTCTTCTCAAGAGGGAATAGATTCAGTTCCTCTAAACTTTCCTCATAGCTGAGCTCCTCCATGCCGCTTATCAGTTTGGTTGCCCTTCTCTGCACTTTCTCCAGTTCCCCAATATCCTTTTTGAGAACTGGTGCCCAAAACTGAACTGCATATTTCAAATGCGGTCTTACTAATGATTTGTACAGGGGCAAAATGATATCTCTCTCTGGAGTCCATACCTCTCTTAATACAAGAAAGGACTTTGGAAACTGCAGCCTGGCATTATTACTGAGCTTAATCTACCAAAACCCCCAGATCCTTCTCCACTACGGATTCCCCCAGTTGTACTCCCCCTAGTATGTATGATGCATGCATATTCTTAGCCCCCAAGTGCATAACTTTACATTTCTCAACATTAAACCTCATCTGCCACATAGTCGCCCAATTAGACAGTGCATTAAGTTCGGCTTGTAAATTGGAGACATCCTGTAAGGACGTTATTCCACTGCATAGCTTAGTGTCATCTGCAAGAAACAGAAATGTTACTTTTAATCCCAGACCCAATATCATTTATGAAGATATTAAAAAGTAAGGGTCCCAGCCCTGAACCTTGGGGTACACCACTGATAACCTTAGACCATTCAGAGTAAGAATCATTAACAACTAATCTCTGAATTCTGTCTTTTAGCTAGTTTTCTATCCATTTACAAATTGATCTTTCCGAGCCTGTAGACTTTACCTTACACATGAGCCGTGTGTGGGGAACTGTGTCGAACGCTTTTGCAAAATTCAAGTATACCACGTCCACAGCCACCCCTCTGTCCAAGGTTTTACTTACCTCCTCATAAAAAGAAATCAGGTTTGTTTGACAACTTCTGTCTTTTATAAATCCTGCTGTCTGTTGCTTAAAATGTTTTTTTCCAACAAGAACTCGTCTATATGGTCTTTTATTAAACTTTCCAGTATCTTGCCGACTATAGAAGTTAAACTAACAGGTCTATAGTTACTTGGTAAAGACTTTGATCCCTTTTTAAATATGGTCACCACATTGGCCCTGCGCCAATCCAGTGGTGCCATTCCTGTTAATAACGAGCCTCTAAAAATTTGAAACCATAGCCTTGAAATGACAGAGCTCAATTAATTTAGGATCCGTGGTTGGATGCCATCTGATCCAGGTGCTTTATTCACCTTTATTCTGTCTAAATATTTCTGGACCATATCCCTTTTGAGCCATTGTGGATCATTTGGGGCTGTGCCAATACCACCCCAATTATGGACATGAGCTCCCCAGTATATAATAAATTTGCCTTCTCTTTGTCCCCAGTCACCCACTCTAGATTATTTTGTAAAGGGACTACAAGCTCAGACCTGACCTTTTTACTATTAATATATTTGAAGAATTTTTTGGGTTTTGTCCTGCTATCTTTTACAATCTGTCGTTCGTTTTGAATTTTTGTATCCTTGATTTTCTTTACATATTCTCTTATATTCTTTGTATCATTTAAACGATGATAGCATTCCTTCTTTTTTATATTTTTTAAAAGCTCTTTTTTTATTATTTATAGCCATTTTAACTTTGGCTGTGAACCACATTTTTTATTTTTAGCCTTTTAAATGTATTGCCCATGGGAATATACTTTGCAGTGAGTTTACACACTTTGAAGAATTCCCATTTCTGTTCTGTGTCCATTGATGCCAATATCCCAGTCTAAGTCCTGGAGAGCAGCCCTCATCCTTGGAAAATTTGCTCTCTGAAAGTTAAGTGTTTTTATCTATGTGTTAGTTGCTTACAGCTAACATGAAATGAAATCATGTTATGGTCACTGCTACCTAGATGCTTTTTTATATGAATATTGGTAATAAGCTCTGCATGCTTTGAGATTACCAGGTCCAGCAGAGCGTCATTCCTAGTCGGGGCCTCAATAAACTGGACCATAAAATTGTCCTGTAATAGGTTTATAAATTTTTGCTCTTTAACTGTCCCCGCAGTGCCATTACTCCAGTCAATTTCCGGGTAGTTAAGATCCCCCATTATTATCCCTTGCAGCCCTTTCTATCTGTGCAAGGAGTCTCCACCTCTTCACTAACACTGGGAGGTCTATAACAAAGTCCAATGACAACCTTTGGAGTACGCACACCCATGTACAGTTCCACCCATAACACTCTCCATCAACTAGGTCCTCTTTCACACTCACTTCTCACATAGAGGCAGACACCACCACCCCCCCCCCCACCCCCCGTTTTACCCTGTCTTTCCGAAAGAGAGCATAGGCTGGAATATTAATAGCCCAGGCATGAGAAGAATGAAGATTCAGCAATACCAATTAGATCATAGTTCTCCTCATGCGCCAGAGCTTCCAACTCACCTATTTTGCTTGGCAGACTTCTAGCATTGGTGAACACTTTAAGTCATTGTCATATTTTGCAAACGTATGTTGCATATTTTTTATTTTAATACAAATAGTACCATTTACAATGGTTGATTGTAACATAGGAACCTTCATATCATCTGCCATAGCCCTCCCCCATCTATCCCCATTCCACACACCAATAGGGGCTGACCCCTGTCTGATCTGTCTGCCCCATTACAATCTAATTCACACTCCCCCACAATCCTAGTTTAAATATTCCTCCAGCCTTCTTTAGCATATAGGTTGCACCCCAATGAAAAGTCAGCCCAGTGCTCTAAAAACCCAAATCCTTCTTCCTTACACCAGCTGCAGTAATTGTAGTCGCTGATTTTTAATTTTTTGTGGGGTGGGCGGACCTCTGCTTTAAAGGATAAATTCACTTTACCATATTCAGGGTGTAACATGTAACATGTTATGAATGCACTGGCCCCCGCTTCCCCACTCTGACAGCTAGCTAAATTTTTAAAAAACGCGGCCGCTTGGGTCTCTGTCTGCCCAGTCGCATCACTCATTCACAACGCTCTGTAAATTGAAAACTGCAAGTCCCAAAATCCTTAGCGGCTATCGGCTTGTAGTTCTCAATTAACTATTACGGCGCTGTGGAGCGCCATGGTAGTTCATTCATGCTTCCTGTTAGAAACTATTGGTTTGCTCGTACGAGGTATGAGCAAGCCTATACAGTGACAGTCTGCTGGAGACCTGCATGACATCAGCAATCTGCTGATAGCTGGTGCAATGCTTTACAGGCTCCTGCAACAAAAAATAATACATGCATATTTTTTTTTATTTTTACCTGCAAAAAAATTAGTAAAGAAGATTCCCCAATAAAGTTTACCACAACCCCGATCCCCCACCTAATCTCCTTAATTAGATGTGGTCACATGACACAACAAGTCCCGAGTCTCCTGATCTGAGCAGGATTTTTTTTCTTGCACATGATAGCTTTTTATGTTTACCCCTTTACATATTCAAAAAATGTGTATCGCCAAACAATTACATATATGACAAACAGTGATACAAAGTGAAAAGAATAATAAAGTCCAAAAAATATTATATAAAGTCCTTTCAGCAGAGCCATAAAAGCTCATGCACAGAATCCTCATGGAAGGATAAAGCATTTGAAAACAAATCCAGTGTAATGGTGTACAATAACATCAACTAGTGTATCTTGAGGTGAAGAAAAGTGATCCAATGGAGTGCTCTAAGATCAGCCACCACACCCTAGTGAAATGGACACTCACCAGAAGGGATGGCTGCTGTTAAAGTAGCAAATATGCATTCAGTAGGTATCGGTCACCCAATAAAATGGTCTGTCCAGCAACACTCCTCAACAGGATAAGGCTAAGGATAAGTTAAATAAAGCTTGCCAGGAGACAAATAAAGTCCTCGTAGTATAGTAGCTTTATTTCAGTTGCATCAACATTAAAAGCCAGAATGTAACAAACAATCCTTACATTCAGTATCACTGCCAACCCGGAATTGGGTAGTGGCTTGACGTCAGCACTAGAATCTCCTACCCGGCGTGTTTCGTCCAATAAGACCTTATCAAGGGGCCCTATCATATTGATATGATTGCTGTGAGTTATGGTTCTCTAAAACCATATTATCAAAAACAAATATAGATGATAGAGTTGAATTCACTTTGCAGGGTAGATGTCTGCTTAGTGAGTCTGCTAATGAATATGGTGAGGCTGTGTTCAATTCAAACATCCAATCATGTGCAAGGTAAAAGCCATATTTATTTTTTTATTTCCCTTGGCATTGAAGATAAATGCAGCGAAATGAACTACTTGTTTAGAAAATTAACACTGATGAGTGAGTACTGCTTCTTAGTAGGGACAGTTCTCATGTTGGAAACCAGCTAGCTGTATGCAAAGAGCATAACATAACAGATTTGCAATAGAGACCAACAGGAACCACTAAAATAAGTCTATAGCAATGTATCAAAAGCATCACCTATTGACCTATTACCTAAAAAACATTGCTTAAAGGATAACTGTACTTTTAGTACAGTTTTACTTTAATTTTCTCCCACTCCCCACCAGTACCCCCACCCCATCCCCTATGGCCTGGCATTCACCCATCCATGCTCCTACCAGACTTTTGCTCTACTGCCCACTGGGAGCACCATAGCAATATCTCCCAGCTGGGCAGCTTCTTCTTCTGAAGATGAAAAATTTAGATGTGAAAAGAAGGGTGTGTTTGGCAGAAAAATGTATTAGTCATTATTAATCTCTTCCAATATTTCTGGTTCTGATTTGTCTAGTATCATTGGTGGATTATAATACTTGGAAACCCAGGCAGGACAGATAAAGCCAATGTCTTCAAAGGGTAGCTTCAATGGGACCTTCAGGAAAATTTAAAGGGGCAGCACACTGTCGGATTTCAATATCATTAATTTTATAAATTATAAAAATGGATGTTGTCTTCCATCTCTGCAGAATCCAAATTGCTTGGTTGAACCTTTACATAAGGTGCATTCAAGTTCCTCGTGTTTGCTCCCTGGTAAGAATCAGGTTACTAACGGCTTTTGTTTTTTGTTCAAAGAGGTGTCCCAGCATTAATGTCATTATTCAATATAGTATGATATCTAAAAGCGTTCCATTTCACATCCTTGTAATAGGGCCCCCCTATGTATCTCATTGTTTCAGAAAATACAGTCTTCTTACTTTCTAAGGCAAAGTCCACTTCCTCAAGGTTCCTCCAGGATTCCAGGTACTGAAGGCTTTTTTGATTTATTACACTTCATTAGTCCTAATAAAAGTTCTTTCTAAGTTCCTTGAAGCCTTTTTGAATGATTTCCTGGTAGAGTGGTAGTCTTTTTATCCGGCACACCTTTGTGGATAACAAAGTTCTTTTAGGGTGGCACAGTGGTGTAGTGGGTAGCACTACCTGCCTGGAATTTGCATGTTCTCCCTGTGCCTGCATGGGCTTTTTCTGGGTACTCTGGTTTCCTCCCACACCCCAAAGACATGCTGGTAGGTTAATTGGCTTCTGTCCAAAATTGGCCCTAGTATATGAATGTGAGTTGGGGACCTTGGATTGTGGGCTCCTTGAGGGTAGGGACCGATGTGTGGAGTGCTGTGTAAATTGATGGCGATATATGTGTATCTTAATGAGACACAATGTACAGGGACAATTGTAGACACGCTGCCACACTCACTCTAGATAGACTGGTGTCTTTATTCAACCTTACTAACTATGTCATTTACATTTTCAACTAATGTTTTTTTTTTTTTTTTTTAATTTGTTTTTGCCACATTAAAAAGATTGCTAATCACTTCCTCCCTTCCAATCTCCTCAACTGGGACACAACACTAAAAACTAAACCAAGGCTGCAACCCTTCCTTGCTATATCTAAAACAAAAATAATAATGTGTCTGGAGCTGGGCTTCATTTAAAGGGAAACTGGAGTTGCTGGGTGTCCCTCCATTTCAGGTCAACTTTCAGTACAGCAGCTACATGGCTGGCTGTAAGAAGTGTATGTGAAATATTAACATGAAGCATTTTTTATTTACCTAATTAGGAATGAATAGAAAAGTCAAATTTTATGTACTACTGAACATTAAAGTATATTTAAAATAATGCATTGTAGATATCATTCATGTAAAAACATAGCAATACTCACCGAGTGACTATAAAAAGTTGTTAACTGTTCCTACCAACATGGCAGTGCTGGCAGACTGAATTACCCACTAACCTCATGTCTTTTTTGTTTAAGACATCTGTGCACTTGTCTTCCCAGTCACAATTACTGTGCCTTCTATGACACACATGAAGAGGTCCTACTCTTCCTGGTTGCTACTTGCATTTATTTTTTATCATATATACTGGAAAAAGGGAAGTGAGATTTGTCTGTTCCAGTAAGAGAAGTGGGATAATGCTATGGCATATTCTTCTATACTCATCCATTATTTTTACAGTAAAGCAAATCGCTTACACTAAAACATTTCATTTTGCTTTGCAGGGTACAGAAATGAAAATGGGAGCTGTACACAGAAGGGTAAGTTTCATACAAACACTTTTTTTTCCATTAACGAGTGAAAAATGAAATGTTAACATCCCAATATAATTTTCACACAGTAATAATTGTCTGCTCTTTTAAGACTATTTAAAAATCACACATTTTGTCATAAACTCATATATTTTATGCATAGTTAATGCTCTGTTATTTGCTGAAAGCGTTTTCCTGTCTGGCCTTAAAGACTAAAAAGTTCTTTAAGTTCTTAAAGGTTGTAGAATTGTACCACATAGGGGCACTTTTATCAATAGTGTCCTCAGTTTTGCATGCATTGGCAGTGTAATAAGTGCACTGTATTGGAGAGTAAATAACCAGCATAATCAGCGTGTACATACCTTTCCTGTGCTTCCCTCTTACCCCAATCCACTGCCAGATTGCTCAGGGATTCCTGTGGAGTTTTTGGCTTGTTGAGAGAGTTGGAACTCAATCAGATCTTAATCCAAGTACCCTGGGTCGCAGGCTTGCAGATTGTAGCTACTATCTCCTGCAGCATAGCTGTAAAGGCAAAATTGGCTGTTCTATGCAATAGACACACAGCCTCTAGTTTTGGGCAGATGCTCCATGTACAAGAGAAGGGAAAAGGACACTGATAAAAAAGAAAAAGTGAGATTTTAAAGAGAAAAGGGACACCTAAGTGCTCTTCACTGTAGGTTCTGTGTCTAGGAGTGCCCTGGGTCTTTTTACTGCATGTGAGGCACCCAAGAGTCCCTAGGTCTTTTCACTGTGCATGAGACACCCAAGAGTCCCCAGGCCTTTTCACCGTATGTGAGGCACCCAAGGAGTCCCTGGGTCTTTTCACTGTACATTAGGCACCCAAAAGTCCCTGGGTCTTTTCACTGTACATGAGGCACCCAAGATTCCCTGGGTCTTTTTACTGTACATTAGGCACCCAAGAGGTCCTGGGTCTTTTCACTGTACATGAAGCACCCAAGAGTCCTTTTTCATTGTAAATGGGACACCCAAGAATGCCTGGGTTGTTTCACTGTCATGTGGCACCCAATACTGCCCTGGGTATTTTCACTGTACGTGGGGCACTGAAGAATGCCCTGGGTCTTTTCACTGTATGTGGGGTACCAAAGAATGCCCTGGATCTTTGCACTGTATGTGGGGCATCTAAGAGCACCTGGATCTTTAGGAACCTACCAACACAGTTGAAATGACAGTGCTTGAACCTACAGATTGGCCACTCAGACACTAAGCATTGCAACATAGGAGGCATTGGGAATGTCACATGCTCCTCCATACCCAGCTGTACCAGATATTCCTCAATGGGCTTGCAGCAGGTCTTGGTGGCCAAAAACTAAAGAACTGGGAATTCTGGCTCTTTCTTTTACTTCCTATAAAGCAAACTTATTACCTTGCCAAGTACACAATGTACAGGTTCACTTTAATATACTTAATGGATTAAGTCTACTTGAGAAAATGCACTATAAGATGGCATTTCATTACAGTGTTTCGGTTAAAGCAGATGAAAATGTAAATGTTATTTTGTCATCTTTTGTCATGGCTAAAATTAAACTGAAAATTGGAAAATCAAAATTCTGTTCTAGAGCGAGCCTTTGGTACATTAGTAGAAAATGAATTAATCATGATTAATGTTATTACAATGAACACTCAATGAATTCATAATGACTGGGCACCTGTTTTAAAATGTGTTCATTTTTCTATGTCTTTCAAGTTGCTAATGACATTTATGTCTTGATTCCCAAAGGAATACACACAAGCAAATATTCTGTGCATTAATGTAACTTCAAAGTAAGGGGGAGGGTAAAATGTTTGTCTGAAGCAGAACAAATGTAATAATCTGTCCATAGGGTCATATTATCCGATGCAGAAAAAAGAAATAAAATCAAAGCACATTTATTAGAATGGGTTTTGTTTTGTAAAAGATGTGCAATTAGATGTCAATCTATCTTCTAGTTAGAGTTTGAGATAAATTGTGCTTAAAGCCCAAAACATCAAAAGTATAATATACATATATATATATATATATCTATATATCTATATATATATAGATATATAGATATATATATATATCTATATATCTATATATAGATATATATATATATCTATATATCTATATATATAGATATATAGAAATAGATATATATCTATATCTAGATATAGATATAGATATATATATATAATAAGTATCAGCAGTGAGAAGTGCAATACTCACCATCCTCCCCATGCCCCCCACAAACTCACTGCTCAGAAGTACAGGTCCAGTCTTTTACCTAGTTGAATGACTCCCAGAATCAGTCTACTTCTTGACTGGTGCATCATCAAGCCATCCTGGACTTCCAGGAGAATTCTGCAAGGAACAACACTCTTGTTACTGTGTAAGCCCTGTTCTCTTCAGCATTCCAGATCCTCCATTCCAGGTGCAGGGAGCAGAAAATGGGGATTCTTGAGGTCATGTTAACAGTCAGGAATCCCCAGCAAAAGTATAAGTATACACGTTTCTTAAAAAAAGAAGACGTGTTAGGGATGCTAAGGATGGGGGGATGGGGGTTGGGTTCCAAACATGAAGTTGACCTGGCTTTAGGCCAAAAGCCACAGCCAAGCACTTCCGCCATCACTATGCCAGTCAACCCTGAAGCCAACAAACAGGTTTTTAAAGAGGTTCTTCAGCCTTTTTTGAAAAAAGGTTCAAAATCAACAGCTACAAATACTGTAGCTGCTGACCTGTAATGAAAGGACACTTACCTGTCCAAGGATTTAGCGCTGTCCTCACCCAGGCCGGTTCTTTGCCAGTCTTTGTGTCTCTGGCGTCATGTTGTTTCTTCACATATGATTAGTACATATATCATACTCTAAAACTGTGGTACACAATGCTCTGCATTTTTACAGGCCATTCAGTAAAGAAGCATACTAGCAACTACTGAACTTGGACAAGCAAATCAAGCCAAGGGCAGAAGATGATTTGCCAAGGTTAAATTTAGACCACAATGTAAAACAGGCTCCAAAGTCAGTTTTAAAGCAGTATTTTTATCTTTGAATAGTATGTATATTTAAATGGGTTCTTCCTAGAGCTGCATTAAGAATAAGTGTGTGTGATTCTTGTACTGTATGACCGTTCTAGCTCCCCAGCGTAGGGTCTAATGTGGGTAGCTCACATTTTATAAAACTCTGTACTACATGTCAATGCTTTACATTGCATAAATAAATAAGTAAAAAAAAAAAAAAACAAGTCCAAAATTGTGGGCATTTGAGAATCAGCCTGCTGCTCCCTTAGGAAATGTAATGTATGTCTGTATATTTGTGTAAAGGTATGTGCATGATGTTTATCATATGTATTTCATGTTCTTCAGCATGTATATTTTATATTTGTAGCAATTTTCTATATAACTTCAGGCAGTGTTTGTTCTGATGATTTCATATATATCATCAATGTCTAGCAAGCCACTGCAGCTTGTTGCAAGCATTGCAGGAACCCCCCGGAACAGAATATTGCTCATTATAAAACGCAATAAATACAAGTAATTTGTCATCGAGCAGGCAACTGCAGGCACATTTGGACAGGACGACAGGTCATTTAGCAAGCAGCAAAATTCCACACAAAGTCACCAAACACATAACAAATTGCTTTCTGAATACAAAAATGTTCCTGCTTTAAGGTCTAAACTTATTTGCATGTAGCAAATTATTGAAAGGGTGACCTTGTGATTTAAACAAGCAGAATACACAGGAAGCAGAATTAAGATCATCTGGACCATATTATTCTGGTAACTCAAGCCCTGAAGCCAATATTTACAGTAATTAGGAGTTACTCTGCTGAAGCTTGGGAATGGGTACACTTACCTAGGACGCGCAATGAATGTAAATTGGGTAAGGAAGAACTGCAGACCTCATATTTGTACATTTAGCATTGATCAAGTATTTAAGGCTGAATCCACCCCAAACCAGGGTTGCATTTTTTGGGGAGCTTCAGGTTCTGCCATGTCCATTGTGAGGGGGGCTCACTAGGGTTGATTTACTAAAGGCAAATAGACTGTCCACTTTGCAAGCGAGGTTTCACTTTGGGAGGCAAATTTCCCCAAACTCTGCTGACTTCCATCATCCAATCATGTGCATGGAATAAATCTGTTTATTTTTTCAATTTTCCTTGTATGTGATTGAATTGCTTTGAGTTCAAAGTGAACATTCACCACAATTACTAAGCTCTGGGGATATTTCTCTTGCAATATGAAACTTCCTTTGCAAAGTGAATTGCCTATTTGAATTTAGCAAATTAACCCCCACTGTCTCCGTTATAATCGAAACATGTTTATATTGCAGGGATTGCACCAGAAGGAGTCAGATTCCATATGTCTGGTGCATATCACTGCAGGATATACAACGGAAGGTGTGTGAATATATTCAGATATGCCCTCATGATGCACAAGGTGTGCTTCTGCACCCTGTACTCTATATGAAATGAGAACAATGGTTGCTTAGAAACCATCACTGGTGATATCTACTACACCCAGGATCTTAGTTTATTTCAAGCTAACATGGCGCAATTTTGTACTGTTCTGCTTGGTCATTGTATGATTTGGGGTGAGTAATGCCTTCTTGTGGGTTTTGCATTCCCATAGACTTGTATGGAGATGCAAAACTGGCCTGACACAAACAAAAAGCCCATCGACACAAGCCACAATTGTGATCAGGTCTACTATTCCTTCTTTTAGCATATACAGTAATGTTTCATTGTGTTGGCAATGAGGTTTATGTCACCTTAACAAAGAGGACAATTAAGTGCTGAAAATGTTGGTGAACATCTGTAAGTTGTGTTTGATTTGAGCAAAAAAAGACCAATATATATTTACTTTGGAATGCTGGTCACCCCATTACCTGAAGATGGCAGTATTATGTATAACTGTAACATCCAACAAAAGTATGGAATAGAATGGAGGATAAGGAAGAAAGGCATTTGCCCCCCAGGCCAGTACAAAAAAAATTCCCATTACTTCTCTGGTAACATTACTCTGTTATGTTGTTATGTTGCTTTCCATAAAGGATAGCTTCAGACAACCCTCACTTTTTAAAAGCTCCATATAGATGTTTACAGACATTCCATCCAGCCACCCAGGTATGATTACCCCATTCCCCTGTATTTATGGTAGCTGAGTCCTAGTTTACAGTAGCATAATTACCACTGCATGGTTGAGCTGCAATGTCTCTTGAAAAATAAATATATAGTAAAACCTTGGTTTGAGTGTAACTTGGTTTGAGAGCGTTTTGCAAGACAAGCAAATTTTTAAAATAAATTTTAACTTGATATACAAGCGATGTCTTGATATACAAGTAGCGTCATGTCACAACTGAGTATAAAAGATTAGAGAGGCGTCTCTAAGTGTAGCAATATGGTTACATTTCATGAAGGTACATTTAGCAACTCACTTGGTTGATGATTAAAACATGCACATCTAAGTATGCAGGCATCCGGGGTAAAATTTTCCACATAGACCATGCTCCTCACCGCCATCGACGTTGTCCCTTCCATGCTGCACTCCACGAGCGATTCAAGCCTCGCTTTCAGAATGCTCTTCTGCAAGGTAGTCTCCCCGGTCACAATTGCAGAGTGACAGCGGTGAGAGCTGGCGGTGGGGGGGATGGTCTATATGGACAGCTTTACCCCGGATGCCTGTGCCTTGTGCCTCTTTTAACCATCAACCATGTGAGTTGCTAACTGTTGTACCTTCATTAAATGTAACCATATTGCTACACTTCGAGGTGCCTCTCTTCTCTTTTATACTCTGTAGCTCCTGCTGGATTTGTGGAGGCTTTAATTTGTGGATGGACATTTTATTGTTATGTGACCCATCACATTACTCTAATCTTTTTATATGGACTATAAACTGAAGGACTTATGAATAAATGGTTGAGGAAAGAATCATCTGAGTTTCCATTATTTCTTATGGGGAAATTCGCTTTGATATACAAGTACTTTGGTTTACAAGCATGTTCATGGAACAAATAATGCTCGCAATCCAAGGTTTTACTGTAATGCCTATCTTTGTCAAGCCAGATAGGACAGTAATGCTTTTGTAAAACATTGCTGTCAGGGTGCAGTTTTGGACCACAAGCACAACATGGAAAAACCACTTGCTGAGTTATTGACAGTAGGGGTCGGAACAAACCAACTGGCCAATGCCAGAATTTCCAGCTGGTCAGTCCAGGCCTCATAGAGCTTGAATGAAAGGTAACATCCTTTCGAAGTGGATATCATAACATCTAAATTCAGTCCCCATCCTACATACCTGACATGCAGAAATGTGAGCTCATCTGTTTTTATTCACTTTGGTACTGTGCTCCAAACCCTGCTGTGCAGGATAAAAATACCTTCTGTTTCCATCCCAGGTGCAAATTTCAACAACAGCTGGGTGAAGTGGTGCATGAGTCATTCTGACCAATCCACCTCTGCTAATTATAGATTCACCTGTTCTTATGTGATGCTACCCTGTTCTGCTATGTCTGCCTAACGTTTTACTATATCAAAAGTTACTATGACAACTGGCATAAGATAATGTTAAATACAGGTAGTGTCAGTCCAACAAGTCACACTTATGGGGAGATTATATCATGTAAGGAAAGCTCCAGACTAAATAAAAAGCAGGTCGGTGTTGTAAAATGAGGGGCTTATGAAATCACTGAAGGGTCTGCCCAACAAAAGGTCAGTAGTGGCATCCACTGGGTTGAGTCACCAGCCGGCTACATTTGTCTCTTGAGGGATCTATTAACAAGACCTCTGTACCACCATCCAGGGTCTATTCCAATCCACCTCTTTAGTTTAAATGGTTCCTGCCCATATTGGATATTTACATTCTTTCTTTTGCAATCTCTTTATTTCCTAAAAGTAAAAAATACATTCAGGACAGACAAATGCGAAGATCTCATAACTGTATCCACGATATTTATAGGAATCTATTAGGTGACATAAAGTCAATCCATATTAAACCTCTAATGCCCTGTACACACGGTCAGATTTTCCGCCGGAAAAAGTGCGATGGGATTGTGTTCTCGGAAATTCCGATCGTGTGTGGGCTCCATCGGACTTTTTCCATTGGAATATCCAACACACAAAGTTTGAGAGCAGGATATAAAATTTTCCGACAAAAAAATCCGATCGGTTAAATTCCGATGGTGTGTACACAATTCCGATGCACAAAGTGCCACGCATGCTCAGAATAAATTAAGAGACAAAAGCTATTGGCTACTGCCCCGTTTATAGTCCCGACGTACGTGTTTTACGTCACTGCGTTCAAAACGATCAGATTTTCTGACAACTTTGTGCGACCGTGTGTATGCAAGACAAGTTTGAGCCAACATCCGTCGGAAAAAAATCCATAGATTTTGTTGTCGGAATGTCCGATCAATGTCTGATCGTGTGTACAGGGCATAAGAGTATATCCCAGGATGTCATACCATTATGAACCATAAAAAACTTCTGTTCCTGTATTATACACTTCATTTTGTTATTGATGCCTGAACTTTCCATGATTTCATGGTTACATTTTGACACCTACCATTCATTTGTCCAATAAGCTCCAGTGACAGGTAAGGGTACCCCGTTAAGCCGGAGGGGTATGCTTTAAGTAAGCTCAGGTTGAAGTGAAATGCATTGGGGTGACTGGGATCCAGGGGGAACAGTTTATATGTCAGAGTATTGAATACATTTGAATAAGGCTTTTAAAACAGTGAGTGGCTTCCCTTCTCTTCGTGAGTTTTGTGGATGGATTCATTGGAGTGGCCAGCAACCGCTTGGAGAATTTGTGGTGAGGAGTGCCTGTAGCAGGACCCCATCTTCTGTACTACAGGAGGAGTAGCTGCTGTAGAAGTTTATTAGTATCAGTATGAGTTATGCCTGACTATTAAGGTAATACCAAATCTGGCTAATAAAATTAATATTACATGTATTATGGGGTCAACTGTTATGCCCCGTACACACGATCAGAAATTCCAACAACAAAATCCATGGATTTTTTCCAACGGATGTTGGCTCAAACTTGTCTTGCATACACACGGTCACACAAATCTTGTCGGAAATTCCGAACGTCAAGAATGCGACATACAACACGTACGACGAGCCGAGAAAAAGGAAGTTCAATAGCCAGTGCGGCTCTTCTGCTTGATTCCGAGCATGCGTGGAACTTTGTGCGTCGGAATTGTGTACACACGATCGGAATTTCTGACAACGGATTTTGTTGTCGGAAAATTTGAGATCCAGATCTCAGATTTTGTGTACCGGAAATTCCGAAGGAAAATGTCCGATGAAGCCTACACACGGTCGGAAATTCAGTTAACAAGCTCCCATTGAACATTTTCCGTTGGAAATCCGACCGTGTGTACGGGGCATTAGAGTACATTAGCTATACAATATCTGACAATAGCTGAAGTATCAGTTTTGAGTAGGCTTGCACTTTAAACACAAATTATTGACTGTTTGCCTAATTTCCCTGCAGCAGAAAAAGCTGCTTGTGTTTAGCCCAAAGCTTGAAGTCCCTACCAACCCCCCTTTTATCCTCTTAAAGTTCAACTATACAGGCACAATCACCGTAACAGGTTTCCAGCAGCAAACGTTCTTGTTCCTCGGGAGTACCTCGCTGTCGTGTAGGCATACTTCTATCTACTGCAAATCACTTCATTTACATGCTGAAGGAAGCACAATTTCCACTTGGGGCTGTGTATTTTGTGAATGGTAAGGAGGAAAGGGGGTCAGAAATCTGATTGTTGTATAGGGGTTTAATGAGACCTGCATCACGTACATCCAGAGCAGCCAGGAACTACAGCTCACGATCTACTACCGTCAACATGTAAACTAACTAATTAACGAGAGAAAAGTATACTTTCATGACAGCAAGGTCCTTCTGAGGAACAAGAATGATTGCCTGCTGGAAAGTTGCGAAGGTAATAATTGTGCCTAGAGTTGAGCTTTAATTGAAGCAATTACTGGTGCTTTCATTTAAGTTTAACAATGCTGTTTGGGAAATTTTACGACAGATTCTCTTTCATTTTTTTGTTGGCTATTGCAAAGATATTGTCATGGGATTGTACAACCCATGAACACCCATCATACCATAACAACATATCTAAACCATAAAGTAAATAGACGACAAAGGATGTGGGAAAACTTTAGGCTTTGGCCCCTTTATTGGGTTTAAATACATTTTAATTATGAAATAAACTTTACCCTGTATTACCAAATAAAACCACTGGTAACCATTACCAGACCAAAATGCTTAGTCATCAAGACTCAAGCAGTAATTATCTTACACCAACCAAATAACAGTTTACCAACCACTATCCACCCACAAAGTGGCAGGGTGGGTTGCGGAGAAGGTCAAAGGATCCAAAAAGAAAGCTGAAGATAAATCAGAGGTACATCCAAATGGCAGACCTGAGGTAACTGCTGACGCCACCCAGTGACAGCGGTGAATATACAAGTGATGGGTTACAGTCCTTGGCTAGCTGTTTTCCTGCCAAAAAAAATTGTCACCAATCCAGTGCTCAGCTGACTAAAGGTCTGGCCAGGTAAATCTTGCTAACAACAGCAGGTAGCTTGTAACCTGAAACACAAACCAGAACGAACCAGCAAACATTAGACCTTGGGCGCATATTGTTGTGAACATAAATACTACTAGGTGCACCATCCAGAACTGTCTAGCCACAGCAGTTGTCAGCCTGTCATAGAGTTTGACAGACCACCGGCAGTAGGGCTGTGCCCTCTGTTCACAGCTAAACACCAGAGCCTCATGCACCGGGGCTAAACACCATTGTGCAGTCACAATAGACCTCCATTAAGAATATTATTAATGTAAAAAACACATGGGCAATAGGGGTGACAATCCCCTTGGACCACTTTTCTAGTTTTTCCTTTCAGGGCTGTAGCATTCTTATTTAACTCAGTTTTACAGGCTAACACTGCTCAGATGTTTTGTCACTTCAATTATTTGTCTAAGGTCTTTTTTTTTTCTTTTTTAAATTGCACGTATATTATTTTATTTTTTTTTTATAGAAAATTACTAATAAATCATGACATTCTGTTGTCATTAAACTTTGTAAAGTAGTATATTATATTTTTTGTAACCAGAACACTGCTCCAATATTTTGTCATTTTTGTTAGGTTGAATTGGAATATTATTAGTCATCAATTCCTCCACATTTCTATTCATTAAATATTTCTACCTAGAAATCTGGGACAAAACTGATGTTGAATTAGAACAAGATTCATCACAAAATATAAAGTCCCACTGAAACCATTATTTTTAAGTAGATCAACCTGGTGCTTTGTGACAAATAGTTCTCTCCGTGTAACCCGAGACCTTAATAGCTCCAAGTGTCAACTCCCTGGAGAAAAATTGCATATTACACAGAAGTGCAATTAATTTGAGCAGAGTTGTGAAGATTACTTTTTATATCATTACCATCATTAAGATTTTGTTATTTGAGGGATACATTAGGCAGGAATTAAAAGGGCTTCATGTGTGAAAACTGCTTACTTGTATTTTGGAAGATGCTTAAGAGAATGAGAGAGCTGATATGTGTCTGCTGTCTCCTCCATTGTAAAAAATGTGGTCCAAGGCTTCTCTGTTAATGTCGGACTGCAATAAACACCATCTTGACAGTGGTCATAGCTAAGTATCTTTAACCACTTCAGCTCCGGAATATTTACCCCCTGTATGACCAGGCCATTATTTGCGATATGGCACTGCCTAACTTTAACTGCTTCTGGACCGCCCCACATACATTTACTACAGCAGGGCAGCCCTTCAGTGCGAAATCAGCTACCTGTACGTTATTTTGATTCCTGTGTCTGAGACATGGGCGCGTGCTGCCAGCTCCCGCTGTGATTGGACACAACAGGAGTAAATCAGCGGGTTCAGCAAACCCGATGTTTGCCGGCACCCAGCAATCGTTACCGAGAGAGGCAGAACAGCAATCTGCCTATGTGAACAAGGCAGATCGCCGTTCTGTCAGTGGGGAAGATGAAGATCTTGTGTTTCTGCTTAGCAGGAACACAGATCTTTGTCTTCCCACAGTCAAAGCACCCCTCCCCCCCACAGTTAGCAAGCACTCCCTTTTAACCCTTTGATCGTCCCTGATGTTAACCCCTTCCCTGCCAGTGTCATTAGTACAGTGACAGCGCATTTGTTTTAGCACTAATCACTGTATTGGTATCACTGGTCCCTAAAAATTGTCACTTAGTGTCAGATTTGTCCACCACAATGTTGCAGTCCCGCTAGAAATCGCTGATTGCCACCATTACTAATAAAAAAAAAAAAAAATTCCCCCATACTGTATATCACAAAGTTTGTAGACACTATAACTTCTGCACAAACCAATCAATATACGCTTATTGGGATTTTTTTACCAAAAACATGTAGCAGAATACATATTGGCCTAAATTGATGAAGAAATTCGATTTTTTTTACATTTTTTTATTGGTTGTGTTTTATAGCAGAAAGTAAAAAATATTTTTTTTTTTTCAAAATTGTCGGTCTTTTTTTGTTTATAGCGCAAAAACTAAAATCTGCAGAGGTGATCAAATACAACCAAATGAAGCTCTATTTGTGGGAAAAAAAGGACATCAATTTTGTTTGGGTACAGCGTTGCACGACTGCGCAATTGTCAGTTAGGCCTCTTTCACACTAACGATCCGTATGTCCGTTTTTCATCCTTCCGTTTTCGGATGAAAAACGGACATACATGAATCTCTATGGAGCGTCGGATGTCAGCGGTGACATGTCCGCTGACATCCGACCCGCTCCGATCCGAAAAGTGTAACGGAGGAAAAACCTACTTTTCCATCCGTTTTCGGATCGGATCGGATCCCCCATAGGGGAGAGCGGCGCTCTGACAGGTGCGTCGCTGCACAGTGTGCAGCGATGCACCTGTCATCTTCCTGCTCAGTGGGGATCGGCGGAGTGTTTCCCGCTGAGCAAGCAGATATTCACGGGGCGGATCATCACTGATCCGCCCCGTGAGAAAGAGCCCTTAAAGTAAAGGGGGGTAAACCTTCCGGAGCTGAAGAGGTTAACTGACAAATTGTGTGGTCATGTGACACTCTACCCAAATAAATAATGTCCTTTTTTCCCACAAATAGAGCTTTCTTTTGGCAGTATTTGATCACCTTTTTATTTTTTGCACTATAAACAAAAAAGACTGACAATTTTGAAAAAAAAAAAAAAACATTATTTTTTTCTTTCTGCTATAAAACATATCCAATAAAAAAATATAAAAAATCTTATTTTTTCATCAGTTTAGACCAGTATGTATTCTGCTACATATTTTTGGTACAACAAATCCAAATAAGAGTATATTTATTGGTTGGTGTAAAAGTTATAGTGTCTACAAACTATGGCATATATATATAGAATTTTTATTTATTTATTAGTCCTAGTATTGGCAGTGATCAGCGACTTATAGCAGAACTGTGATATTGCGGCAGACGAATTGGACACTAACTGGCACGTTTGACACTTTTTGGGAACCAGTGACACTAATACAGTGATCAATGCTAAAAATATGCACTGTCACTGTACTAATGACACTGGCTGGGAAGGGGTTAACAGTGGGAGCGATTAAAGGGTTAACTGTATGTCTAGCCTGTGTTTGTGCACTGTGGAGGAGGTGCTTTTACTAAGGGAAGGAATGGATCTATGTCCCTGCTTTGCAGGAGCACAGGATCTATGCGTTCTGTACTGACAGAACAGCAATCTGCCTTGTTTACATGGGAAGAGTGCCGCTCTGCCTGTGTAATGAATGATCGGCGGGTGCTGGCAGACATCGAGTCCACGGTGCCCGCCGATTGGATCCCACTGTGCATAATCACAGCGGGAGCGAGCCAGTGGTGGCGCGCATTCGCTACCCGGAAGTGCGGGTTCACGTACATATATATGTGATCCTGCACACAGCTGCTGCCCTGAGGCAGTAAAACTGCTATAGGGTGATCGGCAAGTGGTTAAGCCCTGATACAAAATGTCGTCCACCATCCCTTGAAATAAAAAATACCTATAATGCCCCTTACACACAACCGGTTTTGCCGTCAGAATAAACTCCGAAGGTTTCTCCAACAGAATTCCGACGGAATTTCGCTCAATCGGTCTTATCTACACACGGTCTCACCAAATTCCAACCATCCAGAATGCGGTGACGTACAACATGTACGACGGGACTAGAAAAAGCAAGTTCACTAGCCAGTAGCTTCCGTCTCCTACTTGCTTCAGAGCATGCGTCGTTTTTGGTCCGTCGGAACAGCATACAGATGAGCGGGTTTCCCGATAGGAATTGGTTCCGTCGGAAATATTTAGAACATGTTCCATTTCCAGGTCCGTCAGAATTTTCGAAAAAAAAAGTCCAATGAGGCATACACACGATCGGAATAGATGATGAAAACCTCCCGTCTGACTTTTTCTGTCGGACATTCCGCTCGTGTGTACGCGGCTTAAGAGCAATCACTAAAATCTCATGTAAGCTTTAAACCGGAACTAAATCCTGCTATCCACCAAAGAAGGTGCCATCTTGACCTCTATGTCCTGCACATGTAATCAGCTATGGCACTAGCCATTTGAAGTAATAAAAGAGCTGACATAAGCATGCTGGCAACTGTAGCAATTATCAATAGGGAGCATGTCTGGTAGGCAGAATGTAAATTGAAATACTGCAGAAAAAGGACTGAAAAACATTTATTGACATTTCTAACATGACCATTTTTTTGGGAAACAGTGTAAAGTGTAACTAAAGGCAAAACTTTTATTTTTAGATTTGGACAGAGAGGAGAGGGATTAGAACACCTGTCAGTTTTTACTGCTGTCTGTGCCTCCCATTGGGCAGGATCACCCTCTCTAATTGTTCTGTTTACCATTATGATTGACAGTGAAAGGAAAAGGAAATCCCAAATTTTGGGTTGACTTCAGAACAGTAATAGAGGGGAAATCTTGTAATGGGGACACTAGTTCTGGTGGCACATTGGGATTCCCTCATTTTGGAGAGATTTCCTTTCACTTCCTATTTTGTCTAAGGGACAGGAAGAGAAGAGAAATCTCCCCTATGGGGCACAGATGGCAGACTGACCAGGGTTATAACCCTCCTTTACTCTATCCAAAATGAAAAATATTTTGCATTTAGGCCTCTTTCACACGGATGATCCGTATGTCCGTTTTTCATCCATCCGTTTTCGGATGAAAAACGGACATACAGTCATCCCTATGGAGCGTCGGATGTCAGCGGTGACATGTCCGCTGACATCCGACCCGCTCCGATCCGAAAAGTGTAACGGAGGAAAAACCTACTTTTTCCTCCGTTTTCGGATCGGATCGGATGACGACGGACACTACGGACCGTCATCATCCGATCCCCCCATAGGGGAGAGCGGCGCTCTGACAGGTCCGTCGCTGCACAATGTGCAGCGATGCACCTGTCATCTTCCTGCTCAGCGGGGATCGGCGGAGCTATCCCCGCTGAGCAAGCGGATGTTCACGGGGCGGATCATGACTGATCTGCCCCGTGTGAAAGAGGCCTTAGTTACGTTTTATATAAGTGGGTTTAGTAAAATAATACCTGGTGATCCTGCCATGATGGTCCTTATTCAGGCACTTCCTATTATTGGGTGACAATGCTCTGCCCCATCTTCCAAATTCTTTCCTGTGTTGTTACCTTTTCACACTCTCTCAATGGAAGCTTCAAGCGGCTATGGCCTATGCCCATTGCAGAGGTACATTCAACTGAAATATGATGTGCAGCAGGTGCTTGATTGTTTGAAGAAAGGAAGTGGTTGCAAAATTGTGGCAGAAGATCAGTGGTACTTATATGTAATAAGCAACATACAAAAGAAATTCTAAATAGTATTTAACCACCTCAATACTGGGCACTTTCACCCCCTTCCTTCCCAGACCAATTTTAGGCTTTCAGCGCTCTCGCACTTTTAATGACAATTACTCAGTCATGCTACGCTGTACCCAAATTACATTTTTATCAGATTTTTATCAAATTATTTTAGCTTTCTTTTGGTGGTATTTATTCACGACTCCATTTTTTATTTTTTGCGATATAAGCGCAAAAAGAGCGGAAATTTGGAAAAAAAAACAATATTTTCTTCTTTCTGTTTTAAAAGAAATCCAATAAAATCGAATTTTTCTCATAACTTTAAGCCAAAATGTATTCTGCTACATGTTTTTGGTAAAAAAATTTCCGTTAAGTGTATAATAATTGGTTCGTGTGATCACGGACAGATGTACACAGATGATCATGTACAGATGTGCGCAGGTGATCACGGACATATGTGTGCAGATAATCATTGGGACATGTGATTTTAGTGGGACATATGTGGGGGACAGCTGTTTTTATTATTTGGGGACATGTGTTTTGGGGATATGTGTTTTGGGGACATGTTTTGGGGACATTGTGTGGGGACGTGTGTTTTACATTGTGTGGTGACACTAGGTTGGTAATCAGTGAGTAAAAAGCTGTAAAAAACAGCTCATACTCACTGATCATCAGCCGGCTGCAGCGATCCCCTCTCCTCTGTTCACTGACAACTTCCGTGTGAAGAGAGGAGAGCTGATCGCCTAGCAACCGGCTCTGTGTTTACATCACATGACGGCTGTGATTGGACATGGCCGTCATGTGATCAGGAGGGCCAATCACAGAGCCCTCCCGATCGGAGATGCGCCGTGTCCGGGTGACATGAGCGCATCGGGATCGCGTTGCTGCGCAAGCACGCTCGCGCGCGATCCCGCTCCTTCTGAGGGACATTCCTGAACGTCCACTCAGAAGGAGAGCGCGCCCACCCAGCCGTTTATGTACATTGGCTGGGTGGGAAGTAGTTAATTAAAAAGGAAATAACCAATCCCCAAAGCGTCTTCTCCCCTACGCACCAGAAGTCTAAGGTCCTGATATCATCAAGACCAATGCAGTATCCATAGTCCTGCATTGGATGTGATGATGCTGAGGAACAGTCCACCGTCAGAGCATAAGGTTGCATATACACCTGAGCAACATGGAAATGCGGGCAGAAGCATGCATTTCTGCCTGCATTTCTGGGAAAAAAAATACACAAAAACATGAGTCAGTCATGCGATGCCATTATTGTCTAATCACACTCCAAATGTGGATAAGAGTGGCATATTTTGTTTTCCACACTTCGTCAAATGCGATTGACTCAGTGCCAAAAAATGGTACTTGAGCTTCCATTCCACGTTTGTCACATGACAGGCAGTCCACACAACTCAATAAGAGTTAATGGCAACCCCACGTGTCTGCTAACTGCAGGACGTTTATGGGTGCGGGAAGGCATGCAATTACAGGCAGTCCCGCACCCGCATATAGTTTGAACCTAGCCTTAAATGATAATTTTACCTTTTGTGAAAAAAATAATAAATGCACATTACTTTTGCAAGTAAAAAAATGTGTATTTATTATTTTTTTTACACTGGAGTCTGTAAAGCATTGCACTTGCCATCAGCAAATTGTGAGTGCAATGTCAGGCTCCTGTAGAATCTCAGTATAGCTGTCTGCCTGTGTTTCCCATATGGGCAGACAGTTACTGAACTTCAAGAAGAACTTCAAGAAGAATCAATGGACCACAGAATCAATGTACCACAAGAGCACTCACCAACATCCTCACAGTTTGTTGAGAACCAAAACCCATCTGCCCAGGTGGAAGGTGGTACTTGTAGTTCATTCATTCACAGATCTGTGTGAATGAATGCCGTGGCTGTGTGGGCGGAGACCCGCACAGCCACGCTGTTTTCAAATTGTGACAGCGACTGCGGGGGAGGGTCACAATGAGGGATTGGGGAGTGCTGCTTTAGTAACATGTTACACCCTGAATCTGGGTATAACATGTAATGTCACTAAAGGTGAACTTATCCTTTAAAGTGTTCCCCACTTTTGTAGCCAAATTGGGATAACACCTTTTTTTTATTTGTTACATGTTCCGATTAAAGGAGTTGTAAAGGCAGAAGGTTTTTAATCTCAATGCATTCTATGCATTGAGATAAAAAACCTTCTATGTGTAGCAGCCCCCCCCCCCCCACAATTACCTACCTAAGCCCTAGTCTCTCCAGCAATGTCCATGATCCCCTCAGCCATCCAGGTCTTATTGGCTGAGACAGGGCAGCAGTGCCATTGGCCATTGGTTCCCAGTCAGCCACTCAGGGGAGAGAGGGGGTGGGGCCAGGTTGGGGCTCCGTGTCTAAATGGATACATGGAGCTCTTACTTGGCTTGGGTGCCCCCTGTAGCAAGCTGCTGGCTGAGGGGCACTAAAAGGAGGGAGGGGCTAGGTGCAGCAAAGAAGGACCCGAGAAGAGGAGGATCCAGGCTGCTCTGTGCAAAATCAACTGCCCAAAGGAGGTAAGTATAACATTTTTGTTATCTTTTTTTTTTTTTTAAACGAGCCTTTACAATCACTTTAAGCATAACTTAAAAAAAAATTGTTGGTTACCTTTTTAAGTGAACTATATTTGCTTAAACATCCTTACATGCTCTCCTTGCGTTGTAATGTTTAGGAGGAGGCTGGGCGGGGTGGGGGGGAGCCCTGGGTGGGAGCCCTGGGTGGGTGGGGAAAGCCATTCCCGACCGAAAAACACAGTGATTATTGCTAGCAGCTATAACAGCCACTAGCAATAATCGCATGTCAAATCCGACATGCTGATTGTACCCAAGCTGATCGATCGATCAACTCGGGTACATTCAGCCTGCCCATACATGGTTCCAATCTCGGCCGGTTCAGAACCGTCTATGGCTTACTTTAGAATCAGTCATGAAACCTTCTCCCTACAGACATCTGAAAGGTAAGAAAAATAAAAAAATAAAAGAGGTATGCGGTGTGAATTGGAACACATATTAAACACATAACGGGCTTTTTTTTTCAAATTTGACTGCACAGGTGAAAATACATTCCAAGTCACTCTAGGGAGCAGTTTGTTATTTGTTCATGCTTTAAGTACAAATGTAAATTGGTGTTATAGATATGTATTCTATTGATGCTTGTATAATGTGAATTACAATGATAAATCCTCTTTACAGTAGCAATATGCATTAGGAGGAGGTCAGACTTTGGAAATAAACAGCGTACAATTCATTATTTCTTTCAATGCCTAATGTCTGTTCCTATCAGTGCAGTACAGCACCTTTTTAAAAAAATGTCCAATTTTTTCAGTGTTTTAGTGGGAGGCCCAAAGTAGTCACTGGCAATAAAACAAAATCCATGTAACAGGTATTAACAGGTCTTAGTCAATGGCTTTTTTTAAAATCTATTGTTTTAAAAAAAATCTATTGTTTTTTTTTTTCAATCTATTGTTTATCTATTCTTTTGGGGAGTTATGAGAAATTGTACCTTGGCTGACTAGAAGAGCGGGTTTGATAATAAGGTTGGTAGTGCCTCCAACCAGAGCAGGGCCACTGTGAGTAGAGGAGATTCACTTTCAATTAATCAGTGATCTAAACAAAGTAATTGAGAGCAGAAGAACCACTGCAACCAGCATATAACATTACCATAAGCATATAGATGCACACCAGTGTAGAAATAATACAAGATTTATATAAGACGAGATATATACTGTATATATCCATCCCCACTGTATATATATATATATATATATATATATATATATATATATATGTAGCACTAACTCTTGGTGGAGCTGCTGGTTTAAAGCGGGCTGTTACCTTCATTCTCGACACCTCTGTTTCACCGGCACCGGGTCTAGGGTCCCGTTGAGTTTACCTCTGGACGATGTAGACACCAAGCACTTGAGTATATTTTCCAATGCTTTAATGAACAAGTAATAAAGGAAGTAGCAGGAAAGAGGCAGAAGGCAAGTTGCAGGGAAGCTCAAATACCTTTCCTTAGTATGCTTTAGAACATTCTTTGGAATTGAACACTTGTAGTTGAATGCACTCCCCTTGTGGAATTCAATCTTTGCCCGCCTGGATAGGTCTCTCTCACTTGCCTAGCAGCCAGTACACAGCATGAACAAAAGTCTCTGCCACAGACTCGTTTGGAATAAAACCCGTATGATCCTCTGCCACAGGATGTATTGGTTTGCGATGAATGTCAGACACACTACTTGAACCTTTAAGCCAACCCGGCAGTACTATGCAGTAAAATTACTTCAGGATACGTCCTCCAACCGAGTCACCAGGCCCCTCTCCAGACCAGCACTCTGCATGATCCTTCCATGACTGGTCCTCCCCTGGGATCTCCTCTGTTGTCCAGCTTCTTCACTCAGGATAGACAGCTCAGGACCATTCCTCTGTTGCTGTGGTAGGCCCCAGACAGGCTCTGGGCCCACCCACACGCCGCAGTGACGTGGGCCTACGGAACGGAGGACCACGAGGTGGTACTCTTAACGCATAACTGTCGGCCAGGGGGGCCTGCAGGTGGCTGAAAACGAACCCCTAAACATGGCGTCTGTCCCATAAATACCCTCTCCCAGAATGCAACTCAGAGGACCACCTCCACCGAGTTGTCTCCGGGACAGAGGAGCACTCTTACGCTTCAACACGTTGCCTTTCCAACACCAGCCCATGGTGACAACGACACCCACCAGCACAACTCAGCCAAGCTGGAACAGAGGCAAATCTAACTTCACCTAATGAGTATCCCACAAGATTTACCTATCAGCGGTAGATTAAAAATCTACCAGAGCTACATATATACAGCAGTAGGGCAGTGGAAAAGTCAGTAGAGCAATGGACAAGTCAGTAGGGCAAAGGACTTTGTCAGTAGGGCAGAGGGTAGTGTCAGTAGAGCAGTGCATGGTGTCAGTAAGGCAGAAATTGGTGTCAATATTTTGATTTGATTGATTTGATGTTTTATTTTATTTTATTTTTTGTGTTTGTGTCAGAGACCTGAAGACAAGATCAGCAGTCATTGGGATCCTCTAACTCTTATTCAAGCAGCCTGGAAGGGAGCTTCTCACCAGCAGGAACCGTGGTGTGGTACTGAAGCTCAGAGCCCTATCTACGCTGCACTTATTCCCTAGTAGTTTCTTATCTGTCATGCCTCTAACTACCAGAAGTGACCATTGGATACCTCACCCTGCTCTAGACTACGTTGGTTATTGAGCCATAAGTTAAAACTAGATATAGAATCCCAGACTAGAAGGGACAGGGTTAACTAGAATAGCAGGAGTTGCAAACTATATTGCATTGAACAGGAGCACCTGCTAATATACAGCAAGGTCACCACTATATTCAAACAGTATACCACACCTAGCCATCTGGCACAGTGCATGTTAGATAATAACAACATGACATAGACTTGTCTGTCACTAGACTTCAGAAATACACCCAAGAAGCTAACGGCAGCTGCGTTTAAACTATTTGACTATAGAAATACATGCCTAATAGTCTCTGCTTCTGATCTGGGTGAAAATACAGCAGCAGTAGCAGCCCCCTGTGTGTAAAAGGCCATGTGGTTTAGTTCTCTGTCTCTCTCTTCACTTCCTCCTTCTGGGGTTTTCAAAACCCCTCCCTGAAACAGAAAGTGTTAATACATAATTATACATAACACTGTGATATTAGCAGCTAACAGCAGAGGGCAGCAGATCTCTACACATGCACTGACACATGTCAATGTGCATCAAAATGAGTGTCAACACACAAAGGAAAGGTACCTAGCACTACAAAAAAAAAAACACATTTCTACACATGCACAAAGATCTAAATAGACCCTGAAAGTTTTCTGTAGTATTACATTCACTGAATAATACGTGCAGCCCCTTGTCAAGAAAGACCTTTTATCAAGAAAGTTGACCACCACCGCTGTAGACAGATCTGGAAAAACATGTCAATCTAAAATTTTCAGGTGCAGGTCAGTGTTCCGTTGGAATAACTATACCATCTACTGTACATTCAGCATTCCTATTTTCTTTTCTTCCCATCAGAAAAGCTTGTTCTGGGTTCCCAAGCAGTGAAAAGCACAGAAGCCTCTACTGTTCAGATTAAATCCGAACTGTCTGTTAAACCTCTAATTATCATCTTGCCTTGTGGGTAAAATGGTACCGTTCAATTATTGTTTTTTGTTCGCCTGTCAGCTGCAAAAAAAAAACATATTAATTATCACTGCTTTTCAAACCAGCAAAATGAGCCACAATCCTGCAAATTGCTTTCTAAATGCAGTCAGAATACCTTTTCTGCTGAAAACCAGAACCTCCGAATACTAAAGCCGATGGAAATCATATTTAATGTGCTCATTTCAATTATTTATTTTTGTTTAATTTAACTTTGCGGAAATCTCCATTGTTTGTGTTCAGTGTTTACTTATAACATATTGATTAAACAACGCCGACCACATTTTTTCGTAACGTGATGGCGGATGAAACATGGCACTATGGAGGATGTCCATCCGGCCCCAGGGCCCCAGCTGGTAGTCTTGTATCTGGGCTACTTACTGAAAGGCAGATATGCCTACATGGACCCAACAGTCCAATCCCTGTGGTTTTTTTTTTTCTTACTTCTCCCATATTGTGATGGACAACACAAGGAGCGAGAAGAACAAGTAGGGAATGTGATTGGCTCCCTGTGGACAGTGTAGTTTCATATACACGTGTGGTTTTTAACAACTTGCCAACCGCACTATGCATATATACGTTGCCGGGATGAAGTTATCAGCCATAACCCTGTACACTTCTTTTTCTGCAAGCGGACGGCTTTTTCAGGAAATTGATCCCAGGAGGCTCATGAACCACTGGAATGGTTGCTAAATCGCCACTCTCTGGTGTTTCTTTGGCGTAGGCGTTTCCGTTGGTTGGCTCGAGAAACTAGCGGTGTGACCGGCTAGTCCCATAGGTGATCAAAGAGTTGCCAGCCTTGGAGGACCGGAGCATGAGGTCATGACGTCACTTCCGGTCCAGGCTGGAAGAATTTTAATTTTTTTTTAAATAAAAGATCCAAAAAAAATGTTTTATTTTATTGTTTGCTTTTAAAGGCAAAGAAGCTATCTGGGGTCTTTTTGACCCCAGATGTCTTTATAAGGAAGGCCTGTCATCCTTAATTCTATTACAAGGAATATTTACATTCCTTGTAATAGGAATAAAAGTGATCAAAAAAATATAAAATAAAATAATTAAAGGGTCAGAGTAAAAATAGAAAGTAAAATAAATAAATAAATAATAGTAAGCCAATGAGAAGAGAGCGGGGGGGGGGGTGAGACACACTCTGTGTGTGAATGGACACACAGAGCGCAGCTCAGGCTCAAGCCTGCTCGAGTGCCCCATAGCAAGAGGTTTGCTACTGGGGGCATTTAGCAGGGGGGAGGAGCCCAAGACCGCTGGCAGGGGACCAAAAAAAAGAAGATTACTTACCTGCTTTGTGCAAAACCCTGGCACAGAGCATGTTTGTTTTTTTTTGTTTTGTTTTTTAAATAATGATAATTCTTCCTTTTAGGATCACTTTAATGCTGCGTACATACGATCGGAAATGCTGCCAGCAAAACTCTAATGAGAGCACTTTGTCGGAAAATGTGACCGTGTGTATGCTCCATCGGTCTTTTGCTGGCGGAACTCCAGCCAGCAAAAGATTGAGAGCAGGTTCTCTATTCTTCAGTCGGGAAAAGTTCCTATTTGAAAATGCGTTTGTCTGTATGCAATTCGGACGCGCAAATAATCACGCATGTTCGGAAACAATTCGAGGCATGCTCGGAAGCATTGAACTTAATTTCCTCAGCTCTTCGTAGTGTTGTACATCACCGCTTTCTTGACGGTCGAAAGTTCAGAGAACTTTTGTGTGACCGTGTGTATGCAAGGCAAGCTTGAGCGGAATTCCATCCGAAAAACAATCCAAGTTTTTTCTGTTGGAAATTCCAATCATGTGTACATGGCATGAGGGTGTAAAAATGGTGAAAAAAGAAATCTAATGTAGACACCATATCTAAGAGCTGGTAGATGCAATACTATCAGCTTTTGTTCTTGGCTTAGATACACTTTAATTTGCTTGCATTGTTATAAGAAAGAAGAATGCGAATAATCATTGACCCTGCCCTATTTCTCCCTCTGCATTTACAGTGTCCTATAATCCATATTGTAAGGACATCAATTCTTCGGAGACCTTGAAACGCAATGTAAACAACCGCCAGCAGCAAGGCATTGCCCTTTAGCAGTTTAGTGGCACGGCCAGGTGTAAATTGCTCTTTAAATAAGCCAAGTGGTTATTTTAAAATATGTAGTGCATTGTGACCTGTCCTTACATACTGACAGATGATTCTGTAACGTATATTGACTAGAAGGAGACCATAAGGGTCAGGAGCAAGTACTCCTGGTGAAGCCAGCCATTGAAGAGGCAGTCACAGCTCATTAGCAAGCTTGCAGGTAGTGGCATTTTAGATTTGTTCTGGGCCTCTTGTAAAGGTTCCTTGACAGCTTGAGTTATGTTGACAGCCTCTCCTCAAAGGGAAAGAGGGTGTCATTCAGCATGCAGTAGAGATGAAGCATGTTTTTCACTGTCACCTTCCACATTGGATAAATGGATGGCCTAGAATCTTGCCATCAGCGACATTGCCTTCTGGCGAAAAAATGGAAGACTCGAGTTTGATGTTGTAAATCACCGTAATTTGTTACAATTTCCAAAGACAAATATGACAGGGTGGAATTACTTTTCAGAGCTGAGACAGTCATTTTCAGAAGCTATAAAGTGCCAGTATAAATCTAAGGATGAGATCTATCTAATCGGGGAAAACGGCACAATATCATCTTAGTATTTCGTGTTTACAAAGACAACTACTTATGCGTCTGTAATGCAATGATAAGTTAATATGTATTACAGACAAATAAAAGCTCCAATGACAGAGGAATGTTACCAGCTGATAGCGTGACTGTGATGCCTGATTGCCAACTTCACTAACGTGATTTTTAGGAATGTGTTTCATTTAAAGAGACACTTTAAGTAAAAAATAGAGATATTGAAATATAATGACCATTGTCTACTTGTAAATTATTTCTATATGAACCAGTACTGGGACAAGGTCATCCAGTGCCCAGGGCAAAGATGCCAAACTGCGCCACCCTCCCCACCCTTTCTTAGGGATAGGGTTAGCAATGATTTTACTGTCACTACTGTCAGCCTTCTAACAGAAGCAACTGGCACAGGGAACCCCCATCCCTGCAATAAACTATTGCACCCAGGGCAGCCGTTCCTCCTGCCTACTCCTTGTCCCGACCCTGATATGAAGCCAGTTTTGGTTTTGCTAGTGTCCCCTGTGCAATATTACTGCTTTACCCTAAAGTCTGAGACTTCTGTCCTTTAAGATACAAAATTATGTCTTTAAGGGGTTTTATCTATTCCTCTTGACATACACTATATTGTCAAAAGTATTGGAACACCTGCCTTTACATGCACATGAACTTTAATGGCATCCCAGTCTTAGTCAGTAGAGTTCAATATTGAGTTGGCCCACCCTTTGCAGCTATAACAGATTCAACTCTTCTGGGAAGGCTGTCCACAAGGTTTAGGAGTGTATCTATGGGAATGTTTGACCATTCTTCCAGAAGTGCATTTGTGAGGTCAGGCACTTATATGGACGAGAAGCCCTGGCTAGCAGTCTCCGCTCTAATTCATCCTAAAGGTGTTCGGGTTGAGGTCAGGACTCTGTGCAGGCCAGTCAAGTTCCTCCACCCCAAACTATGTCTCTATGGACCTTGCTTTTTGCACTGGTGCGCAGTCATGTTGAAACAGGAAGGGGCCATCCCCAAACTGTTCCCACAAAATTGTCCAAAATGTCTTGGTATGCTGAAACCTACTAAGGGGACAAGCCCAACCCCTGAAAAACAACCCCACACCACAACCCCCCTCCACCAAATGATTAAGACCAGTGCAGAAAGCAAGGTACATAAAGACATCAGTGAGCGAGTTTGGGGTGGAGGAACTTGACTGGCCCGCACAGAGTCTTGACCAGATAGAACACCTTTGGGATGAATAAGAACGGAGACTGTGAGCCAGGTCTTCTTGTCCAACATCATTGCCTGACCTCACAAATGCGCTTCTGGAAGAATGATCAAACATTCCCATAGACACACTCCTAAACCTTGTGGACAGCCTTCCCAGAAGAGTTGAAGCTGTTGTAGCTGCAAAGGGTGGGCCAACTCAATATTGAACCCTACAAACTAAGACTGGGATGTCATTAAAGTTCCCAATATTTTTGACAATATAGTGTATTTCTGAGCTTCCCTTCCTTGTCCCAATGCAATGTACTAATGCATGCAATATTACTACTAGGATTCTAAGAAGGTAAAATGCAGGAAGTAACATATTGTATAAGGTTTCTCCTCACCCCCTAGACAAAACAAGCAGTTCACCCGCACAGTGCAGGCACAGGCCCACTACATGGGAATTATTTTCTACAGAGTTGGGCTTTAAGTATCCCGGCATTGGACTTTAAAGGAAACCTGCACTGAGAGAAATAAAGGGGCTGCAATTGTCAAAACTCCCTTTGAAGATGCTAGCTTAATGTGTTAAGTAAAACCAGAATAAGTCAGAATTCCTGTTTTGTGTTTTGTGTCCGTGAAAATACTGAAGTCTTTGGGTCAGCAGCACTTGTTTGCACTTCACCTTTTTGTTGTAGTAGTAGTATATTGTTACAGGATTATAGGTTATATTGCAGGGCACATGTAATGTATAATGTAATCTTACATTTCTTACAGAAATCCCTGCCATTGTTAGCCCCAGAACTCCGGATCTTGATTGCTATAAGGTCGGAGGAGTATCGTGAGGAGCAGGTGTTTCTGAATGAGCCCTGCAATGTCTTGTGGGTTTCTGCTAATACAGCTCAGCTTGCTATTGTGTTTAACATTCACCATGAATTGTATATACACGGCATTCAACTCATGAACAAGTTCCTATTGATTTGTAAAGGTTATAAAACACAGCAGCTTGTCAAAGTCCTTGCTTGTAATAATGAATTTTACTGAGGACAATATGGACAGTTTTACATTTTCCACTGGGTTATACATTTTCTCAGTTGACTTTTTGTGGCTGTTATTATACTAATAATGAGGAGAAAATGCTGGAGAAAAGATACATTGAAACTACAATTATTTGTCAGTGGCCAACACCAAGAATAATGTTAGATTACAGTTCACCAAAAAGTTTATTTAATAAATCAATATTGGGCTTATGCAGTAACCCATAATGACCAATCAGAAATAATTTCTTAAAGCTCAACTACAGTCTAATTTATGTTTAATAGCAGAAAACAAAGGCTCCTGCGCACGAATGGATTACCAGACAATCTATGTATTGTGATGGTATATGTCACAGGCCTTGCTGCCCTCAAGGATAGGGGTATCCTAACAGTCAAAGAGAAAAGGAAAAAAAGGGCGCACCAGCCTTGTGCATTATCCTTTGGATGTATTTTATTAAAAGTAGATAAAAGGAAAACTACTCACAAACATCTGTAGAAATCTTGCAATGTAAATAGTCTCCAAATAGCAGCAATTGGTTTAAGATAGATGAACTCCAGAGGTCACGGAGGAGATAACAGGGGACACTGCCGGCTGACGCACTTCGAAGGGATACGGCTCTGAGGAAGAAGGTATTCCTTCGAAACGTGTCAGCCAGCAGTGGCCCCTGTTATCTCCGCCGTGAGTTCATCTGTCTTAAACCAATTGCTGCTATTTGGAGACTATTTACATTGCAAGATTTCTACAGATGTTTGTGAGTAGTTTTCCTTTTATCTACTTTTAATAAAATACATAAAAAGGATAATGCACAAGGCTGGTGTGCCCTTCTTTTCCTTTTCTCTTTAATTTATGTTTAAAGCTGCCCCAGGAGTAAAAAAAATGCAGCTTAGACTGTAATACTTACCTCCACTCTGACGCTGTCACCTGCAATAAATCCTTTCCCCCACTAGATGTCCTTAATCTTTCAGGTTGAACAATGCCCAGTGTCATTAAGTCAAGAAGACTGAGGACGTCCTGTGAGTACAGGGCATCATGAACCTGCCCCCAAAGGAGGGATCATTATGGGACCCTACATTGATAGTGTAATGATGCAGACATCATATCAGCACTGCTCTATTCATCACTATGGGATGTCCAGCACTGCAGAAGAGGTTCCTACACATCACATGACCAGCCTGTATACATCAGGAAAAGGTAAGTATAAAAATAAGGATAAAATCCATGGAGAGGGTCTTTTAGAGGGTTGGGGGTGTTTCAGGGGTAAGCAAAACAGTAGGACCTTTTTTTTTTTAATGCAACAATAACTGCAGCATTGTGGCACTGTCTTATAGACCAGGATATAATATTTTCAAATACATGTCATGATCCCCCAGTATGTCTTGAATACACTGGTGGGTTTTTGACCCACTCATAGCACTGGATCACTGGAAGGATTTGCCAACAAGATAAGGTTTATTTTGACATGTATGTGTAAACACACACTTCCCTGTTCTGTTCTGTGAGGAGAGACAGATCGTGTGTTCCTAATAGCTAGGAACCACGATCTGTCATTTCCTCTAGGTCAGTCCCCTCCCCCTTCAATTAGAAACACACACAGGGAACACAGTTAACCCCTTGATCGCCCCCTAGTGTTAACCCCTTCCCTGCCAGTGACATTTTTACAGTAATCAGTGCATTTCTATAGCATTGATCGCTGCATACATGCCAATGGTCCCAAAAATGTGTCAAAAGTGACCGATGTGTCCGCCATAATGTCGCAGTCCTGATAAAAATCACAGATCGCCTCCATTACTAGTAAAAAAATAATAAATAATAATAATTAAAATGCTATAAATCTATCCCCTATTTTGTAGACGCTATAACTTTTGCGCAAACCAATCAATATACGCTTATTACGATTTTTTTTACCAAAAATATGTAGAAGAATACGTATCGGCCTAAACTGAGAAAAAAATAGCTTTTTTTTAAAAAAAAATGGGGATATTTATTATTGCAAATTGTACAAAATGCTGTGTATTTTTTTTCAAAATTGTCACTCTTTTTTTGTTTATAGCGCAAAAAATAAAAACCACAGAGGCGATCAAATACCACCAAAAGAAAGCTCTATTTGTGGAAAAAAAAGGGACGTCAATGTTGTTTGGGTACAACGTCGCACGACTGCGCAATTGTCAGTTAAAGCGACGCAGTGCCAAATCACAAAAAATAGCCTGGTCATTCAGCAGCCAAATCTTCCGGGGCTGAAGTGGTTAAAGCAGTCTACAAAATACTTACCTCTGTTCCAGAGATGTGTTGGATCAGTCACCCGCTGCTGACTTCATGGAACTCTTCTGGATGTCAGTATTTTGACCTCTTGATTGTCCAACAGGTGGTGACCTCCACATATGTGGAGTTATTCATCCCAGCACACAGACACCATGCCGAGGATGTATGTATGAAATGTGCATGCGCAAATCGGTGTACTTTCAATAGAAGATTCAAACAGGCAGGCAGGTTTGTTTTATTGCTCAAGAGACAAAGCACGTTTCTGCTGGCCATTTTTTAATTAGGGGTTTAGTTCCACTAACATTCCGACTAAAATGTACAAACGAAGATCTGTATTGGTTGCCTGTAGCAACCACTTCCCCTATTCATTTTTCAATCTACCCCAGACACAGGAAAAGTGGGGTTGCCATAATTATTTCAGACACTTTCATACGTGTGAATTAGAATAATTTGTATAAGTGTTTGTTTAACTCTTGTACAGACATTACAAAATGGTAATGGCTTTCTCAACAATGAGATTTTAATATTTGTAAACTCCATTAATAATTTATTATATTTATCACTAATAAGCTCTCCTGGAATATTCAGTTGTGTTAATTTCCAATTCAGCGGTGTACCTCGCCACTCATTAAATACCCCCCAAATATATTAGTAATATCTGTGTATAAACAGCGAGAGAACTGTATTTCATTATTTCCAAAAAACATCTAACCTTCCTCTATCTAACAAGCACTGAAAATCCTCGTCATCATTATCTGCTGCAGAGAGTCATTAAGAAGCGCTTGGCAGGTTAACTTTGAGCAATTGTTGTGCTATTGATTTCAGAATCAGCATGAAGTATCCAACCACTTCCCATTGTAAGCTAATTAGTGGGAAAACATTAAAAATAAAATGTGTGTTCCTATTTTGGCCTTACATTAACATTTGTATTGCAAACCTCACACCCGTTGCATTGCATCTGTACCCCATTATTAGCCATCAAGAGATATCCATATCATAGATTCTAGCCACTGGAGAACTTAATAAAATTGGACATCTGGCTGGTGTTTCCTAAACATATTTTCTTTCTCTAACCTGCAGCCACCCACTTAACAGGCTGGGCTTTAACACCCACATGCTGAACATACACCATATTGTCAAAAGTTTTGCCTTTACATGCACATGAACTTTAATGGCACCCCTGTCTTAAGCCGCGTACACACGGTCGGATTTTCTGATGGGAAGTGTTCAATGTGAGCTTGTTGTTGGAAAGTCCGACCGTGTGTATGCTCCATCGGACATTTGCTGTCAGAATTTCCGCACACAAATGTTTGAGAACAGGTTCTCAAATTTTCTGACAACAGAACTTGTTGTCGGAAAGTCCGATCGTGTGTACACAAGTCTGTCGCACAAAAGTTCACGCATGCTCTGAATCAAGCAGAAGGAGCCGCACTGGCTATTGAACTTCCTTTTTCTCGGCTCTTCGTACATCTTGTACGTCACCACATTCTCATGTTCGGAATTTTTGGCCAACATTTGTGTGACCGTGTGTATGCAAGACAAGTTTGAGCCAACATCCATCGGAAAAAAATCCACGGTTTTTGTTGTCGTAAAATCCGATCGTGTGTACGGGGCATAAGAGTTCAATATTGAGTTGGCTCACCCTTTGCAGCTATAACAACTTCAACTCTTCTGGGAAGGCTGTCCACAAGGTTTAGGAGTGTGTCTATGGGAATGTTTGACCATTCTTCCAGAAGGCTTGCAGTCTCCACTCATTTCTAATTCATCTCAAAGACCCTCTGACACCCCAAACTCACTCATCCATGTCTTTATGGATGTTGCTTTGTGCACTGGTCCAAATCATTTGGTGGAGGGGGGATTATGATGTGGGGTTGTTTTTAAGGGGTTGGGCTTGACCCCTTAGTTCCAGTGAAGGGAACTCTTAAGGCATCAGCATACCAAGAAATTTTGGACACTTTCATGTTCCCAACTTTGTGGGAGCAGTTTGGCAATGGCCCCTTCCTGTTCCAACATGACTGCACACCAGTGCACAAAGCAAGGTCCATACATGGATGAGCAAGTTTGAGTGGAGGAACTTGACTGGCCTGCACAGAATCCTCACCTTAACCCAATAGAACACCTTTGAGATGAATTAGAGTGGAGACTGCAAGCTAGGCCTTCTTGTCCAACATCAGTGCTTGATCTTACAAATGCGCTTCTCGAGTAATGGTGAAACACTCCCATAGACACACTGTTATAGCTGCAAAGGGTGGGCCAACTCAATACGGACTAAGACAAGATGCCATTAAAGTTCATGTGCATGTAAAGGTGTCCCACTACTATGGACAATATAGTGTATGTATACATGGGCAACTGAGGTTTCTGTGCGGAAAGTGCACTCCCAGCACAGTGACCAAGCTGTCATAGACAGAGCCTAGTGCAATGATCTGGAACGGCTCTCGATCATGTGACCACTGTGACAGCCATTCACAGTGGTCACGTGATCAGGCAGTCCTTTCATGCCTCCTGGCATAAAGACCCAATTAAAGGGATGCAAAGAGTGGGATGGGATTAATGACACAACAATGTAGTAATTCTTGGACATTTGGGTTTTACTGCTGACTTGAGTAGATTTGGACCCTAACAAACAAGAAGCTTTAAGCCAGCCTCTGCATAGTCCCGCCTCCCGCCATCATGCCTCCATTTTTTCCTACGACCTTGGTGGTTGGATGCCTTTTTTCTTGGCTCTGCTTAGTTTTTCTTGGTGATTTCCTATCCTGGTTGATCCTTGTCATTTTTTCTTGGCTATGACGATTTCGAGATTTGCTTTTGCCCCTTCTTTGTAGTCTTCAGTCAGGCATTGACACCTTCATATACTCCTTGTAGTAGGATTTCCACATCTGTTGGATCTCTCCGTGGCTGTTGTCCACTCGTCAGTCTACTTTTGGCCATCTAAAATGTCAGGCATCCTGTATTTCTGACTTTCCCACCAGCACCGCTTCCTTCATCAGACTCTTTAGCATTTGACACTTCTGAAAGTGTTCTATGTCTGTGTCCGCCGCTGTTTACTATGACGTAGGAGACTGGAAAATGAGCCACAGCACATGTTGTGGGGCTCAGGCATCTAACACTCGAGAAGTGTTGAATGCTTAAAGTGTTACTAAACCCACAACAGTAAAATCAGTCTGTATATGGAGTAAAGCATGCTTGTTATACTCACTGTGGAACCTAATCTCTTGATAGTACAGAGACATGGGGGCACTCTGCACATGCTCAGTTTGGTGTGTATGGCTAGAGAGGTTTTTTTTGTTTCTTGGGAGGGTGCATGTGATCAGCACAGGGCCAATCAGCACTGTCCAAACAGAGGGTCAGGAGTCATGCAGCCTCATAGGACTGTCAGAGGAGAATGAAAACTCCTCCTACAAGCTTAAACCAGTGCTCAGCCAGACACTGATAGAAGTCACAAGAGTGCTATTTACTGCTGATGGGAAAAGGTATTTAGTAGGGATGCACCGATACCGGTATCAGTATTAGTGACGATAGCAAGCATTTGAGCAAGCAACAGTACTTGCCCAAATGCTCCCGATATCAAAACCAATAATTTGTGGTGTGATTTGCATCAATACAAAATAAATAGGTGCAAATCGCACTGCAAAGGATCTCATGCAATTTGAACAAGAATGCGGTGTGATTCCTGTCCAACTTGCATGGGATATCCCTCCACCGCTCCTGTGTGTGTGTGTATCTGCAAAGGGATTAAAGTGCCATCCAGTCAGGTTAAAATATGTTAGAACTCACAGTACATATATGGTAGCAAATTAGAGCAACTGGAGGTGCTCACAAGGCTGGAGGAGATGTAAAGGCAGTGCTCCCCCAAGCTGACTTCACTTCCATCCTATACCCACGGGGTCCCAAAACATCTCCTCCAGCCCTGTGTGCACCTCCAGTGACCCTGATTTGCTACCATAAATGTACAGTGAGTTGTAACATTGTTTACCCTGACTAGATGGCGCTTTAACTCCTTGGCACCAGCCGTCTGCAGGTATGCGGCCTCTCTGCACTTGGTGCTTGGCGCCGAGGTGCCACATATAACCGAAAGCTCCCGATCGCTGCTTGCAATTGGGATTTTTAGGATCACGTGCTCTTAAGCCCCACCCCGCCTCCCAGCATCATAAGTTTCTTATATAACAAACATGTTATACTTACCTACTCTGTGCAGTGGTTTTGCACAGAGCAGCCCAGATCCTCCTCTTCTCGGGTGCCTCTTTGGCTCTCCTGGCCCCTCCCTCCTGTTGAGTGCCCCCCACAGCAATCGACTTGCTATGAGGACACCCAAGCCGAGTCACCGCTCCCTGTGTCCATTCAGACATGGAGACCTGACCCGGCCTCGCCCCCTCTCTGCCCTGATTGGCTAACTGACTGTGATTGACAGCAGTGGGAGCCAATGGCACCGCTGCTGTGTCTCAGCCAATCAGGCGGAGAATCCTAGATGGCCAGGGCACTCTTGGACATCGCTGGAGAGAGATGGACTCAGGTAAGTATAAGGGGATGCTGGGGGGGACTGCTACACACAGAAGGTTTTTTTAAGATTAAAAACCTTCTAACTTTACAACCACTTTAATCCTTTTGTATATGCACACACACAGGAGTAGTGGGGGAAATCAAATGCGATTCAGACAGAAATTACACGGCATTCCTGTTCAAATTGCATGCGATTCTTTGCAGTGCGATTTGCGCCAATCTTTTTTGCATTGATGCAAATCACACTACAAAGTATCGATACTCGGTTTAGGTGAGTACTTGACTCAGAGTATACTCGCTGATAAAAAAACGGTATCGGTGCAACCCTAGTAATTAGCAGTTTATATTTACTAAAATTATTGTATTTCCATGTTCTGTATACTGTGGGAGACCAGATATAGTGAATGCGGGGTCCTGTAGGAACACTTTAGGCGTCTGATGAAGGCTCCATCACTTTAACAGTAGGAAGGTAGGAGACACAGAGAGGTATCGTTGAGGTGAGTACAATAGTGTATTTAGGTGCTGCTAATGTTTTAGAAATTTTTCTTTGACATATATTTGATGCAATAGTGTATTTAGGTTTTGTGCTGCCCTAGGCCTGATTAAACTCATGCACCCCCTCATGCACCCCCCACCCCTTCTTGTCAAGGCCACACCCCTTGCTGTTTAAGACATGCCCTGAAATTTTCGATTGGGACACTAGTTCTGAGAGCCTGGGGGGGGGGTGCGATGGATTACCCTTATTTGCATAGATTTCCTCTCACTTCCTGTTTGGCTATGGGGCAGGAAGTGAAGGGAAATCTCTGCTGCAATGGTACAGGGATGGTAAAAAATAAACTGACAGGGGTTATAACCCTCCCTTATTCTATCCAAAATGAAAAAAGAAAAGCGTTACCTATAGTTCTATTTTAAGCACAAAATTCTGATAATTTTATGGAGAGGACTAAGAAGATATAACCATGCCAATGGTGCAGCAGAAAACATATAGCACAGTGAGGAAGGTTTGTGGTCCAGGATGATAGGACAGTCAAAATTAGAAGCAGCGCCCCCCCCCATAGTTGCGGAATGCTGGCCGCCCGCATGCCGGAAACAGTACGGCTGCTTTATGGGGGCGCTAGACTAATTTGCTTCTCATCCCAGTTCGCCCCATAAGACTGGTGCTACACTAACAGTGTAACGCAAGGTGGTGGGGACTCTTTCCGTGTTGCCCCCCTGCAAAGTGCTGCCCTAGGCCTGGGCCTTGTCGGCCTAGGCCACGATACAGCGTTGGGTGAGTATAATACTCTTGCAATACGTTAAATGTTTGTTATTTAATTTAGATAGTCTTGAAATTGATCTGAAGGGCTGTGCTATTATTTCTCTTAGCAGTGTATAGATCAAGATAGATCTTTATCTAGATACATCACAGAAAGATCATCTTAAACAATTTGTTTTTCTTTATTTTTCAGAAGTTTTCATGTCCAATAGGTGCGGGGAACTTTTCTATATTCCTGTAAAAGCTATTGATATGTTTCTGTGCTGGATTTACTATGCCTGTTAATATGGGCTGCATGAGATTGGTTACATTTAGTGTTTCCCTGTACTACTCTAATCGTTTTTAGTATTTTCCTATACTGCACTGATAAAATCTACAAACAGTTAATCTCTTAAACATTTTTATTTATTTTTTTAATCAAAGACGGCAGGAGTGCAACGGTTCATTAACATTTAATCGACAAAAAATATACACCATGAAATAGTAAAACTATATGAATTATTTTTTGCTATGCAAAGCATTTGATTGAAATTGTTTACTAAAAGGGAAATAGATAACCTATTTTGAAAATCAACTAACCATCATCCCCCACTCCTAACCGACTCTGAAGTAACAGAAATATAAAGGGTCTGTTTTCCATTTTTGGTGTATTTATTGTTTTTTAAGTTTTAGTAGAAAGTACTAAATTATCATTTTAGCTGTTGTGTGACATCATGTAATAAAAATTCCATTGGTCACACTGTACGATCAAAGTAGTGTACTTTAACGTCAATCATAGATAGATTGAAATTCAGAAGGTTCAGCAGGGATCGGCTAAATTTCAATCCATCTATGGCAGGCTGGTTGTACAGAAGTCCAATCTCAATCAACTTCTGTACAACCAGCCTATTGGAAATGTTTTACTCTATCAGTACCAACAGCTATTGCCTGCGGTGCTGATGAGTGCATTCAAATCAGCAGGTTGAACAAAAAAAAAATTGACCCCATTCCCTGTCCACACATTCGAGGTAGATAGGAAAATCCTCCCTGCTGCGACATTGTATTCTGATAGTGGGGAGACTTCCTTGTCATCAGAATACACTGATCAGCATTGTAGGCTATAGCCTGCAGCGCAGATCAAGCAAGAAAATCCAGCATGGCAGTTGCACAGACGTCAATAGTTAAATTGACTTCTGTATAACAACAGTGCTTATACATAAATCGAAATTCGGCCAGTCCCTGCTGAACCGGCCAAATTTCGATCTTTGTATGGCTGGCTTTAGTAAAACGAGTATTTGTAGAGAGTCAAGTCATTATAAGAAGAGTTTGGTCAAAGAACAGGGAAACTCTAAAACAATTGATATTGGTATAATATTAATAATATTAGTGATGTCATGTTATTTGTCACACATAAGCTGAAAAGAAAGCCCCTATACATTTTATACAAGAAATAATGATGGAATTCAATTTTTATGCCTCAAGCAGAGAGTTAATTCTGACATGACTAGAGGGCATTACCATAGAATTCCAGGCTAAACCTAGCTAATCCTAAAAATTGCTCCCTCCCTCCTCCTCCTAACACCTATGCAGACTAACTTGTCTAAGAAAGATGCAGATGGTGTTTAGGCAGGGTTGCTATTGAATTAATCTGCCAAGTGATAGTTGCCTTGGCTAATTGTCAGTAGGTCAATTGATTTCACCCCAACTCTGAAATTGCTGCACTTCTCTCTTCTGTCGCTAGGTTGCCGGGTACCTGGTGACATTAGACAAGACAAGGGTATTGACAGGACAGACTAGGAATGAATGGGGTGTCTCAGCCAATGAGCAGAGATTTTCTTGATCAGTCACCTGGAGTCAGGTGATCAAGGCTCTGTGCCACCTGGACGGCTGTCTGGGTAGACGTGTGTTGTAATGACTCGGGCTGCTAGGCCATAAGCCTTGGGCCTATCCTGGGGACATCTGGCTGCTAGGCTATCTGAGGGCCTATTCAGAAGTAAAGAGCAGCGTAGGGTTGGGACTGCATCTTGCAGTCCAACCAGAAGCAACGGTCCTGCCGGCTGGAGAACTAGTTGTGGTCGGTGGTAGAGGGGAAGCTGTCGCCACTAAGGGACCATCCACCTTGCTACCAGAGACCACTGTGAGTAGCTGAAGCAAGTACCAGAGCAGTATTCTCACCAGCCGGGGATGGTGAAGAATTGGGAAGACTTCAGCAGGTGCCAGGCCAGGGACCCAGCCAGTGGAGGTGACGCTTCCGAAGCATAATTGTGTGCCAAGCCAGGGACCAAGCAGGCCAGAGGGGTGACGCTTGAGGAGTATCTGTGAGTGCCAAGCTAGGAACCCAGCCGGGATGTGGGGGTGACGCCTGAGGTAGATATTGAGTGAGAAGATTGGAAGAGTTCAGAAAATCCAGTGGTAGTGGATCTGTTAGTCTAGTGAAAGACTGGGAGCTCAGCTCAGTCCTACTCATGCAGACGTAGTGTCTAGCTGGATGCCTCTCCCTGCATAGCTGTCTGCCTACAGAAGTCTCAGAGTCTGCCAATTAACATTGCATCTACTAAAGGGTGTCCTGGCCCTAACCCTCTCTCCCACAGTTCTGTTTAAGAGACAATAATTCTCTTTGCATTCAAGAAGTGTCTGTATCAATCTACCTTGCATTATACCCACTATGCCTTGTAACCCACTCTATACAGAAGGATGTCAGCTGTCCCTAACTCTGGAGGTCACCATTAGGCCTCAAGGGGTCCTGGACTTGGCTACACATATATTTACCTACACTACATTACCAAATGTATTGGGACACCTGCCTTTACATGCACATGAACTTTAATGGTATCCCAGTCTTAGTCCGTAGGGTTCAATATTGAGTTGGCCCACCCTTTGCAGCTATAACAGCTTCAACTCTTCTGGGAAGGCTGTCCACAAGGTTTAGGAGAGTGTCCATGGAAATGTTTAACCATTCCTTCAGAAGCGCATTTGTGAGGTCAGGCACTGATGTTGGAAGAGAAGACCTGGCTCGCAGTCTCCGCTCAAGTTCATCCCAAAGGTGTTCTATCAGGTTGAGGTCAAGACTCTGTGCAGGCCAGTCAGGTTCCTCCACCCCAAACTCTGAGACTGTGAGCCAGGTCTTTCTAGTCAAACATCAGTACCTGAAATGCGCTTCTGGAAGAATGGTCAAACATTCCCATAGACACACTCCTAAACCTTGTGGACAGCCTTCCTAGAAGAATTGGAGATGTTATAGCTGCAAAGGGTTGACCAACTCAATATTGAACCCAACAGACTAAGACTAGGATGCCATTAAAGTTCATGTGCATGTAAAGGCAGGCGTCCCAATACTTTTGACAATATAGTGTATTTTCAGCCCACTACAGCCTAGTCATGTTATCCGGCTTCCCTGTGTCAGTCAGCGGCTTTTGAATGGGAGAAGAAGGTCATAACACCTGGGCCATAGGAACCTATGGGTGATGTCACCACTCCCATGCATTATTAAGTGCTCTCTCCTCTCCCCTGATGCTGGCACTGACTAACACAAGGGACCATATGACAGGACCAGGCTGAAAATAGGTAAGTATACAGATCTTTCTTACACAGGTTAGTCAGCATAGGTGTTGGGTGGAGGGAGCATTTGGAAGACTAGTTAGGTTTACACTGGAATTCTACTTTAAAGTGACCAACATGTTATACTCACCTGCACTGTACAATGGTTTTTAACAGAGCGGCCCGATCCTCCTACTCTGGGGTCCCCTGCTGGCACTCCTGGCTCCTCCTGCTTTCCGAGTGCCCCCATAGTTAGCCACTTGTTATGGGGGCAATTGTGCAGGCTCAATCCTGAGCCGAACTGTATGCATCTATTGACACGTACAGCGCAGCAAGGCCCCACCCCTGCTTCCTCGTCATTGGATTTGTTTGACAGCAGGAGGAACCAATGGTTTCCATTGCTCTCAATGTCCAGTGAGGAGGGAGAGGGTAGTGCCGCTGCTTTCGGGCACAGCTCTGGATCAAGTTCAGGCTCAGGTAAGTATTTAGGGGGGGCATATTGTAGGTTCCTGTTTGTGTAAGACCTGCATCTGTAAGTGACAGTTCTGTCTCAGAACCAGTAAAATGCCCAGAGGGCCATGTATGGGTCAATGTTGACTCCCTTGTCTGAAGGGCAACTTCTCAGTATTAAATGAGATGAGATGGCTATATGTATTCAGTTATCATATTGCCTTGAAAACTGTTTCATGCACATCCATATTATTGTTTAATGAACAAAATAGTTGAAGATAACTGAATGTTAGACTTAATCTATGATTATATATGGGATGATGTGTCCCTTGCTGTAAATGATAAGGATATTAGAATACACTAAAGAGTTCAGCAACCATGTAAATGTAAAACGCTTCAGGTTGATCGCATTTATAAAGGTCACTGAATAATTTATTGCAGGGGGTATAATAAACCAAAACTGACACTTGCACTTTGAAAAACATTGACAGACAGACATACCTGGGTGAACTCATCATTAGAATTAGACTCTATCTAAGGTACAAACAGCTACCCCACAATGGAAGCTTCAACCAGGTTTGAGCAATGGTTGCCAAAATCTGAGGAGACTTTTGGCTGGAGTAAGCCATATTGGTGTATAGAACACGATCTGACAGCTTGACAAATGTATTAAGAAGTTTAGACTGCAAGAACAGCGAGTTCTGACTTTAGAGTGGTACCTGATTTACTAACATCTGAAATTATCTGAAACCAGGGGAAGAGAAGTGAGTCTGTGTTCACTTCAGACATCCAAACATGGAAATGAAGGAACTTCACTTTTTATAAGTTTCCTGTACCTGATTGGATATATGAAGTGAGCACAGCTAGCATTAACCACTTCAACCCCGGAAGGATTTACTCCCTTAATGACCTGCCATTTTTTGCGATTCGGTACTGCGTCGCTTTAACTGACAATGGTGCGGTCGTGCGACATTGTACCCAAATTAAATTGATGTCCTTTTTTTCCTACAAATAGAGCTTTCTTTTGGTGGTATTTGATCACCTCTGTGGTTTTTATTTTTTGCGCTATAAACAAAAAAACACAGACAATTTTGAAAAAAAAAAAAGCAATATTTTTTACTTTTTGCTATAATAAATATCCACAAAAAACATGTAAAAAAACAAATTTCTTCATTAGTTTAGGCCGATATGTATTCTTCTACATACCCTTGGTAAAAGTGTATATTGATTGGTTTGCGCAAAAGTTATAGTGTCTACAAAATAGGGGATAGATGTTTATGGCATTTTTATTATTTTTTTTTTTTTTACTAGCAATGGTAGTGATCTGTGATTTTTAGCAGGACTGCGACATTGAGGCGGACAGATCAGACACTTTTGACACTTTTTTGGGACCAGTGACATTTATACAGTGATCAGTGTTTTAAAAATGCACTGATTACTGTATAAGTTACACTGACAGGAAATGGGTTAACACTAGGGGGCGATCAGGGGGTTAAATATGTTCCCTGGGAGGTGATTCTAACTGGGGGGGGTGGACTGACTGGGAGTACAGAGAGATCGCTGTTCCTGATCACTAGGAACAGACGATCACACTGTACTCCCCTGACAAAACGGGGATCTGTTTGTTTACATTGACAGATCCCCAATCTGACTCTCTGTGGAGCGATCGCGGGTGGCCGGCAAACATCGTCTCCAGTGATGTGCGCACTCTGTATCTATTGCACGAAGCGATGGACACCTATGGCAATTCGCACAATAAAATCAACCTGCCGCAGTATAACTTTGGCGGCTGGTCGGCAAGTGGTTAAGGTGAGTTCAGTCTGCATTTGAGATCAATGTGAAACAATTCTGAGATCATTTAGGCCTCATGCACACTTGAGCTCAAAAACTTCTGTTTCACAGGTGTTTGGCTTTTTTTCTGCCTCAAAATGTCCCTCTATGTTGGCCGAAGAGTCCATACACACATAGGTATTTACAGGAGTTTAGAGGCAAAAAAAAAAAAGATCACTTGTGCGTTCAAGAGAGGAATATTTTGGCTTTAAGAAACACCAAAACACGCCTAAACTTGTGTAAACGCATCTAAATATTCTGGCCAATTAAATGAATAAATGCTCAAGTGGCTGATGTGCCTAAATCAGTGTTGCCAACTATCAGTATTTTTACTGGCAGCCAGTAAAAAAACTAGCACTTTTCTCCTGCCAGTAAATGGCAGTGACAGGAAAAGGTTGCTAGTAAAAAATATTGCTGTGATGCTCGGCGCAGCATGCGCAGTTCCGGTCCAGAGATAGACAAGACAATCCGAGTAAAAAGAAAAAAAAATTGAAAGCGCTCTCGTTGAATGCATACGTAAGTCGCTCACACGTATGTGTAAATGGTATTCGCACCACATATGTGAGGTATCACCTGGAAGAGCAAGAGTTCTAATTCTAGTGCTAGACCTCCTCTGTAACTTTAAACTGGTAACCTGTAAAGGCGTTTAAAGCAGCCTTGCTTTGTGCACTGGTGCGCAGTCATGTTGGAACAGGAAGGGGTCATCTCCAAACTGTTTCCACAAAGAACTAAGGGGCCAAAAGAGAAAAAGAAGGGGCCAGATTGGTCCCAAGAATGCCAACAGAAGGAGAAGCTACCACGTATTGAGATAAAAAATGTACAAAAAAACTTTATTGAAATTCTGTGTAAAAACAATGGTGAGGGGTCCCACGTCTGTGGTAGAATACCGCACAGGTGGGATCCGTTCCTCCACAATATCAAGAGACCATAAAGAATAAAAAAGTAAAAAACAACGTTGTATTAAAAATAGACAGTGGTGGGTCGACCCACCTAACCCTAATTTCCCTTTCCGGACCCCAGGTTCCCCAGGAACACCAAACAGGTGTGCTGATGAGTAAATTAATGCTAGTGAGCTGCTGACTCAGATTCCACCCACTGGGAAACACATCACCAGGTGCGAGGGTGTAAATTGATGGTACCCAATGACACCTATGACTGGACTTGGGTGTATAACACACGTGTACTATATACAGCCGCTGGCTGGGCAATGGGGAGTCCAAGTCCTGATAGTGTGGTGATGTATTCTTAAATGTGGATGCCTGATATATCCAAGATGAGAATGACTCAGTCCCTGGCCAAAAATTAAGTTTCAATACAATGCGTGGGCTACATCCGGGGTAGTATCACCGGCGTCATTGCTTCAGCATATACATGTGATCCTGGTATATAATATGAATTGACATGCAGTCTTTGGCACCCAGAGTGCCTAGGATAACAAGCATGGGGTGTGTACAGTCCTGTACCTGGCTCCTATGATAGGCGTATAACAGCTGCCTCAGTTTCTCCACAGTATGCAGCGCTGTACAATTGGATGGTTTGAGCATGAGGGATATAGTGTATGGCGGTACCGCAGCGGGTATTGGTCAGTTAAGACACAGAGTTCTTACCCATCCTGTCGTTCAGCACGGTAACCGGCCAGCTCCCTCCAAGCAATCAAGCAACCAGCGTATGAAAACTCGGGACCCGCTTTAGCTGTAAGTCCTCGTTAAGCTTCTATCGATTAGGGGTTGGCTTGGCTTGCTGGGACTTCCGAGTGAGCGTGCTGTTGGTACGCTGTGTGCTTTATGGGTGGATGGCCACTGGAGGGCACCGCTTCACATGTCCATAGCAATACTGCTGTGAGGGTTATCCATAGAGGAGCCAGGCTCTCAAAATAGAAGGCTTTCTCCAAGACAGTGAAAGGGAGGGGGAAGGGGGGAAGAAAGGGGGGACCCCCATCGTTTATGGCATCGAATTGTCGACGCGTTTCGTGCTAAACTAGCACTTCATCTGGACAAGGGGCCAAGCCCAACTCCTGAAAAACAACCCCACACCATAATCCCCCCTCCACCAAATGATTTGGACCAGTGCAAAAAGCAAGGTACATAAAGACATGGATGAGCAAGTTTGGGGTGGAGGAACCTGACTGACCTCAACCAGATAGAACACCTTTGTGACGATTTAGATCGGAGACTGCGAGCCAGGCCTTCTTGTCCAAAATCAGTGCCTGACCTCACAAATGCGCTTCTGGAAGAATAGTCAAACATTCCCTTAGACACACTCCTAAACCTTGTGGACAGCCTTCCTAAAAGAGTTGAAGCTGTTATAGCTTAAAAGTGTGGGCCAACTCAATATTGAACCCTGTGGACTAAGACTGGGATGGCATTAAAGTTCATGTGTGTGGCAGGCGTCTCAATACTTTTGACAATATAGTGTATATACAATACCATATAGTCAGCCGAATTTAATATTAAATGTCAGTAATATAAAACTCCATCTCAAAGTCAGGTGCATGCTTTCTCAAAGTGTTTGTAGTTAATATCATGTATGTGCTTTGCAGATGAAACTTGAATAAAGTTATATGTACTATTATTATTATTATTATTATTAGTTTATTTGTAAAGATGAAGCTTTCCTCTGTAAGTCTGGCCCTGCACTATATGTTTCTTGTTATCTGAGTTACGTACATTTGATGCTGAGCAAAAGAGATTGATGTCACTTCACATCCAGTTCATAGAATTGATGAGAACCTGCTCTATTAGGTCAGTGAAGCTTAGATGCATGTGAGTATTCTATCGATCTCAGACGCCGCTCCCCCCTCCACTGGCACAATTCACCCAACTCCTTCATTCACCAAATGACCATTTCCTGCAAATGGAGCACAGCCGTCATGTATTATCAGCAAGTGGAACAATGTAGGCTGCTCATGCCTCATGTGTTACAGGGATGAGATGGGATGGCATTTCAATAACTTACCTTGCCTCTTCAATTCCTTATTTTCTACTTATAATGCTTTGTATAAAAATGCAGACACAGAATTTAAAATGCAATAATTTTTGCAACCATTCACTAAACATGTCAGTGTTCCTTTTTGTACTGTATAGCTGAAAACTGGACCCCCAAGAACCTGCTGGCAAAGCACTGGGCACAACCTTAGTAGGCTCATTGTTTGCGGTGGTCCGTGAGAGTGGGACTTATTGGAATCTGGATGCCCCCTTATATTGGGGCACTACAGTACAATTATTTAAAAAAAAAAAGTGCTCACAGTGCACAAATTAAAATATTTAATAAAAAAGCCTCAAAATTCCAGTTCTTATATAATGAAATGTACATAAGTCCAAATAATGTATTCCACCGCCACAATACTCCACTTAGTTGGTGCTTGTGAATGATGAATCAATGTGCACAAACACCAGCTTCCCACTTGTGGACTAATTCCCACTATAATTGCTCGACCTTTAAATTATAAAATGTTAACCACACGTGGTCTTCTTTAAAGTGATTGCAAAGTCTAATTTTCTTATTTTCAATAAAAATAACAAACATGTTATACTTACCTGCTCTGTGCAGTGGATTTGCACAGGGCAGCCCCGATCCTCCTCATCTTGGGTCGCTCTTCTGTGATCCTCCAATGCAATACTCCCCATGCACACGTACCTGCACAAAAGGCTGTATCTTAAATTGGGTGCTGAAATGACCAACGGCTGGAACCGACTGCAATCATGAGAAGGAAGTGTCACCAGCACACTGGGTGTGGGTGTGCGGGTGACACTTCCTTCTCTTCTGTGATCCTGGCCCCTCCCTCCTGTCGAGTGCCCCCACAGCAAGCAGCTTGCTATGGGGGCACCCGAGCCAAGTCCCAGCTCCCTGTGTCCATTCAGACACGGCTCCACCCCCCCTCTCCTGATTGGCTGACTGACTTTGATTGACAGCAGCAGGAGCCAATGGCACCACTGCTGTGTCTCAATCAATCAGGAGGGAGAGTCTCGGATGGCTGAGACGCTCTGCTAAGTATTAGGGGGCCTGAGGGAGGCTGCTGCACACAGAAGGCTTTTTATCTTAATGGATAGAAAGCATTAGGATAAAAAAACCTTCTGACTCTACAACCCCTTTAAGGCAGGGTCAGGCTCTAGGGGACCTGAAGAAGTCGATGACGTAACGCGCTGGGCGGAGCACCGAGACCTGTCAGTTTGAGTTTGCAGATGAGAGAGAGGGAGAGCAGTAGTACACACAGCCGCCGGCCTTTGAACGTTGGATCCCAGCGCACTCCCTGTTCTTTGATATACCGTATTTATCGGCGTATAACACACATTTTTTTCCCCTTAAAATCAGGGGAAAATCACGGGTACGTGTTATACGCCGATCCCTTGCGATCCTGACCTGTCAGATCTAAAAAATCGCCGACCGCGATTTGAAAATGGCGCCGCCGGCGCCGAAATACACAGTGCCGGTCCTCGGCTCTTCTCGGCCACTTTTGGCTTCACCCGAGTGCCGCCCGAACCTAGCCGAGTGTACTCGGCTAGGTTCAGATAGCTCCGCTCACCGTCACACCCATCCCGAGTGGAGCCGAAAGTGAACGAGAGCCGCCGAGAAGAGCCGAGGACCGGCTCTGTGTATTTCGGCGCCGTCTGCGCCATTTTCAAATCACGGTCGGCGATTTTGAAGCTCAGCGAGCTGCAAGGATGCACTGGGGCAAGGCTGGACTGGGGCAAGGCTGCACTGGGGCAAGGCTGCACTGGGGCAAAGCTGCACTGGGGCAAGGCTGCAATGGACACTGGGGAAGGCTGCACTGACAAGGCTGCACTGACAAGGCTGCACTGACAAGGCTGCACTGACATGGCTGCACTGGCAAGGCTGCACTGGGGCAAGGCTGCACTGAGAAGGCTGCAATGATGGGCATTTAAATGTAAGTTTTTTCCCTTCAACTTCCCTCCTAAAAGTTTTTTTTTCCTTAAAATTCCCTCCTAAATTGGGGTGCGTGTTATACGCCGGTGCGTGTTATACGCCGATAAATACGGTAATCAGTGTAAAGTGTGGCTTGATTTTAAAACTGGGAGTGCATTTTCCATAAAAGTTTTTATATTTGTCTTTATATAAATGGAGAACACTATGAGCTACCTATATTCTTCTTTTTGCGCTATATATGATGCATCTGTGGTGAACCATTCGGTGGCGTAAACTGCCATCTTCAGATAGAGCCTGTTCCAGCCTCAAAGGGGTCCATGTGTAATTGACAGAACTATAAATGTACCTGTAATAAATAAATAAAACATTCAGCTTCTATTAACTTTGATGGGGTTCATAATCACCACCCGCAGTTCAATAATATCTTGCAAGCTCATCTCGAACCAAACCCAGGTACGTTCGTCTCATTCCCCTTGATGACCATGACTGCCCCCTATAGATACAATGGAGAAGTAAGTGTAGACATAAAGGGGCAGGAAGTGTGTAATTTGCAGAATTACCAGGTAAAAATAAAGAAAATCAAGTCTGAGAAAAATAAAGCTAATGCAGCCACCACATCTAAAGACTGGTAAGCTGTAATAAATAAAAAAATTGGGGGGGTTTAGATATGCTTTAACCCCTTCGCTTCCAGGTACCTACGTCGTACAAACATGACAGTGGGGGGGTTAGACACACAATCCGGTGGCTGCAGCCAGGGATTTTATGTGAAAATGACAGGCAGACACGTGCCTGTCACATAAAAGCATTCAGGCGACAGTGCTGCTGCCCGATTGCTCACATACACCCCCCGCACTGCCGCCCCCTGCCAGGCTTGCTGGGCTCCGTCATTTGACGTCATGACGTAATTTCCAGGTCAGCCGTCCCGTGTTCACAGCTAGCTCAGCTGGGAAAGAATGTTTTGTAATGCGATCTGCATTACAAAACATTCAGTGAAGCCCAGAGGAGATATACAGGGTCTTTAATGCCGTGTACACACGGGCGGACTTTTTGGCATCAAAGGTTCGACGGTCTTTCCGATGGACTTTGGGCGGATTTTTGAACGAACGGACTTGCCTACACACGATCACACCAAAGTCCGATGGATTCGTACGTGATGACGTACGACCGGACTAAAATAAGGAAGTTGATAGCCATTAGCCAATAGCTGCCCTAGCGTCGGTTTTCGTCCGTCAGACTAGCATACAGACGAACTGATTTTTCGACCAGACTCGAATCCGTCGGTAAAATTTGAAACATGTTTTAAATCTAAAGTCCGTCTGATTTTCGACCGAAAAAGTCCACTGCGGGTCCGATGAAGCCCGCACGCTCCGTTGGACCAGTCTGGTCGAAAAGTCCACCCGTGTGTACACGGCATAAGATTCTGCATGTGTCATTAAAGAGAACATATCACCTAAAAAAACATCACATAGGGGACTTTTTGTCCCCTATTTAATGAAAAGGGGTTTTTTTTACACCCAAGCACATAATCCCCCCCCCCCAAAAAAAATTTGGAGGCCACCCCCACTCCCACATATACTCACGTACAAACATAAACGCATGCATCGTGGGCGCCTACACGTGAAAACGTTGATAGCGATACACATGTTACATATCGCCATGCACGTCAGAGTGAGAGCAATAATTCTAACACAAGACCTCCTCTGTAACACTAAACTGATACCTATAGGGGGCATTTGAAGCGTCACCTATAGAAAATATAGGGTACTGAACTTTGTAACCATTTCACAGGCACACACAAGTATAAGGTTTGACATGTTGGGTATCTTTTTACTCAGTGCAACCTCATCTTTTATATTTCACCAAAAATGTGGGTAGTTTATTGTGTTTGTTGGCCCTAAGATTCACTCAAAGCGGACCTTCAGTCATTTTTTCATCTTTCCATCTATTAAATCTTCTGCCCTTGTTGTTTTAACTTTGGATAGTAAAACATTTTTTTTCTGCCAGTAAATATCTTATACAGCCCACTTCCTGTTTCTTGTTAAAAAGCCTAGGCTTATGACATCATGCACAGTTCTCTTTCTCTCCCTCTCGTGAGAGTTTGCCAGGAAGGGAGGGGGGGTGAGCCATAAGAGGGCCAATGAGAGCTGCAGAGCTGGAGATGTGCATCTGTGTGTCTGTGGAAATCCAGGAAGTGAACAGGCAGCAGATTCAGCTGCCCACAGTTAAAATGGATGCAGCCAGACTTAGTGGAGGGAGATTTCTGCAGCATATTTAAGTACAGAATCACAGTATATATAAAATAATATGCAAAGTGGTTGGAGGGAAGCTTCAGAATGGCAAAGATGTTTTTAGTACAAATTATGTGAGCAGACTGCAGTTCCTCTTTAAAGCGGTGTTCCACCTGCAAATTTTTTTTTTAAAATAAGGACACTTACCTGTCCAGGGAGCCCGTGATGTCAGCATCCTGAAGCCGATCCCTTATAATTAAGGGAAACAGGCAGTGAAGCCCCGTGGCTTCACTGCCCGTTTCTTACTGCGCATGCGCGAGTTGCGCGGCGCTTTGTGAATAGCCGGCTGCCTTCTGGAACACACATGTCCCAGAAGACAGCGGGGGGGCTCGCTGAAGAAGAGGATATGACGTCCTGTGCCACGGACTGGATGGATCGGAAGTACAGGCTGTACTTCATAAAAAGGTTAGAAGAAAAAAAAAATTAACTAGCCAAAAACGAGCGGTGGAGAGGTGGTCTTTCATTTAAGACCACCTCTCAAAAGTGGGTGGGACTCCGCTTTAATACCTTCTTCAATGGCAAAAAATATTTTGTTGGGGGGGGGGGACACCTGCTGGAGGAATCACATGCTCTATGCTCATGAAGTGCCATTAAAGTCAGAAGGATCGTGGCCACCATTATTGGAGGGGGGGGACACCTGCTGGAGGCTGCTGAAATCATATGCTCTATGCTCATGAAGTGCCATTAAAGTCAGAAGGATCAGGGTCACCATTGTTGGGGGGGAGACACCTTCTGGAAGCTGCTGGAATCACATGCTCTATGCTCATGAAGTGCCATTAAAGTCAGAAGGATCATGGTCACCATTGTTGGGGGGGGGGTTGGGGGACACCTGCTGGAGGCTGCTGGAATCACATGCTCTATGCTCATGAAGTGCCATTAAAGTCAGAAGGATCGTGGTCACCATTGTTGGGGAGGGTTGGGGGACACCTGCTGGAGGCTGCTGGAATCACATGGTCTATGCTCATGTAGTGCCATTAAAGTCAGAAGGATCGTGGTCACCATTGTTGGGGGAGGAGGTTGGGGAACACCTGCTGGAGGCTGCTGGAATCACATGCTCTATGCTCATGAAGTGCCATTAAAGTCAGAAGGATTGTGGTCACCATTGTTGGGGGGGTTGGGGGACACCTGCTGGAGGCTGCTGGAATTACATGCTCTATGCTCATGAAGTGCCATTAAAGTCAGAAGGATTGTGGTCACCATTGTTGGAGGGGGGGACACCTGCTGGAGGCTGCTGGAATCACATGCTCTATGCTCATGAAGTACCATTAAAGTCAGAAGGATCGTGGTCACCATTGTTGGGGGGGGTTGGGGGACACCTGCTGGAGGCTGCTGGAATCACATGCTCTATGCTCATGAAGTGCCATTAAAGTCAGAAGGATCATGGTCACCATTGTTGGGGGAGGAGGTTGGGGGACACCTGCTGGAGGCTGCTGGAATCACATGCTCTATGCTCATGAAGTGCCATTAAAGTCAGAAGGATTGTGGTCACCATTGTTGGAGGGGGGGACACCTGCTGGAGGCTGCTGGAATCACATGCTCTATGCTCATGAAGTGCCATTAAAGTCAGAAGGATTGTGGTCACCATTGTTGGGGGGGTTGGGGGACACCTGCTGGAGGCTGCTGGAATTACATGCTCTATGCTCATGAAGTGCCATTAAAGTCAGAAGGATTGTGGTCACCATTGTTGGAGGGGGGGACACCTGCTGGAGGCTGCTGGAATCACATGCTCTATGCTCATGAAGTACCATTAAAGTCAGAAGGATCGTGGTCACCATTGTTGGGGGGGGTTGGGGGACACCTGCTGGAGGCTGCTGGAATCACATGCTCTATGCTCATGAAGTGCCATTAAAGTCAGAAGGATCATGGTCACCATTGTTGGGGGAGGAGGTTGGGGGACACCTGCTGGTGGCTGCTGGAATCACATGCTCTATGCTCATGAAGTGCCATTAAAGTCAGAAGGATTGTGGTCACCATTGTTGGAGGGGGGGACACCTGCTGGAGGCTGCTGGAATCACATGCTCTATGCTCATGAAGTACCATTAAAGTCAGAAGGATCGTGGTCACCATTGTTGGGGGGGTTGGGGGACACCTGCTGGAGGCTGCTGGAATCACATGCTCTATGCTCATGAAATGCCATTAAAGTCAGAAGGATCATGGTCACCATTGTTGGGGGGGGACACCTGCTGGAAGCTGCTGGAATCACATGCTCTATGCTCATGAAGTACCATTAAAGTCAGAAGGATCGTGGTCACCATTGTTGGGGGGGGGACACCTGCTGGAGGCTGCTGGAATCACATGCTCTATGCTCATGAAGTGCCATTAAAGTCAGAAGGATCGTGGTCACCATTGTTGGGGGGGGGACACCTGCTGGAAGCTGCTGGAATCACATGCTCTATGCTCACGAAGTGCCATTAAAGTCAGAAGGATCATGGTCACCATTGTTGGGGGGGGGGATTGGGGGACACTTGCTGGAGGCTGCTGGAATCACATGCTTTATGCTCATGAAGTGCCATTAAAGTCAGAAGGATCGTGGTCACCATTGTTGGGAAGGGTTGGGGGACACCTGCTGGAGGCTGCTGGAATCACATGGTCTATGCTCATGTAGTGCCATTAAAGTCAGAAGGATCGTGATCACCATTGTTGGGGGAGGAGGTTGGGGAACACCTGCTGGAGGCTGCTGGAATCACATGCTCTATGCTCATGAAGTGCCATTAGCGGGTGAAACAGAAAGTTGGACTGGCAGGTTCATGAAGTTTACACTTACAGTACTATAAACAATATTGAAAAGAAGCTTTTCCAGCACATAAGGGCTCATCGTGGAACTACATAGTAAAGTAAAAATATTACCGCAAAGGACCTGCTGAACGTTCAGCTGTAAATTCACCTTGTACACATCTTACATGAAATTACAGGACAGGGACACCTACAGCGCATGCTAGTTTGCGGTGCGGGAACAGGCAATACCTAAGGCTATGATGATGTGAAGCTCTTTAGAGATGTAATTAGCAATTTTATTGTAGACTGATATCAAGCAACCTCTTCTTGTCTTTACAAAAATAACAACATTTATTTAACAGCACTGTGGGAATTCATTAAAGGCAAAAAAGTCAAGGGGTTTTACAAATCCGTGGGAACACAGTGTTTTGACTAAATGACATTTAGCTGTGTTGTAGCCGTAATCATAAAGAAAACAGTGGCAGATCACTGCTTAAACCTCCGTCCCAGGGTGAATATCATTTTCAATATACTGTAAAAATCCTTTGAAGTGTTTGCGTCTGGGCGGCCCTGGAGGATTTAAAAGGAATTAGTTAATAGCAACACCGCATTGAACTAAATTTATTGGTGAGGAGCAGCTGCAATTCCACAAAAAAAAATAAAATTAAATAAATTCCCCAAAGAAGAGTTTATCTTGCTGGTGATGGCATAATCCTTGACAGTGAGGTAATAAAAGTATATTGTGACCCCCATGGTGTAACATGTTTGCCTTGAAAGTCTAAAAGATTGATCATTCCATTTTACAACTTCAGTCAAGTGTTCGGATTATCGGCTAGCCAATACTAACTTAGCGCAAAACGCCAACAAACGCACGCTACAGCTGACAACAACTCTATCTCTATAGTAGTCATGGCTGAGGTCAAATTTTCATTTTATTAATGTAGCTAAAGGATACACTATATTACTAAAATTATTGGGACGCCTGCCTTTACACGCACGTACATTAATAGCATCCCAGTCTAATGCTGCGTACACACGGTCGGATGGGAGTTTGTTGTCGGAAATTCCGACCCTGTGTAGGCTCCATCGGACATTTTCCGTCGGAATTTCTGACAAACAAAATTTGAGATCTGGATCTCAGATTTTCCGACAACAAAATCCGTTCTCGTAAATTCCGATCGTGTGTACACAAATCCGACGCACAAAGTTCCACGCATGCTCGGAATCAAGCAGAAGAGCCGCACTGGCTATTGAACTTCATTTTTCTCGGCTCATCGTACTTGTTGTACGTCACCGCGTTCTTGACGTTCAGAATTTCCCACAAGATTTGTGTGACCGTGTATATGCAAGACAAGTTTAAGCCAACATCCATCTGACTTGTCGGAATGTGCGATCGTGTGTCTGTAGGATTCAATATTGAGTTGGCCCACCCTTTGCAGCTATAACAGCTTCAACTTTTCTGGGAAGGCTGTGCACAAGGTTTAGGAGTGTGTCTATGGGAATGTTTGACCATTCTTCCAGAAGCACATTTGTGAGGTCAGGCACTGATGTTGGACAAGAAGGCCTGGCTCACAGTCTCCGCTCTAATTCATCCAAAAGGTGTTCTATCGGGTTGAGGTCAGGACTCTGTGCAGGCCAGTCAAGTTCCTCCACCCCAAACTCGCTCATCCATGTCTTTATGGACCTTGTTTTGTGCACTGGTCCAAATCATTTGGTGGAGGGGGGGTTATGATGTGGGATGGTTTTCAGGGGTTGGGCCTTAGTTCCAGTGAGGGGAACTCTTAAGGCGTCAGCATACCAAGACATTTTGGACAATTTCATGCTCCCAACTTTGTGGGAACTGTTTGGGGTTGGCCTCTTCCTGTTCCAACATGACTGTGCACCAGTGCTTCATAAGAGCGAGTGTGGTCAGTTTTTAATAGGAAAGCAAGGGGACTAGGAGGAACACCAGGGATTTCACACAAAGCAATACAAAGAGAATAGATACTTTAGGATATTTTCTCATACAAGTCCATGGTACAGCAGGCACATACCAGGAATATGAGATGTTGAGGCAACAAACAATTTAATGCCACTTACACACAAACGGAAATTCGGCCAGCAAAAGACCGATAAGAGCTTTTGGTTGGAAAATTCGACCGTGTGTATGCTCCATCAGACTTTTGCTGGCCGAATTCCAGCCAGCAAAAGATTGAGAGCATGTTCTCAATTTTTCGGTCGGAAAAATTTCCGATCGGAAATTCCAATCGTCTGTAGCAATTCCGACGCGCAAAATTCCTACGCATGCTTGGAAACAATTCGACACATGCTCGGAAGCATTGAACTTCATTTTCTCAGCTTGTCGTAGTGTTGTACGTCACCGCGTTCTTGATGGTCGAAAGTTCCGCGAACTTTTGTGTGAGCGTGTGTATGCAAGCCAAGCTTAAGCGGAATTTCGTCGGAAAAACCATCCGAGGTTTTTCCGACGAGAATTCCAATCGTGTGTACGTAGCATAAGGCAGAACTCCAGCCAGAAATAACAAGATAAAAATGAATAGTCAATCTAGAGCAGCTTTTATTTCAATATTCAGCTTCAATCCAGAGTTGTCCCCCACAGTACTTATTTTTTATCATTAGATATCATATGGCGTTCAACCAACTTCCTATGAGTTGAGGCTGGCATAGACCCAGCCCAGTCTATGATTGGACAGTGAAAAGAGAAGCAGCTGAGAGCTCCTCTCTCTGTCACTCTGCTTTCTCCTCTTACTAGCATACTCCCTCTCTGCACATTAACTGATTGGCTCCTTGTACTGCTTCCTTCTCTCTCTTTCTCCAGCCCTGCTGTACAGAGACTGCAAGAGGCTGATACCCAGTCAAATTCAGGTACTGTTAAGGAAATTACAATTTGCTGCTCAGTCGCAGAGCAATTTACGTGTTGCAGCATTTGAGGCTAGTTACAGAATGGCCAGCTTTAGAATCTTCTCTTCTTATTCAGTAAAGTTGGTGATGACCATGGGCATAAATGTCCACTATCCTGGATTTGCCGGGACAGTCCCACATCTCTGTCCTCTGCCCCATGTTGTGTCACAAAATGACATCCTCACTATTATTTGAGCTATTGAGCATCCACAGTAACTCAAAAAAGGTTATTAGCTGTGGGAACGCAATCACAAATGGGCGGTCCCTGCATATGTAGAAGATACTCACCATTTTGGTGCAACATAGTTATTAAAAGCCATAACAAGCTTAACACACACCATATGCCAGAATGTTTCAAACTGGTTTCCAAATATCAAGAAGAGCACTTGATGGCACAGGGATCATGCAACTAAATGTAACATAACGTAGCTAATATTTTGTTTTGTCTTTTAAATGTAATTACATCCATCATCTCATTGACCCAGAACCGTCCCAGTGGTTCACCACCATTTTGACATGTTTCATATTGAATGATATTTCCCTATTTTTTTTTTTATACATTTATATTATTTTTCCATATATGTAGAATTACTCAACCCATGGTTGAGTAACTTAACCAATTAGAAAGAATACACAATGTGCCCATAGGCACTTTATTTTCCATTTTTTCTTTGTGGAAAATAATCACCTTTGTAATTACATATTATGTGAAGTATTGTGTATGTGTGCATTTTTATTCAAGTAATAATAATTTTGTGGCATTTGGGTACAAGTCCCCCAGGAATGTGAGACTAACTAAACTGCTTTCATCACAGTTTTATTGTATATAATAGTAAAGATAACGTAATTAAGGTGATCAAACAATAATTCAGACAATGCATTTAAAACAGGTTTAACACAAATACTCATTCAAGCTCAGCCACAACATGATAGACCTGACAAATAGACTGATATTGCATCCACCCTGTGTGACCACTTATCTTAAAGTGACACTAAACTCTGGTAAAAAAATATATTCAAGTATGTACTCTTAACTCAGGAAAGTACATTCTATTGCTTTGCTCTCTTCCAAATCTCCAAATTCCTTTTTTGTTGCTGTATTTTCTGCCTTCCTGTTAGAGGGGGGCTTGTCGGGATGTGCAGTTAGCTTATCTGTCACTAGATCACTCTGTTGCTATTGTGACATGCTAAAAGGTCATTGTAAGCAGGTGATAGCTCCACTTTTAGCAGAATCCCTCCTCTAGTGAAATTGTGAGTGGAGTTAATGCTCATGTAAATGCCAGCTGTGGGTAGGGTCAGAGAGTCCAGGGTATGGGAACAGGACACCCTAAAATTGCCTAGATGTAGACCTACACTGAGCTGATCTAAAAATTCCTGTGCAGGGCAGAATTTCCAGGTGATGTAGTACAGATAATGAGAGGACTAGCTGAAAACCCTTAAATCATGTGTGTCACTGTCTGCTATACCTGTATAATGCCCAGCTTATATGCAGGAGTTAAACCTTCCAGTTCCTGAGGAGCCTGAACCACCTGGGGTTTTCCAGGGGCACAATGTATTGCCCCTAAGGGTGCAGCAGTGGCTGAGGATTCCTTTGAGGAGACTGTGGCTCCAGCTGCACAAGACTCACCTTGTGTGTCGATGGATGCCCCGGTATATGGAGGAGAGGGCACTAATCTGTGGGAAAGCTGGTATTCTTGTTTCTTGGAAGAGGAAGAAGAGCATGAGGGGAATAACCCTACCAGTACTAAGGAGGTAATTGAGCAGCTGGCCCTTTAAATCTCTCTAGGACATGGACAGAATAGATGGCTGATTAGGCTGTCGCACCTGTATCGCTACTTGGTCAAGCAGATTCACAAACTCTATGGGCTGGTGTTCCCCTGTGTAACGGAGGTCCTTTTCCATGTGTTTAAATCCCAAAGGCAGCACAAACAACTCAGAGGTGATAGTGGATGTGAAAGTAAGAGATTACTTAGGAAATAGTGATCACAAGGAATCCCCAATTTTGTTTTACTATATACAGTATCTCACAAAAGTGAGTACACCCCTCACATTTTTGTAAATATTTTATTATATCTTTTCATGTGACAACACTGAAGAAATGACACTGCTAAAATGTAAAGTAGTGTACAGCTTGTAAATTTTCGGGTTGAGGTTAGGACTCTGTGCAGGCCGGTCAAGTTCCTCCACCCCAAACTCACTCATCCATGCCTTTATGGACCTTCGTGCACAGTCATGTTGGAACAGGAAGGGACCATCCCCAAACTGTTCCCACAAAGTTGGGAGCATGAAATTGTCCAAATTTTCTTGGTATGCTGACGCCTTAAGAGTTCCCTTCACTGGGACTAAGGGGCCAAGCCCAACCCCTGAAAACCAACCCCACACCATAATCCCCCTTCACCAAATGATTTGGACCAGTGCACAAAGCATGATCCAAAAAGACATTGATGAGCGAGTTTTGGGTGAAATAACGCTGAGCAGGAACATCTATCAGAAGAAAAAGGATGGACTCACTTCACTTCCATTTTGTTAAGCATAAACTGGCGTACAATATAATGGTTGAATTCCAACTATGTCATGGTAACAAATCCCAACTCACTATACTTGCCAAATTCCCTGCATTAGTCAGAAGGAATCTTCTTCTGCGGGTCCATTGTTTTTTCAGAATAGAAACCTGCAATGGCACATCCCACTTGCAGCCTCACCTGTTGTTGAACTCTGGTATTGTGACAATGGGGGTTATTTACTAAAGGCAAATCCACTTTGCACTGCAAGTGCACTTGAAAGTGCACTGAAAGAGTACCTTCAAGTGCCGTCGCTGTAGATCTGAGGGGGACATGCAAGGAAAATAAAAAACAGAATTTTAGCTTGCACATGATTGAATGATAAAATCAGCAGAGCTTCCACTCATTTTAGATCTTTCCCTCAGATCTGGCAGTGCACTTGTAGTGCAGAGTGGATTTGCCTTTAGTAAATAACCTCCAATGTGTTTTTGTGACCAGTCTTCAATCTTTCAAACAGAAAAGGAGGATAAGGGGTCACAATGGAATGCTAGTAGTTTTGGGAGGTGCAGATCTATTGGGGGTTTCCAATCCCCAATAAAACAAAGGAGATCTATTTTCCTTTAAACTACTATTGTCCACATCTTGCTGTAAATACACAAAGTAATAGGCAGAATAATTTTCCACCGGTACAGTTTTCACAGCAATATTTTTCTTTCTTAAGCACCACTCCTCCGCTTTTCCACATTCATTCTTGGCTTGCAGATGACAGAGGTCAGTGACTATTCTAATGCATTACAAGAACTAAACAGCGCATGTCACCAGCACAAGATAGTAAATGAATTTGAGCAGGAAAAGGGACACAGTGAACCACAAAATAAATGAATCATTGATTTGGAACTTGTTCAGTCAGACTGCAGCAGCACAGTGAGACAGATAAGGGTAAATGGATCTCAGGTTAAAGAGACTTGGCTGTCAACACGTCAAGCATTTTTTTCCTCACAAGACAATAGATGGTGATGAAATTTCCCCGTTGTGTGATAAATACACACAGTGACCAGAGCCGTCTCCCCATCAGACACAGAGAGCAGGAAGAGGCGATGTGTATGTAGAATAGGCAAGATTAATACAGTTAAGAAATATCGCTTCTGAGCTGGAGAAAAATGCTAGAATGAGCGGAGAGGAAGGAACAGAGCAGGAGGGTGGAATGAGGACACCCAAGGTAATAGAAATAAGAGTCACAAAAATACAAGATAACGAGTGTTCTTTCTAGATAGCTGTAAGCGGGTCTTAGGGATTGGGAATAGAGCTACATAAGGCACATGCTGGGTAGACATGTACCTTGTAGGCAGTGGGGAGCAAACTGGCATGAAACCCAGCTGTCATGGTTTATCCTGCATTTTCCTGCCTGTTTATTCTTACCTCTTTGCTGAGTGGTTCTGCTAGACCTCCTTTCACATGTATTGTTTGGCTTCTGTACTCACCTATGGGCATTGCCTGCAATACTGTTGGTTTTTATTTGCTTCCCTTCTATCACTTCCTTACCCACCTCCTAGTTTGCTTTCCTATCTAAGACATGCTCAGTGCAGCCCGCATTGCCTCAGCAACTTCCTAGGTCTCTGAGCTCCTGTTTGCCTAGTGTTTCCTTGTTTTTAGTATCTGACTTCCCATATACCGACCCTGGCTGCATCCTTCTTTTGTGCTTGTCTGCCGCCTGACCTAACCTCGGGTTATTTCCCGGATCCTCTTCAGTCTCCTGCCATCTGAACCCTGCATACGTGAGTGGTTTCCATATCATTAGCTGCGCATACCTGGGGGCCATGACCAGGTTCCAGCTTGCTGCAAGTCCATCCCCACCATCAGAGGTCCTAGTAAAGATGTAGGCTGGGTCTTCGAGTCTGCATCCTTTGGAACCCCGAGCTCACTATCACTGAAACCTAACATCAGCCTAAAATCTGTGAACCTGAACATAGAATCTTAATACCACTGAAGTCTTTAGGGGCCAAAGACTCCTATTATTTTTTTTCCTGGGCCTTTTCAAGGCCAACTTGCAAGTTCTTGGTGAAAAAAAGGGCATGGGTAGCTAAACACTGCCACAGGGGAAAGGTACCAATGAAAAAAAAAAAAAAATTGAAATACCTTTTAGAGGGGAATTGGTCGTTTAAGAAGGTTTAAAGGGACAACAATAAACAAATTCCTTTAGGCCTTTTACTGACACCAATGTAGAAATGACTGCCGTGGCTTGTAAGTGTGTGTAAATCTGCTAAGTTGACTGTTGGCTGTCAGACTGAGGTGATCCAACAGCTGTGCAGCTCACTGTGCAGATCACTTCCACACACCCTGGTAACTGTAGGTCCCCCCCCCTCTTGCACCTCCACCATATTTCCTGGGCTCCATCTGCCCATCCATGGACCTAGGACCAGCATGGTAGGTGTTGCAGCGTAGAAGGTCCTTTACTAAACTGAAAGCAACATGTGAAATGTTACCTCCAGGTTCTGACGTCACTGCCCCCAGCCACTTTGGTATAGTAAATAAAAAATAAAATAAACATTGCCTCCAAGAGTATATCCAACATCAATCAAGCTGTCCAGCAATGCGGATCCATTGTCAATCATGATGAATTCCAACCCACTGTCATGACAACCTGCTTCACGACAATCATCTTCCACTGCACTTCCATTACAAGTGACAACTCCCCAGCTGGCTGCTAAATATCTATAAACTGACCAGGGATATCAGGTTACATCATTGTCCAACTATGGTCATTGACATCACCTAGCATCCCATCTCTGTTCCCATTCAGAAGCTGGTCAGAAATCGGTCACATTTGATGGTGTAGCAGTGCAAGACATGACAAGAAAAGTGTTGGGGTGTCATTTGCACCCTGTCTGCAAATTACATTCCCAATGTTGAAGTGATGTATCTGGTATGGGCCAGAAGGGTATGGGTTGGGAATGCACGCTCACTTCCCATCCCTTCCCTAGCCAGCCAGGCTGCACCCCTAGAAAAGAACCTGGCATCCATTTTTAGAAGGACACCACACCATTTCTTTTTTCAGTTTTTTCGTCCGGGGTCCTCTCAAAATTCATACCAGACCCTTATAGAGCATAGGTAGTTAATAGCACCATTAAATGAATTAATTTGACTGCAGATGTCAGAGGTTTGGATGGGCAAACAAACTGACCATATCTGGCCATTTAGTCTACCTGTTTGACAAACAGTGAACAGCTTGGGTTTGCGTAGAACCCATCCCTATTATGTACTGCACGTCAAGCTCTGCAAAGCAAAAATGTAAAAAATAAATGCAACAAACTGTATTTTTTTTAACAGATTATAAAAAGCTCTCCTAATAAACTTACATATTTAAATATTTATGAAAGCTGCCTTATGTTGAGTTGCTAATTTCCCTTTTAATGTATCCCTCTGGGATAGGGAATTAGGATTTCGATTTTGCTTGCACACTTCCTAAATCACCCGGTTGATGCACACTTGCCTTGCTACACTCAGCTCGCCAATGCACTATAATTCAAAGATTACACAGCCTCTGAATTTGGTGTTCTGCCAAGCTGAAAAAAGCATTTAACTAGGTTTTAATCTATTGTACAGGTTATAGCCCCCACGAGAGCTGTTCCAGTCCTCCGATAACAACAATGAAAAAGAGGGGTTATATCCATTTACAAGCAAGGTTCTGGTAACATCATCATGCTGTTATTAGCAATCAAATACGGCAGCATCAATTATCGCATCCGTTAAATGCTGAGTTATCAGTAAACATTTATACAGAAGGTGTAAACAGCCTGCTTAAAACAACTGATTAAAGAAATTCCTGGACAAATATGAAGAAGCTGTTAGTGGTGTAACAGAAAATGATGGCCCAAGATACAATCAGTTTTTCTTATAAGAATAATGTAAAGTGATACCATATCTTCTTGAATGTTAATCTCTAGTTGTGTCTGAGTGTCTTCCATTGATGAGTGATATCCTACCTTACATAAAGATTTATGTGCTTCTTTTTTGCTTTCTATGGGTCCTTATTTTCCCCTTCATCAGCATGCTAATTGAATTTTTAAATACAACATTTCTGTTGTCAATACATACTTTATTGTAGAGCCTGTAACATCATCAATAGTTCTATGTACTTCTCTATGCATTGCAAGCAGACCATTGCTGGTCAGAGGAGCTGGCAGTGTGCTGTACATCTGAAAACATCACAGCACCCTGCCGCAGTACTACTCTTAAGAGCCCTCAGCCTTGACACGAGCAGTGGGCTGGGTCTTGGGATATATAGAAATTTCTGAATACCTTGTTGTGTGGATGCCAGTCTGCAGGAGTGACAATTACTAGTCAGATTGCATTTGCATACAACCCTCCCTAGGTAATATCCACTGAGCCTCCAATGGTTGAAAAAACTAAAATTCAACAAATAAAATGGGAGGGCCAGGGATAAAAAGACTGGGAGGAAAGAACAAGATGTTGCTGGATGTCCTCCAACTAGGAAATAAAGTCTTCTTGACTTGCTGTAGACTCTAATGCACACTGAACGTGCAGTGAAATCAGAGTAAGCTATTTTTTTAGTACAGGAGAAAAAACTCAGACTTTAACCACTTGCTGACCAGCCACCGTCATTATACTGCGGCAAGTTGGCATGTTCCCATGAACTGTCGTAGCTATACGTTGGTCCTTTAAGCGGGTATAGCACGTGCACCCACTGCACTGTGGGGGTGGCGATGCACACGGCCAGGGGTCGCGATGACCGCTGGCCATGCGCGATCGTGGGCACGAGAGCCAGAACAGGGACGAGTGTGTGTAAACACACAAATCCCAGTTCTGTGAGGAGAGGAGAGACAGATCGTGTGTTCCCACTAGCTAGGAACAACGATCTGTTATCTCCTTTAGTCAGTCCCATCCCCCTACAGTTAGAACATACATGAGGGAACACAGGTAACCCAATGTTCGCCCCCTAGTGTTAACCCCTTCCCTGCCAGTGACATTTACACAGTAATCAGTGCATTTTTATAGCACTGATCACTGTATAAATGTCAGTGGTCCCAACAATGTGTCAAAAGTGTCCGATCTGTCCGCCATAATGTCGCAGTCCCGATAAAAATCGCTGATCACTGCCATTACTAGTAAAAAAAAATAATAATAATACAAATCTTTCCCCTATTTTGTAGACGCTATAACTTTTGCGCAAACCAATCAATATATGATTTTTATTACCAAAAATATGTAGAAGAATACATATCAGCCTAAATTAAGGAAAAAAATTGTTTTTTAAAAAAATTGGGGATATTTATTATTGCAAAAAGTACAAAATATTGTGTTTTTTTCAAAATTGATGCTTATTTTTTTGTTTATAGCACAAAAAAAAACCCAAAACGCTGAGATTATTAAATACCACCAAAAGAAAGCGCTATTTGTGGGAAAAAAAGGACGTCAATTTGGTTTGGGTATAGCGTCGCACGACCGCGCAATTATCAGTTAAAGCGGCGCAGTGCAATATCGCTAAAATTGGCCTGGTCATTGAGCAGCCAAATATTCCGGGGCTGAAGTGGTTAATGCCCATGGAAGGTGTTGTCCTTGGACCTCTAAGTACTATATGAGCCAAAAAAAAGATGTGCAGTGGAGCAGCATGTACCACCATCATAACCTACTAAAAGATAACATACGTAACACCTACCTACACTGCTACAACAACCCTATTTTTGGTGCCTTTCATACTTTTTCACAACTTTCTAACAATGTTTGGCCTTGCATTAAGTTGAGGTAATGGCAAATAGACTGTACACTTTGCAAAGTGCAATTGCTTTCTGCTTGGTAATTGAGGTAAAGCTTCACTTTACAAATAATGTCCAATGACATGCAAGGAAAATAAAAAAAACAGCATTTTTGCAGAGCTTCTACTCTTTTACTAAGCTCTACTACTTGCAGAGTGCAACTACACTTTGCAAAGTGTACAATCTATATGCCTTTAGTAAATCAACTATTGCAAAAATATAAATATTTATTCCTCTGAGAATGCCAACATCCATCTTGTATGTTATCCTCCCAAAAATGTCTGCCATTGCCCCTATAAGCAGACAGTGCCTGATTATGTATTAAACTGGTGTGCTGGCTCCAGTAACTATCACTAGAGGACCTCATTAAAATAAGCACGCTCTCCAACTTAATGATCCTGCAATTTTGAAACTTGACTAGCAGTACCTATGCTGCACCAAACTGAGGCCTCCTATGGTATTCAGTATGTGCTACATGTTGGGGACCTTGCAATGCAGCAATTGTAGGGGTGGCAGGGAGCACAAAGCCTCCAAGACAGTTGTGGCTGGATGAGCACCAGGCTAAAACCACTTATACTTTCCGTGCTAAATATCTTGAAACCTGTAGATTGGTGTTGTACTAAAGAGGGTTTTCAGAACCCGTAAGAATTAAGTTTACAGCTAATTCTGAACATTTCTAATATGCATATACAATGACATTTCATTTTAAAGCAATATACAGAGAACATTGTACCATTCACAGTCAATGTTCAGTCAGTGTTCATACCACAGCTTTACAGATATAAAACAATATGGTAATTATGGGTAGAAACAAGTTAACATGCCCAAGTTAGCAAAATCTACAGGAAAAACACACTCAAGCAGGTAGTATTGTTGGGAATTCAAATTTTGCCTAACTTTGGGGTCCTACTGGGGACATAATCTGCATAGGGTCTCTATGTTTGCCTTGTGTTCCTATGGGTGGTCCATACGCAACTAAAACAGCATGTTGCTGAGTATGCAAGATCAAAAGCTATTCTGGCCCAAGGCTGATATGTATGGCTCTATATATTTTGTAGTACTAAATATGTTTGTGCCCTAAATACATAAAAATGTAATATTATAGTATAGGGTAGAAACCAACCAGCACAATCAGCAGTTTTCTAATGCTCATTGGCCAACAGGTTGAGTGGGAATAGAAAGCGCAGGAGAAACCACAGAAGTTTTTGCATTAGCTGTCCTTGCTTTTGATCATATTTGATGGTTTGATCGTTGCAGCAGCAGGACTACTGTATTGTCAATGACATAAAAATGTGGCTGGAAAAACTCTTTTATCACCAGAGCTAGGTCCCCACGTCTCAGGAGTAAATAATCCCCTCTGTCTCTGTAAACATTCGCTTACTGGAAAGGTTGGAGCTTGAGTTTTTTAATTAAAGATTTCCTCTCTAATTTAAGATGTCTTTATTGAGTCTCTCTGAGAGTGTCTTACACATGCAGATTGTCACTGGTGAATTTAACTGTCGGAAATGTGTGCCAAATCTCATGGAAACCGCTGTTTCTATTCCAACATTAGCATTGGCCTGCGGCTGCTCTGGCTCCTCCCTCTTGGGCTCATTATGAAAAATAGATACAACAGATGTTCTAGCTTTTGTTGAAGGTACATTTTAGTCAAATATGAATATTTTACTATTACTCAGGAGACATAGGCTACCGGCCGCAAATCTCGTTTTCATTTTCCAATATTAACATTTGCAGTTGTCTGTACTGCTATCCACATTCTTTATAGGGCCCTGAATCAATCTATGTGAAAATTTTAAAGGGCAATTTACCCAGAAGTTGTATTTTAGTTATAGATTACTTCTGGCTTAAACTAACCACCATCCTTTGGCAGCGACATCATTGTGAAAGAGGATCCAGAATGTCAATCAGAGCATACAAGTTTAATAGTTGTGTAGTAGCTGGTGGGGCAGACAAGCAATCTCAGCAAGCAGAAAGAATGTGTTGGCAGGCAAAAAAAAAAAAAAAAGATTATGGTCTCCTACCTACAGAGACCAATATCCCTTCCCTATTCCATCCAAAACAACAACAAAAAGAAATGGCTCAATATGAGCTCCAATGCCCAGAATTCTGCTTTAAGCTCACCTTAGAGTTAAAGCATACCAAAAGGCAAACTTTTAGTGGAGTTCTTTTGCCATCTGTGTCTCATTAGGTAGATTTACCTTTACTTGAAGTGAGAGAATATCTTTGCAATGTGAGGGAAATCCCCTCCTATACAATTGTCACAGGAACTATTGTACCCATTGGAAGATTTACCATCTAATCCTCTTCTGGTGGTTACTCAAAATTTTGGATTTACCCTCACTTTCATTCCCATTAACTTTGGTAATCAGACCAATTCAAGAAAGTGAATTTCCCTAACAGGGACACAGACAGCAATAAAAATCTGGCAGTGGTTCCATAATTGCCAAATGTCCTGGATCTTACGGGACAGTCCTGAGAATTTATACAATCAGAGTGTCCTGCTGGCTGTCCCTCAAAATCCTGTAGACACTGTCTACTGACAAACTAATAGAATGCTGACTGTTGCCCTGCAACATACAGTACAAACAGTAACATAGAAGACAACAGAGGCATGAGGAGGAGTCAGGTGTTGTGATGGCATTTATTCACTGCTTCTTTTCAGCCTTGCTCCTACCCTCCTCTTGCAGAGCTGGAGACAGGCAACAGGAACACCAGCAACTGCACAGATTGTGCTGAGCAGTATGATTTATGCCCTCTCTGCCAGCAATCTGTTGTGTCAGATGGTTTCTGATGTTCCTGAGGATGCTATGAGACCTGTGATTTTGGTCCTTATATTACATAATATACCACAGGCAACCCTGAAGAAGACAATTGTTCAAAATGCGTTGGGTCACTCAAATGAAACATGCTATGTCAAAGCAAGATACAACTGTCATCTGTTAATATGTTGAGCAGATTAGTGGTATAGCGTTGTATAAGATAGTATCTAAGGACTATCAGAATCAGCCATGACAAATTTTAATGCATGTCTAAATATCAATTGTTTTTCGTTGTAGAATTGTACTATCATCTGTTGTGCCTATAAAGTACCAGCCACATGTTTGTTCTTTGTAGTTAGCTTTATTTCGGATGATGGCACATTTTAGCATTAAATAATCCTCTTATATGGTACAGATTAGCAATCTGTTGTATATGCTGAGAGCTAGGGCTTAAGGTGGGTGATTGTCTGGCTCACTGCTGGGTGCATGTGAATGACCTTGAGGGTTCTATAGTTTTTTGGTGGCTACATGTGGGATGAGGTCTGTGGCACTATCGCAGTGTCACGTATCCTTCTCCCCATGTAGCCATCATTTTGGCTCATCTGCTTCCTTTGCAGCCTAGCTGGGAAGGAGCTCTGGAGCACACTGTTAGCTCTAAGGGGAGTGGTGGATGGGTCGACATTTACTACAGTTTCCTACTTTCACCATAAAAGTTCTGAATTTACCTGGCAGTGGCAAAAAGAGTACTTATGTCAATTAAAGCAGACCTTTCACTAAAAAGTATGAATACATGAATTCATCGGACCCTCTAATTCATCCCACTAGTACTATAATATCATCATAAAATTTGCAGATAATACTATGATGATTGGGGAGGGGAGGTGGATGAGTTGACTTATCGACACAAGGTTCAAAAATGTACTATGTGGTGTTCAGTAAACAATCTGACACTAAACACAGTTAACACAAAATAACTCATTATTGATTTTAGTAAGCACAGAGTAGAATTAGCCCCACTTTTTTATAATGGGGACTGCATCGAGAGGGTTACCAATTTTACATTTTTAGGAAAATTGAGTACTGTCCGTGATACTTTTTTTATTTGCATTAACATATAATTTTTCAGGACAAGCTTTCGGGGTATGTCCCCTTCTTCAAGGTCCAAGCAGTACTCCATTTTTGCATTTGTACATTTTTAGGAACATATATTTCTGACATGTCCTAGTTTCCTAATACTACTGTGGTTATTAGGAAAGCACAGTAGCGACTCCTTTTCCTGAAAGTGCTTAGGATACATGGTCTGGAAGAAAAACTGCTGGTGTACTGCTCTTCCATCAAGATTATACTGTACTGTATTTTACTGTAGTACATCAGTTGCGAGCGAGCACCTCCCCCCCCTCCTGAACCATACCAGGCTGCTTGCCCTCAACATGGGGAGGGTGCTTATCAGAATCTGGAAGCCCCCTTTAACAAGGGAGGCCCCAGATCCCGCCCCCCTATGTGAATGGGTAGGGGTACCCCTACCCATTCACCAAAAAAAGTATCAAAAATTAAAGACCATTTTTGACAATTCCTTTATTAAAACAAAAAAAAAAGAAAAAAAAAGAAAATGTGTCTCGTGATGTACATCCATCTTCAATCATGCTGCTCAACGGACCCAAAAAATAGAAAAAGAAAATACTCCGCCTCCATTGGAAGCTTCCCGGCGACCGCTGTCTTTTGGCTGTGACAGTGATTGAAGATGGATGGACATCGCAGGACAATATATTTATTTTTTTTAATAAAGGAATGATCAAAAACTGTGTATTGTGGTTTTTACATTTAGACACTTTTTTTGGTGAATGGGTAGAGGCAAGCCTCCCGCCGGCAGACCTCCACAACCACCGGGCCAGGGTTGTGGGGATGAGGCCTTTGTCCAGGGCCTGGTATGGACAGGGGGGGGGAACCATGCCGTTTTTTTTCTTAATTCTGTCATAGGGTTCCCCTTAACGACTTCAATACACTGTATTATATACTGTACACTGTCTGCACTGTATATGTACATATATATATATACTAAACTGCCTGCACGCCACTAACTAACCTGCCTCTAGCTAACTTCTCTCATTCATAACACTATATACGGCCACCATGTAAGCTTTATATAGTGTGGAGCGTGGACTTAGCCCCTAAGCTATGATTGGCTAAAGGCATCCTGCCTCTGGCCAATCATGGCTCTCACAGCAGAGCGCATTTTGATTGGCCAAAGCATGCAGGTCAGGTGCATGCTTTGGCCAATCATCAGACATCAATGCACTGCGATTTCGCAACGCATTATGGGACGTTCCGCGGAGCTCGAATTTCCCGTGAACACCCCATAATGTTCGTATTCGCCGAACGAGTGAACACCCGATGTTTGAGTCGAACTTACATTCGACTCGAACTTTGGGCTCATCCCTAATTTTAGTTAAGAGAACATTTTCCAAAAAAAACACGCACCTGGGGTGCCTAGGTGAGGTTGATGGCACAGTGCTTCCAGTGAGATCCCAGGGAATGCACTGTGCTGGAGCTTCTTCTTGTTGGATTTGGGATCGTAGGCATTCCCCAGGATCTCGTTGGAAGGATTGTGATTTTTCCACAACCAGAATCTGGGAGGTAAGTTAATATTTACTAACTTTTTTTTCTTTGCAAGCTTTTTATCAATTTATTGAGAAGTCCATACAGAACTAGTTATGAAGTAATCCTCCTAGTACTGCTTCTCCTATTCAGATAAAAGTATTACAAAATTCTACAGTACCTAAATTGGAAAGGGGGGAATCACTGTATAGAGGATTACTTCAAAACTAGTGATATCTAGCCTTCTTAATAAGAGGTCTAAATCTGTAGTGAACATTTTAGCTATGGTGATGGTGGCAGGGATGGATTTTTCACCATGGCACTTAAAGTGTTACTTAAACCACAACAGTAAAATCGGTCTGTATATGCAGTAAAGCATGCTTGTTATATTCACTGTTAAACCTACGGGCTTAATACTCCACATTGTGTATAAAGGCTGTGTGATCCTGTCTCTCTGATCCTCCTCCTCTTTACTTGACTCCAACCCATTTCGTGATAGAACAAATCATTAGGAGTCAGGCTGCAAATGCACAGTTTGGTGTGTATTGCTAGAGAGGTTTTTTTTCTCTTGGGAGAGTGCATGTGATCAGCACAGGGCCAATCAGCACTGTCCAGACAGAGGGTCAGGGGAGAATGAAAACTCCTCCTACAACCTTTAAGCAAAGACTGATTTTACAAGTCACAAGATTGCTATATATTCGCTTCTCTAGAGCCTCTCCCATCCTCTGGAACTCCCTGCCCCAGTTTGTCCGGTCAGCCCCTACCCTGTCCACCTTTAGGAGATTCCTGAAAACAAATTTATTCAGAGAAGCTTATCCCACGCCCTACTAAAAACTGTACCCGAGCCACTCCCATCAGACAATCCCCTGCAGCTATTACCTTTTGTACCATTTCTCTTTAAAATGTAAGCTCCACAAGCAGGGCCCTCCTGTGCCTTCTGAACTGTATTGAACTTTATTGTAATTGTGCTGTCCCCCTTTACATTGTAAAGCACTGTGCAAACTGTTGGCACTAAATAAATCCTGTATAATAATAATAATAATAATAATAATATACTGCTGATGATAAAAGGTATTCAGCAGTGTATATTTACTAAAATAATTGCATTCCTATGTTCCGTGTACTGCGGGAGACCAGATATAGTGAATGAAGGGTCCTGGGTTTAGTAACAGGGTTTACTTTAAGGTTGCATAGAGCTAAATACTGTATATACAAATACTCTTTATGTAACGTTACCTTCTGTGCAAAGCCCTCAAAGGCAATATTTGTGGGCCACTGGCAAAGATACTGGTAGTAAACACCTGAAACTGTGCCAGGCCTACATGCTGCATACCCCTCTTACCAAACTTGTGTGGTGTTTCTGCACATACCTGGGGTGTATGGTGGGAAGTGTGTCCTGTAGAAATCCTTCTTGGCGAAAGAGCGTTTCTGGGCATTCTTGGTATTCCTCCCTGCCACTGCTCATTCTGTTTCTTCCTATATGTGGGCTTCACTGCTTTCCATTCACTGTAGTAAGCAATGTATAAATGTTTTATTGCTAGGTTGTTAGGAGCCATCATTACTACATGCAAGGTGCTTACCTTTCAACTCATATACTGCTTTGTTTTTTGTTTTTTAACAATACGCCTAAGTTGAGAAGCTTTGCCCAACTTAGCCACCCCCACAATTACCCAGGCCCATCAAATCCTCAGTGGGTGGCACGCTACCCAAACTGCATTTTTCCAGAGTGCCTCTAGGGCAGTGATGGCGAACCTTGGCACCCCAGATGTTTTGGAACTACATTTCCCATGATGCTCATGCACTCTGCAGTGTAGTTGAGCATCATGGGAAATGTAATTCCAAAATATCTGCTGCGCCAAGGTTCACCATCACTGGTTCTAGGGTGTCCCCTGTAAATTTCCAGAAATGCTAGCATGTGATTCTAACTCTCACTATTATCCAAATGCAAAAGAAAGTTTTTGGCTTTAGCTATGTTTTAAAATTTCGGTGATACACATCCAACATTGGTGGGGGGGGTTAGTGAATGTCATTGGGACTGGAAAGCACAGTAATACCACGTATTCAGCGGTTTTAACCTTTTTACACCCTGTCTTTTTGTTTGTGTCCTCATTGGAGAAATGTTCTGTCATTTCCTGTCCTGACAGGGGAAATGTCCCCAATAGTGACTCAGATTCTCTAACATTTCCCTTCTCTATCCAAAACAAAATAAAAAAAAGTTTTGGCTGGGGTTGTGCTCCAAAACAATGGAAACTTTTAATTCTATAGGAATTATGCAATTTATTTTTAAAGCCTATTTGCAGCTGCAAACACTAACTATTCAGATGAATCAGACGCACGCTATCGTATTGTAAAGTGAAGTAATTACTAGTCAGTATTTTTGCTGTGTTATGGACTGCTGATGAAGATTTATTATTGTGTTTTAGAGAAGCAGATTGGAATATGATATTCTGTCTTCACAAAGAATCTTAATTTGTCTCAACCCTGAACAATGTAATAACTTTTTTTTCTATAGCCGATTTCAATTTAACACCAGGTAGATTATAATTGTCAGGGCCTGTTTTCTAAGTGCAGTTATGCACAGACACAAATAATTAACATGTCTGGTGTAGAGAAAATGGAAAACCAGAAAGGACTGACATTTGAAAACTCTTTCAGATGGTATAGTATAAACAGCTAATCTCAGTGAACCAATGATAGTATTATCATGGTGTATTTATCAGCTGGAAGAGCCTTTGATGTATACAAGTTTTTTATACTGCATGTAAGTTGGGTTTTTTTTGTCATTAAACAGTGGTTCAAATTTTGCATTAGTTCTATGGCTCCTATTCAAATACCTCCCAGTTATCTGAGAAGAGAAAGATTTAGCTTTTACCAAAATTTACCTTTTAGTTCAATGTATGTAGGAAATTGGATTAACGTCGGTGGACATCGGGTCCGCGGGACCCGCTGAATAGCTCCGGCTGTGTCTAATCACTCCTTAAGCGGTTAATAAGCACAAAATAATTAGTTAAAATAGATGTAAACCCGAATTTTTTTTTTATGTCATAATATAGAGTATAAGATTTCCTATCATTTGAGCCCAGTCTTGCCACACAGAGTTAATCCAGCTCTGAGCAATCCTCTTTTATTGTTCAGTGAGATAAAACTTGACAAACAGAGAAAAACTTTGTCAAATCCTCCCCCTTGCTGTGAGTGACAGGTGATTTACATATCTCATGTACTAGCCTAAGACAGGCATTGTTTTTTAATTCCCTCCCCCACTCCTTTCTTCAGCAGCTCTACAAGGATTGGCTGTTCCACACCTCAGCATGATTTGGCATGCTGAAGTCATGTGGTTACTTTCCTGTCTTTTCACTGGATGTTAGAGATCATAGCAGAAGTTCAGTGTTAGAAATACACAGGAGAAAATACATATTGACAAAGGAAGTGTAGAGGTGGGCGGGGAGTCTACTGACATCACGACTCCACCCACTGAGCTCCAGACAACAGACCCACCCACAGAATCTGCAGTTTTTCGGGTCTCATAACAGACAGAGGGGAGACATTTGACAGGTAAAGATACATGCAGGAGGCATGTATATCCTTATAGACAACCTCTATGGCAGTAGTTTGGAAAGGATGACATTAGGTTTACATCCACTTTAAACTCACAAGTGTTTTTTTTCACCACTGCTTTCCTTTATACTGGCTTTTCCAAATAACAAATGCATCAATTTTTAGGGTGGATGAAAGGTTTAATGCAGTATAATACTTTTAGTTCAATTTTGGTTAAATAGTACATTTTTTATACATCAGACCAAAAAGAGGAGGAAGGAGGAACAGAGGGATTGGGTTTAAATAAGGTACAGTCCCTCCAAATAAGGAACAGTTAAGAACAATGCATTGAACTTGCACTTCATAAATGAGTAACTAACTGCATTTAAAATTGTGTATGCTTTGGAAATTCCAAGTACATAATAATGTAAATATGCATAATTGTCAGCCACAATCAGGATAGGGTGATTCCAGAAGCCATTTTGTCTGTCAACAGATCACCTCACCTGACAACTATCAAATTAAAAAATGTACAAGATCAGAAAGATATAGTCGATTAAAAGATAATTAAAGTATAAATCATGTTTGTTTTTTTTTATTCTTTTTTGTTTTTTTGCAAACTTTCCCTGGCCAGTTACACACATAGCAAACTTGATTCCTACTTACTTGCAGCCATTTGTATTAGAACCAACACATGGATTCCATTCACTTTCTACTTCCTGCAGCCACTTGCTTTTTTCCGAGTGCTGAGTAGGAGGTTCTTCTTTCTATAGTCACATGATCAGGCCCAATGTTGTAATAAAACTGGCAGGAAAACCAATAAAGCATTTATAGAAGAAATAAATTATGTTTCTGGGAGAGTTCTATACACCATTTTTTACATTAGCTTTACAAAACCATAGCTGACTTCAGATTGAGCAAAAAATTATTTTTTTATTAAAACTTTAAAATGCTTGTACAATATGTGGAATTACTCTTTAAATTGAACCTTTCACAACCCTGGACAATAAACTCAGCAGGGATAAGAAAAGGTTAACTTAAGTGAAAACCACATGCCAAGGTTTATAGAGTTGTAGAGATTTAGATGGTTGAGGTTAGGTGCAAATCTCCATTTTTCCTATAAGATTGACCTGACATCACTCCTTTTCCTCTCTTGAGTCTCCCTTTTGGTCAAAGAGACCTCTCATTGCAGTAAAGGACCAATAGAAAGTTTGGGGTGCATTATGACATTTATACAAAGATTAAATACCGGAATATATTTTTCAAGTGCCTAGATTTCTGACATGGCTTTTGTTGAAGGTAATCTTCATTTTATTTCACCACAAGTTCACTTCAAAATGACCAGGTTTGTAGCAGGTTAACTCAGAAAAGCAACTGAGCACACAGATGAAATACATAATATAGGCCTGTTTTACCTTTCAAAGGATTTGCACTTCTGTCCATTCAGTCCTGATATTTACTCAGTCCCATACCAAAGCACAGCTAAGTGGATGCCACCACTTACTGTTAAGGAATACAGTGATGTCCACTTTCCATCCCCAAAATGTTGACTGGACTAAGAAGGAGCCGCAGCAGACAGATAAGGTCACCTTCTCTGCTCTCTCTGCTGTCACCTTGTCAATACATTTGCACACAGCACACCCGATTGGCTCCCAGGCTTGCCCTTTCCTCTTCTAGTCTAAAATTTACTGCACAGGAGATAGCAAATAGTAGATATCAAGTAGAATTCAGACACTTGCACTCGTTGCATTAACCACTTGACCTCAGGAAGGTTTTCCACCCTTCCTGACCAGGCCATTATTTGTGACACGGCACTGCGTTACTTTAACTGACAATTGCATGGTCATGTGATGCTGTACCCAAATAAAATTGATGTCTTTTGTTTCCCACAAATAGAGCTTTTTTTTGGTGGTATTTGATCACCTTTGCAGTTTTTATTTTTTGCGCTAGAAACAAAGAACAACTGACAATTTTGAAAAAAAATTATATTGTTTATGTTCTGCTATAAAACACATCCAATAAAAAAATAAGAAAATCAAATTTTTTCATCAGTTTAGACCAATATGTATTCTGCTACATATTTTTGGTAAAAAAAATCCCAATAAGCGTATATTGATTGGTTTGCGCAACAGTTATATCGTCTACAAACTATGGGATGTTTTATTCAATTTTTCTTTTATTTATTTATTTATACTAGTAATGGCAGAGATCAGTGACTTATAGCGGGATTGCGATATTGGGGCAGAAAAATCGCACATTAACTGACACTTTTAACACTTTTTGGGGGACTAGTGACACTTATGCCCCGCACACATGGTCGGACATTGATCGGACATTCCGACAACAAAATCCATGGATTTTTTCTGACGGATGTTGGCTCAAACTTGTCTTGCATACACACGGTCACACAAAGTTGTCAGAAAATCCGATCATTCTGAACGCGGTGACGTAAAACACGTACGTCGGGACTATAAACGGGGCAGTAGCCAATAGCTTTCATCTCTTTATTTATTTTGAGCATGCGTGGCACTTTGTGCGTCGGATTTGTGTACACACGATTGGAAATTCCGACAACGGATTTTGTTGTCGGAAAATTTTATAGCCTGCTCTCAAACTTTGTGTGTCGGAAAATCCGATGGAAAATGTGTGATGGAGCCTACACACGGTCGGAATTTCCGACAACAAGGTCCTATCACACATTTTCCATCGGAAAATCCGACCGTGTGTACGGGGCATAATGCAGTGATCAGTGCTAAAAATATGCGCTTTCACTGTACTAATGACACTGGCAGGGAAGGGGTTAACATCAGGGGCGATCAAAGGGTTAACCGTGTGCCTGGCCAGTGCTTTACTACTGTGGGGGAGGTGCTTTTACTAGTGGAAAACATGGATCTGTGTTTCTTTACAGAAACACAGTATCCATGTCCTCTGTACTGACAGAATGGCAATCTGCCTTGTTTACATAGGCAGACTGGCATTCTGTCAGTATACCCAACAATCAGCACTCACGCTCAAAACCCAGAAGTGCAGAATCACGTATATATACATGATTGCGCACAGCATTGCTGCCCTGTAGCTGTAAATCTGCTATTGGGCGGTCAGCAAGTGGTTAAAAAAAAAGTTACTGATGTATTAATAATTACAAGATGAAATGACAAACATATCAAATCTTATACAGGTAGAGGCATAAGATTTTCCAACCAGTGCAATGTTTTGTGATTTGTTTCAACTTTCTGTAAAACATGTATCCACTTGTATTGCAGATAATACATTTAAATATACAGTATTTTCTAAACATATTTTCTGATTTTTTTTAACTGTAAATATTAGAAATTCTTCCTGTTTTATTGTAATAATTTGAGTGCACATTTCTTTTAAGATTTGAGCATTGTGATCTTTCCTGTCAATGAATTCCCTTTAATAATGTCCTTTCTCCCTTTTAATGTATCAGTCAATAGAGATGTTTGTCCTTTTTTTAAACAAAGCCATTGGAAAAAAGGCACCATCTTCAAGCTGGGAAATGAGCACTGGAAGTGTGTCCTCACTTCATGCTGTAAAAATTATTGCATCGGTGATGAAAAAGCATTTTGAAAGCAAGTCTTGATTGGAATATCAGACAGTTTACCTATCACTTCTCAGCGTGATACTTTTCAAACAAATTTCTTGGGATTTTTATTCCTTTTCAACTGAATGCAAGAAATATCGCCTGCACAGGAGAGATAATATTGTTGTGGGGAATATCCACTGGATTAATGTATTTCTTCTGAAGCCAGCAGGAAATTGTGTTTCACTTTGCGCTTGCAAGCTTACCCTGCTTACGTCACCTTAAGAGTGACTTGTAAAACAACAAATAACTTGTGCAAAAAAAACATAAATAGATATAAATAATGAAGAAAAAAATGCTACAGGTGGGTTAATCTCTCTTATTAAAATCTTTATTTGAAAAGGAAAATAGAGATGAGTTAGACATCAATACACTGAAAGTTTAGATAAAAAAATTCAGATGGGCAATCCATTTATCAAGGATTAGTGATTTAGCCAGGATGGGTTTTTAAAGGTTAACTTTAAGTTGCAGGTGTTTTATCTCAGTTTGAATTTGATTTTTCCATTACTATTCTCATTTTGTAGACATGTTCAAGAACTTATAAAGAGTTCTGGAAAGGTTAAGGAGCTATTGCAGGCTGCAGGTTAAACCAATCAGTGAGCTACTAATGCTAATAGCAAATACTGCAACTGGGCTAAAATCAGCAAGATAGCTAAACATACCTAAAGTAAAGATAAACCTAGTCAATAAAATCTCATGTAAGATTTAGCATGCATTTGTATTTTCAAAGGTCTTTTTTATTTTAATGCTATTTTCATTAAAATAATACCTGGTGATCCTGCCATGGAGGTCCTTGTTCAGGCACTTCCCACTATCGGATGACAACCCTGTGTTTCTGTTTCCCATTTATTCTCAAGTGTTGTCACATGCGCCTCCAATGGAGATCATAAGCAACTGTGCCAACACTCCAGTTGTGGAATGTGGCCAACAGGAAAAAGGGTTTTATTACCTTTGAATGCCTTAAAAACTTCTGTAACTAATCTTGCAATTCAATGCCTTCTGGCCATTTCACCATGTCCATCTCTGTGTATCCTATTTATATACACCAAGTTTAAGCCCTTCAGGCCTAAGGGTAAAACAAATGTAAATGCCTAGGCACAATTTTGCAACTTTGACATATGCAGTAAAACTGCATAATATAAATTGTAGTGCTAAATAAATGAAGTTCAAAGTAAATCATTCAAAAACAGTGCATAGTGACAGATGGAAAAAAAAAAAGTTAAAGCGGAGTCCCACCCTGAATTTTTTTTTTTATTCAGAATTGGTGATGTGTCATCATTTCCCAGAAATCTGTGGACAGTACTGTGATGGCAATTTTAGAAACAATCGGCGCTACGGCCGGTGAATCGTGCTTGCGCGAGATCAAGAGGTGCATGCTGGTTACCCAGCATGCACCTCTCCAAAACTAATCCAGGAAGAGATCTTGATTGGGCTTCACATGCCCACAATCATGATGGCAACAGCCACAAACGGAGGCAGAAAATTTATGAGTAAGTAATTTAGATTTTTGCAAAATCGATCGTGATCATTGTATAATCATTTTTGTATTTAGTTTTAATAATGCTAGGATCAATTAAAAAAAAATATTTCGCTGGAACTCAGCTTTAATTGAAGTACAGGCATACCCCACTTTTAAGTACACAATGGGGTTTATTTACTAAAGCTGGAAAGTGCAAAATTAGGCTCACTTCTGCATAGAAACCAATGAGCTTCCAGGTTTTATTACCAAAGCTTAATTGAACAAGCTGGGGTTAGAAGCTCATTGGTTTCTATGCAGCAGTGAGCCTGATTTTGCACTTTCCAGCTTTAGTAAATAAACCCCATTGTGTACTTAAAAGTGGGGTATACCTGTAATATCCAAATAAATGTTATTGTTTGGATGAATATCCACCTGGTGCACCTCCACTGTGATAATAAACAGGATGTGAGCTTACCAGATCTCTACAATCTGCCTGCTGTCTCTGTGTGTGTGTGTCTCTGGTATGTGTCAGCTCATCCACATCTTCCACCGTTAACTGAAATTGGAATCTGCCTGCTGTCTCTGTGTGTGTGTGTCTCTGGTATGTGTCAGCTCATCCACATCTTCCACCGTTAACTGAAATTGGAATCTGCCTGCTGTCTCTGTGTGTGTGTGTCTCTGGTATGTGGCCTTCTCTATCTGTTGCCCTGTGCGAACAACCATGACATTATTTGTTTTTCTGGACTGTCTTACCTAAGTTTTATGTGTTGATCTTGTCTTGGCCTCTTGCTATTCTGACTTTTGAAGCAAAAAGTTCACTTTGATTGCCAGGCACTCTTATAGTCACTCATGATTAATTAACGAACTTCAACCCCACCCCTATAACAGTATATATTTGAGCATCCTTAAGGGGTCAGCACATTGCTGGGGGGTGCACATTGCAGGGGCTTCTATCTCTAAGTGATTCTTTCTACAAGTGATATGCACTTCATTCTCTGCACTTCAGCGATTGCACGAAGCAAACAATTACAGCAATCTGCACTGGAAAGCAGCTAACAGACTACAGGTGACCCTGTCTCTCTCTTAAGCTCTCCTTCCACTCTGTAACATGCACTCTCTACCACTACTTCTGACACTCCTGACCTCTCTCCTCAAACTCTCTTACCTTCACCCCCCCTCTCCACCCGCCTGCTTATACATATCACCCTGCCTTCTGTCTTCCCCCTACTACTGCTCTTACCAACTCTCGCTCATTCTACATCCATACACTGATAAAACCTCCAGTACTCTGAAACATGCCCCTTCACATAAATCACAGTCCCACATTACCTCCCTCGCCCTCCTGCTTCTCCTAATCTCTGGTGACATATCCCCAAACCCTGGGCCACCATCATCTGTCATTGCCCATTGCTCCCATCCCCCTACACCCTCTGGCAGGAGCCGCAACCCACAGAACTTGGTCTCTATTCCTCTTTCCAATACCAGCCCCCCCTTTTCCTGTGCCCTGTGGAATGCACGTTCTGTCTGCAACAAACTCACCGCCCTCCACGACCTCTTCATCACAAATTCCTTTAACCTACTTGCCATTACTGAAACCTGGCTTCATGAATCGGATACTATTTCTCCTGCTTCCCTCTCCCATGGGGGCCTTCTCTGGACTCACTCCCCCAGACCAAGTGGACGGAAGGGAGGTGGAGTGGGAATCCTTCTAGCTCCATGCAGCACCTATCAGGTTCTTCACCCACCTCCCTCTCTGATACTCTCCTCTTTTGAGGCACACTGCATTCGTCTTTTCTCTCCCATTTCTCTAAGAATTGCTGTCATCTACCGGCCCCCTGGACCGGTATCAGCCTTTCTTGATGACTTCTCTGCCTGGCTACCCTACTTTCTCTCTTCTGAAATCCCCACAATTATTCTTGGGGACTTCAACATCCCTGTCAACACTAACACTACTATTACTTCTAAACTTCTCAGTCTAACCTCATCGCTTGACCTGAAGCAATGGATACAGGCTCCTACCCACTCCAATGGCAACACCCTTGACCTTGCCTTCTCCTATCTGTGCACTCCGTGCAACCTTTCCAACAATCCACTCCCACTCTCTGATCACCACCTTATTAGTTTTGCTCTCTCCTTGTCTTCCACCTCTTCTCCCTCCAACCGCCTAACAGTTACACGCAGAAACCTTCGCCACCTCAACCCTTCTCTTCTCTACTCTGCTACTGATCACCTCTATGACAAAATCTCCCCCCTGTCCTGTCCCAACCTAGCTACTTTCGTTTACAACAGCTCACTGTCTTCCTCCCTAGACAAGCTGGCCCCCCTCACTACACGCAGAATTAGGCCCCGACTGCTACAACCCTGGCAAACAGATGACACCAGAAGTCTCAGAAAACGTAGCCGCGCTCTTGAGCGCCTGTGGCATAAGACTAAGACCCAGGAAGACTTCACACAATATAAATCTGCCCTCCTAAAATACTACTCCTGCCTTCACACTGCCAAACAGACCTACTTTATCACACTCATCAACACCTTCTCATCCAGTCCACGTCAACTCTTCTCTACCTTCAACACTCTACTCTGTCCTCCACTGCCTCCACCCACCAACTCACTCACTGCCCAGGAGATTGCCAATCACTTCAAAACTAAGATTGATACAATTCATGAGGAGATCGCCAATGCGCAAAAACCTCCCCCATGCAACACTCCATGTCCACAGATACAATCATTACTTCCCTCATTCAACCCTGCTACTACTACTGAGGTTGCTAAACTTTTATCTAGCACTCATCTAACCACTTGCCCCCTGGATCCTGTTCCCTCGCAAATGCTACGCTCACCCTCTGACTCGATTCTACGCTCTCTAACTCACATTTTCAACCTCTCCCTCTCTTGTGGCATCTTCCCAAACTCTCTAAAACATGCGCTAGTCACCCCCATACTAAAAAAGCCCTCACTGGATCCCACCAATCTCAACAACTTACGTCCCATCTCCTTACTCTCCTTCTCCTCCAAACTTCTTGAAAGACTGGTCTACAACCGATTAAGCGACCATCTGACCATGAATAAACTTCTTGATCCCCTTCAGTCCGGTTTTCGACCTCAACACTCCACGGAAACTGCTCTCCTTAAACTCTCAAATGACCTACTAATGGCTAAAGCCAATGGACACTATTCTGTACTACTTCTCCTGGACCTCTCTGCTGCCTTTGACACAGTGGACCACCCCCTCCTCCTCAAAAAACTCCACTCCTTTGGTCTCCGTGACTGTACTCTTCGCTGGTTCTCATCCTACCTATCCCACCGCTCCTTCAGTGTCACTTACAACTCTACTTCCTCTTCTCCTCTTCCTTTTTCCGTCGGGGTCCCCCAAGGTTCTGTTCTCGGACCTCTCCTTTTCTCAATCTACACCACCTCCCTGGGTCAATTGATTGCCTCCCACGGCTTTAAATATCATCTCTACGCTGATGACACCCAAATCTATCTCTCCACCCCCCAGCTCTCTCCATCTGTCTCCTCACGCATTACCAACTTATTAGCAGACATATCAGCCTGGATGTCACATCACTTTCTCAAACTCAACCTATCCAAAACCGAGCTCATGATATTTCCTCCCTCAGGTGCCACTTCCCCTGATCTCCCTGTCAAGATCAACGGCTCAACTATCAACCCATCTCCCCACGCCAAGGTCCTAGGTGTAATCCTGGACTCTGAACTAACCTTTCGACCCCACATTCTATCACTATCCAAAGCTTGCCGCCTCTGTCTTCGCAACATCTCCAAGATACGCCCCTTCCTAACCAATGACACCACAAAGCTTCTAATCCACTCCCTGGTCATCTCCCGCCTTGACTACTGCAACTCCCTCCTCATTGGTTTACCTCTAAATAGGCTATCCCCACTTCAGTCCATCATGAACGCTGCGGCCAGGCTCATCCACCACACAAACCGCTCAGCGTCTGCTACACCCCTCTGCCAATCCCTCCATTGGCTGCCACTCAGTCACCGAATTAAATTCAAGATACTAACTATAACTTACAAAGCCATCCACAACCTGGCCCCTAGCTACATCTCTAACCTAGTCACAAAATACCAACCTAATCGTTCTCTTCGCTCCTCCCAAGACCTCCTGCTCTCAAACTCCCTTGTCACCTCATCCCATGCTCGCCTTCAGGACTTCTCCAGAGCCTCCCCCATCCTCTGGAATGCTCTTCCCCAATCCGTCCGATTTTCTCCTACCTTATCCACTTTCAGACGATCCCTGAAAACTCATCTCTTCAGAGAAGCCTATCTGGCCCCCACCTAACAACTGTACATTTATCTTCTCAATCAGCACATCACCCACAGCTATTACCTCTTGTATCTCTTAACCTTCCCTCTTAGATTGTAAGCTCTAAGTGAGCAGGGCCCTCTGATTCCTACTGTATCAAATTGTATTGTATTTGTACTGTCTACCCTCAAGTTGTAAAGCGCTACGTAAACTGTTGGCGCTATATAAATATTGTATAATAATATAATAATAATCTCTAGACTCCACGCTATAGGAGTCTAGACAAGCATTTAAATAATGATCCAGCACTCAAAGTGAATCCCTCAGTGGTTGGACCGGAAAGGAAGGTAACATGGCTGGCCAAACAAACCCCTGGTGTTCCTCAGATGTGACCAATAAGGAAGAAAAAGAGGGTCCACATAGTGTAAAAACAAAAAACACTTTTATTTTGAGAAAAGGTTACTAAATACTTAAAGCAATCCAGTGAATAGTCAGCGATTAAAATGGTAGTTCCCAGGATAAAAACGACTGTCCTCGATGATGTCACATATGACAAAACATGTAGGACGTAGTCTGTGTCTGAACTAACCATGCCAATGGAGCTTTTATACAAGTCATTTTTATCCTGGGAACTACATTTTTAATCGCTGATTATTCACTGTATTGCTGTAGGTGTTTATAACCTTTTCTCATTAAAAAAAGTGTTTTACGGTATTAGCTATATGGACCCCCTTTTTCTTCCTTATTGGTCACATCTGAGGAACACCAGGGGTTTGTTTGGCCCACCATGTTACCTTCCTTTCCGGTCTAACCACTGAGGGATTCACTTTGAGGGCTGGATCTTTATTTAAAAAATATAAATAAACGTGCCTGCGCTGAAAAAACAGATATATCCCAATAGTTGGGAGGTGCATATATAGTGTAAAACTATACTACAAAATTTCAATATAAAAAAAAAAAATGCTAGTAATATATAAATTATAGAATTAATACAATCCTTATATAAAAGTATCCCATAAAGTGCAACATGCAAAAAAAGAATATATATATGTGGTTATAAATATAAGATCAAAGTGCAAAATCAAGTGTCCACATTTAAAAAGTTCAATTCATTGATATCAACACATAAAGTGCAAGTAAGTGTGTCCACAAAAAACAGTGTTCCTCATGCTCCTCCTTAATGGTGTTCACAATCCAGCATGCTTCAGTGCTCTCCTGTGACCCCCCACTTGTGCTTGCGCTCACCTCTGAGCGTGTGACACGGTAATTAAACGGTGTCTAAACACGCATTGGAGCCACCCCTTGGGCTCATACAGGGTATGCTGGTGTAAACTCCACCACTCTCCTAGGCAAAATGGCCGCCGACAGGATATACTTATATCGATGTAGCCTATTACTAGAGCTGTCAGCGGTCCTAGGCAAAATGGCCACCGACAGCATATAAACACACACACAGAGCATCCGTCCAATTAGATACCCCAGAGGAAGGCACGTGATCCCTGTGCCGAATACGCGTCGGGGAGGGGTAGGACGGAGCTGTCAGCAACAGAGGTAGATGAGGAACGACACACCGCACGCCATACAAACGCTTGTTTTATACAAACACTCTCTGGAAAGATTGGTGCACTCATGCACCTACATATTGTGAGTACCCTTCTGGAGGGAAGTTTTAATATATTTTAAATAAATCCCTACTGTATCACACTATGGAGCTTTTTCTTTCTTGTATGTGAGACTATCTGATGACATCTGAGAGTGGTGGAGTTTACACCAGCATACCCTGTATGAGCCCAAGGGGTGGCTCCAATGTGTGTTTAGACACCGTTTAATTACCGTGTCACACGCTCAGAGGTGAGCGCAAGCACAAGTGGGGGGTCACAGGAGAGCACTGAAGCATGCTGGATTGTGAACACCATTAAGGAGGAGCATGAGGAACACTGTTTTTTGTGGACACCACTTACTTGCACTTTATGTGTTGATATCAATGAATTGAACTTTTTAAATGTGGACACTTGATTTTGCACTTTGATCTTATATTTATAACCACATATATATATTGTTTTCTTGCATGTTGCACTTTATGGGGTACTTTTATATAAGGATTGTATTCATCCTATAATTTATATATTACTAGCATTTTTTTATTTTTTTTTTATATTGAAATTTTGTAGTATAGTTTTATGCTATATATGCACCTCCCAACTATTGGGATATATCTGTTTTTTCAGCGCAGGCACGTTTTTTATATTTTTTGGTTTATGCACGCAATGAAACATGGTTAGTGTTTGCAGCTTATCTATATTTGTTTCACCTCACAGAGGCATCAGTCCATCTTTGGCTCACAAGACCCCCACATAATGGATCTTTATTTAAACGCTTATCTAGATTCCTATAGCGTGGAGTCTAGAGATCTGGCAGGCTCACATCCTGTTTATTATCACGGTGGAGGTGCACCAGGTGGATATTCATCCAAACAATCACATTTATTTGGATATTACTTCAATTAACTTTTTTTTTTTTTCATCTGTCACTATGCACTTTAGTGTTCAAGCACTATATGGACTATGTTTTAATGATTCACTTTGAACTTCATCTATTTAGCGCTGTGATTTTTATTATGTGTGTTTTGCACAATTGGTTTTGTTGTGATATTGCAAGGGGCTTTATTTCACTTAGGATATTATCACCTGCGCAGTAATATTTTTTACTTTTTGCAACATTAGTAAAACAGTACAAATCGTCATAACTACTTTGTGTATCCAGGTGGATTATACCTTGTTTTTGTCAGGACAAGATGAGCTTTCATTTGGTGGTAACAGATATCTCCCGATTTTTTTTTTTTATTATCAAAGGAAAACTTGCCTAAAAAAAAACATTTTTTAAAAAATGTTGCTGTATATTTCTTGCTATTATCATAACCTACCACCAAAGAGCAACCCAAAATAAATGATCCTGCTCCTGAAGATTGCAGCAATGTCACATATTTGTATGTTAGTTGTGGTTTGTTTTCATAGTACAACCCAGAAACAATGGTGCACATTTTGCTTTTTTTTACCCTGCCTAAACCACACTGACACTGACACTTATTGACACTGATACTAATTTAAAGATTTTTTTTTTTTAATTCTACCCAAAATATGCTGACCCCGACCTTGACTCTAACAAACCCCTGGCAAACCTTGATCTTGTTATTTTTTTCTTTATTTTTTCTTTATTATTCTTTGCTTTTAATTTATTACTATTATTAGATTTTTTTACACACTTTGGTTTGTTTACATGTTCCTCTCCTTCAAGAAGAGGAATATACAATGTAGCTTTCTCTTAATTCAGAAGAGGAAGTAAATATAGGGGCAGCTCACAGTGACTGATCACTGTAATAGCCAATCAGAGGCTATCACAGCGAGCAGGTGACCCGGAACCGGAAGCTCTCAGTGAGAGCCTGGTCTCTGTCCTGGGAGTGGGCTGTGCAGCACGCTCCCAGCACAAAGGGAGATACACATATATGCGACCCCACGGAAAAAAGCCCACATCCGTGATGCCGCATATATGTGTTCTGTCGGTGGGATTAGGTAAAAATAAAAATGCATTCTTATGTGATCTTTTTTTCTGGAAGAGAAGAAAGGAAACGTGATGAGATCAGTAAGATTTAATAGATATACTGGACGGTTTGCAGACCAAAGAATGGTGGCAAAATAGGCCTTGGTTTTCTCACAAGTCCAAACCTGCTTCCTATTATAGCCAACCCCCTACATCTTCATTTGTCTTTGTATAGAATACAGATAGAACTGAACATCAAATATATCTCCTCTCTAGATTGCCTCAGTCATCCATTTAAATTAGAAACAAATTTTATTTTGCATCAACACCAACATTTGGCTTGGTGGCGTGAAAAATTCATGTTTAGAGATAAGTCCATAAAAACATATTATACCTGGGATGCAATCACAGTTTGTAATGACTGGCGACACGCCCAGGCAGCAGGAAATGAGAGTTTAAATGCTCAATGACAGAACCATCCTTCATGAAATCGCTGAGAGAGGGGCGCTATCCTCCTGTGAATCAAACAGAGAAATGGATGCTGTGCTTGTGTTCAGTGTAACAGATGTTTAAATTAATGACAATGCATAGGGCAAACTATTCCATATTTTTATGCCTGAAATTAAAATTCAATGTAATAATGGTTGAGATTGATATACAGTACATGTACAGTACACCTCTCACATTTTTGTAAATATTTTATTATATCTTTTCACTGAAGAAATTACACTTTGCTACAATGTAAAGTAGTGAGTGTACAGCTTGTATAACAGTGTCAATTTGTTGTCCCCTCAAAATAACTCAACACAAAGCCATTAATGTCTAAACCGCTGGCAACAAAAGTGAGTATACCCTTAGGTGAAAATGTCCAAATTGCGCCCAATTAGCCATTTTCCCTCCCCGGTGTCATGTGACTTGTTAGTGTTACAAGGTCTCAGGTGTGAATGGGGAGCAGGTGTGTTAAATTTGGTGTTATCGCTCTCACTTTCATACTGGTCACTGGAAGTTCAACATGGCACATCATGGCAAAGAACTCTCTGAGGATCTGAAAAAAAGAATTGTTGTTCTACATAAAAATGGCCTAGGCCAGTGATGGCGAACCTTGGCACCCCAGATGTTTTGGAACTACATTTCCCATGATGCTCATGCACTCTGCAGTGTAGTGGAGCATCATGGGAAATGTAGTTCCAAAACATCTGGGGTGCCAAGGTTCGCCATCACTGGCCTAGGCCATAATAAGATTGCCAAGACCATGAAACTGAGCTGTGGCCAATACCATACAGCGGTTTAACAGGACAGGTTCCACTCAGAACAGGCCTTGCCATGGTCGACTAAAGAAGTTGAGTGTATGTGCTCAGTGTCGTAGCCATAGGTTGTCTTTGGGTTGTCATTGCTGCAGAGGTTGAAGGGGTGGGGGGTCAGGCCTGTCAGTGCTCAGACCATACACCGCACAATACATAAAATTGGTCTGCATGGCTGTCCTCCCAGAAACCTCTTCTAACGATGATGCACAAGAAAGCCCGCAAACAGTTTCCTGAAGACAAGCAGACTAAGGACATGGATTACTGGAACTATATCCTGTGGTCTGATGAGACCAAGAAAAACTTATTTGGTACAGATGGGGTCAAGTGTGTGTGGCGGCAACCAGGTGAGGAGTATAAAGACAAGTGTGTCTTGCCTACAGTCAAGCATGGAGGTGGGAGTGTCATGGTCTGGGGCTGCATGAGTGCTGCCGGCACTGGGGAGCTACAGTTTATTGAGGGAACCTTGAATGGCAACATGTACAACATGTACTGTGACATACTTAAGCAGTTTAGAACAGTAAAGCAGATCAGCGGGATCATGATGTTAAAATATGATTTTATGGCGCTTCCACAGTGAAGTTTTTGTGAAGCATGTACCATGGAATTTCTTTACTGAGATTTGTTCTTATTCCGGAACCTTGACATATTTTGTAAAGCAAATTGTTTGCTAAATTTAAAAATGTTAAAAAGTACCACCTGCAAAAAAAAAAAAAAAAAAATATATATATATATATATATATATATATATATATATATATATATATATATATATATATATATATATATATATATATATATATATATATATATTTATAGTTACCTTTCCCACTGTCAAGAGTATATATTAACGTTGGACACTGCCAGGAGTATTGGATGTCTACATCCTCAGCCATATGTCGTGGTTACATCAGCTGACTCCTACATCATTATTGGTTTAGGAGCCATTGGGAGAAACTGAAGTTCTCAGCGGGGGGGGCTAGGCATCCCACACACCTGTAATTGTGTTGGATTTGAAGAGCCCATTGCTCTGCAAGGGAGTGAACGTAGCGGCAACAGGAGGTGACACATGCATGTATAAGACCACTTCTTTTGCATGTTCTTATTTTTTTTAACTCAGTGATAAAGTCGCACTAACGAAAAGCAAAATATGCTGCAATTTAAAAAAAATTCATTCAAATATCTGAAAAGTGCTTGCTTCCCAGGAGTTGCTAATTTGGCTTACTTCTGGGAACATCTGCTTTTAAACATGCCTTGCAAGCATACCAAATCATTACATTCTAAACCTCAGAATGCTAAATAAGTCAAATATACATAGGTGATTTTTAATACGATAAAATGCCAAAATGCCCTAAACCCAAAATATTTGGCATATTCTGTATCTAGTTACTCTTATTTCCTTGCAGCACTTGGTGTTGAGTTTGATTCCGACAGAAGGCACCTCTGTGTAGTTAATAGGATCTCCTAAAGTACACTTGTACTCACAGAAACTTGGCTAGACTTGCTTTAAGATGCCACTTGCATTTTGACTTGTGTAAGAGCCTAAAACACAGAGGATGCTAGTATGCAAATTTCCAAAAGTAACATCAAAAGCTGCCATCTCCCTTCCTGTCTTCTACATTTTGCTCTTGGTTCTTCTGTGTGATGGATTGCCTTAATACCTTACCATGCAAGAAAATAAATGCTGCTACTACCTGGACGATACTCCTTTCCATAGAGTAAATGGTGTTAACTCCACAACAGCTGAAAAATAATCACACACTTTTATATACAGCTTTAATAATGGGAGTAATGTAGAATGTATTTCCACCTAGATGAGTATTCATGATAAGATTAGCCAACTATCACATAATAGATGCTCAAGTGAAATTTCCATTTGTATCTTAGCAACTGTTAGCTTGATTAAGCAAACGTTTAGCTGGTACTGTGAGTTTTTTATTTTTTCTATTCATTATTTTGTTATTAGAAATATTTGCATATTTTTGTTATTGCAATGAGCTGGTCATATATGAAAAATTCATCTAACTCAAGGAAATGTACTTAATATTTACCGTAAATATTGCACATAGCTGTATTACTAGAAACGTGAACACTCCATCTTTTTGTTTCCTGTGTTTGGTTTGGATCGCAAATTTTTAAAGACAAACTATTTAAGACTAAACTCCAAACAAACAGCTAAATACACAGCTGGCGCATACAAACGGGAAACCAACAACCTTCTGATTTACAGGGAAAGAGCATCAACTGACAGGTCATGATATCTGCTCACTCTGCTCTCTCCTCCTATAAGTATGTCCCAGGGCAACTTCTCTCAGTGTTTCCTGCCAGTTTTACTGATGTTGTGCAATAGATGGTAGAAGGATTATACCAAGACAGATTCAGATAATTATATTAGTTTATTTTTATTTTTTTTGATGTGGCTCTAAAACTGGAGAAAAAGTTACAATCAGACAGGTTGTTAATCTGATAGTAATTGAAACATATACAGTACAGAACATAGTAGGCCCCAACAAACATACAGAGTATTGGTAGCTGTAAACACAAACACACAAGTCCATATATAACAGGAGATATAAAGGGCTGAGCAACTTAGTCCATAGGGGACAGGCTGGAAGTTCAAGGGTTAAGTGGTAACCGGTAATGTAATGGTTAAAGTAGGCTGGTAGGCTAGGCGGCTGCTGTCCTCAGAGAGTTGGCTCTGTGATGGATGAGAGAGGGGTAAAGAAGGAAGCGCCACCTGAGTGTAGTATTAAAAATGATGTTTAATGACACCAGGTAAAAACACACTTACAGGATAAAAACATATAAAAGGCTCATCTGTATAGGTATGTGGTCCTCGGTGTTCCCTCTGATCCTGTGGTGGTGACGCTGCAGGGATGCTGGGCTGCAGAACACGCTGCATGCAGACACACTGATCATGCAGACAGACGGCGCTGACTCGAGTATAAGTCGAAGGGGACACTTTCAGCCCAAAAAAAAAGGGCTGAAAAATTCGACTTATACTCGAGTATATACGGTATGTGCTTTATTGTAAGATCCAGATCTTTAGGTTATTCCTATGGAATATATGGAGCCAGATATAGGCTTAGAGAGAAAATCAAAACTCATGGAGCACAAAATGGTGGAGTCACTATAGAATTCTTTGCCAATAGAGATTTAGAGTGGTCAACAGAATAAGCAAATTTTAATTTAGTTTATTTTAGTTAGTTTATTTTAACTACAAATGGCATACATGGCTGTGTGTTCAAGTAATCTAATCTGCCCTTCATTTGAAAACCACTGGTCTTCCAGTGAGCGTCCACTCATTATACATAAGCAATTATTGCACAGTCAAATACAACTACTGTAAGATTCTCTAATGCCGCGTACACACGGTCGGAATTTCCGACAAAAAAAGTCCGATGGGAGCTTTTGGTCGGATAATCCAACCGTGTGTATGCCCCGGACTTTTTCTGTCGGCATTTCCGACGGACTTAGATAGAGAACGTGCTCTAAATTTTTCCGTCAGAAATGCCAATGGAGCTTGTCCCGTTGGAAAGTCCAACCGTGTGTACGCGGCATTAGACTCTAAGACCCCAGCCAAAACATTTTACTCATTTTAAACAGAGCAGGAAAGGGTTAAAACCTCTGTAAGTTTTTTTATTACTGTCTGTGTCGCTGATGGTGAAACATAGGTAGGAAATTATGGTAAATCTCTCCATTGTGGACACAGACAAAACAAAAAAACACACTTTAAATGCACTGCAAGTGCAGTTGCTCTAGATCTGAGGGTAACATGCCATATAAAAAACTGTATTTTTGCTTGCGCGTGATTGAATAATAGAAATCAGCAGAGCTTCCACTCATTTCAGAGCTTCTCCTCAGATCTAGAGCAACTGCACTTGCAGTACACAGTATATTTACCTTTATATTTGCCTTTAGTAACCTCATAGTCTCGTTGAATTATCAATGACCTTACATTTGAGTACCGTGTTAATGTCTGCATTTTCATAATAATGACCATACTACTTCACTTTGACAATTGCATGCGCATAACACTAGTTATGATTTTTCTTGGGCAGGAGGAAATTTAATAAAATAACTTATTTCGTTATCATTCGATTTGATTAAAATTTTCCATCCTTCTCCTTCGATTTTTCCATTCACTCTGCATGAAAACAATTGTCGAATCAGACTCTTTAATACTAAATAATCAAACAAACATTCCAAAAATCAATATTTCCCAATGAAAATCTACAGGTATAAGGCCAGCTTAACAGTGTTTTTTTGCTGTTGGTACTTTCCTGTTCTGGAGATGACTATACCCCCCAGCTTCTTAAAAGAATTATAGACAGTAATAAAAGTCTAATAGAGGTTTCATCTTCCCCCCTACCCCCCCCCCCCCAAAAAAAAAAAAAAATTAAAGTTTAGCTTTAATTATTAACCACCATTTGAGAGGTCCTATATAATATGATTCAGGTGTTTGCCTTGGCATCTAACTATCCATGTCAACTGCATTTTGAAATGTGTAATTAGATGAAACAACAGCTTTCTAAACCAGCTCAGAAATAGTTGGATGCTGCAATACTTGTTGATGATTTCTACCTCATGACTGAAACACAAAGCTAGGGATAAAATATATGTATGTATTAATTGACAACAAAAAACTGCCATGTTTTTCATTAAATCATTGGTCAAATTGAAGGTTGGATTACCGGGATCCTTCATGAAATATTACAAAATTCCATCTGTTCATGTAATTAATGCAGCCAAACATAAACAAAACGACAAGAATTTAATTAAATACTTTTCATTTAATATTCTTTCAGCATCAACATCTGTATGAGATTCTGAATATAAATAATTAAAGTAGATAAAATACTTTCTGTTTTAGCTAAACCAGTGTAAGCCATACCACATTTTTAGGAAGCTAGCATGGCTTTGGGTGAATTTTACCAAACTTATTTTTATTTTTTATGTTTAGTTTATATGTACTTAAAAGTAGAATTTTTTTACAATATACCGTACATACAATATATGATGAACAGGTATGACAGGTATGGGTTGAGATACTTGCAGCAGGACAATTGTAGCAAACGGCAATCATTTATTTTGTTTGATGTTTCAATGATGCTTAGCTTTCATTTATCACATGTAATATTTCATATGTACCTGAATAAAAGCAAGAAACTTAATTTTAAATGCGACCAATATGACCATCATAGAAAAAACATTTTGATCACAATAACTTCCTTTTAAACCTAGAGATTTTCAGTAGATTGTGTTGGTACTTTAGGTATAGTTGATGTCTAAATATGATCAGGTGATGTCACCAGATGGCCCCGTCCCTTACCTATTTAAGAACTGTTAAACGGCAGAGTAGGCATTCGGCAGTTAGCCTTCATCGTGGCTGGAGCGTTTTTCTTTTTTAGGATCCAGCGGTGCGTTGTGATTGACGACAGAACTCCATTATTTTTTTTATTTTTTTAATAAAGGAATAGTCAATAACTGCCTCCTGTCTTTATTTATTTTTGACACTTCTTTTGGTGAATGGGTAGGGATACAATTTACCCCATACTCATTCACATGGGGGGGTGGAATCTAGGTTACGAACAGCCCCCTGCCCGCAGACCCCCGCAAACCATCGCTCAGGGTTGTCGGGAAGAGCCTGTTGTTAAGGACACAGTGGCCGGCTTCCCAAGTATAACTTGAAGTTTCAGAGTATAAAGAGAACATTCAGGAGCTACTTGCCTGCCCTGATTTATGACCCTAATCTTCGAGAGATTCTAAAGTTAGCCACGCTTGTAGGTAGATGGTATTGTTTATGTCTTCTGACACAATACAATTATATATTGTATGTATGAATATTGTGCCTTTGTCCTTCAAGTCCCTCTACCTATGGATCTTGGGGCAATTATTATTTTGAGAGGGGTTGAGCCTTAGTCAGGTTTTTATTTCTCCAATTTTTCATACTTCCACCCTACCACTAACTTCTGACTCCTATAATTAAGCGGAATAAGTGGGTTAGGTGTCCATTTGGTGGCTCATGGACACCTAAAATACTCACTGTGCCACGTCCTGTTATATATGTACACTTGGAAACTCAAGAAAAATGGACTTTGTAAGCACATATACTGTATATAAAATTAACAAATGTATTGATCTACATTAAAATATTCTGTATACAATATAACACTTGATTGTGAAATTATTTCTATTAAAACAATATTGGGTCATGGACTGTTTGTATATCCCCCTAGACAAGGATGGATAAGCATATAAGACCTATGCATGTAAAATATACAACAGGATTCACAGAGAGGATACAGAGGGGACGTCCTGTTGTATATTTTACATGCATAGGTCTTATATGCTTATCCATCCTCTAAGGGGATATACAAACAGTCCAGGACCCAATATTGTTTTACTAGAAATAATTTTGCAAGCAAGTGTTATATTGTATACAGAATATTATAATGTAGATCAATAAATTTGATAATTGTATATATATGGGCCTACAAAGTCCATTTTTTTATAGTTTCCAATTATTCTATGATTAAGGGGGGGCTGTTATCTGGTCACAAGGCATGATTCCAAGTGTAACATAGAGCCCAATAATGTATATTTTGGGAAAAAGAGGATCCATCAGATGTGTGGCTTTTTTTTTCATAGTTATAGTCCATGTAATATTTTTCTAAGCTTTATGTCAAATTAGGAAACTTGGGAAAAGCGGATTCTAATTAATAAATCTTGATGAGAAAAAGCGAATATATATATATATATATATATATATATAAATCAGTGAAGAGCTTTGCAGAAAAGGATGGTCCATACTAGGATTTTGGCACGTATATGATTATAGCCCAGCATTTCAAAAAGTCTGTGACGATCAGCTCTGCTACCGCAGTGTTGCATACAGTACATCTCCATGAAGTGGGAGGTGACATGGCATAAATGCCCAGCAAGAACTACTACTTTCATAAAAGATAGCCACAGTGTTTACAAAGTGTTGTACTTATAATTGTCTTAAAAAAATAGAGTATATAATGGGTTTTATATAGAGAAACTAAAAATGGGTTGTATATAGCAGCAACCAATCAATTTCTTCCTTCCATTTTATGTTCTAAAAACACTGGAATCTGGTTATTATGGGCAAAGCAATTACTTTTCACTAATATGCTTTTTACCTGGCATGCATAAAAGCTCCCACATATGACTGTCCATTGGCACAGACTCCATTTATTTATATGGTGGTATTTACAGACATGGAAATTCATGGTTTCAAACATCTGTATTTCATGATAATATATGTTCAGTTGATAAATTTCTGAGTTGTTTCAATGTGATCATTTATCATACTGCCATATATGAAAGCTTTGATGCTGTGATGGATCTTCTGAACAAAGAGCAGTGTCCAACATTTATTTAGATTTACATAACATAGATAGAAAAATTGCATTAAATATTTATATACCTAAAGTGAACCTGTCATAAAAAGTCTCACATCTCGTAAATCTACATAGTGCATTAACATTACCAAATCACATTATTATTTTTGCACAAACATGTAACCTTTTTTGATGTGACAAAAAAAAAATCCCCCTAACATAGTCAAACATAATGCGGCCTCTAGCTATCAGGAGCATTGTGAGTGTTTTAAATCATTAGAGACTACACTTGGTCTGTTGTTTTCAGTTACATGAGCTGTGTCTGGTACTGTAGTCCTGCAATAAATTAAGAAAATCATGAGAAAGCAGAACCTGAATATGTAATGACCATATACTTTGTGCACACCAATGTGTATATTTATAATTTCTCAGTATAGATAAAAACATTTTTTTTTTATTTAATCTTGCGTTTGAATTGTTATTAGAATTGTTACTTAAGCCACATTGCTTTTACTTTTGGATACATTAGGAAATAATCTAATCCCAATAAAGTTTTCTTGTTTTTCTTTGTTGTCTGCATCCCATATGGGAGGTTGTCATTTACTTCTTGTACTGGGGATGCAAAAGTGAGAGGAAATCTAGTCATCAGAACAGGCGTCTCTTTAAAAAAAAAATCTTCTTAACCCCTGCTCCAGTGACAGCCACAAGTTTTGAGTTTTCATCACTTTTCATTCCAGTGGCAATAATCATTGAGACAACTACAGTAGATGAATCTCCTCAACATAGAAGGAAATGGCAATGTCACAGGAGTTCTAAGTGTTCCCTACTCCAAAAACAAAAAAAAGAGAAAAAAATAGCTTTAGATGAACTTTAAGCGAATATTTTTCACATTTTATGTAGAAAAAAATAATTAAAAACACTATAGTTCCTCTTTAGTTTCAAGACACTCATTTTATTACCTTGAGCAACAAAATAAGCCATTCTCAGGGTTCCTCAAGAGCAGTGGTCTCCAAACTGCAGCCCTTTGCTCTTCTTGCTTTTATCCGGCCCTTGGGGCACTATTTTTGCCACTGATACGAGATACTATTCTGCCAAGTGACATCAACAGTGGAGCGCCATTTCTCCCACTGACACCAACAATGGGGCACTATTCCTCCCACTGACAGAGGACATTATTCTGCCAAATGACACCTTTTCTCTCACTGGCACCACTATTCCTCCAACTGACACCAACGATGGGGCTCCATTTCTCCCTCTAAAACCAAATGTGGGGATGTTTACTCCCACTGATAACAGGAAATGTCCACTTCTGCTGACGACAGTCAGTGGCCCCCTAAAGTGTGAAAGACCATAAAATGGCTCTTTGTTTAGAAAGTTTGGAGATCCTGCTCTAGAGGTTGCTAGGAGTTCCTTGAGCTGTAGTGAATGACCTTGCTTTTGATGGAACATATATAGTGGGCAAAGCCAGCAGCATAACACAATTGATTTTTTTCAAATTAGGCCTCCAGTTGCAAAAACTCCAACTCAGAGACAAACCAATACTCGCAGATACCACCAACCAGAATAATAGGAGCCTTACACAAGATGGATCCCTACAAATGTACATAGTTTGTCCATAACAAAACGCATACAAGGACCTTCTACCACACCAGCTGCCATGACATGACCACACAACATCCTATACCAATGCAACATACCAAAAGACAACCCAAAAAAATTAAAGAAGGGACAGAGGGTGACAAGTTGTCTCAAGCTTTCCTTCAAAGATTTACAAAGACCCTCCTACAGACCAACCCCTGAAGCCCCCCTGCTCGAGCATTATCCACCAATCTGCTAAGTACCACTTTAATCCTGTTTACTTTTAACCCATCATAAGGCCTCTCCTATACCAAACCCCTTTTTAAGTCATAGTAAACTCTGCGGCAATAAGCCTGCACCATTTTAGCTGTTCTCTTCCGCCACATAGTACACTTCTGTTCTTTCTTCTGTATCCATTACAGGAATGGCATGCATGTGCACTAGAAATTATCCAAGCCTCAATTTCATTTATTGTTACTATGAGACCTGCTCGCTCCATTGCTGATGAGGTCTGATGTTGACACTCCCTGTGACAAGTCAAGTCACATGGAGTGTTTCAGAAACTCCACCATGGGTCACCAATCTCACAATTTTGCAAAGCAATGCCACGAGTGCTGATGACGGAGGTGCAGCAAGAGAAAGTTTTGATTTACGGCATACGTGCCATGCCTGAAGGACAAAATGGGCATGATCCCTAGATGTCACTACACAAAAAAACGAGGTTTACCTCCTGTAAGGCCCATTCCTGGACAAGATGAAAGACAGTAATGAGTAAGTAAAGAATACTACTAACATGGGGAAAACTTATGGGGGAAGGCTTACTGCCACTTTAACCCAGTCAGTTTAGCCCTGCGTCTAGGCTTCCACCTTTGTTACACCAGGCCAAACAGAATCGTCAGCCCAAATAAAATGCTGGATTCATGTCATGTCTGAGCAACAGATAATTTTCTGTAAAACAGCAATTTTTGTCCTATCATACACTGTAACATCTTTAAAGATTTGCCCCAATGAGTAATAATGGTACTTCTTCTGGACAGGTGTACTGTCTCTCTAAAAATTGTTTTCATACACTGGCTCAATGAGCTACTCACAATGTCCTCAAATGAACAAGAAACGATAAAAAAAATTCTCAAAATTACCCAATTGCAGTTTTTTTTTTTTGTGAAATAGCACCGACAGGCTTGTATGGGCTGTATGATCAATTAATAAATGGCTGCTGGACAAATAACCACAAACAAAAACTGATTACATGCAGAATTTCTTCCCTGCAAACAATTGCTATTTTTAAAGTTGCACTGTAACATATTCTACAACCAGGGTGGTCATATACTGTATGTCCCTGTATTACTGTATTATATATATCTCTCTGGAGCTGAAGTGGTTGAGCAGAAAACATAATTTCTACCAGGTGTTGAGTTTTATACGTCTGGCAAAAAGAATATGGAAACATATGTACCTTAACAAATAGGATTCTTTTCACCTGCATCTCATCACTAACAAGCAGCTGTTGACTACCTGTATCTCTGCAGGTTTAGATTTTTAATTTGGAGAAGTCAGAAGAGGTAAGGAAATAAATAAATGAATTTAGTTCTCTTACTTGGAGACATTATTCACTGGCTAGAGATATCAATTAAGAGGTTTACTTTTTTTAATTAATTTTAGTCCTGCAAATGAGGTTGTGTGTGGAGAGGTTTGGTAGGGAGAAAAATAAACAAAACTTGGAAGAATAAGCAAGAACTGAAACTGTAAAGGTCTTTTCAGCTTTATAGACCCTCTTCTATGAGCCATATTAAAAAAGGCATATCGTGCACTGATCCTGAACATCTCCCTACACGATTATATTTACTTTGGCTTGGTCAGTGAAGTCCTGTAAAGGTCTTAGCTAAATGCCAAATGAGTAATCACAAAGGTAAAGATAAGTTCAGGAGATTCGTTTTCTATACCTTATGGAAAGGGTCATGTCGAAAATGCTGGTTTTGGATAGATAAGACTAAGGCTGAATTACTGAATCACTTTTATTTTTTTAAATAACAAACATGTCACACTTACCTGCTCTGTGCAATGGTTTTGGACAGAGCAGCTCCAATGCTTCTCTTCTCGGGTCCCCTGCCAGCGCTTCTGGCTCCTCCTATTCTTTGAGTTCCTCCATAGCAAGCTGCTTGGTACGGGGGCACTCATGCTTGGTAGCTAGCTCCCGAGCCCTGCTCTGTGTGTCCATAAGACAGTCAGAACGGGGCTCGGCTTGGCCCCGCCCATGCTACCTCCTTACTGGCTGTGATTGACAGGAGCCAGAAGAGATCTGATTTTGGACCAAGCGGAGTAAAAGTGACCAGATGATGAGGATTAATGTGGTCCCCACAGGTGGATATATTGTCAGTAAGGGGCCTGGATGGGGGACTGGGGGTGTGAGGGAGGGATTGTGGAGGAGAGTCCTTGGTATTTTCTGTAGGCTATCTGCTGCAAAACATATCCCTCGGACTCATCTGCCATGCCTTGCTATAGCATGTTCTAAGGTCTTAATGCAAAAGGCAGCAAACATATGTAACTCCGTGCATATATATGACAGCTGCCACATTTAAATGTTAATCACACAAAATTCAATTTAAAAAAAGTTAAATTTTTTTGTTGTAGCATATGTCTTTGTTTTTAGGTGACTATCATAGTAGAGGAGTATGTGCTTGATTTCTGATTTCTGATGTAAGAGGCTCAGAGCTGTCCCCTTGATGGTTGGTGATTCAATGACTGATGAAAAGACGGTGACATTTACAAGAATGAACTTTGAAGGCACATATGTTTAGAATAAAAGTATGAAAATGTATTTAATTGGATAAAGTTAAAAAGCTTATATACAACACATAAAAAGAAACACACATCATAACACTTAAAAAAATAACACTTCAAATGTAGTTGAAGAAAAACAATGAGTAATTGTAGTAGAATGTAACCAGTAATACTATTCAACATGAGTAGGGTGTGTGGAGTGATTGAGCCCAAACGAGGGTCACCAGAAAACTATTCGCTCCACATGTTGCGCGCCTAGCAGTGCTCCTTCAGGAGCTACAAATATGATAGATACATAGAAGACATAAAATAAAAATAAAATAAGTATACATATAGATATATAGGAAATATATCTTCCAACATATAAGACATGATGTTAATAAAAAAGGCACAATCATTTAACTGACATCCATCCGGAAAGAAGACCCATGGCCGGTGACCACTGGGAATATAAGGGCAGAAAACCTACCAAGGGGGACACAGCTACATTTAGTGGTAGATTTGAAACAGAGAATACGAAGAAACAATACATCAGCGTGGCATATAAAATATAAAACTTGAAAAAAGTTTTTTATATCTTTATGGAAATAGGTACTCACACAGTATGTAGATTTGTATAATAAATTGTGAGGATAGAGTAAGGAATACTTCAAGCAAATAGCTGTCACTGATAGGATATTAATATAATTCTAAAAAAGTAAAAATGTGCAAAAATGGTCATAATGGAACGTTTGCCTGTTTGCAAAAAGTTGGTTTTATTCCAATAGATATAAAAGGATATATATATATATATATATATATATATATATATATATATATATATATATATATATATATGTTTGTTAGATGCTAAGCAGATTATAAATCGATGAACGAACTACATAATAAAATGATATAGTGTAGTGAAGTGCTTACCAGTAATTAACAAGGCCTATAAAAAATGATGATTGGTAACAAACATCGTGGGTTGAAGCAGGAGGTAGTCTGCCAGCACGATCGATAATAGCAATTAAAACTGCAGCATTAGCCAATGAAACAGCCTGTCCAAAAATTAGGAGAGGACTCAAAATGGTTGCTGCCTAATAAATAATAGAAATAAGGTGTAGTAAAAATGAAGGCAAAGACTGTGCATTACCAGCATAGCTAAACATAGAATAAATGGTGACCGGCAGCCTTTGATATAGTTTTTACCTTCAATATTCAATTAGCACATGCAGAGACCGTAATAGGAGTGTACACCCCCATGGATCAGCAGGCCCTAATAAATAGACTGGAAGCAGCTGTATACAGCTGCATCCCAGCCAGAATTACGTCACCTCCAAGGGGAAGGTGACGATGACAGCTTGCCCACAGGCTGCCACGCATGCACCACAACCCACCGCTCATAGCAGTGGATGGTGGCAATTGCAACGACAGCAGAGGCAGGGCAAGGAGGGAAGGCGACACACACACGCGATGACATGGGGAATTCGTCATTGCGTTGGAATGACGGGCCACCCTGCCTAGTGTGTGTGCGCTGATGAAATAACGCAGTGGACAGGCAGAAGGTGGACCATGAAGGGGTCAAAGCCCAACCCAGTAACGCTGCCAATCACCGCCCACCCGGTCAGTGGAGAGAAAGGGTGGGCGGTGCTGTGTGGACACAGTGGAGGAAAAAGTCCCCAATAATACCCCGAGGTCACCATAATAGGTCCAGACAGACAGACAGCACAAAATGAATGACCAAAATATACAGACTATGAATAAGCTAGCGATGGTGTGCAAAACACCCATCTAAAGCCATTTATACATAGAAATACAACATTGTTAGTAATCCATAACCCTAAAGAGTCATAAAAGGCTGATTATAATTAACCTAAACAGATATATACATTTTCCTAATTTTGAGGACTTGGACCTTGGCTGCAATACATTAAAGCGATGGGCATAGGGGCAGTTAGGTAAGCGTCAGAAATCAATAGTCAAGAAGCATTAGGAGAGATTGAGAAAGCAAAGATCCATAAAAAGTTAGCGTAGAAAGGGAAAAAAAATATAAAAAACTAAAACCTAAACGGTGACACAGATTTTTAGTGCTTTTTTGGTCTTCTGCCTGCTCTTTGTACTTCTAATGCAAATCACTACCTAGCTTATATGTCTACCATCATCTAGAGCATAAAACCATCTGCAAAACTGATTCCTTTACTGAACAGTCATACAAGTATACTGTTCTAAGATAATTGCTGTGACTGAATTGAAAAACTGTTTCATGCTTTTTGTAGGAATAAATGGTCAAAATAATGTTTATTTCATTTAATTTGCACAGTACTTAAAAAAAAGGAAATATTTGATTTCAAACGTTCACATATGTGAAAAATTTTTAAGCCCTTTTCAACACACAGTCAAAATTTGACAGTATGTTATAGGTATTAGTAAGATCATGAAATGGTATACCGTGAATGGAGTAAGTCCTGTACAGTTGAGTCTGATCCATCTGATGTAGCTGAGCAAACAATCCTATGTGGCTCATAGCTTCTACTGACATAAAATAGAGACCCTAAAATATTTGCAGTCAGACAGTGTTAGAAGTTTTAATCACTACCTAGTTGTACAGAGAGAACATATCGTGTAATGAGCAGTGAGTGTCAAAAGTTGATTTCCACTGTGTGATAGCTGAGTCCTGCCTGAGTTTAGTGTTCAGTATATTATAAGAAGCCAAGAGTAGTGTTCATATACTGGATTTATCGTAAGTCCTCTGCAGAAAGAAGGGAATCAATAGTCTCAGTTTACAGCTATGTCTGCTACGTACCTTAGCTTCCTTTATTCTTGCTAGAGATTATAATACTAACTCTGATCCACATCAGCAAATTAAATACATGAATAAATGAAAAAATAAAATGTCACTTCTACAGACTGTGATTGAACCATTTATGATTAGTGTCAGTGTTTACACTGTACAGGCGTAGCATACATTATCCAAAAAATCCATAATCTTGCGAGACCATTCAACTCAAATACAATCTTCCAATAAGATTATATGTGCATTTAAAATATTTTATTTTCATTTCTCATAATGTCCCCCTTCTGTAAATATACAAAAGCCCTGAGACTGCTGCTAGGTGCTACCATCTTGGATATGTATTCAGCAGCTCCAGCAGACTAGTGCTGTCACTAGTCTATAGTATTCCCATTTGCTCCTCCCCGGCAGTTATATAAATGGTTATGTAGGGAGACGAAGGAAGGGGTAGAGGAGCTGGGCCGGCACAGAGATTATACCTATATAGACACTCCACGAAGAAGAGAGGGCTATGACATGCAAAGGGAGAGGGAACTATGCTATAGAATTATTTTTTCTGGAGTAGCCAATATTTCGAGCAAGTTCAAAGGCACACTGCAAGTGAATAAAAAAAATCATTAATGCATACCTCCCAACTTTGTACGTAGGCATAGAGCACACTCCCCTTAAAGTAGAATTATGCCCCAAAAAGGATTCATTAAACCCACAATTGCTTTTTTTTTAACCAATACTATTCCTTTTATATTGGTTTTGAAATTTACAAATGCAGCAATTTAGAATTTGGATGAAAGGTTTAGCACTGAGAAACACTTTTTGAAAGTTAAATAGTGCATTTTATATACAACTATATAGATCAGACCAAAATGAGGGACACATGAGGACAAAAGAGGGACAGAGGGACATTGCTCCAAATCAGGGACAGTTGGGAGCTATGATTAATGGAAAGGAAAAACGCTACAAGTAAGCATTTAAAATATTAGATTTTTCTGTGTGTTTACCTTTTAGTAGGTGACAGGGTCAACTTAAAAGGCAAGACCAATGATTAGGGGAGGAGTCAAGGAAGCGTGTGAATGCAGAGAAGCATTCTATTCTGTTTATGAACTGATCTCATCTAATATCTGACAAACTATCTGTGAGTTTTTCATTTACTGTGAAAATAGTCCAGTATATATATATATATATATATATATATATATATATGGGGACATTTCTTCAATTATCACCTAATGTATTTATTAGTGGTCAGCACAGTTACGAAATGGTTAGCACTTTTGCTTTGTAGTGTTAAGATCCTTTGTTCATTCTCACTAAGGATGCTATCTGCATAGAGTTTACATGTTCTGCTCATGTTTGTATTGATATCCCCTGGGTCCTTCAGTATTTTCCCTAGAATCCAAAGGCGCACCCCTTCTCAAGCCTGATCAGACATAGCAGCCTTGTGTTGTGGGTGCCCCTCATATGACCTTTAGTCTCAGCACAAGGTTTCACCCTCTAAAGGCATACTCCTATAGTCATAGGACTTTGTGAATAAGTCAATAATACAATTAAAAATATTAGAACCAGGAGCCATTTTGGAAATTATTGGCTAATAACTCTTAACAGAAAAGACTTACTGGTGTGGCTGAAATTCTTTCTGTTCAAAACCATACTAGAGGGTTAATTGGATTCCCCAAAGTGATCTTAGTGGGAGAACCTACAGTAGATGTTCAAGGTGGATAAGGATATCACACTGTGAGCTGCTTGGGAAGCAGGATGAATATGAATATTTAAGTGTTCTCTATAAAGCATTGTAGAAAAAGTGTCAATTCTATAGAACTGCTCAGTATCATCACTCATTTTACAGTATATGCCCAGTATAAGTTACTAACACAATTAAAGTGTTACTAAACCCAGGACCCTGCATTCACTATAGCTGGTCTCCCACAGTACACAGAACATGGGAATGCAATTATTTTAGTAAAGATAAACTGCTAATTACCTTTTTTCATCAGCAGTATATACCTGTAGCAGTTTTGTGACTTCTAGCAATGTCCAGTCAAGCACTGGTTAAAGCTTGAAGGAGGAGTTTTCTGACTGTCCTATAAGACTACAAGACCCCTGACTCTCTGTCTGCACAGTGCTGATTGGCCCTGTGCTGATCATATGCATCCTTCCAAACAAAAAAACCTCTCTAGCAATACACACCAAACTGAGCACGTGCAGCCTGCCTCCATACACTCTGTGTTATCAGGAAATTACTAGGGGGCAGTGGAAGGAGGGGAGGATCAGAGAAGACAGGATCAAACAACCTTTTAACACAATGTTGAGGATTAATCCCTTAGGTTCCACAGTGAGTAACAAGCATGCTTTACTGCATATACAGACTGATTTTACTCTTGTAGGTTTAGTAACACTTTTAGTAAAATGTTGAGGGAAAACTGTCAATATTTGACCTAATTAATGTAAAGTATAAAGGACTACATTATGGAACTATTCTTCTTAGTTTAGCAAAACATGGACAGGTCAGGCAGTCCCTGTCTTCATGATGGGATGGCATATGCAAATATTAAGGTTCCCTGATATACTTTCAGTACATGTACATGTTTCCCTTCCAATAGAAGGATATTCCTTGCAGAACATAAATAGAATAGGTGCGTGGATGGGAACCTTAAAGTGGAACTATAGGTGAAGAAGGAAATGGGATATAGGATACAGTCTATTTACAGCATTAATAGTAGACTTGTGCACAACAGAAAATTGTGTTTCGTTTAGTTTTCATTCGTAAAATACATACATTTGTTCTGTTATATTCGTTATGTTACGTTAATTCGTTTTCGGATAATTTGTTATTTCTGTAGAGTATCGATATTCGTTATAATGAATCGATTCATCTTCGAATAATTCGTTATTTATGTATGTATATATATTTGTGGTAACGATTCGTAGTTCGGAAAGTCTTTTGTTTATTAAATTCATTAACACACACAATGTCCTCTGCTCAAATACAATACAACACCCTTCTAGCTCAGTTCTCAGGAATGCACTTTGCCAGTAATCCAATCTCCAGCACAAAATTAATCAGCTGATTAGACTGTAATGCCCCGTACACACGGTCGGATTTTCCAATGGAAAATGTTCGATGGGAGCTTTTTGTTGGAAATTCCGACCATGTGTAGGCTCCATCAAACATTTTGCATCAGAATTTCCATCACACAAAATTTGAGAGCTGGTTCTCAAATTTTCCGACAACAAAATCCGTTGTCGGAAATTCTGATCGTGTGTACACAATTCCGACACACAAAGTTCCACGCATGCTCGGAATCAAGCAGAAGAGCAGCACTGGTTATTGAACTTCATTTTTCTTGGCTCGTCGTACGTGTTGTACGACACCGCGTTCTTGACGTTCGGAATTTCCGACCAACTTTGTGTGACCATGTGTATGCAAGACAAGTTTGAGCCAGCATCTGTCCGGAAAAAAACTTGGATTTTGTTGTTGAAATGTGCGATCATGTGTACGCGGCATTCGATTTACTCCGAGTTGACCTTGTGTTATATTAGACCTTTAACAAATTAACAAATCATACCAAACTCATTACTTATTTTCGCTATAATTTCTTTCGTATTAGTTGAAATTCGTTATTTTTTTTCTTTGGACATTCGGATGCATCCGAATGTCCAAAAGATGCAAAATTTGGACGAATTTTGATTTGTTATGGAAAAAAAAATTGCACATGTCTAATTAATAGCAGTTTTTGTTTTCCATAGTCCCCAATGTCTCTCCCAGTAGTTTTATTACTGGTTAATCTTAGTGGTAGCTTTGTTATATTTTAACAGCTTAGATGTCCAACAAAAATGGCATGTACAGGAGTTGGGGAAAACCATGTAACGCTGACAAGGGTACTTACAGTTGTCCACTTTTATTTAAAGTATTTAATCCTTTTTTTTCTAATAGATAAATAAAACCTGTGGCTATAATTTCTTTAAACAGTTAAGCTGCAGTTGGGCTTTAATTAATTGGTAGTTCACCTAAATTTGATTTCAAATTATTTGTCCTTATGAGCCTACCCTACTCACAGAGTAACAGCGCGGCTGCGTGATTTTGCTGCTGAACAATCAACATTGTCACCCTATTACAGGAAGTGGAAAAGCAATGAAAAATACTGGATCTACAGGCAGGATCACTAGTTAACAAAACTTTGGGGGTAAACCCAGAAAAACAAAAAACTGCTGGGTTAATGCATGTGACAGATTGCTGCATACTGTGTATGTAAGTTTTTATTTTAGTATTATGGCTACCACACCTGTTACTTTATGCCTTTTATCTCCATATTTTCTGAAATAAGTTCAAATAAAAATCTATTGAGTCTTGTTGCAAAAATAAAGTCCCTGCAGGGAGAAAAAAAGCTTTGCAAAATGTCTGTCACATCACGTTTACATTAAGGCAAACAGCACTAGACAAGAAGTAACATTTTCTATGAAGCTTTGTTTAGCTGACCCTGACAGAATGTCTTTTACCTGACACCAAAATATAGGCTCATGGAGCATTACAAACATGTATATCAAATCCTATCGAGCATCTGTGCCAGAGACCAAGGCCACATATGATGCATATTGATCGCCAAGATTAGAACAGTTACTGTGTCTGATAAGAAAGAAATTACTTTTCTATCTCTCAGCCCTGACCCTCATTTGACATTACATGGACTACTGGATTATTTAGAGAAGACTGAAACATTGAGGAGACAGTATAGGACACCAAAATGTACAGAAGATCATATTCAGATTTAAAAAAAAAAAAACATAAAGGATGTAGAAAAGTGTACATTTCAAAGAATCAGTCAACCCAATACAATAATTGCAAGTGCTGGCGTTGAAATCACCCACTTGGATTGTTGTAGATGTTGATCCTTGAATGTGTACAGAGGAGCACCTGGTACAACAGCTCACTTAAAGGACCTTTTGAAACATTTAATGGTTAAGAGCATCAGATATAGCCAACGCGTTTTAAGGAAAAAGCCTCCCCCTTCTTCAGGGCTTTTGCAGTCAGTGTAATGCCCTGTACACACGGTCGGACATTGATCGCACATTGTGACAACAAAATCCATGGATTTTTTCCAATGGATGTTGGCTCAAACTTGTCTTGCATACACACGGTCGCACAAAGTTTTCGGAATTTCCGATTGCCAAGAACGCGGTGACGTACACCACGTACGACAAGACTATAAAAGGGCAGTTGAGTACCAAGCGCGGCACCCTTTGGGCTCCTTTTGCTAATCTCTTGTTAGTAAAAGTTTGGTGAGAGGCGATTCGCGCTTTTTCAGACTCGTGGTTTTCAGATTGTATTTCTGCTGTTCAGTCTGTGCTTGTGGGTTTGTATCTGGTCTTCAGTGCGTGCAGCGAGTACCAATGATTTACCTTTGTGTTCTTGTCCATTCGTTACTGATTTTCAGGTCGCTCTTCACAGGCCTTGCTGTTCTTCAGTGCGTTCTGTTATTTCGTTCTGAGCAGCCGACCGTTTTCTAGCCATGTTATGTGTACTTACTAATCGTAGAGTTCGTGCTGTGCGGGGTCTTGGTGTTGGGGTCCTTACTTTGACACAAGCCCAGTCCATGAACAGGGCCAGGAGTAGTTCATGGACCAAGAATTGGTTGCTCCAGCGTGACCAATTCTGTCACATGCCTTTGCTCTGTGAGAATAATCCTGACGATTTCAGGAACTTTCTCAGGATGGCGGACCCGGTATTTCACTGTTTGTTGGCTTTGCTGACCCCTTATATTAGCAAGCAATCACTCCGGAGCAGAGGCTAGTCGCCACCCTGCGGTACTTGGCGAAGGGGAGAAGCCTGCAGGACCTCAAGTTTTCCACAGGCATCTCCTCCCAGGCTCTGGGGATCATTATCCCGGAGACCTGTTCTGCCATCATCCAGGTCCTGCAGAAGGACTATATTAAGGTAAGATTTTTATCCTTTAACATCACATGTTATTGTATTTAATGTTTGTTAATATATTGTATTTCTTTCCTCATTCCCTAATTACCATGATTGTAATATGCTGTAAATGTCCCCTTTGTCCTCATGCATGCTGTATTTTTGTTTTTATTTTTATTGTCTTTCATACATATTTGCCTTCACTTACCTCCCCAGCATGCTCTCCTGGCCCTATATCCACCTTGTCTACTCAATTAACAATGTATTTTGTCAGCTCCATAGTAGTGCTTTACCCTAAACACCCCCTAAAATGTGTAAAAATTAGATTTTTGCTTTAAATTCTGGCAAAGTGCCAGAGGTTTTTTTTTGGGTCCCAAAATCATTTGGAACCCTCCCTCCCCCCAACTGATAAGCCAGCTGATACCAATCCTCTATCTGCTGACTTTGCCACACTATACCTACCTCTTTTTTGGTCATATTTATTTATGAATTCCCCAAAGCATGTAGTGCAAGGGCCTGCCTGAATACTTTCAAATGGTACTGTTCAAAGTTTTTGTATCCTATTATTATCTTGATAGGTAATAGCAGAATGTAAAAATATGGTAAAATGTGTACAGTGTGTATTTATATCTTTGTATTATGACACTTCTTACCTGTCCAGTGGGCTGCCAATAGTGTAAGTAAGGAGGGGCTGGCCAAAGTAATACACATTATTTAGGCATTCATCTCTCAATGAAGTGGAGAGGGTTACCTGTCTAAAACATCTCCCCCCCTAAAATTTATAAAATGGCCCATGAGGGGGAGGGGGGATCTGATAGGTGGACCTTATATATTTGTCTTTAAATACTCCATAAAATAAATGTTATACTGATGTTGACCAAGAATGTTTGTGTCTAATCTGCTTTCCATGTTTATGTGCAAAATTATTAATTTATTTTTCTTGTTTGACTCCACAGTTTCCTTCCAACCCACAGGAATGGCAGACTGTGGCCTCCCACTTTGCCCAGCGGTGGGACTTTCCTAACTGCGGAGGGGCAATTGATGGGAAACACGTCCACATCGACCCACCACCCAACTCGGGGTCATACTATTACAACTACAAGGGGTTCAATAGTATTGTGATGTTGGCGGTGGTGTCGGCTACTTACGAGTTCTTGTATGTGGACGTGGGGAAGAATGGCCGGATGTCAGATGGTGGAGTCATCACCCACACGGAGTTCTATAGGCGTCTCCAGAATGGCAGCTTGGGCTTGCCACCTCCAGAAGACAATGCGGAAGGACTTCCATTCGTATTCGTTGCGGATGAAGCGTTTGCGCTGGGGGACCATCTTATGTGGCCATTCCCTATGAGGACCCTCACCCCGGACCAGAGGGTTTTTAATTACCAGCTGGCCAGAGCCAGAAGAGTGGAATAATGGCCAGACGGTTCCGCCTAATTCTTACACCGATACACATGGCGGAATATAAACTCAATCACATCATCCTGGCTTGCTGTGTTCTCCACATCTTTTTAAGGAGAAATTCTGTGAACTATGCTGGCTCAGTTGGGCCTGAAGTCGGAATGAATCTCAATGAACCAACCCTGAAGGCGCTTGATGCTGGCTGTCCTGGCTTGCCCCCCAAGAGTGCCCGTGAGGTCCGTCTAAGATACATGGAATACTTTGCGGGTAGGGGGGCCATCAATATGCCAGAAAATGCCTGAGACATTTTTTAAATAAAACAATATTTTAAACTGAACAAATGTTTGCTTAGGTTTACTGCTTGTCTTTCTTTTAGCTGACCCTGACTGAAATTTGGGGAGTCCTGAAAATGGCGTGATTGTGTAAAATTAGAAAGCACTGTTGGGTGTTATTTACTAAAGGCAAATACACTTTGCACTACAAGTGCACTTGAGACTGCACTGAAACTGCTCTTGTAGGGCAAAGTGGATTTGCCTTTAGTAAATAACCCCCATTGTCACTGAAAACACCAACTTTACAACAAAAAAATGCTTTTGAGCATTGAAAGAAGAAGCCACACATTGTTGATTCTCAATCTTTTTAATCAAAGCACAATCACATGTGCTTTTATAAAGGGTTTTTAAAACAAACCAACATGTTTGTTGTATAACAATTTTTTAGGTGACATTAAAAGTAGAAATGACCTTTTAAGGTAAAACAGGCATGTTTCAAACCAACAAGAAATACACAACTCTGGAACTTACAAAGTTCAACTTTTGTAGAAATTGAAGGCAATATCAGACATGAGTATTTATAAACTGTGTTTGATATTGCGTTCAGCAGATGGGGTGAAGTCACACCTGGAAAAGCCAAATTTTGAAGATGCACACAAATTGCCTAATGTCAACATGTGCTAGCTGCCATCATGGGGGATCAATGGACGTGTTTTGTGAGTGCAACCCCTTCCTCTCAGCTACCTTATTATTGAGGAAGGGGTTGCACCCCCAAAACGCGTACATTGATCTCCCGTAATGGCAGATAGCACATGTTGACACACTGTGTGCATCTTCAAAATTTGGCTTTTCTAGAATATGTCAAAAAATTTAGAAAAAATTGTCAGAAAAACAAAAAAAACAAAGCAGAAATAAGTTAGGGATTTTGAGGGGTTTTAAACTTTCCCTAAAACATCAATGATGTTCTTCATTTTGTTTTGAACATAATTGATGTTTTGCTTGATGTTTTCCAAGTCCCTATTACACCCCATTTTCTCCCCGATCAGGATCTGGGCACTTTCACTGGTTCTCCCTACTGGGAGAAGACAGTGAAGACAGTGGAAGCAAACAATTGTCCAGCAGGAGGGATTCCCCTATTAGCACTGTCTGTGTTGATTGGAGAATCAAGCATGCAGGAAAGGAATTTGCACCATGTATGGCTTGCCTAACTGTGCTGCCCTTCTGATAAAAAAAAAGCATTAAATCTGCTTGCAGCTATATAATTATAATGTGCACAACTTAAATACTTAAACATACTTTTCTAAATATTGATTAGACATTGATAAGATAATTTATTGGTGTATTTAAAGCCAAGACATTTTTTTTGGACAGGGCAGGGACAGGGCAGGGCAGGGAATCTCCTTTTTTATGCTATGTCCCATTAGGAACATTCTCCTTTATTTCCCGTCTGAGAGTCAGAACAGGACGTGAGAGGAAATCTCTCTAACATGAAGAAAATGATATCACAAATGTCAAAATAAGAAGTGTCTCCATTGTCTCCAGTGTCTCCAAATTATCTCCTTTATGTCTGTTTTTCCATACTTTACCCAAAATTAACTCCTTTACACCGACAGTACGCATATATACCCACAGCGCGCTTCCAGCACAGAGACAGGACTCCCGAGAACACGATCCGGACCAGGAATTCCCATTTCTGGGTCACCTGATCGCTGTGATGGCTACCACAGTGATTGGTCACTGTGAAGCCCGCCCCTGTGTTTCAGATCTGTGAATGGAGAGGAAACATACTGTACACTGTATCTCTCTCTCTCTCCTTGCAGAGAGAAAAAAAACAAGTGTGAAAAAAGTAAATAAAAAAATAATAATAATATTTATAATTAAAAAAAGGTTTGATCTAGGTCAGTGCCAGGGTTAGTGTTTGGGTCAAGTAAGGGTCAAAGCTCAAGGTCAGGGTCAAAGGTCATGGGCAGTATATTTTGGGCAGGATTTTTTTTTAAAAACAATTAGTATCAGCATCAGTTAGTGTCAGTGCTAGTGTGTTTTACAGTAGGTAGGATAAAAAAAAAAGCAAAATGCGCACTATTGTTTTTTGGCCTGTACTACGGGTGTATACAACAACTAACATACACATATGTGGCATCCAGAACAGGGGAATTTATTTTAAGTTATTATTTGGTGGTAGGTTATAGCAGTAACAATAAATATACAACTACTTTTTTTTTTTTAATAATTTGTTTCACTATTTTTCCTTTACTAACACATGTCAAAGTTGCAAATTTGTGCAAAACATTTGTTTTACCCTTAGGTGTGAAGGGGTTAAAAAAAAGGTTTGAGCTATTAATACAGGCTCATTCATCATATGTATACCTATAATTAAAAAAAAAAGACTAAAATGTAATAATAAATTGGGATCTGAAAAGTGCCTTGATTTTTTACTACAGAGAAATCAGAGATCTGATTGCTCCGACATGTCAGCATGTGACGAAAAGCTACCACTTCCATTCCTTTGAACAGCTGGTAGCTTTTCTGAAAATTCCCTGGTGACTAGTAGTCATAACGTTTCTTCAAACATTTCAGGGCAACCAAAACGTGACAGCATGACAGATAGTCCCCTCAATAGATACTGACAAACAAATTAGTGGAATGATGCGTTTGCTAGCATACCAGATGTGTTGAGTTCTATCATATGGAACAGGCAATGAAAAACTGTCCCAGTCCCATCTGTGCCTTTTGTAATCACTGATGTACTAGTTGTGTGACTGCAGGCACGGCAAACATTTTCTCTGTAGATACATGTACAATAAATGAACAGTCTTGGGGCACGACCAACCTAAATTCGTCACATCCTCTGACAAACATTGTGCATTTCCAACTATGTCCCGGTGTGTGTTTATGGTAATAACAAGGCATTGTAAAATGCAAAGCATCATGATGTTGTGCCTAGGGCTGTCACCTATAGCAACTTATCAGGTTTCTGTAGTCAGAGGTGCCCTCAAATGAACAAGGTTAAATATTTAGTAGTGGTTAGTGGGATGTAGCCCTTTGAATATAATCAATAAAATTAAATTCCATTACCTTTTTTAAAGGGCTTTTCTTATTTCTGAGAGAGAAAAAGAAGAACCTTCACATTTGCCCAGTCTGTCATAACTCTGGACCAACACATAGCTGTTATAAAAGAGCAGGCAAGTAGGCTCAGAGCAGTTTGTCTGCATTTTTATTGCACTTATGGCAATACACTATACTATGTGGTGTTTTTGGAGCTACATAGCCCCTTCCTGAACATCTTCATTGTTGGGTCTAGATTCTCCGTGCATGTACAACAGATCACCATTCTTTCCAATGTAAGTCAGTACTTTGCCTGTTACAGCCCAATACGAATTTCTATTGGAATGAATGAGGTCATGACCGCATGCACTGTAAAAGCTAAACCAAACAGTGATGGTTTTACAAATGGTACTGTGCAGGACTAAGCCAACTTCACAGCAAAGATCTTGGCAAAGCAAAGCAGAGAAAAATAATGGCTTCCATGAGCTTCTGCGGATGGGCCAGTGGCAGCTGGTGTTTTTTTTGTTTGGAGAGGGTGGCAAACAACCCCCCCCACGGCACCTCAAACCCCCCCGCTGTCTGCCGGTCCACCGGCACTTACCCATCGGCAGTGGCGATCAGCAGGCACTGTAATTCACGCGCGCAGTGCCCTGAAAGGGGCCGAACGCATTAATAGGGGATGGCCGCGGCAACCATGGATATATTAATGTTATGCATAAATCTATCCATTAACCATATAGGGGGTGGCATGGATAGAGGGGGCAGCGCCTGTGCGCCCTTAATGGACGGGCCGCCACTAGGATGGGCATTTTGAGCCGAATAAGTGCACTAAAACTGCATTTGCAAGGGTCTATTTATATTTGCATGTGGTTACTAGACAGTCAGGTGTCTAGGGAAGTAATAGCTGAGGATTTTAATTGAACACAATGACAAACACTTCTGGCCCCCTCAAAATTCCAGCAGAAACCTGGCCTAAGGGTGTGACCTATTTAATATCACATTTACTGTAATTTAGATAACCTATACTTTAACAAAGGATGTTCATTATACAAAATATGTTCATTACGTTCATTAAAAAGTATCCCAGCATACTTGAACAGTACATAGGCTGTCACGGTCTGGGGTCAGGCTCGGAGACCAGTATCTATAGCAGTAGAGAGGCTCTTACCAACCAGCTGGATAAGAGCGGCAGCAGCTCACCCAAGCTACAGAGCCTAAACAATAACCAGCGTTCTCAAGAGCTCCTGATGGTGGAGATGGGTTTTGCTGCATCTTAGTACCAGTTTGTGGTTCTCAGGATCACCCCACCAACAGGTTAGCAAGCCTGGGTCCTGTAGCAGATATAGCAGGCAGGGATCAAGCAGAATCGTAGTCAGTAAACAAGCCAAAGGTTGTGAACACATGGTCGCAGGTGTGGATTAGGCTGAAGCGTAATCCAGGAACAAGCCAAAGGTCAGTAACAAGTGGTAGCGGAGATAACGGTAGCAGTGATAAGAGCGAGATATTGGCTGTAGAGAGCACAATAATCAGGCAAACAGGAAGTGCAGACACATGGCTTAAATAAGGAAGTTCATGGGAGGAACAAAGAGTTCAAAGTTCACTAAAAACAAGAGACAAGACAAGAAAATCCAAACAATCAGACAGAGAGCTGTTCAGCATCTCAGGTGACTCAGCAAGAAGAGCCATTTCTGTTTTAATTATTTTTATTAAGTTATTATAAACATACAAAATCTTCCATGTAATTTCCAATACATGCATACAAAACATTCAGAAAAGAAAATACATACACATATACAAATCCAAAAACAAGAACAAAGAAAAAATGGATCTATCCTTTATCATCCCCTCTCGAATGGCCATATTTCTGAAAATTTACAGTCAGAAGAGACATTTCTAAAGATGAAAGAGGTCGCAGTTGCAGACCTGGGTCCTGACACAGACTCTCCAGATCATCTGAAGGTACAGTTGACTTCCACAGAAAGTTTTTACAACTGCTGTCCATGGATTACTAGAGGCTCTGTCATTAAACAGGGAGCATTAAAACGCTTAAAACAGCCTCTACGCAAAGATACTCTAATGCAGCGTACACACGATCGAAAATTCCGCCAGCAAAACTCCGATGAGAGCCTTTTGTCGGAAAATGCGACCGTATGTATGCTCTATCGGTCTTTTTCTGGTGGAATTCCAGCCAGCAAAAGATTGAGAGCATGTTCTCTATTTTTCGGTCAGGAAAAGTTCCTACCCGAAAATGCGATCTTCTCTACAAATTCCGACGCGCAAAATTCCTACGCATGCTCGGAAACAATTCGACGCGTGCTTGGAAGCATTGCACTTCATTTTCTCGGCTCATCGTAGTGTTGTACGTCACCGCGTTCTTGCTGGTTGAAAGTTCAGAGAACTTTTGTGTGACTGTGTGTATGCAAGGCAAGCTTGAGCGAAATTCCGTCTGAAAAACCATCCAAGTTTTTTCCGATGGAAAATCCACTCATGTGTATGGGTATCTATAGCAGTAGAGATGCTCTTATCAACCAGCTGGATAAGAGGGGCAGCAGGTCACCCTGGCCAATGACACAAGCTCACCCAAGCTACAGAGCCTAAATAATAACCAGCGTTCACAAGAGCTCCTGATGGTGGAGATGGGTTTTGCTGCATGTTAGTACCAGGTTGTGGTCCTCGGGATCATCCCACCAACAGGTTAGCAAGCCTGGGTCCAGTAGCAGATATAGCAGGCAGGGATCAAGCAGAATCGTAGTCAGTAAACAAGCCAAAGGTTGTGAACACATGGTCGCAGGTGTGGATTAGGCAGAAGCGTAATCCATAAACAAGCCAAAGGTCAGTAACAAGTGGTAGCGGAGATAACGGTAGCAGTGATAAGAGCGAGATATTGGCTGTAGCACAATAATCAGGCAAACAGGAAGTGCAGACACATGGCTTAAATCAGGAAATTCATGGGAGGAACAAAGAGTTCAAGGTTCACTAAAAACAAGAGACAAGACAAGAAAATCCAAACAATCAGACAGAGAGATGTTCAGCATCTCAGGTGGCTCAGCAAGAAGAGACATTTCTGTTTTAATTATTTTTATTAAGTTATTATAAACATACAAAAGCTTCCATGTAATTTCCAATACATGAATACAAAACATTCAGAAAAGAAAATACATACACATATACAAATACAAAAACAAGAACAAAGAAAAAATGGATCTATCCTTTATCATCCCCTCTCGAATTGCCATATTTCTGAAAATTTACAGTTAGGGACACTTCTAAACATGAAAGAGGTCGCAGTTGCAGACCTGGGTCCTGACACAGGCTCTCCAGATCATCTAAAGGTACAGTTGACTTCTGCAGAAAGTTTTCACAGTTGCTGTCCATGGATTACTAGAGGCTCTGTCATTAGACAGGGAGCATTAAAAAGCTTAAAACAGCCTCTACGCAAAGATACTCTAATGCCGCGTACACACAATCGAAAATTCTGCAAGCAAAACTCCGATGAGAGCTTTTTGTCGGAAAATACGACCGTGTGTATGCTCTATCGGTCTTTTGCTGGTGGAATTCTAGCCAGCAAAAGATTGAGAGCATGTTCTCTATTTTTCGGTCGGGAAAAGTTCCTATCTGAAAATGCGTTTGTCTGTACAAATTCCGACGCGCTAAATTCCTACGCATGCTTGGAAACAATTCAACGCATGCTCAGGAGCATTGAACTTAATTTTCTCGGCTCGTCGTAGTGTTGTACATCACCATGTTCTTAACGGTCGAAAGTTCAGAGAACTTTTGTGTGACCATGTGTATGCAAGGCAAGCTTGAGCGGAATTCCGTCGGAAAAACCATCCAAGTTTTTTCCGACGGAAAATACACTCGTGTGTACGGGGCATTAGACAGGAAAACATGGCATGGAACACTTTAAACACATTTTTGGAATAAAATGTGTGTTATCCGTTGGTTTGTAAGACCAGTTTGGAGCAAAGTGGTTTACATAAATTCCAAATGTATAGCTATAAAAGATATTGACTTTTCTGTACCAGTAAAACATTTTCATATTTTTTCTTAACGGTGTGACTATAACCTGTGGATCTCAAAGGATGCATGTACTTTTTATTATTTCTCTTCTGTACTTTTTTGGGGGAGGGATATATAAAAATATGTACTCATGAAAACTTAAGCGAAAACCTTAAGGCAAAAAAGAGACAACAAACAGAAAACGTACTACCTACATGGCATATGCAATGGTGGAGAGAGAGAACTAAACTGGCCTCCGGTGTTAAACTTAGTGGTGTGTTTTTCAAAGTTTGCAAAAAAAAAAGATAAAGCACTTTACCACTAAGGCTCCTTGTGCTCTTTGAGTCTTTTAGTCTTCAGCAAGTTTGTTAGTTATATTTCAACAAAGAAAACAGCTGCAAACTATATCTCACCCACAGCAGGTTAGGTGTCATTTTGGGTGAGAATAAGAAAAAATAGTATTTGTTTTTTTCTATATCTTTTTTCTAAAAGCTGAACAGACATTAGGCAATTTAGTAAAATAGTATGTGAAAGACAAACTATGTTTTGCCCTTATATTCTCTTCACATTCTCAACATTGGATACATAATTTATTGTAGGAGACACAGACAGTCCCGTTTAGGTCTGTAATTCTATTGTTGCATAATGTATATAATATGCAATGGGGTTGATTTACTAAAGGCAAATCCACTTTGCACTGAAAGTGCACTTGTAAGTGCGGTCGCTGTAGATCTGAGGGGGAGATCTGAAATGAGGGGAAGCTCTGCTGATTTATCATCCAATCATGTACAAGCAAAAATGCTGTTTTTTATTTTTCTTGCATGTCCCCCTCAGATCTACAGGGACTGCACTTCTAAGTGCACTTGTAGTGCAAAGTGGATTTGCCTTTTGTAAATAAACCCCAATGTGTTTCTTTCCTTACATACAGTATGTCAGACTATTTTTTAAATTTTTTATGTGAAACAGATACAAATTTTATACAAAACAAACAAATCCAGACAAATATTAAACTGTCTATTTAGTGCAGCCATTCTCAACCCTATGGTACCTCTAGAGGTTGCTAGGGGTTCCTTGAGTTAGCCTCCCATTTAATTGTGTCTATTTACCTCCAGGGCTAAAGCCAAGTTGGCAAAGCCAGCAGCATTATACCAATGATCTTTTTAGCTGTCTGTATAGGTGGCATTCTCACCACCACCATTGCATTCTTTCTACTGACCACCAATGTAAGAAACATTTTAATATTAACCTCTATGAACTGTTTAGGGACCTGAAATTTTTGGGGGATTCTTCTTGGGCAAAACAAGTTTAGAAGAGGGTGATTTCATCTACATAAGTTTGTAAAATCCTTACATGTAGAACTTGGTGTAAATGATAACACTCTGAAACAATGGAACAAATTTATTAAAGTGTCCTAGGTCTTTAGAGTAGGTATAAAATTCAACTGAACGACGTTCAGCTTGCTCAAGTACAGGCATACCCCACTTTTAAGTACACAATGGGGTTTATTTACTAAAGCTGGAAAGTGCAAAATCAGGCTCACTTTTGCATAGAAACCAATGAGCTTCTAACCTCGAATTGTTCAATTAAGCTTTGGTAATTAAACCTGGAAGCTCATTAGTTTCTATGCAGAAGGGAGCCGGATGCACTTTCCAGCTTTAGTAAATAAACCCCATTGTGTACTTAAAAGTGGGGTATGCATGTACAGCGTATCATAAAAAAAATTACCTTGATAAATAAAATACTTATTTTCACCTTTTTCCATTCTTTTGTTGCATCTCAGTGCTGTGATCTCCAGAATCATATTTGCAGTTATTTCCTGTCTACATGGACTGCATGTCATTTTTAGGGTGGGTCTCCTGATAGTGGATCATGGATGTGTAATGTGTGTTGAAATGGACACTTGAACCTCCATTGGAAGCCCATGTTACAGGATGAAAACATAGGAAAGCAAATGGAAGACAAGGACAGAACATTGTCACCCCATAACAGGAAGTGCCTGAACATGGATCTTAATTACTGTATCACCACCAAGCATTATTTTAATGAAAACTGCCCATTTACAAATATATATATATATTAAAAAAGAATTAGTTACATTAACATGTTTTAGTTTATATTAGCATTTCTAAATCAAAAAAATACTGCGCTATACCTCAATTCAAATAAACATTAGAAGTGTGTCTGTGAAAAACAGAAAATAGGTGGTGCTGCTGAAACCATAAATGTGAGACAACCCCCACTTCAATAACTATATATAGGATAGGCTGCACTGCTATTTGTAAGTGAGTGTGATCATGATTACTTAGTGCGACCACAACTGTAACACCCTTGTGCAGTGAACACCAATGAAAAAAATTGTAATGCTAGCAAACAATAAAAACTTGGATCTCATAAAAAAAAACCTATTGCAGTCAATCAGGAGCCAAGAAAAAAGAGCAAAGTCCATACAGTTAAAAATTCTTACTGGAAAAATCCTTCACAATAGAGAGAAAACACCCATCTTCAAACGGTGTGTCAGGAAAAGCCCTCTTGCAGTTATCCCAGCAGATTGAGGGTTAAACGAATACCTGTGCCTAGAAGCGCCATCTGGCGACCGCGTGCGCAATAGCGCCAATAGCGCTAATGGCGCTAACAAACGTACGTGCATGCGCAATAGCGCCAATAGCGCTAACGGGCATACGCACATGCGCAATAGCGCCACTTGGCGCCAAAGATAGGCTATTTAAAGAAGACTGTTCCAATGCTGCCTTGCTGTCCGGTCTACAGCGTTTCCTGAGTCCCCTGCTACCTTGTTACCAGTTTTCCTGTATCCAGTACTTACTTGGCTTGTTCCTGACTTACCTGCTTGCTGCCCGCCCCGATCTTGGCTTGGACTCTGACTATTCTGTTGGTTTGCCCTTCTGTACCTGATCTGCCCGCCAGTACCTTGACCCGGCTTGTCTGCACCTCCCTGCTGTCTGCAACCTGCTACAGGACTACAGTGCACCTCCCTGCTATCTGTATCCTGCTACAGTACTACAGTGCACCTCCCTGCTGTCTGCAACCTGCTACAGGACTACAGTGCACCTCCCTGCTATCTGCATCCTGCTACAGCACTACAGTGCACCTCCCTGCTGTCTGCAACCTGCTACAGGACTACAGTGCACCTCCCTGTAACCGCATCCTGCTACAGTACTACAGTGCACCTCCCTGCTGTCTGCAACCTGCTACAGGACTACAGTGCACCTCCCTGCTATCCGCATCCTGCTACAGTACTACAGTGCACCTCCCTGCTGTCTGCAACCTGCTACAGGACTACAGTGCACCTCCCTGCTGTCTTCATCCAGCTACGGGACTACAGTGCACCTCCCTGTTACCTGCACCCTGCTACAGTACTACAGTGCACCTCCCTGCTGTCTGCAACCTGCTACAGGACTACGGTGCACCTCCCTGCTGACTACAGGATCCTGCCTTCTACTTCAGTGTTCCAGTCAGGCACTTGTGCCCCTCTGTACTTTCGAGTCCCTGTTCACACCTTCAGGGGTTCTTAAGTCGGAGGCATACGAGAGGCCGTTCTCTGCATTCCGGGCTCCACCTACCAGGTACGTGACACGGTGTGAGGCATGCAAAGTTTGTCACCCTGGGGAGCGTGATGTTTAAGAAAATTCCTCCACCTCAAACCAATCTGCCCCTTACCAGATAACTAGATCTCCTGTCACAGAAAGACGACAGATTTGTCGAAACGGCGTAGGGAGGAGCGGCGTGCTGACGTCACCACCATACAACGCTGATCCCCGAAGCTACGGGCAGCAGCTGTGAGCCGGCCGGCATACATTGTTCTACACGCGATTTGAAGTTTTTATACTGTAAATGCATTTCTTATTCTTCTTTTTAATAAATGTCAACTGGATTACGCTATGGAGTTTTTTCTTTTACATTTATCTTTGGGATCTGAGTGGTATTACATCATTCAGTGGACCTCCTGAGCGGTGTGACCTGTGAGACATATTTCCTACAGAGACCCAGTGGCTGGGGGACACAGCCACTTGTTCATATGATCTCTGTGACAGGAGATCTAGTTATCTGGTAAGGGGCAGATTGGTTTGAGGTGGAGGAATTTTCTTAAACATCACGCTCCCCAGGGTGACAACCTTTGCATGCCTCACACCGTTTGAAGATGGGTGTTTTCTCTCTATTGTGAAGGATTTTTCCAGCAAGAATTTTTAACTGTATGGACTTTGCTTTTTTTTCTTGGCTCCTGATTGACTGCAATAGTTTTTTTTTTTTTTTTTTATGAGATCCAAGTTTTTATTGTTTGCTAGCATTACAATTTTTTTCATTGTTGTCCACTGCACAAGGGTGTTACAGTTGTGGTCACACTAAGTAATCATGATCACACTCACTTACAAATAGCAGCGCAGCCTATCCTATATATATATATATATATATATATATATATATATATATATATATATATATATATATATATATATATATATATATATATATATTAGCATTTAGTCAGGGCTTTTTTTCTGAGAAAATAGGTGCAGGAATTTAACCAGGACCCCCCAAAACCCCCTCGCCCGGACACACACAGCCTCCAAAACACCTCAAATAATGGGAGCTGTCAAATTTTACTCAGAGTGGGAGGGTCTTAAAGGGGAATTAAATACCAGGAGTGCAATATGCACAGAGTGCAGGGTTTGGTGGGGTTACACACAGAGTGCAGAGTTCAGGCATGCGCTACATGCAGAGTTCAGGGCTGTGCTACATGCAGAGTTCTGGGGTGTGCTGCATACAGAGTGAAGAGTTCAGGGGTGTGCTACATGCAGAGTTCTGGGGTGTGCTGCATACAGAGTGAAGAGTTCAGGGGTGCGCACTACATACAGAGTTCTGGGGTGTGCTGCATACAGAGTGCAGAGTTCAGGGGTGCGCTACATGCAGAGATCTGGGGTGTGCTGCATACAGAGTGCTGAGTTCAGGGGTGCGCTACATGCAGAGTTCTGGGGTGTGCTGCTTACAGAGTGCAGAGTTCAGGGGTGTGCTACATGCAGAGTTCTGGGGTGTGCTGCATACAGAGTGCAGACTTCAGGGGTGCGCTGCACACAGAGTGCAGAGTTCAGCCTTCTTCCACAACTGCTTACTTCTGCATCCCCATCCACATCTCACTTTCACCCCTCTTCTTCTCTAGTACCTCCCCTCACACTGTAGGTGGCTCCGCCTCTCTAACTTGCAGGGTAATCATCCGGGGGGGTGTCAGCATCCGCACTGCACCCCAGGCACCTGCATTTCCCTTGTCCCCATACTGCACTTGGAAAACACAGGAAGACAGACCTCTGTGTTTACAGGTGATAGTGGTGAGCAGGGAGCAAGGGGCCTGAGCCAAAGTTCAAGCCAGTTCCAGCTGAAAAAAAGCCCTGCATTTAGTGATCGAGTTTACATTTACTGTAGCTGAGCAGGTTAAAAAAGCCCAATAGCTTTGTTTATTTCTGCTTCTCTTTGTCTGGTGGGCCCATGCACAGGAGAAATTTCTGCCTCCTGCTGACACAGCATCACGTCTGCCATCATTCCTATCTACACTGCTGATAGCCCAGTAATGTCAGGTTTTTCTTTATTTTCACCTGGTGATCCTGCAAATGACAAACTTCCTGACCCTGCACGCCTACAGGCAGGCATAGTAGTCACACAAGTTGGTCTTCAAACATGTCTGTCTTTGTTCATTTCCATAACATGGGGGATTGATGGGACTAATTCTAAAGAGAAGTATGGGAAAACATTTTTTAAGAATTATACTTACCTAGGTGGATGCAGCATCCGTCCAATGCTGCATTTGTCCCCTCCCCAGCTCTAAGGCTGAGAACCGAGTGATCAAACGCCACTGGTCGATCGGTTCTCATCGCTTCCTGAACAGAGAGCTGGTGACTGTCAGTCACTGTTGTCTGCTTTGCCCCCCTCCCCCGCGCTCACCGGAGCCTGGGGCAGGCTCTCAGCAGCTTACTGAGAGGCTGAGCTGGGTGCCGGTCCAGGCATGTGGGTGGATCCAGACCATATTGTTACCATCTTTCCCCAGCATGGACCAGCTGTGTGATGCCAGACAACAGTGGACTTCAGCCCGCTTTTCTGCTGAAAAAGAAAGCGATACAGACTTTCTAGCAAGATCAAAAGTTATTTTCCTTACTTGCTGAAATTGTTCTCAGCATAAAAAAAGGAAAACTATGGCAGCCACTGCATGAAAGACTAGTAAGATGCAAAATATAAAATTTTTGTTTTTGGAGTTAAATGTCCTAGGAGATTTGGCACAGACAACAACAAGACAAAATCTTACACATAGGCAGTGGCGGGTAGAAGTTCTTCAAAGCAGGAGTTTCTGTTATGGTGAGTGTTTTTCCTAATTGATAAATTAAGACCACAGGAAACACTCATTTATATTTTTGATCCTAACATATGTGTATATAGAGATGTATTACACTATATGACTTTTATATCTTCAGTATCCTAATCAAAATTGATTGCACTAGCGGTGTGCCATATGCTTCCATTATAAAGTATCTCTTAAGATGTTTCAAAGAAAGATTATTTTGAAGTATAGCTACAGTATGTTGCCCATGTTTTCTAGTCATGCTTTTCTGCACACAGAAGCCAACTTAATGAATTAACAGACTCAATACCACACACCGCCAGCAATCTATCAGAATGTATGCAACATTTTCTGTCTGTCAGTGTCAAGAGAGGATAGTCCACATTGCCTTGGATTACTAAAGATACTCATTGATTTAAATTGAGAGTCACCTAATCCAGATTAAGACGACAACCCCATGTCTATTAGTCCCATGCAGAGCTGGATCATACACAAGGCAAGGTAAGTAGGATACTATAACCCAATGCATGTCAAGGGGACCCATCTACAACCTTAAAGTGATATTAAACTCTGGTTAAAAACAATATATATATTCAAGTATGTATTCCTAACTCAGAAAGTAACTTCTATTGCCCTTAGCTTTCTTCAAATCTCCAAATTCCTTTTTCTTTTTTGCTGCTGTGATCTGACTTCCTGTTAGAAGATGGCTATGTTTGTTTTCCATGGTTCCACTGTATATAGGAATGTAGATACCCTCTCTTGCTCATTCCTGAGATACATTAGGGACTATGGACTATGGGAGGTGTAGTACATGACCACAACTAATGTGTAGAGTTGGGTGAATGGTTTCAGGGCGAACAAAAGTTCGTCCCGAACATCGCCTGTTTGCCCGTTCAGCGAACACATGAATTTGCGGGGAGCTCGGTGGGATGTTTGCCCACCGAGCGCCCCACAACGCACTGCACGCTGCACAGTGCCTTCTAAGCCCTGATTGGGCAAAGCTGTTAAGGAGAGGGCTGGGAAGCCGGCAGCTGTGTCCTTAAAGAGGAAGTAAACTCTGCACTCCTTATCGCGATTTTCATCTCATGTGATATGAAAATGAATTTGCAATCCTTGCATAGTATAATGTATACATAAACGCTGTTTACGCACCATTTTTTAGTAGTTTGTAAAAAAAATTTCTCTAGGGATTTGACAGCGCCATCTTCAGTATTGTTTCTGACTGATCTTTGGACGTCATTTCCGCCCTTCCTTGATTCCCCTGCAATAATCTCGTGAATGCGTGATTGTTTATTATCCAAGCCTCTTTCTCAAGATGATTGCCGCTATAGGAGTCAATTTACCAGGGCGGTTTACTCCCCCTGTGACGTCACACAGTCACAAAGGGAGAATCAGGAAGATGAATGCCCAGTCTTGCGAGCACAAAGCTGTGCCACAGACAGCAGAACATTAGTTAACGTTATGCTGGGGATGGGGAAACGGCACACAGAGTGTGCTGTGAATCGCTGGAAGGAAAGCGCATACGTTGGTGACGTAATCAAACTTTGCAAGCAATTTAAACAAGTAAGAAAAATTTCACAGGCAGCAATCAATAGGTTTATTTATGAGGAGTACAATGTGCTAAAGTTGCTTTGGAGAGTTTACAACCACTTTAACAACGATTGAGTCATCAGCTGTCAATGGGCTTCCCACTGACAGCTGAATGAAAAAAAAAAAAAACATTGCAAAAGAAAAATATGAAAAAAAAACATTGCAATAGAAAAATATGAAAAAAAAACAGCATATGGGTCCCCCCAATCCATACCAGGCCCTTTGGGTCTGGTATGGATTTTAAGAGGAACCCCACGCCAATTTGAAAAAAAAAACTGCATGGGGTCCTCCCCAAAATATATACCAGATCATTATTCGAGTATGCAGCCCAGCAGGTCAGGAAAGGCAGGGCCATACCAGGCCACATGTGGGGGGGGTTGCTTTGGGGTGGCGGGGCTCTGTTGATGGGGACAAGGGCCTCTTCCCCACAACCCGGGCTGTGGTTATGGGGATCTGCAGGCAGGAGGCTTATCAGAAACTGGAAGTCCCCCAGATACCATCCCTTCCTATATGAATGAGTATGGGGTATATTGTACCCCTACTCATTCACCAAAAAAAGTCTCAAAAAGAAATAAAAACACTTGCACAGTTTTTGACAATTCCTTTATTAAAAATAAAAAAACAATGTCCCTCGATATGTAAATTCATCGTCAATCGCGATGCTGTGCCACTGACCAAAAAAAAAGAAAAAAAACTGCCCGCGACGAAGGATAACCGCTGTGTGCCTACTCTGCCATCTGACAGTTCTTAAATAGGTAAGGGACGGGGCCACCTGGCGATATCACCTGGTGGCACTGCCCCATGTGACATTACCGACCCAGCATGCACCGAACAGTGACGTCACATGGGGCGGTGCACATTTTGTGAATATGGAAAGATGGTACAAGATGTTGGAGGAGTCACAAGGATCTTTTAAAGCAGTGTTAAACCCAAAAGCAAACTTTTATTTTTTACACCTTACCAATTCTTAAATGCGATGGCTGCATTCGTTTTCTTTTTAGGCTTTCTTTTTTCTATTTTCATCTGGTGATCCAGCCAGTAAATCTGGTGTTTTTCAAAAGATGCTGTCTTCCAGATGTATCAGTTTCCAGAGATGACAAAAACCATTTAACACAGGCAGGAGTGCTTACAATAATCATCTTTTATCTATTCATGTAAAATCTCTATTTTGATAGGGGAAAAATGTTTTTGTTGCAACTGATTATTAAGTGTGATCTGGAGTTTGGCTTAAATTTGTTAGTTTATTTAAATCTGCTAGTACATCTAACACTCTCCACACCCCAGACTAACAATGTCTGCTGAGCTCCCTTTGCACGTTCATCCAGAATGGGGGAACTCTAAAGCTGGGTTCACACTTGGATGCGGCGGGTTTTTACGCATCCAATTCGCATGACAGGGGATTGTGACCGGCTCTCAGTGGAGCCGGTTTACACATCTCTGGGGTGACTGCGGAGCATATTGCACAACAGTCCTCTGCGTCTTTGGCTCAGTTTCAGGTCTGAATTCAGGCGAAAATTCGGGCCTGATTCGTCCCTGAAAGGGAGAACAGGGACACGCCGAACCCCTGCTGTCAGCCGCATTCATTTTAAGTGTGAACCCAGCCTTATACAGAACGTGTGTTACTGGCCAGATTACCAGGTGGAAAAAAGCCTAAGGTCCTGTACACACGATCGGATTTTCAAACGGGAAATGTTGGATGTCAGACTGTTGGTTGAAAATCCGACCATGTGTGTGCTCCATAGGACAATTATTGTCAGACTCTCCGCCAACAAATGTTGGCTAGCATGTCTTCAAATTTTCCGCCAACAAATGTGTGTTGTCAGATTTTCAAATTATGTGTACACAAGTCCGTCAGACCAAAGTCCAAAGTACAAACACGCATGCTCAGAAGCAAGGACGAGCCAGAAGCGGTCGGTCTTGTAAACTAGCGTTCGTAATGGAGAATTAACATTCGTGACACGGCAAATTATGAAATCTCGAAATGCAACGCACAATTCTCTTCTTCTTTAATGGGATAATAATGAAGCTGCTTTGCTGGTGATACTGATGGGGTTATTGTAAGAAAATTTTCAAAGGCTTTTTTTCTCTAGTGATATCAAGAATAATATTATTATGTTTGTTTTTTTTTTCATTTGTGCAAGTTACCACAACACCATTATCCCGTAGTTTATAAGATCAAAGATACAACTAAGTTGGTGTCCCTTGTTAATTTTACATTGTATTTTTTAAAATGTAACTGCCTACTCCCAAACTGTCATTTGAAATAAAACACATAGCCAAGTATTATTCTCCACAAAAGACATGCTATCTGCCAATTGAACTTAACCAAAAAAGTGCATTCTATGCATCCAAAAATATAGAAAATATACCAAATCAAATCATTATTTAACCAAAAAAATAATGTCAAAGCAATAACTCCAAGGCCAATAATAAATAACTCTTTATCTCCTCCGATTCCGCAACATGTCTGGTTGACGAACGGCCGTTCAGAAACTAACTGGAAAGCGCAAACTTAAAAGCGCTAAATGAAAAAAGCAAAAAGAAAAGCACGAATCAACACTCACTAAACTTCTACTAACACGAAATTAGCAGGAGCCAAAAGGGTGGCACTAAAGATCTGAAAAACCACGTAGTACCTCACTACGTTCGTAATTGTTGGCCAACATTTGTGTGACGTGTGTATGCAAGACAAGTTTGAGCCAACACCCTTCGGACAAAATTCCACGGTTTTGTTGGCCAACAATCTGATCGTGTGTACAAGGCATAAGAAAGAAAGCGAATGCAGCCACCACATCTATTGATTAGGAATCTACATTATATTACATTTTGGTTTTGGGTTAAATACCACTTTCATTTCTGAAAGCATGAAACCACCTTTCCTTTCTTGTTTGATGGTCTGCACAGTTGGATATAGCTAAGCATAACACAAGCCATGTGCTGCCCCCAATAGTACACTTTAGTATTATTATTACTAAAATGGTGACATGACCCAAGGGACAGAGCTTGTATGAAGGGTCTTCTCGTTTAGATGGGCTGATGAGAAATAATAATACAGTTGTGGCTTTGTAGCCTAATAGAATGTAACATTTGGGGGGGGGGGGGGGTAATGCTTTTTGCTTGTCTCAGATTATGGGCTGTAATAAAATACAGGGTTGCAGAATCATTTAATGTAAGATTTTATTTTTCCTGTTGATGATGTTATTTCTTTAGTAATGGTTCTAATAATACAAAAGCATGGTATATTGGTATATTGTACATGCATTTGGTATATTGGTATATTGTACATGCATTTTATGCAGAGTTCCAATATAAAGGGTTTGCATTTCTAGTGTTTGTTATGCTTTAAAGTCCAAAGAATAATTGAAGTGTACATGATGTAAATGGGAAAAAGTCAATACACAAATTTTCATGTGTTTGCTAATACTGAGATCATTCTGCTTTGAAAGAGTGTTACCCACGTTATATTTTCAGGCCATTTGCTTGATGTGAGGTTGTATTGAGTAAAATCCCTCCCTTTGGGCCAAGGAGCAGCGCTTTTATAAACTCTTATCTGAAGATGTGATCATTGTATATTCTAACATTTAGGACCTAATGACTATCTCAAGTGTAATACTTTAAACTAACAAGCACTTGCTTAACATTCAAACTTGCATGATGAAAGGAAGCCTACATCTTCAATAGACAACACCAGACTCGGGGAAAGTTTTGAAGTTGGATAACTAGCACTATTTGGAGTGTAATGAAATACCAAGCAAAGGTCAGTTTATATCGCCACAGCAAATTTCAGTAAAAAACTCAGTTTACAGTATATTGTACACTGTACTCTAAGAATAATACTTGTTCTCTGTACTTCACTAACTCTATATGTACCCTGTACCCCAGTGACCCTACATGTACTCTATGCCCCAGTGACCTTACATGTACTCTATGCCCCAGTGACCCTACATGTGCTCCATGCCCCAATGATCCTACATGTACTCTATGCCCCAATGATCCTACATGTAATCTATGCCCCATTGATCCTACATGTACTCTATGCCCCAATGATCCTACATGTAGTCTATGCCCCAGTGATCCTACATGTACTCTATGCCCCGGTGATCCTACATGTACTCTATGCCCCATTGATCCTACATGTACTCTATGCCCCAATGATCCTACATGTAGTCTATGCCCCAGTGATCCTACATGTACTCTATGCCCCAGTGATCCTACATGTACTCTATGCCCCAGTGATCCTACATGTACTCTATGCCCCAGTGATCCTACATGTAGTCTATGCCCCAGTGATCCTACATGTACTCTATGCGCCAGTGATCCTACATGTACTCTATGCCCCAGTGATCCTACATGTACTCTATCCCCCTGAGATCCTACATGTACTCTATGGCCCAATGATCCTACATGTACTCTATGCCCCAATGATCCTACATGTACTCTATGCCCCATTGATCCTACATGTACTCTATGCCCCAATGATCCTACATGTAGTCTATGCCCCAGTGATCCTACATGTACTCTATGCCCCAGTGATCCTACATGTACTCTATGCCCCACTGATCCTACATGTACTCTATGCCCCAGTGATCCTACATGTAGTCTATGCCCCAGTGATCCTACATGTACTCTATGCGCCAGTGATCCTACATGTACTCTATGCCCCAGTGATCCTACATGTACTCTATCCCCCTGAGATCCTACATGCACTCTATGCCCCAATGATCCTACATGTACTCTATGCCCCAATGATCCTACATGTACTCTATGCCCCAGTGACCCTACATGTACTCTATGCTCCAGTGATCCTACATGTACTCTATGCCTCAGTGACCTTACATGTACTTTATGCTCCAGTGATCCTACATGTACTCTATGCCCCAGTGACCCTACATATACTCTATGCCTCAGTGACCCTACATGTACTCTACGCCCCCGTGATCCTACATGTACTCTATGCCCCAGTGATCCTACATGTACTCTATGCCCCAGTGATCCTACATGTACTCTATGCCCCAGTGATCCTACATGTACTCTATGCCCCAGTGATCCTACATGTACTCTATGCCCCAGTGATTCTACATGTACTCTATGCCTCATTGATTCTACATGTACTCTATGCTCCAGTGATCCTACATGTACTCTATGCCTCAGTGACCCTACATGTACTTTATGCTCCAATGATCCTACATGTACTCTATGCCCCAGTGACCCTACATATACTCTATGCCTCAGTGACCCTACATGTACTCTATGCCCCAGTGATCCTCCATGTACTCTATGCCCCAGTGATCCTCCATGTACTCTATGCCCCAGTGATCCTACATGTACTCTATGCCCCAGTGATCCTACATATACTCTATGCCCCAGTGATTCTACATGTACTCTATGCCCCAGTGATCCTACAGTACATTTACTCTATGCCCCAGTGACCCTACATGTACTCTATGCCTCAGTGACCCTACATGTACTCTATGCTCCAGTGATCCTACATGTACTCTATGCTCCAGTGATCCTACATGTACTCTATGCTCCAGTGATCATACGTGTACCCTTGTGAGAGAGGCCTAGTTGCCCTGCACGTTAGGGTGCCTTTCTCACGTTCATCAATGCAGTAGTTAAATGTGCAGAGTCCCTGTGTAAAATGTACTGCCCCACGTTACAACACACCTTCCTCGTATATGTTACATTTAGGAGGCACACTGCTGAGCCCATGCCCTCTACACCTGTCCAGCATACCTCTGCCACCTCACTCCCAATGACAGAATGGGGTCCAGCGAGCACCTAGCATAAACCTCATGTGTGCTCTCGCTTATCACCTGCTATCCTGTACCATGCGGCAGGGTACATGGAGTCTCCGTACTACAGTTTCAGTCCCGATTACTTTGGGGGAACTGACTGCTAAGAAGGAAGCCAGATCGCCAATCCCCTTGCTACTGGAGGACCTGTCACCTTTGCCAAGTACAATGCTTCATGACCGGCTGCTATTCACTTCCCCACCAGTTCATGGTTACCTACAGCAACTGCTATCCAACTTAGACATGTGCATTCGTTTTCGTCCGAATGCATTTTCGTCCGAATTTCAGGTATTTTCATTATCATTTTAACAAATGATAACGAAAGAGCAGAATACGAAAACTGAAAGATCCGACATAAACAAATGCTTTATTTTCATTTTCGTTGCGACAACAGTTCGATATAGATAGAAGATTCGACATGACACTGACAATAACAATCTGTGTCTATTGAACCTGTGGTCAAATGTGCCTAACCTTAACTCTATTAGTCCAAGATTATTCTACATAGAGAGAAAAGATTTGACATAGAGAGAAAAGATCGCTGCTGGAATTGGGTGGGGGAAGTAAAATAAAAATAATGATGATGATGAATGTTATTTGCTGATTGTAACCAAAGAGGAGGGACAGTAAAATAGCTAGAACTAAGTACACACGTACAGCCAACTTACTTTCACTTACGATTTGCTAGCAGAGAGACACACACACTGAATCATTTCAGAAGACAGTCAATCTTAGCTGGTCCGTTTGTCAGAGAACCTGAATTATTTAGCAATTAAGCATAAGCACAGCAGCAGAACAATAGTGAAGCAAGCTACAGTTCAACTTAACTTTTTCATAATAATCTGCTGCTATCGTGTTAGTGTTGTGAACTTGATAGTGATACTAGTTTTGCTAGTGTTGAATAGCCTCAGAGGCTGCCCGTGTTGTGGGGGGGGGTTAATTATTATAGATTCTATATTATAATGCCATATCAATATCTGACACAACGTCAGATGCCGCGCCCGCATTGCACTTGGAGATTGGGAAACGAATGTGAAAGTTGGGTGACTGTTGGGGTAGAGTAGACCATTCAACATGAACGACGAAGATTCGACAAAGCAATGAAAAACATACAAACATCGAATCTTTGGCTTATGGTGTCTGTCGAAAGTTCTAAGAAGATTCGACGGAGCAGCTAAACTGTGCGACGCTGCAATCGTACATTTCCAGTCAAATGCATCCGCCCATAGGCTATAGAAAAATTCTAATGTTGGTTGACTAGTAAAATAATTAATAAATATAATTATCACTAGTCATACAACATTAGAATTCTACTACAGCTAGCTTGTAGGCGGAAAATTCAACCGGAAATGTACGATTGCGGAGTTGTACAGTTTAGCTACTTCGTCAAATCTTCTTTGAACATTCGACAGACACCATAAGCCTTCAATGACAGATCCAACCTTAGTTAATTTGGTTTTTCGAACGAATGGAATTTTGTAATGAAAAACAAAATGAATAAAAACGAATTTCGGGAGTAACTAAATAAATGTATTTTTCGGACAAAAACAAAATTCCGAAACGAAATATTTCAGTGTGCACATGTCTAATCCAACTCCATATCTTCTGCCGAGTTATACAACAAAAGAAAAAAGTATTGGACTATATTGGCCAGACAAGGAGTTCACAACCTTATAAAAAAATTCTGTTTTTATTGTACAATTAATTTAAAGTATCATACAAAAATGCAAGAATGCATATATATATTTTAAAAACAAATGTGTATTGGTTTGCTCATAGGCCGAGCTCACTACACATGATAGTAAGCAACTAGTATTACATACAATATCGATATAACAGATATAAAATGTGGATCTTCATGAGTCAACGCGTTTTGATAGAAGTAGCTTTATCACGACGCATGAAAATAACACTGTAGCTGTCTAAAACAAAAAATAACTTTCAATACATATGCATAGAATTACTTATTGCCTGTCACATATTTTATACTCCAGTGATCCTAAATGTATTCTATACTGCAATCTTCCTACTTCTACTCTATACTCCAGTGATCCTAAAGGTATTCTATACTGCAATCTTCCTACTTCTACTCTATACTCTAGTGATCCTAAAGGTATTCTATACTGCAATCTTCCTACTTCTACTCTATACGCCAGTGATCCTAAGGTATTCTATACTGCAATCTTCCTACTTCTACTCTATACTCCAGTGATCCTAAGGTATTCTATACTGCAATCTTCCTACTTCTACTCTATACTCCAGTGATCCTACTTTTACCCTTTACTCCTTTGATCCGACATGTACTTTTTACTACACTGATTTAACTTGTACTTTTCACCCCATTTAATAAACTGGTATTTTATACAAAGTTGTACTCCACTGATCCAACATGTACTCACAAACCAGTGAACCTACAGGTATTCTATACTCCCAATGTTTCTACTTCTACTCTATACTCCAGTGATCCTACTTGTACTTTGTACTCCAGTGGTCCTACATGTACTCTGTACTCAAGTGGTCCTACTAGTACTTTTACCATAAGCATCACCATATTTACAGAACATAAACAAGTAAAAATCATTATTACAGTTTTCTAAATATATTACAATGAATATAACTGATCTGGAAGGTATTGTTTTTTCTTTGACACGTGTTCACTTTCACTTATATATAAGAGATAAATAAATATGCCATGCACATTGTAAAATAGGCCTTCTGTGCCAATCACTTTCTGTAAAGAGAGTTTCCTGTACCTTTTTACACGGAGGCACCAGCCCTTGGAAGGCAAAGGGTTAATTTAAGCATTCAGTGCAAAGTAGCTTGCCTCTTGTTCCCACTAGTGAGCACCTTGAGGCTAATATTTGTCCCTGGGCTACCTATTGCCAAATATAACAATAGAAATTATCTATTCTAAAGGTGACTTTAAATAATTCATGGTTCTTGCTGATAAAGACACAGCATTATCTAGATCACGTTTAATTCAGTGTACTGGGATTATTGATGACTTTACACATTCAGTGCACACAGTACTTTCATACACTACTGAAGGTCAGTGTGAATAAAGGAGCAGATAATTATCTTCTAAGAGAATATTAAATTATGCAGCCAGCTCAAAATATGACTTTATTTAGAATTAAGAATGGCAAGATGTGAGGACACAGCTTATAGAACTAAGCGTTGCAGTTTAGAGAATGATAAGTGACAATGGCCTAGATAAGGAAGGAGGCAGTGGGGACAAGTGTAAAATTAAAACTGCTGACTTCAGACACCAGGGGTCTTTGTCTATAAAACTAAAATAAGACATAGCGAGAAAGCCAACAATGGTCTGAGTGCCAGACCTTTATCAGCTGTTTCATTATTAAAGTGGTATTAAACAAAAAATATATATATTGCAGCTAACCAATCCGTAAATGTGATGGCTGAATTTGTTTTATTTTTTAAGGCTTTTTCCCTTTATTTTCACCTGGTGGTCCTGTCTTAGGGTGTCTCCACCCTGGATGGAGGAGAAACGGAGACACCCTTGGACAGCAGCATTGTCAATCTGGGGGAAGGGTACTGTTAGATGGACTAGCAGATTTACATGGACTTGACTATCAAAGTAAAAACGAACTCCAGCTAACACTTTTTTAGGCAGTTACAGAAACAGTACTGTGTTCCTTTTGAGATAAAGGATATACATACATTATTAAAAGCTGATCTTTGTAAGCACCCTTGTCAGTGGTAAATGGTTTTCTCAACCATCTAACGGCCACTTTTGTTGGACAGCTTGAAAAATAGCTGACTTACTAGCTAGATCACCAGGTGAAAATTAGAGAAAAAAAACTAAAAAAAGAAAACAAATGCATTCACCAGAACTGATAAGCTGCAATATATGCACCTTTAAATTATATATTTAAATTATATATATATATATATATATATATATATATATATATATATATATATATATATATATGCATTTTTAAGATTTTAGTAATAGGTGTGACAGTACCCCTCATATGAGGAAAGAGTAGGGATAAGTGAATGCACATGATGTTATTGGCGCATTGTTTCATAATGATGTAACTTCCTCTAATTTGGACTAAAGCCCTTATTGTGCCATTATTACAATGATAATGCCATTGACTTCCTCGAGCTTTTTGCACTAGAGTCAGATAGTTTAAGGACACTTGTAATGAGTGAAATATTGAGGCTACCTTTGCTGACCTCATTCTGTAAATGCCAGTTGCCTGGCTGCCTCTGACCTCAATGCTTTATAGGTAATTGATCCAGAACAGGCTTACAGAAGGTGACATACTTGCTAGAGCTAACTGAATTAGAAGGTACTTAAGTCATTGGATTAGGGTGGCAGTCAGGCAGCTAGCATTTTCACAAAGGGAGGTCATTGCTAGCAGCTTACATATTCTCGCTTGTACATATTGCCCTTTAAAGGGTAATTCCAATTTCATGGGGAAAAATATTGCAAATAATAATAAAAAAAAAAATAATATAGAATATACAAGTGTGACAGAAGCCATATTGTAATATAAGATTATTCAAAATTACCTTTCCTTTTCAATCTGCAGTTCTGTACTTTTCTGTAAAATGCAATGCAATATGGCAACCTGGAGGCATTTTGTACACAGATGGTTTACGGGATGTCCCCCAGAAATATAATTTCCTGCATGTGTGATTGGCTCACTGATTTTCCCAGAAGTCTGCACTAAGTTACAAATGACATTCTGGGCATCCTCATATTCTCTGCAACAAAAATGTTCAGTTTTAGTGAGATACTTCCAAAGGGTTAATCATATCTAAAGGGATGCAGACCTTGCCACTTTCCTCATTAGAACCCTCCATGTGCAGCAGCTAATTGATAATTAAAAAGTCACTCCCTTTCTCTTTCACTTTACACATCGACACAGACAAACAGCTACTTCTTTAGGGTAATAAAAGGTAGGAATCTACAACAAAGTTTGTTAAAATCCTTGCAATGTACATCGATCACTCAGAGGAGAATGTTTTTTCTCAACAAAAGAGTTCCTCTTTAAGTTTAAAGTCCAGGATGATATAAAATACACAAATTAATAGTGCTATGTATTCATTAATTCATCATTGTATTTTTGAACAAAGCAATGCAAATACCTGAACCTGATTTTGGCTTCAGTCTCTTGCTGTCCCCTGTACAACAGAGCCCAGATTGTAAGAGAAGGAAGCAGCACAAGGAGCCTGTCAATTTTGCTTCAGTGCTCATGTGCTAACAAAGTACATGCTGATAGGAGGAGAATGACAGATAGATGAGCTGCTTCTCCTTTCAATGTGCAGTCACAGGCTGGCAAAGGGACAAGATCTGTAAGTGTTACTTAAGTGTTAACTCCACTTTCATGCGAAAAAACTTTGCAAATTAAATAAATGATATAGCATATACAATTGCAAAACAGGCCATATTGTAATTTATTGTTATTAAAATTACCTTTTCCTTTCAATCTATAGTGCGATAATCTTCTGTAAAATCCAATGCAATATGGCTACCTGGAGGTGTTCCGTACACCAATTCCTGCTCATGTGATTGGCTCACTGGTTTTTCCAGAAATCTGCACTAAGATACAAGTCCAATTTTATAAAAAAACAACAAATAAAGGAGCGCTCCCAGCAATGTGGAAGTCAATAGATTCACAAGCCTAGGTGATGTATCAGTCTGGGCACTCATGTATGTCATGCTTTTTAAAACATTTAAAACATTAAAGTAAATTTTGATTTTATCTATTCCTGGGCTTGTGGCTCTATTGACTTTCACAGGGCTGGGAGCACTCCTTTTTTTTGTGTTTATGTTTTGTTGTTGGTTGGATGAGTAGTAGGAGCTACCCTTACCGCGATTATCTACAAATTCCCTTGGAACCTCATTTTGCTTGACACTTGCATTTTTTTCTAAGTCAGATTTTAGGCATCCTCTGCAACAAAAAAAAATCTGTTTTGGTGCAATACTCCTAAAGTGTTAATCACTTCTAAAGGAATTCAGACCCTGCAGCTTTCCTCATTAGAGCCATGCATGTGCATCAGCTGATCAAAAATGAAAAAGTCACTCCCATTCAGAATCAGTCCTGCACGAGACATGATCTAACAAATTCCTTCAGAACAGAAACAGGTAGGACTCTGCAACAAAGTTTGATAAAAATCCTTACAATGTACAATAATTACCCAGAGTGGATTCTTTTTTTCTCAACAAATGTGACTCTTTAACAGCAGCAGAAAAAAGTCAGGTCTCCTGCCATGCCAGACAGGGCAGTGATGTGTGCCAAGGCTGTGAAAAGGCTCAGGATTGGCAGATAAAACAACTCTCATACTCATTTTATCTGGTATGTATCTGTTTGCTTGACATTCAGCTTTATGCTGTGCAATAAATTCCTAACTAGTGCAAACAAATTTAACCATTCAATATAAATAAATAGCAGAGTGAGTGCAGCGCTAGATATGATGTGAAATTGATTATTAAATAAGTGATAAAGAATTGAATGAGCAATATATTAATAAACAATAAATTCATTGAAAAAAGTTATTATGTAAAAAAACCAAAGAAGAAAAAAAAAATTTCCAAAAAAAAAAAAAAAATTTAAAAAAGAAAAGAGAAAACTAAAGCAACGTCCCATTCAAATAATGATCAGTGAAAAAGTCAGTGCAAAGTTAACCTCCAGAGGGGAAAAGATGAATTTCAGGAGAAAAAGAAGTTATGATACCAATCTTCCCAAAAATCAAACATGTATTCAGGTCAACACCCAAGTGTAAGGTAGCCTGCTTACCAAAAAGCCGTGACTGCTGATAACAGTCTCACTCAGCACAAGGATTTAACAGTCTCCCCAAACCAATATGGTATCTGGAACAGCCGTTGATGTTCTATTGTTGCTCAAAGATAGAAAACAAAAACTCCCATAGTGCAGTATATCAATTCAAATAATTTAACAAAAGAAGAGTTTTCACTTACAGGAACGAAGTATGGTAACAAGCGGTTGTGTCATATGAGAGCCGCGGTGTCTCTATTAGCTTCTCCCTATTTCCTATGTTGTTCGTCTCAGCACCGTCGCGGAAGGATAGCATAATGACGTCACCGTCGGAGGCTCCTCCCTACGCGTTTCATTATGATTGGACATCTTCTGGGGATTGACCGAATGAATACGTCATCACTACTGGTGGTTTAATATGCCTTCAGCGCTATTTTGACTAATGGCAGCTGGAGCTGTACAATAGACGAATAAAGTGGCCCCACCATTTTAAGTGTTGGCCGCTATGAAAATAGGGGAATACAGAAACAAAATAGCACTGCCATCTAGTGGCAAAAAAATATATAACTGAAAGTGGATAAGGAACAAAAGGAAAGGGGAAAGCATTGGAATAATAGCGAGGCTGTAGGCTTAATAAAGACATGACAACATTGATGTAAACTGCCAGATAATGTTACTAGGTTCCTGATATAACAATAGTGAACATTTAATAAGGACATAAATTAAAAAGTTGTTAAAATTACATATATAAAAATAAATCTATATATGACATAGAGGGACACTGATTTAAAACTAGTTAAAAACAATACTAAAAGGAGACAAAATTAAGAATTATTGATAAAACAATTTATGTCCCAATCAACATTGAGGCCAAAATGTACAAAAGTTTTCATATTAAAAATCCATCTGGTCTCAAGTCTTGAAATGGATCTGACCATATTCGTTCCCCTCCAATGTGGGCGGATGGTATCAAGGGCCATAAACAGTGTTCCTTTTAATTGTCGGTCATGATATTTGTTATAATGTCTGGACAAAATATGTTTTTTAAAACCTCGTTTAATATTACCCCCATGTTCAGCTAATCGTACATGCAATTCTCTTTTGGTGTGACCTATGTACTGTTTTAAACATTGGGCATTGGATCATGTAAACTACAAATTGTGTAGAACAAGTTATGAATGACTCGATATCATACACTTTATTTGTCACAGTAGATTGGAAGGCCTTACATTTGTGCCCTCTAAAGCAGGGGTCTCAAACTGGCGGCCCTCCAGCTGTTGCGGAACTACAAGTCTCATAATGCCTCGACCTATGCTTGTAACTTTCAACCTTGCAAAGACTCATGGGAATTGTAGTTCTGCAACAGCTGGAGGGTCGCCAGTTTGAGACCCATGCTCTAAAGGAATAAATCTAACAGATATTACATCTGCAGCAAGGAAAAAAACTTTCATAGACTGAAAAAAAGACACTGTCTTTGGAGGGTCTATAACATTAGGGGCGATAATATGTCTCAAAGATGGAGCGCCCCTGTATATTAAGATTTTCTCTCCTCCCACTGAGCATGTCTCTCCTATCCCTAGCTGCAACATTAGCGATGGTTTCATCAATTTCATATTCTTGATAACCCTTGTTTAAAAACCTCTGTTTCAGAACTGATGCCTGCTGATAAAATTCAGAGATTTCGGTACAATTCCGCCTAATACGCTGAAATTGTGCTTTAGGAACAGCAGCCAACCATGATTTGTGATAACAGCTGGTTAGAGGAATAAAAGCATTGCGATCAGTCTCTTTAAAATAGGTGCTAGTAGTAAGACGACCATCTTTAACAGTAAAGTTCAAATCCAAAAAATGCATATGGGTTTGACTTGCCTCATGTTGTAAAGAGATGCCTCTATCATTCTGATTTAATTTTAAAAGGAACGCTTCCCCCTCCCATAGAAGGATCACGCCATCAATATATCTTGTCCATAGGCGTAGCTCTCTTGGGGGTTGATATCTATACATTCTTGTTCCCACCGGCCATAAACAAATTTGCTAAACTTGGAGCAAACTTGGCCCCATTGCTGCACCACAGGTTTGTAGGAAAAAGTCTCCACCAAATTAGAAATAATTGTGGCTTGTTGCAAAACGCAGAAGTTCCAAAATCTCTCTGCAAAGAACATAAGGATAAATCTTGTTGAAGATAAAAATCTACCGCTTCAAAGCCATGTTGATGGAATATAATGGTGTATAAGGAGGCTACATCAGCCGTCGCTAGAATGCAGCCCTCCTTCCATTGATATCCATCCAATATGTTTAAAACCTGTGTGGTATCCCGCAAATAGGCAAGAATGCTAGCCACCAATGGTTGAAGGAAGCTGTCCACATATTTGCCAATCCTCGCAGTTATGGAATCAATACTGCTTATGATGGGGCGGCCAGGAGGTTTGGTAGGGTTTTTGTGGATTTTTGGCAAGTAGTAGATAACCGGTACCCTTGGGATAATGAGAATTAAATGAGCTTTTTCTTTTTTGTTAAGGATTCCTTGTTCAAAACCATATTCAATCAAGTAAGAGAGTTATTTTCTAAATCTAACTGTAGGATTAGAGGCAAGGGGGGTATATGTAGAGTGGTCAGATAATAATCTGTTCATCTCCTCTATGTATTGGGATTTGCCCAAAATGACAATACCGCCTCCCTTATCAGCGGGGCAGATTACTATGTCATTACGTTCACAAATCTGTTTAACCACTTGCCGCCCGCCCTATTACAAAATGACGGCGGCAAAGTGGTTTGATATTCCTGACCGGACGTCATATGACTTGATCAGGATATCAAGCCGCTGCGCGCCCCCGGGGCGCGCATCGCGGCGATCGTTGTTGTGGGTTGTCAGTCTGACACCCTGCAACACCGATCTAGGTAAAGAGTCTCTGACGGAGACTCTTTACCATGTGATCAGCCGTGTCCATTCACGGCTGATCACGATGTAAATAGGAAGAGCCAGTGATCGGCTTTTCCTCACTCGCGTCTGACAGACGCGAGTAGAGGAGAGCCGATCGGCTGCTCTCCTGACAGGGGGGGTCTGTGCTGATTGTTTATCAGCACAGCCCCCCCTCGGATCCTACCCAGGACCACCAGGGAAGCCGCCCAGGACCACCAGGATGGCCACCACATGGACCACCAAGTATGCCCCCTAGACCACCAGGGAAATACCAATCTGTACCCAGGCAGCTGCCAATCTGTGCCCAGGCAGCTGCCAATCAGTGCCCACTCCAATGCCTACCACTGCCAGTGCCACCAGGGATGCCTATCAGTGTCGCATATCAGTGCTGCCTATCAGTGCCACATATCAGTGCCCATCTGTGCCGCCTATCAGTGCCCATCAGTGCCCAGCAGTGCCGTCTATCAGTGCCGCCTGTCAGTGCCACCCTATCAGTGCCCATCAGTGCCCAGCAGTGCTGCCTTTCAGTGCCCAGTGTCATCTATCAGTGCCCATGAGTGCCAACCAGTGCCACCCAGTGCCACCCATGAGTGCCCATCAGTGCTGCCTATCAATGCCCATCAGTGCTGCATATCAGTGCTGCCCATCAGTGCCGCCTACCAGTGCCCATCAGTGCCGCATATCAGTGCCCATCGTCAATGCCCGTCAGTACCCGCTCATTGGTGCCACCTCATCGGTGCCGCCGTATCAGTGCCTGTCAGTGCTGCCTAATCAGTGCCCATCAGTGAAAGAGAAAACTTACTTATTTACAAATTTTTTTAACAGAAACAAAAGCAAAACTTTTATTTTTTTCAAAATTTTCGGTCTTTTTTTATTTGTTTAGCAAAAAATAAAAACCGCAGAGGTGATCAAATACCACCAAAAGAAAGCTCTATTTGTGGGAACAAAATGATAACAATTTAGTTTGGGTACAGTGTAGCATGACCGCCGAATTGTCATTCAAACTGCGACAGCGCTGAAAGCTAAAAATTGGTCTGGGCAGGAGGGTGTATAAGTGCCCTGTATTGAAGTGGTTAAGATTCGTTTAGAATCCACTAATACCTCTGGCTTTAGGTATCTTTATTGCTATCAAATCCTTGAGTACAAGTTCTTTGAAAACCTGAACTGAAGGGGCAATAAAGCCAGGTGGATTAAAAAGTGAAGCATTGCTAAGATTGGTATGTCGAATTGGAACATTAACATCTCCTACTATCCTATTCTGAGAGGTAGAACTAGTCACATGATTGGTAGCAGATTGAATAGGTACCCTATGAACAATTTGGCTACGATTGCTGATAGGATTCAGAATAAAGTGTGTTTTAATATTAATTTTCCGGATGAATTTATGCACGTCAATAAACGTTTCAAATTTGTTAAGTTTATATGGAGGGGCAAACTTTAAACCTTGACTTAGAATTCTTTGCTCTCCTTCAGATAGAAGTACCTGGCTCAAGTTAAATACACCACTAATGTCTAGTGTTTTCTTTTCTTTGGCCCTGACTCGCCTCCCTCCTCTAATGCCTCTCTTTCTTTGTAGCCCCTCTTGCTTCTGTTGTTGCTCAAGGGAAAAAAACATCACTGGGTACCATTACCAAAATCTTGGGGTGATTCTTGATAGTATTCCCTTTGTTGGATTGGGAAATCATTAAATTGATTTGGATGTTGTGTGATGACATAATTGCCCTCATACGTATCTTCTTGATACTCAGAGAGGGGGGCAAATCTATTCTCCAAGGTGATATGTCTATCTCTAGGAGTTTGGTTATTAGGACCAGAATTATGATGATGTATTTCATCCCTAGGGTCACCCCTATATTCCCATGATTTCTCAGGTTTGGGTCTCTGATACAATATATCTCTAGGGTCACCCCTATATTCCCATTGTCTCTGAAAGTTGGATTTCTGATACCAAGCATCTCTAGGCCCCCCCATATTCCCATTGTCTCTGAGAGTTGGAATTCTCAGTATAAGACCCTTTTTGTGGAGGATTCCTGGTCTTAACCTATTGAGACTATTGAGCAGACCGATGAAACAGGCGGTCTGTTCCTTAGATTCAAAAATCTCCTGGTATCTGAGTTGCACACTAGCTGGGATGTTGCCTATTTAGAGCAATACATCACCAAGAAAATGGTGCCCCATAGTCTCAGATGGGAGGTCAATCCCCAGAAAGGCAAAATAGATTTAGAGGGATAGTTCATTTATTTTAACCTCAATCCGGTAGAACGCCTTTGGGATGAATTTGAGCGGAGACTGCGAGCCAGGCCTTCTCGTCCACATCAGTGCCTGACCTCACAAATGTGCTTCTGGAAGAATGGTCAAACATTCCCAGACACACTCCTAAACCCTGTGGACAGCCTTCCCAGAAGAGTTGAAGCTGCCCAGGGTGGGCCAACTCAATAGCGTACCCTACGGACTAAGACTGGGATGCCATTAAAGTTCACATGCATTTAAAGGTAGGGGTCCCAATAGTTTTGGTAGTATAGGGTATATTACCGTCAGGATACTATATACATAGAGTATACATGTTCTCCCTTTGTCTGCATTGGTTTACTCCAGGTACCTCCCAAACTACAAAGGCATGCTGGTAAGTTAATTGTCTCCTGTCAATTTTGGCCCTAGTATGTGAATGTATGAATGTGAGGTAGGGACCTTAGATTGTAAGCTCTTTGAGGGCAGGGACTGATGTGAATGTACAATATGTAAAGTGCTGTGTAAATTCTCAGTACTATATATATATATATATATATATATATATATATATATATATATATATATGCGTGTGGTAATAAATAATACATTAGTATAAGTATTCCAACAATGTATTTAGCTGTTGACCTGCAGTTTTAAGCATTTTAATTTTTTTTTTCTTTCGAAGCCACAGCAGCACAGTAAATCCTCACTTGTTACATCAGTTAATTCATTTCACTAGTTATTGAGGCACAGGCTGTTGGACCCTTATTAATGAGCAGTAGGGATTTTCAGAATGCACATACACCTCAGTTTGAACCATGGCTTGTTAGTTAGTACAACATTACAAGGTTTAGAAGGAGAGATTTGTAATTTTACCATAAAGAAAAAAAAAAGAAGCTTTTCTCGGTAAACATTGTTACTCAAAAGGTGTTGTTCTCCTCACAACATTTAAATCAATTATGGCACCAATGTGCAAAGAACACAGTCATTGCATGTGTTGAGCAGGATGTTTACACCCTGCTGACTGAAGACGTTCTCTTCAGATTGAAGAAGGGAGTCACGAAGTCGAGAAGAAACATGAATAAAATAGTAGACAAAATATTCCTGCCACGGTAATCAGGCCTGTGATAAGAACAATGACAGTGCCACCTGCAAATCAGAATGTTAATTCACCCAGGAGCTTGTCCGTGAGCCTGCCATCGTGGCAGCTGATAACAAGGGAAGACACTGGTATGTAATATTTAGTGGTCTTGTTTAAATTAACATGCATAATTGAATGTAAATCTCAAAGTGAATTAGTCTTCAGGGAAAGAGGGAAAGTCTTACACGGCACAGTGTTTGGTCCCTGTATTACATTACAACCTACACTCTGCTAGCAACATTTAGTATGCAAAAACTGATGGGAATGTACCTTTTTTCTTTTTTTATACAACACAGTCCTACACCTAAAACTTACAAATCATTTTATTGTAACATACACTATATTACCAAAAGTATTGGGACACCTGTCTTTACACACACATGTACTTTAACCATCTCAGTACAGGGCATTTTAACCCCCTTCCTGCCCAAGCCATTTTTCAGCTTTCAGCGCCGTCACACTTTGAATGACAATTGCGCGGTCATGCAACACTGTACCCAAATGAAATTTTTATTATTTTTTCCCCACAAATAGAGCATTATTTTGGTGGTATTTGATCACATCTGCGGTTTTTATTTTTTGCGCTATAAACAAAAGAAGAGGGACAAGTTTGAAAAAAACACAATATTTTTTACTTTTTGTTATAATAAATATCCATTTTAAAAAAAAAAAAAAAATTTTTTCCTCAGTTTAGGCTGATACTTATGCTTCTACATATTTTTGGTAAAGAAAATCGCAATAAGCGTATATTGATTGGTTTGCGCAAAAGTTATAGCGTCTACAAAATAGGGGATAGATTTATAGCATTTTTATTATTATTTTTTTTTTTTTACTAGTCATGGCGGCGATCTGCGATTTTTATTGTGACTGCGATATTGCGGCGGACACATCGGACACTTTTGAAAAATTTTTGGGACCATTCACATTTATACAGCGATCCGTGCTATAAAAATGCACTGATTACTGTATAAATGTTACTGGCAGGGAAGGGGTTAACACTAGGAGGTGATCGAGGGGTTAACTGTGTTCCTAAGGAATGTTTCTAACTGAAGGGGGAGGGGACTCACAAGGGGAGGAGATCGAACTGTGTTGCTCTGTACTGAGAACACAGATAGGTCATCTCTCCTTTCTGACAAGACGTGGATCTGTGTGTTTACACACACAGATCCACGTCCTGCCGTGTTACCGGGCAATCGCGTGTGCCCGACGGACATTGCACGCTCACCAGGTGCCCAGTGACATGGCGGGTGCGCGATTGCCGTCGGCAGCATGCACGCGCCCCCTGGTGGGTAGGGAAGGCGAGGGCATCATATGACGCCCTCCCAGAACGAGAGCCGCGCCGCCTGGCTGTCATATGACAGCAGGTGGGCGGCAAGCGGTTAATGACATCCCAGTCTTAGTCCATAGGGTTCATTATTGAGTTGGCCCACCCTTTGCAGCTATAACAACTGCACTGGTCCAAATCATTTGGTGGAGGGGGGATTATGGTGTGGGGTTGTTTTTCAGGGGTTTGGCTTGGCCCCTTAGTTCCAGTGAAGGGAATTCTTAAGTCGTCAGCATACGAAGACATTTTGGACAATTTCATGCTCCCAACTTTGTGGGAACAGTTTGGGGATGGCCCCTTCCTGTTCCAACATGACTGCACACCAGTACACAAACAAGGTCTATAAAGACATGGATGAGTGAGTTTGGGGTGGAAGAACTTGACTGGCCTGCACAGAGTTCTGACTTCAACCCGGGAGAACACCTTTGGAATGAATTAAAGCGGAGACTGAGAGCCAGGCCTTCTCCTCCACATCAGTGCATGACCTCACAAATGTCCGGAAGAATGGTCAAACATTCCCAAAGACACACTCCTACACCTTGTGGACAGCCTTCCCAGAAGACTTGAAGCTGTTATAGCTGCAAAGGGTGAGCCAACTCAATATTGAACCCTACAGACTAAGACTTGGATGTCATTAAAGTTTGTACGCGTGTAAATATATGTAATATAGTGTAATTGTCATATGCAATGTTCCTCCTGCATTTTTTAATTTTGAAATTTTAATGGTGATGTTGATCTTATTAGAAAAGTTCACATCAGACATTAAAACCCAAAATGCATTGTTTCACTAATTGTCAAGTGTGCATACAGTCGGGGCAATTGACAGATCGGTTGTGTTATTTTAGACTAGAGAAGAAAAGGAGAATGGTTGATACCAACTGAAAGTGCACTCTATTAGAAGACTAGAAGAGAACTGGTGAAATAGAGCTTTCACACATATTGATAAAAATTGTGTTGTATTGTACTAACTTTATTAGTGAAAATGTACACAGAAGTAGAGTATAGGTTAAAAAGTTAAGGTGAATATCTAATTTGTTTTTGAATGTTAAGATCCAGGTTAATCTATAGATCCTAGGAGCACTTTTACAGACTGCGCTGCTTGTCAAGGAAGCTGCTCACCGATGACCAGTTGAGGTTATTTGGCTGATGTTGCAAGACCAGCAAGTGTGCATATAGATATTACACAGCCTGATGACCAAAAAATATCCAGCTCCAAGCAGTGATGTTGTAAAACACTGCAACATGACACTGGTCAGCAAATCCAACCACCCAACTAGCACATATAACATTCATTTCACCTAATAAATCATCCACGCTTGCTCCCATCCATCCACTCATCCATTCATCAAGCATTTCATTTCCCCTTAGTGGGCATTTAACCAAATTACCACCACCCCAGGAGAATGTCATGCTATCATCTGTGAATACTTGTGACCTTTTAACCTCCTCCAAGAAGGAGTATATATGATTACTATATACTAGAATTAATCAATCTGTGAGCAACATCACATTTATGCCCAAGTGGAAGTATTAATGAGGTCACTCCAATGCCACATCCATAATATTGTTCAAACAAACAAAAGAAACATTTGGCTGGACTTTAAAGGTAAGAGAGGACACATTGTTTATATAAAATCCATTTTTTTTATTTGTATGAAAAAATATTTACAGTAAAAAGCATGCACAAGCATGCATTAATAAAAACATGTATTTACATACAGACACCATGGCCATAGTAGGCCATCAATTTAACAATAATAATGTATGCAAGATATTAAGTGTATGAACCCCTGTGCGTCAACACGTTTCCCTGGTCCACTTCTTCAGGACACACAAGAGGATAGAAACGGGATTCGCTACACAAATGAAAGAGATATAATTACTTTATACATCCAAATTATGCACATTTTGCTACAATCATATATCCAATACAAATGCATCCATTAAAGTGATTGTAAAGTCTAATCATTTTACCTATAAAAATAACAAACATGTTATACTAACCTGCTCTGTTTTGGATTTGCGTAGAGCAGCCCGCATCCTCTTCTCGGTCCCTCTTCTGTGATCCTGGACCCTCCCTCCTGTTCAATTCCCCCACAGCAAGGCCCCGCCCCCTTATTCCCCTGATTGGTTAGCTGACTTTGATTGACAGCAGTTGGAGCCGGTGGGGACTTGTGTGTGTTGACATTGCGATCATCGGGGGACAGCGCTGCTCCCCGGGACTACGAAGCACATCACAGAGAGACTGCCTTCATATACAGTGCTGTTTTGTGGTCACATGATCTTTCCCTGGTCTTTGGCGACTGCAGTGAAGTATCCTAGGGAGGGGCATCTATTACTCTGCTGATACAGATTTGGCTGATGTATTGATGCACCGAGGTTCAGATATAAGAAGTCATATATAATATACTCCTGTTGACCGGTGATTGGAGTCTTTCTGCCAGGATATCCAGAAAGTTACCTTTGATGATTTATAATATCCGACCTTTTCCATGCCTGAGGGTCACTCTGTGGCCACTACTGTCTGGTGAGCGCTTTGATATAACACTTCGGGTGAAGCACGAATAAGAAAGCATGTGCACTTTATTATTATGTGGTGATTGGATCTACTAAGAAGATTAAGCTTTGTTTTATAATCATTTGAGGACATTGATTTGTTGCACTATATTCACTTTATTGGTAATATTGTATATGCACCGGAGCACTTTATATATGATAGAATTTACAGGCTCACATTTAATTATACTGCACTATTGATGCGCACTATACTGTCTGTTTATTGTGCATTAGTAATTTACTAATTTAGGAGCAGCATCAGGTTGGCAGAGTGCACGTTTGTTATTATTTATCTGGCGCCGTGCCCATTATTAAAGTAGGATTTCGGCCAGCGAAAATTTTTTTTAAAGTCAGCAGCTACAAACACTGTAGCTGCTGACTTTAAATAAGTATACTTACCTGTCCTGGGCGCCCGCGATGTCGGCCGCCCGAGGCCGACCTGCCCCTCGGCTCTCGGGTCCCAGTACCGCCATCCTAACTAAGGGAAACAGGCAGTGGAGCCTTGCGGCTTCACTGCCAGTTTCCTACTTTTTTGGTGCAATTTTTTTTTTCAGGGTGGCCCTCCACTTTAAATATTCACTGCTGTGTCTCAGCCAGCCAGGAAGGAGAATCTTGGATGGTTGAGATACTCATGGACATCGCTGGACAGAGAGGGACCTCAGGTAAGTGTTAGATTGTTGAGGGAGGCTGCTGCACACAGAAGGCTTTTTATCCTAATGCATAGAATGCATTCAGATAAAAAACCTTTTGCCTTTACAACGCCTTTAAAATAGCACATTCATTGTCCAAGTGGGAATCATCGGCTGAGATATCTAGGTGGTACCATTGCTGCGCCATTATTAGCTAGAGGAACTACCAAAATTCTACCATCGAAACCTGTCCCATAATTGGAAGACTGATCCTATATTTTACAAATTTTGGACTCAAAAATGTAACCACTTCCATGCAAACGTGAATAGCTAATTTTGATACCCTCGAACTAGAATGCCTCCTAATTCACTAAACCCTGCAGCCAGAGTTTGTTTTTAAATTGTTAGTGTATCTAAATCTGCTAGTCCATCTAACACTCTCCTCCGCCCAGACTGACAATACTGTTGGCAGTATGTACCTCTTGTGCTCCTTCATCCAGAGTGGGGGCACTCTAATACAGGAGGTGTGTTACTAGCCAGATCAGCAGGTGAAAAAAGAGCTGCAATAAATTACTTTTCTGATTTTGGGTTTAATACTGCTTTAAAAAATATTTAAAAGGCTATAGTGCCACCAAGGCAAAAGTGCTGCGTAGGTAGATTGATTTTCCAGAATTTTCACTCCCCAGCTTTTCAAATTCCTTTTGCCAGAGTTCTGCAATGAGCTTGAGGTCAAACAATGGGTATCATCTTCAATGTCTTTAGACATTTCATCTGCAGGACAATGGGTTTCCCCATGGCTAAGCGATACCTGGAGAAAAAAAACAAAATGTTTCTTGACACAATTACGACTGATCATATAATTATTGTTGATAGTCCCTTCCATGTTGCACTGCCTTTTACTGGCATGGTCTACCTCATTATCTAAAGAACAAAAAGCAATTACATTTGCTAAATTTTTTGCAAAGTAGTTGGCTATAATGGAGAGCATAGCCTTTATTTTCTCAAAAATACCAGTTTTCCTTTAATGGTTTTCTACCTGTCTGCCCGAACATGCCCCACACCAATTCATTTTCTCTTTTACAAAAGGCAGCATGCAAGCAATTTCTGTTTGATCAAGTCAGACAGACCAGAAGCCCACAACAAGATTGCAAAACAATAAATGTGCAATAAATATAATTTGAACAGCAACAGGAGGGAATGGTGAATTTTATTATTGCTTCGCAAAGACATATTGGTTGAAACAGGCAAGCTGAAAAAAATGTTGTATTGGATGGGATTATTCAACACTGATCCTTATAGGCTGGAAAACAGAGGCGATTCATAAAATTAAAGCCTTTGTAATCTGTGTTTTCAGGACAGAAACAGATCGCTTGAAAAATTCATTATCCTTGAAAAGGTTTATATAAATCTATAATAAGTTGGGTATTGTATTTTTACGTGTCTGTAGGTTGTGCTTTGAGAAGAGAGAGTATTGTTCAAACTAAATTAAAGTGTTTTTGATCTAATTTGACTAGGCTCAACAAGATTTTGGATTGATTTTAGTAAAAAATCTAATAGACAGGAACATGCATACAGGATTTTCCCTTAAAAAGCAGCCAGTCGGTACATTGTCTCTTATTACTCGCTTTGCTGTTTTGGAGATGTAATGAAAAACTGTAATATTTCACAAAGTAATGGGTTTTCATTTTTGGAAATAGCCTTTTATTTGAAAGTAGCTGAATGGGCCATTATGGTTATAAGTAGGAAGTACAGCTGCTAAGCTATGCCATTATGAATGTCTGTTTACATTTATATTGTTAAGCAAGTCATAAAATTCCATCATATTTCCTTCAATGCAGCCGCATAATGCAGCAGATCGGGAGGAAAAAAAAAACAATAATGGGAATTGCTTATGGCTCTTTATTCAACGATTATAATTTACTTTCGTTTACACATTCCTCTTAGAGTTCTTGTTTCTTTTCATGTTGTAAGTGTTGAGCAGCAATTCCATTTTCTAGCTGTTAAAGAGAGAGCCACATTGCTTTGATAAGAAACATTTTGGAATATTAATAAGTATAGATATAAATATTTTCTTGGTTCATTGGCTATAAAGAATGGCTTTTCGCATGTATGTTTTTGTAAAATACAAAAATCCATTATTATTTTTGGAGGACAGCCATAGGATTTCATGAGCTGTGCTTTATGAGCTTTGGGGACACCATTATTGTTCAGGATTTTTATAGCACCAACAGTTTGGGCAACACTTTACCAAATACACATAGCTCCCTACTGTCCATCATTTGGGGAGTCTATCCTTTTTTTGGAACCAAATCCCTCTGCCCCTTTTTCCACCTCAGTTGTTCATAACTAGTTCTAGTTAAGAACTAGGGTATGTAAACTTTTGATTATGGTCATTTGGGTAGATTCTGATGTCATTATGATTTAAAAAGAGTAAACACAGTTGATTGATAATAAATGGCTTTAGCCAAACACTAACCATGAGTGAAAGAAAAGTTTTTTTGTGTTATCATTCATATTCTCTAAAAAATGGCCAATAAATCATAAATTCTGCCAGGGTATGTAAAGTTATGAGCACAACTGTATATGTGCCAGTTGTCACCAGAATACGAAGTGAGGGTAAATCTTGGGAACACCCATTCTGGTGACAATGGTCTAGTAGGGGATTTCCTTTGGGCACACCTGTTCCAGTGACAATTGTCCTGAAAATATATTATGGGAAATCTTCCTAATGGAAAAATCACAATAAACTGGCAGGAGTTTTAACTCTTACCTACTTTATCCAAAACAAAAAAAGGTTTTTGCTATTTATACACTTTTAGCACTTATTTACCAGATTCCATTGGCTAAGGGAGTCAAGGAGTACATCCCATTGTGCTTTGTTTTAGGAATAATACATCATACGAAAACTTCCTGCCATGGCTAGTTCCACATTTGCAAAAACTAAAGTACAAGTTTAGAACAACACAGCAGCCTCATTTCCATTAAGCACATTTCTAGCAAAGTGTCAACTATGATGAGTAATTATCACTATTCTATTGTGTAACTGGAAATATATTAATTTTAAACAATTCCAAAGGACATGAAGAAGCTTGTGAATTGCAATTAGAATTTAAGATGTAAAGAGATTCTGTTAAACATAACTAATTCTATGTTGGCACATCTTCAGTGGCCATCTGCCTAATCGCTGTTGTTCGTTTAAAAATTATCTATTTCCGACAGAATTAATAATGGCGCACATTAAGAAAAATGCAAAATAGCTATTGTTTGAAATTATTTTTGTGCATGTCAGTGTTAACTACTTAGAGTTTTTTTGTCTTATGGTTGTTCCATTTATATATACTCTCACTATGGTACTCACTGAAAGCAAAGCCGAAACTTCACTGCTCCACAATGGAACAGTAATGGGAACTTCTAGAAGACTGAAAGTCTTCTATTTCAAATAGTTTCTTAACTTCTGATTTTGGTAAACAAAGTATATATCGATTAACAAAAACATACGTTTATAACACAAATAGTTGAAATGGTTTACACTTTGTTTTTGGAATGACTAAATTGTAAGCGGGGGTAGACTTTTTATATTCTTTGGCCAAAGTCTGAAATACATGCAAGTAAGATTCTCTAGAATGAGACGTTAGTTTGTTGTAACTGACACTTTAGCGTGATAGTTCTGACACACTGGAATTTTAAAGCATCACATGATCTTTGCTGATTGGGAAATTTTGGCCCTTTTAGCATTGTTAGCAAGTTTACCTTTTTGAAATATTTTCCTTAGTCCTTCTTTTAAGTTTTACTTTCTCTTTCAAGGTGGCCAACTCCGTGTTTTAATTTTTTGTAGTGTGTTTACCTGGCTAAGCCTATTTACTAGCAATATATTTAAATTCTTTTGGAGGATTTGTCTGTCTTTAGCAGCCATTCCTTCATTCTGGATATATTGACTATTTAATTTTGTTGCGTTAGCTTTGGTTACATGCTTAAAAACTTTAAAAAAATGTAATTGTTCCTTTTTTTCAAAGCACCTAGTGTGGACTCCATGCATGCACTTCACTTAACTCTTACTCTTCTGTACCTGTGTACAGGATGAGGGCCCCGGAGGTGCAGATATGCTCCCGTTGCTATGAGATACAGATCACAGGTGAAGTAGTGCTGACAACATTTCCTTCATTGCAAGAGGCTAGCTCTTCTGCCACTTGTACACGCTTAATGACAGGCTGTTAGAGAAACCTTTGTTACCCTTCACTCTTCACACTGTATGAACTCTTTGTACCTCTTACTTCATACCCCAGTGCGTCTAGTGACCCAAACTGTACATTATGTGTGCTGGTTACTTGCATTGCACCCCTATAGTAACTTCAGACCAGGCAAGGTTTCAAACATTTTACCCGAAGGATAAAATAACATAATGACAGAGACTATAGACATTCCAAGATAAAGTGCCAACATTCCCTAACATCCCTAGTCCCTAACTTCAGGCTTGAGGCTGCCTCAGCATACCTGTTCAAGAAAAAGGCCAACACCAGTTGAGTCCTTGTCTGGAATCTAGCTTCGACCTCGGCATGTCGCTGGCCATCCACACTCCAGTAACAGCATCAGGCAGACCTGGCAAAGTGGATCAGGTCTAAACCAAGCTCATTCTTCTCTTTTCCCTCGCTCCATTGCGCACCATTTCTCTTTCTCTGGACCTGGACCTCTATCCCTTTTATATCACACAGGACCCGAGAGTCAGACCTCAAAAAAACCCGGAAATTATAGTTAACCCCTAACTTCCCACTGGGGCAGCATTAACGGCATCAGTAACCACTAACTGCCTACAGAAAGCTCACTCAACTTGGCATATTGATTTACCGGTTTAAACTGGCTTTGCTGTTCTGAGAACCCACCACTTTCTCTATCTACAGTAACCCAGCTTCCTACCTAATTACCCTAAGACATTCTCCCTACCTTTCACATCTACCATTTTAACTCTCTGCAGTGCAGAGTAAATAAGAGACTCAACTCAAGGATATAGGTTTTCTCCAGCATTGCATGTTGCTTCTCTAGATAACTAATGCATGTTTGCAGAAGGGAAACATGCTGACAGAGGTCTTCACTCTTCAACTTTTCTTCCAGTTGTGCGTTCATGTGCCAGACTATGCACTGAATACAATCTTCACACTTGCTAGCACTTGTCTTCTTAGCTACAGTATAAGCAGATTACGTACAGGTTTTAAGCTCCTCTTGCTTAAAGCCCAAATTAACTTTTAGTTTAAAACTAGAGCTCTCCAATGAGCAGAGAGCATGAGCTCCACACAGAGAGCAATGATCCTTCTACAGCATGCTGGCAAGGGACAGGGTTTTCTACTTAGACTGGGGCTGCTTTTAAAAGAAAACTAACTGATGTATCTAGCTTTTTTAAACTGAAAGTTCAGTTGGGTTTAAACTACTGTGTGCATATACTATAACTCCCATGAAGTTAATTTGAGTGATGTTACTAGTTTTAGCACAACTACCATATTTCCTGGTCAGAATTTACAGATTTTTTGTTGTTGCCTGTTTTGCTTTTTAAAAGGCAAATTCAATAAGAAAAAAATCAGAAACCTATTTTGTTGTTCTATTTGGCTATCCCTAGGTTTTAAATCAAAGCCCGGCCATGAGAGGTGTAGTAATTCAGACAGAAGGTGTATGAGAAGTGCTTGATACATTTTATTGCGGTTTCGCGTTCTAGCAACAAGAGGCCACTGTCTGTTTTCCCTGCACATTCTGTACCCGGCAGCTAATCCTTCATGGTGCAGACAGTTTTATCTGATTAATCAGTCAGCGCTCGTCTCATGATAACGTGAATGAAGGAGTTATGACTACTAACGTCTAACAGCACTTCAACCCCAAATCATTCTCCTCCACCTGGAATACATCTGAATGCTGCATCTATTGGATAAAAGCTGCTGACATGCATTTTAAAGGGCAGCTCCTGTTAAAAAGTGAAATAAACATTTAGAAATACACGGGGGGAGATTTACTAAAACTGGTGCACACAGAATTTCATGCAGCTGTGCATACTAACCAGCCAAGTTCAGCTTGTTCAATTAAGCTTTGACAATAAGCCCTCATTCACATGATTTGACATGTGATTTGACATGTCAAATCGCATGCCAAATCTGAGCTTATTGCCGGCAACGGCATCGTCCGAATCCGACTTTGCGGAGCCGCACTGATTCCCAAAAGTAGTTCCTGCACTACTTTTGGCAACTTCGGGGGCGATTTCAATAGAAATCTGTGCATGAACCCGCACAGATGTCTCTTGAATCGCCCCTGAAGTCGGACTGAAATGCCGCTTTGAAATCGTGCAAGTTCAGCTGAACTCGCATGATTTCAAACCTGCATTCAATGTGAACCTGGGCTAAAACCTAGAAGCTGATTGGTTACTATGCAAAGCTGCACCAGATTCTGTGTGCTCCAGTTTTAGTAAATCTCCCTCATAGGGTGTATCTAACAAAATATTTGTCTTGTAATGCACATCAGTAATGAGTGATCCACCTACTACTGATGTGCTATATGACTCTAAATAAGAGGGCTGACCATAGTTACATAGTTACATAGTTACATAGTTAGTCAGGTTGAAAAAAGACACAAGTCCATCCAGTCCAACCATAAAAAAACAAAAAAAACAAAAAACAATATACCCAATACTATACCCACAGTTGATCCAGAGGAAGGCAAAAAACCCCAGCAGAGCATGCTCCAATTTGCTACAGCAGGGGAAAAAATTCCTTCCTGATCCCAGAGAGGCAATCGGATTATCCCCTGGATCAACTTTACCTATAAATGTCAGTACCCAGTTATATTATGTACATTTAGGAAAGTACCACATTTTTCAGAGACTGCAGCTGGCATATTAAATCCTATTAAACACTAATTCCATGAAAATAAAAACTCTCTGATGCGGTGGGGCTGCCACTGCACTGCAAAGGTAAAAGGTTAAAGAAATTATTTAGGTCAATGGGATGGGAAAAGCAGTTTTACGTACCTGGTCCTCCGCTCCCGCAGCTGACCTGCCCTACACTCCAGCGGTGGACGGTTCCCCAGTATCCTCATGTCTAGTGCAGGGCTATAGACCCTGCATTGGACTTAATGATGTCAGAGGACCTGCAACCTACAGAAAATGAGGTGAGAATAGGCTGTGGACACTGGTCTGGCAGTGCAGAGGGAACTTACAGGAGCAAAGGATCGAGTAAGTAAAAGTACTTTTCTTGTTCCCATTGGCTCCAAACTGCATCCCATTGAGCAGATACAGTTCTTTGCTTATTTTTATGTGGCTGAGGTACTATTCCTCCTACTGACACTGACAATGAAGTACCCTTTCTTCCAATGACACCAACAATGCGGAACTGTTCCTTCCACTGACACCAGTGATAAAAAACTATTCCTCCCACTGACACCAATGATGGGACACTATTCCTCCTCTAAGTATCCACAGACACTATGTAGTTTTTTTACTCCCACTGACCACCAAGTCTGAGACATTGTTTACTCCCACTGACACTGGAACGTGTTCTACTCTCTACGACCACAGTCCGGCCCCCCTAAAGTCTGAAGGACAATAAACTGGCTCTTTTTTTTAGAACGTTTGAAGACCCCTACCATAGACCTAAATGAGCATTTGACCATTGCAGTGCAGGGGCAACCCCCCACTGCAAGGGAAAATTTTTATTTTCCCTGAAGTTCAGATTTAAAGTATATGTCTGAGCATGCTAAAAAAAATATTTAATACATGTCCGATACATATTTCCTCATGCTTTGCCTCTTTAAAGCTTCAGGTACAAAACATTATCTGTTAATCCTACCAGAAATCCAGTGAGCTCCTAACTTCCTGTACTAAACTGACAACATTGCTTCTGTTGCATTGAAATCCCAAGCAGTGTTGTCAGCTCTGCCTAAGTTCTTGTGCGCCTATATTAGAGAACTTTTTTCCGTTTAGGTTATGTGAATGGGGAGAAGTCTTGTAGTCCAGCAGGAGAAAACTCAGGAAGGGCTGACAACATTGCTTGGAATTGTAATGCAACAGAGACAGCATTGTTAGCTCACAATGGAAAGTTAGAAGCTCACTGGATTTGTGGCATATCAACAGATATTTTTCTGTAATTGCAGTGTTTTTAATGGGAAAAACATAGGAAAACCGGAGTGTAATGCAGAAATGTACTGGTGGTACTTCAGTAAAAATAAAAATTCAGTCTCTTAAAATGCTTTTAAAGCTTGTTATTTTACCTTAATGCATTCTCTGCATTATACAAAAAAACCTTCTATTGTCAGCTCCCCCCCCAATACTTACCTGAGCCTGATCTCGATCTAGCGATGTGCCCAAGAGCAGCAATGTTGCTCTCTCTCTCTAATTCAAATTTGTTTATTCATGCTAGTTTGAAGATGAGTGAGTACAACAATGTGCTAAAAAATATATATATTTATTAACTAAAAATTCAGTTTAAAATAATATCAGATATTTTAAGTGATAATACAAAAAATTATATAACTTCAAATATCAAATATATATGGGTAATACATATGATAATACATGTTTACCACAAGTTCTTATTACCAAATACCATATTTCAATACTTCAGTGATGACTTGGTAAATTTAGGCTTGGTAACACTTAGTAAATAGCTTTCTGTGGCTCTATAGACTTATGTAAACAATAGAGGTGTTGACTTTAACACTTGTGATTCTTCTCAAAACAAATAGACCTGACCTTCAAACTTAAACTTCTTATACAGTATATGGACAATTTTGTTAACCACATACAAACTTGGTAATTTAACCAAGACTCATTTTTAAATAAAAATTCATTTAGAATGAATCTATGGTTCAACACATACTATAACTAATCCAATCATAATACTATGAAATCAGTTTTGTGAGATATAACAAGATATGTATCTCCCTTGGTTTAAAAGCGCAACAAATTCATACTGCAGTTAGAATTCAATTCACTCCAAAACTGAACTGCCAATATTGATTGGGTTAGTTAAGCATATGCTCAAACAACTCCAATTACCCAAAATGTAAAAATAAAAGATTAATACTTTACCAGAAATAAAGAAATATGCTGTTTTAAGAAGTATCAGTTAGGTGTCCCACAGGACTTCTTTTACTCTCATTCCTACATCTCTGCACTCTGTTTTTCTCCTCTCGTCTTTCCGTCTCAAAACTCAAGATCTTCTCCTCTCTCCATTGACTTCAGCCTAGGAAAAGGACATGAAATATCAAGAACTGTCATTTATGTGTCATACTCTCCAGACCTAATAGCGATTCCTAAGATCTATTACTTTAAGAAAATATACCCACACCAATTACCGTATATACTCGAGTATAAGCCGACCCGAATATAAGCCGAGGCACCTAATTTTACCACAAAAACCTGGGAAAACTTATTGACTCGAGTATAAGCCTAGGGTGAGAAATGCGCAGCTACTGTAAGTGGAAAAGAGGGTCAACAATACCCATTTGCAGCCGTACTGTGCCCATTTGCATGCCCCACTGTGCCCATTTGCAGCCATAGGTCCCCCAAACTTCAAACTCGGTAGTTAAGGGTTCCTAGATGTCCCCTAGCTGCAGCCAAAATTTGGGGTCTCTGGACCCAAAGGGTCCCGAAATGACATTGCTGCAGATGGACACAGTTGACACCGTATCTTGGGACCACTTGGTGCTAGGAACCTCAAATTTGGTGTGCAAACACAGTGGAACTAGTACTACAACATATCCAGTTCCTAGCACCAAGTGGCCCCAAGATACGGGGCCCCAAAGTTGGTTCGGAAAATGTCATTCTCTGCTGCAGAAAAGTGCTTGACTCGAGTATAAGCCGAGGGGGGCATTTTCAGCACCAAAAAATGTGCTGAAAAACTTGGCTTATACTCGAGTATATAAGGTACCTTATCTTTAAATTCCTTAAAGGGGTTGTAGCAGTGACTGGCCCCCTAGCCGTGCATTTTACTTTCCTAAACCCCATATTTCCCTTGGCGATGATGCGCTGTCCCTCTCTCCACGGGGTCCTGGCTCTTGATTGGAAAGATTTATAGCAGCGCAGCCTTTGGCTCCCGCTGCTGTAAATCAAATCCAATGATGTGGGCCCGGGCTCAGGGCCGAGTCCGGCATTCGTGTCTATGGATGGAAATCCTGGACTTGGGAGCATGCCCGCAAGGTAACCCCCGGGAGAGCGCTTCTCCTAGGGGGTTATCTGATGCGGGGAGGAGCTGCGAGAACCGTCGAGGGACCCTAGAAATGGACAATCGGGGCCAATCTGTGCAAAACAAGCTGCACAGTGGAGGTAAGTATTATATGTTTGTTATTTTTAAAAAATAAAAAACAAGCCTTTACAATCACTTTAACCCCATGTTTCTGACTAAAAGTATAATGGCTTATTCCTAAACATACCCATTAACAGAACTTCTAGACATCATATTCATATACAGTATTTCCCTCATATAAATAATATGAAGACTAATCAGTAAATACATCAAACAATATATATATTGTGTTTGGATGCAGGATTCTCAACCAGGCAGGTTAAGGGGCTCCAGTTTATTTGCTTATTTGGGAGGAAACTGGCTTTTCAGTTTCCTCATTGTTTGCTAAAGTCCACTTTGGGACCTGAAACCCAGGGATTTCGTAGCGATCTGGGTGGGATGAAATCCCCAGTCCTGGGTCCAGGTTATGAGATCCACCAGCATACTGACTGGTCAGGTGTGTGCTGGGATATTTGTAGACACGTGACCATGGTTCTGGGCTCCACCCTCCCGAGGAGTCCAGGCAAGCAAGGGAAAAGTGTGCATGTCTGCACAGTTCTGTTTGTCAGAGCAGACAGAAGGTCCAAGCCTGTGGGCTGGAACAGCAAGGAAGCTGGAAAAGAGTTCCGAGGCACAGGGTGTACAGGAACTCCGTTATAGAGCCAAGAGGGCTGAAGCATAAGCCTGAGCAGCAGTGCTGCCAATGAGAGCCAGGTGGCTTGGTATTTTCCGTTTAACTTACAGTGTTGCTGTGGAAAGCTGAAACCCCTGTGTGGGCAACTCTTCTGTTATTTGACTTGTTTCCGTTAATAAACGTGGGCCAACAAGCTCTTACACGGCATATCTGGTGTGGACTTCGCTCACTGGTAGACTCTACACTAAGCTAAAGAACCCCCAATGTTACAATATATATATTTATATAAAAATGCACAAACCAAAATATGGGACATTGTTCAGTTAATTATGCATATAGTTACTCCAATATAGTTTACTAATGTATTTTGAATTATTGCTAATATGATTATTTGCAGTGTATAATATAAAAAAATATATGATGCAAAGGCCTTAGGAATTACCGTGTTTATCGGTGTATAACACGCACAGGCGTATAACACACGCCGCAATTTTAGGAGGGACGTTTAAGGAAAAAAACGTACATTTTAAATAAAGAACTTTGAAGCAAAATTAGGGTCACAGCTCATCAGTGCACCCTGCTCAGTGCTTATCTGCAGCCTCTAAATTGCCCATCAATGCACCCTGCTCAGTGCCCATCTGCAGCCATTAAATTGACCAACAATGCAGCCTGTTCAGTGCCCATCTGCAGCCTCACCTTTCCAATCATTGCAGCCTTGCCAGTGTTGGATTATTCCTGCTGTTTTCGAGGGAAGAGGAGGAGCGAGCGCCACTGAATTACATAGGGCCGCGATCTCCTGTGTACCCGGCGCTACGTCACTCACAGCCACGCCTCCTGGCCCTGCTCATATGATAGACAGAACAGTGGCCCAATGCGGGGCCAGGAAGCATGGCTGTGAATGATGGAGCGCCGGGTACACAGGAGATCACAGCTCTATATAGTTCAGTGGCACTCGCTCATCTTCCCTCAGAGACAGGAGGGATCGGTGTATAACACGCACCCACGATTTTCCCCTGATTTTAAGGGGAAAAAAGTGTGTGTTATAAACCGATAAATACAGTAATTATTTTTAACCCCAATAGTCCTGACAGTTGTTATCTGGCACAGTTGAGGCTTGTATGCAGCTGTGGCAGGTGTCCTGGAAGCTATACTATATATTTTGTAGGAGCAATGTAAAAAACTGCCTTCTGTGCTAATTAAATCCCACCTATGTCATTAAGCTAAGCATTTATTATACATGACTGCTACAAGTAGCTTAAGATGTGGAGGAGCTTGATTTTAGTTTTCTCTCCTACCTTCCCTGTAGCATGTGTTTAGGTGAGCTTTAGCTGTGCAGATGATACAATGACTTAAGTGCTGGCCATGAGAACTGCAAAAGCCATGACATCAGAGACATAATTTGGGCAATAAGTGGGAGATATGGCAAAGAGCAGACGCAGGGTCTTCTAGAAAAAGCTGGTAAATACAATAACACTTTACAAAAAGCTGCTATAGGATATACCATAGAATATGATGGCTATCATCATCGTAGCAAGGTACCCAGGGATGTGTGCTGGTAAGGGTCCCAGATTATTTCCTTGCATGAGGCCTCCATGTCTGCTACTAGTTATTTCACATAAAAAATTCTTTGCCATCTCGTTTTGTCCCAAATGCCAATATATTAATGACATACCTCTTTGGATCACAGTCTGTACTGACAGGATAGCCACTTGTCGATTTGGCAATAAGACACAGAAGTTGAATCCAAATCCAATCATACTTCAGGTGTACTTCAGATAAGTGCAATACAAAGGATGTTTTTCCCGTCTTTTGAAGGGTAAGAAGACAATGACTTTCCTAAGCCCTGTCTCTTCTTGGAAAGTGAAACTAAAAATGAGCATTAGAAGGAGAGGCTAAAACTTGCTAGCTAGAATCAAACAGAAGAGGAATGAGGGAAACATACCTAGGGCACAAAAATATAAAGGTTGCTGTGACAACACACTCCCAACTGACATTGGTAGATACTACTATTTAATAATAATGCAACAATATAACAAATATGATATAAACTTGTAATAAGTTCATGAAGATTGGTTGCCTTGTGTTGTGGACCTGAAAAACATAAAAGAAAGAACAGACAAAACATATATACACATAGATTTGGCCATCAAACAGCTCTAATGAAGTTGTCTTATGAATTCTTCAACAATGCAAACATGATAGCTGGAACAGTCTTTGGAAGCATCAAGTCACGTCTCCAAGGGTGGCAAGACTTGCAAATACCATTATGGGTGGAAGTAGGATAGTCTCTCCAGTTGACCGAATGACCTTGACAAGTCTAACTTTAGGAGGCTCTGTTTCAAACTTGTGAAGAAATTGATGCTCTTGCATGTTGACTGCAGTAGAGGACTGTGATGGATTTGTTAGGCTCTTTGCTGTAAGCAAGGTTCCAGTTGTGATTCTCAAACTTTGTCAGCTTGGGTTTTGATGGACAAATCTGTAGCTGAGTTGCATTTGAGGTAAAGACTACATGTTGGAGCAGTGTAGAATCAAAGTCTTTGTAGTTCTCACTGGAATTTGCTAAGTACAGAGATGAAACTGTTTTACAGTATAGTTTTGTCAATGGCAGGGTTACCCTGAAGTTGCAGTTGTTTTTTGTAAACATCAGTATTGCTGTGTAACATCTTGGTATTAGTAGATTCTTGGTCACCTGTTGAATGTATTGTCTTGTAGCTGTAAGTGGTATTTCACAAACACTGCTGTAAGATGATACGCAAATATTGACTCAATCACTTATGGGAAATCTCGTTGTCAGAGTTGGTTTCTTCTTTAAGTACCCATAGCATTAGTTTTAAGAGATTAAAGGGGTTTCATTAATTCCTTTTAGCAAAAGATTTTCAAGTATGCGTACAGATGACAATCTAACCTAGGTTAGTCCTTTTAATGTAGGGATCGTTATGAAGATAAATTGTGCACAGTTCCTTTACCTTGTGGTCTCTTGGGAAGTCTCTTGCATGCTTTTGGTATTATCATCCAATGGTGGTACATAGACTTGTATTATTGTTATTCATATCTAAAGGGAGACAGTACAGTTGCAACACAATAAAGTATATAAGGGTTAAAAGAGCCCTGCTCAAAGGGCTTACAATCTAATAAGGTGGGGCAAGTGGTACAAAAGGTTATAATTGTGGGGGATGAGCTGATGGAAGAGTTAAAAGTTCAGTTGTTAGTTGAAGGCATGATAGACATTCTCTGAAGAGATTCCGTTTCAGAGATCACTTAATGGCAGCCAGAGTAGGAGATAGCTGGATAGATTGAGGTAGAGAGTTCCAGAGAATGGGAGAGGCTTTGGAGAAGTCTTGGAGATGAGCATATGAAGATGGGAAACGAGAGCTTGAGAGCAGGGGCTCTTGGGAGGCACTGAGAAGATGTTTTGGGTGATATTTGGAGAAAAGATTGATGATGTAGCTCAGGGCAGAGTATTGAAAAGTCATACACATGATGTGTATCTTCCAGTACAGGGATCTCCTCTTTGTCATTAGGTATTTGATTGATTGCACTCTATCTTTAGAATATCAACCCTTATGTGCGTATGGATTGTAATTTAGTAAATGAGATTCCCATAATAATGCCACTACTATAGCACATTACAGCCTGCCAGGTGTAGCCATTAAGTATGGAAGCTAACAAGGAAACCTCTTTAAGTATCATAGCAACAGTGAATACCCTGAAGCAGTAGTATCCACAAAGCTGTTATATTCACTAATTATGCTAAGGGCTGGCTTGAGGGTGAAAATACTCAAGCTTTTAACTTAGGCCTCGAGCTAAGAAACATGCTTGATACATGCTCAGGTCAGATTTGAAAATGTTTAATCTATAAATATTGATTTACCATGCTTCGTAGATGCCATATCTTCTGCCATATGCTGAGCAGATTTTGATTGTGTTGTAGCCTTAATGCAGGAGCCCAATGACTTCCAAAAAGTCCAAGAATGCAAGAAATTATAAATAAGCAGAGGTAGAAGCACTAGCTATGTGTCCATATGGGACAGGCCTAAAGAAATGAATTTGGGAGCATTATTTTGGATTGTACACCCCATTACCACCCATCACACCATAACATACCTAAATAAAAATGTTTTGAGGAATTGTTAGGTCACTGCTCCTTTATTGTGTATAAATTAATGAAACAAACTTTAACCTGTATTACCAAACAGAACCACCATTAACCAATAACAAACCAACATGCTTAGTCACCAAGATTATCTATTATCTTACACTAACCAAATAACAATTTACCAACCACTGTCCACCCACAAAGTGGGTGACATAACCCCATAAACCATGCCTGTGATGAGGGAGAAATAGAATAAAGGGGAGGATGGGTGAGGGAGTAAGTGAAAACATCCAAAATGAAGGCTGAAGACGGTCCAGTGGTAAGTCCAGATGACACTCTTAAGGTATTGCTCACAACGTGCTGAATATAAAAGTGGAAGGTTACACTCATTGGCCAGCTGTTTTCCTGCCAGGTCTATGCACCACCATTGGATGAAGGTTAACTTAGCAATGGAGGCCTTATACTGTACATTAAAACACGAAACAGAAAGAACCAGCAAATCAGCCCCAAAGAGACATGTACTTAACAACCATCAAAGTTCTCTATAAAGAATACGATTAATTTAAAAATAAATATGTGACAGGGTGTCAGGGCTCAGCCCTTCCTTCTCAGAGCTGGCCGCTCAGCTGTCGGCTAATTGCCAACTCCTATACCTCCACAGTTACTCAGCTGTTGATGAGGGTTGGCAAATCCCATGGGACTTTTCTAGTTTTTTCTTTCATTGCCCTAACATTCTTTTCTTGTTGGTGGGAGTTATTCACATAAATCCCACTAAGGCATCATTCTCACCAGGTGGATCCGCTGCCTTGGAGTCCTCCTCTGTCAGCCAGCTCAGCTGGAGATCTCTCTGTTGATCTCCGCTGAGCCGGCGGATGACAGGTCCCTCTCTGCTCACTGAGCAGGGAGGGCCTTGTTGAGCGCCGCTAGTTACTATGGAGAGATCGGATGAAAACGGACAGCATGTCAGCATGTCAGACAGACTAGCATGGAACGCCCGTTCAGGTCCGCCGTCAAAACTGACAGGCGGACCTGAATGGTCCGACAGCGTGAAAGGGGCCTAAGACCATAGACTTCACTACCAACAATGTGCAAAAGTATCCAGTTAAAGGAAAATTGCATAAATACTGACAACTCGCTGATGACACATTATGTATTCTTATTCATTAACCTTTCTTAATCACAATTCATTCAGTTTTGGTCACTTCCAAAGGTGTTTTCAATGCACATATTCAGGCTCTTTATGACTGCACAAGATAGCTAGCATACTCATTCTACTTAAAGATTTCCCAAGAAGTATAATCAAAGTCAAATTTGACTGTGTTTTTGATCTGACTGTAGTTTGATTTACATTATTCTAGAATTAGGGTCAGTTGGTTAATAAATGAACACTCCTATCAGTGTTTTATTTATGTGTCTTTGTTGCAGGTTTGTCTTGAAAAATTGTTTTCACGGTAAATCCAGAACATCAGATAGCACTAGGGATGAGCCGAACACCCCCCGGTTCGGTTCGCATCCAGAACATGCGAACAGGCAAAATATTTGTTCGAACACGCGAACACCGTTAAAGTCTATGGGACACGAACATGAATAATCAAAAGTGCTCATTTTAAAGGCTTATATGCAAGTTATTGTCATAAAAAGTGTTTGGGGACCTGGGTCCTGCCCCAGGGGACATGTATCAATGCAAAAAGAGGTTTCAAAAACAGACGTTTTTTCGGGAGCAGTGATTTTATTAATGCTTAGAGTGAAACAATAAAAGTGTAATATTCCTTTAAATTTTGTACCTGGGGGGTGTCTATAGTATGCCTGTAAAGGGGCACATGTTTCCCATGTTTAGAACAGTCTGACAGCAAAATAACATTTCTAAAGGAAAAAAAAGTCATGTAAAACTACTATCGCTAGCGCCGGCTATAATGAATTGTCGGTCCGCCAATACACATAAAAGTTCATTGATAAAAACGGCATGGAATTTCCCCACAGGGGAACCCCGAACCAAAATTTAAAAAAAAAATGCGTGGGGGTCCCCCTAAATTCCATACCAGGCCCTTCAGGTCTGGTATGGATATTAAGGGGAACCCCGCGTCAAAATTTTTTTAAAAATGGCGTGGGGCTCCCCCTCAAAATCCATACCAGACCCTTCAGGTCTGGTATGGATTTTAAGGGGAACCCTGCACTAAAATTGAAAAAAAAAATGGCGTGGGGCCCCCAAAAATCCATACCAGACCCTTATCTGAGCATGCAACCTGGCAGGCCACAGGAAAAGAGGAGGGGATGAGAGAGCACCCCCCTCCTCAACTGTACTAGGCCACATACCCTCAACATTGGGAGGGTGCTTTGGGGTAGCCCCCCAAAGCACCTTGTCCCCATGTTGATGGGGAGAAGGGCCTCATCCCCACAACCCTTGCCCGGTGGTTGTGGGGGTCTGCAGGCGAGGGGCTTATCAGAATCTGGAAGCTCCCTTTAACAAGGGGACCCCCAGATCCCGGTCCCCCCGTGTGAATTGGTAATGGGGTACAAATGTACCCCTACTATTTCACAAAAAAGTGTCAAAAAGGTTAAAAAACACAAGAGACGGTTTTTGACAAGTCCTTTATTAATTTCTTCTTTCCACTTCTTCTGCTGGTCTTCCTTCGGTGTTCTTCTTCTTCCTCCATCTTCTTCTTCTCCATCTTCTTCTTCCTCCTCTCTTCTTGTCCAGCATCTTCCTCCGGCTTTTTCTCCGCTCCGTCTGCACGATCCGCCTCAGTGGGAGTCTTCCGCTGTGTGACGCTTTGGTTCTTCTGACACTTCTTATATAACGGAGGGCGGGGCCACCCGGTGACCCCGCCCTCCTCTGACGCACGGGGACTTCACAGGGACTTCCCTATGGCTTTCCCCGTGTTGTCAGAGGGGGGCAGGGTCACCGGGTTACATAACCGGGTGACCCCGCCCCCTCTGACAACACAGGGAAAGCCATAGGGAAGTCTCCGTGAAGTTCTCGTGCATCAGAAGAGGGCGGGGTCACTGGGCGGCCCCGCCCTCCATTATATAAGAAGCGTCAGAAGAACCATAGCGTCACACGGCGGAAGACTCCCACTGAGGCGGATCGTGCGGACGGAGCGGAGAAGAAGCTGGAGGAAGATGCAGGATGAGAAGAGCGGAGGAAGAAGAACATGGAGAAGAAGAAGATGGAGAAGAAGAAGATGGAAGAAGAAGAAGAACACTGAAGGAAGACCAGAAGAAAGAAGATGGAAGAAGAAGTGGAAAGAACTGTCTCTTGTGTTTTTTAACCTTTTTGACACTTTTTTGTGAAATGGTAAGGGTACTTTTGTACCCCATTACCAATTCACACAGGGGGGGCGGGATCTGGGGGTCTCCTTGTTAAAGGGGGCTTCCAGATTCCAATAAGCCCCCTGCCCGCAGACCCCCACAACCACCGGGCAAGGGTTGGGGGGACGAGGCCCTTCTCCCCATCAACATGGGGACAAGGTGCTTTGGGGGGCTACCCCAAAGCACCCTCCCAATGTTGAGGGCATATGGCCTGGTAGGATTCAGCGGGGGGGCTCTCTCCTCCCCCCTTTTTTCCTGTGGACTTCCAGGTTGCGTGCTTGGATAAGGGTCTGGTATGGATTTTTGGGGGGATCCCACGCCATTTTTTTTTTTACATTTTGTCCAGGGTTCCCCTTAATAACCATACCAGACCTGAAGGGCCTGGTATGGAATTTAGGGGGACTCCCATGCATTTTTTTAAAAAATTTTCTTTCGGGGCTCCCCTGTGGGGAAATTCCATGTCGTTTTTATCAATGAACTTTTATGTGTAGGCCAGACCGACAATTCATTATAGCCGGCGCCAGCTATAGTAGTTTTACATGCTTTTTTTCCTTTAGAAATGTCATTTTGCTGTCAGACTGTTCTAAACACTGAACACATGTGCCCCTTTACAGGCATACTATAGACACCCCCCAGGTAAGAAATTTAAAGGAATATTACACTTTTATTGTTTCACTTTAAGCATTATTAAAATCACTGCTCACGAAAAAACGGCCGTTTTTAAAACTTTTTTTTGCATTAATGCATGTCTCCTGGGGCAGGACCCAGGTCCCCAAACACTTTTTATGACAATAACTTGCATATTAACCTTTAAAATTAGCACTTTTGATTTCTCCCATAGACTTTTAAAGGGTGTTCCGCGGCTTTCGAATTTGCCACGATCACCCCAAATTGTTTGCTGTTCGGCGAACGGGCGAACAGCCAATGTTCGAGTCGAACTCATGTTCGACCCGAACATAAAGCCCATCCCTAGATAGCACTGAAACCTGACAGGGGTTCTACGTTGGCTGAACAATTATAATTTTAGAGAAACTACAGTATTTTATTTTTTTGTGGCCTAGCTCCCTTAAAAGTTTTTACCCAACCTACCAAAATACTTATACAAATGCTATATCTGCACCAACAGCAATTTTTGCAGCCTCTGGGTAGAATCTTTTCGCCATTAGACATGCAAGCACAGTCAAACCCCTTTGATTTCTATTATGTCTCTTGATATGAGAGACAAAATTTTGTCTAGAAAAATAATTTTACAAAACATTTACCAATGTGTTAACACGGGTGATGGATTTTATGGGGAAAATTACACCTGCATTGCCTGCAAATAGTGGCTTTTATGATCCTATGGACAGATATTACATATACAGGACATTGTGATGCTTATTTGAACTCAGAGGTTAAAAAAATACGGAGAATATATTGATGACATGCAGGTAAATCTCCTAGTACCCTATTATCCGATGTTGACTATGAGAATGTACGGCACCAGTTGACTCTGTAAGCATCAAAGGATAGAAAATAGCAGCATCTAGAATGGGGTTTAGTTCCATCTGTGGCATAGTTGCTAGCATGAAACACCATTATTCATTCTCTGACCTTACTCAGTCCCTGGTATTACTGCTTCCTAAATTTATCTCCCCTATTGCAGTAACATGCAGTTTCCTTTTCTGCTGCTCTTTCTGCTTCATTAAGTGCTGTGGACAGCAGTTTCAAACAGCCAATATCATTCACATGCCTTTGTACTTTTTTAAGGTAATGTACTTAATTGCAACAGTTTAAATGTTTTTAGCTTTATTTTTCAACATGAATTTTTCAATATGTAATGCCAATTACTATCAATTTTATTTAGGTGCATTTAATTATATTTTTCCACCTGCTTTTTAAACTATAAGCCAAAGAAAAGTTTAAAGATAAATCAAAATAATATTTATCCTGAGAAACCTTATCAATTTAAATATTGTTGTTAAACATAGTATTCAGGTATAATGTAGATTAAAAACCAATTTATTGTTTTTAAATATTTGTATAATTATTTTAAATTGTTCTTCTATTGGACAACTTGTAGATACAGTATATCGAATATGGAAATCATTTTAACTTAAATAAATTCTTTGACTTTGAGGTTGTAAAGTAAAAATGATTAAGTCATTGGTTTGATAAGTGGTTTGAAATATACATATACAGTGGGGACAGAAAGTATTCAGACCCCCTCAAATTTTTCACTCTTTGTTATATTGCAGCCATTTGCTAAAATCATTTAAGTTCATTTTTTTTCCTCATTAATGTACACACAGCACCCCATACTGACAGAAAAACACAGAATTGTTGACATTTTTGCAGATTTATTAAAAAAGAAAAACTGAAATATCACATGGTCCTAAGTATTCAGACCCTTTGCTGTGACACTCATATATTTAACTCAGGTGCTGTCCATTTCTTCTGATCATCCTTGAGATGGTTCTACACCTTCATTTGAGCCCAGCTGTGTTTGATTATACTGATTGGACTGATTAGGAAATCTACACACCTGTCTATATAAGACCTTACAGCTCACAGTGCATGTCAGAGCAAATGAGAATCATGAGGTCAAAGGAACTGCCTGAAGAGCTCAGAGACAGAATTGTGGCAAGGCACAGATCTGTCCAAGGTTACAAAAAAATTTCTGCTGCACTTAAGGTTCCTAAGAGCACAGTGGCCTCCATAATTCTTATATGGAAGACGTTTGGGACGACCGGAACCCTTACTAGAGCTGGCCGTCCAGCCAAACTGAGCTATTGGGGGAGAAGAGCCTTGGTGAGAGAGGTAAAGAAGAACCCAAAGATCACTGTGGCTGAGCTCCAGAGATGCAGTCGGGAGATGGGAGAAAATTATAGAAAGTCAATCATTACTGCAGCCCTCCACCAGTCGAGGCTTTATGGCAGAGTGGCCCGACAGAAGCCTCTCCTCGGTGCAAGACACATGAAAGCCCGCATGGAGTTTGCTAAAAAAACACCTGAAAGACTCCAAGATGGTGAGAAATAAGATTCTCTGGTCTGATGAGACCAAGGTAGAACTTTTTGGTCTTAATTCTAAGCGGTATGTGTGGAGAAAACCAGGCACTGTTCATCACCTTTTCCCATACAGTCCAAACAGTGAAGCATGGTGGTGGCAGCATCATGCTGTGGGGGTGTTTTTCAGCTGCAGGGACAGGACGACTGGTTGCAATAGAGGGAAAGATGAATGCGGCCAAGTACAGGGATATCCTGGACGAAAACCTTCTCCAGAGTGCTCAGGACCTCAGACTGGACCAAAGGTTTACCTTCCAACAAGACAATGACCCTAAGCACACAGCTAAAATAACAAAGGAGTGGCTTCACAATACCTCCGTGACTGTTCTTGAATGGCCCAGCCAGAGCCCTGACTTAAACCCAATTGAGCATCCCTGGAGAGACCTAAAAATGGCTGTCCACCAATGTTTACCATCCAACCTGACAGAACTGGAGAGGATCTGCAAGGAGGAATGGCAGAGGATCCCCAAATCCAGGTGTAAAAAACTTGTTGCACCTTTCCCAAAAAGACTCATGGCTGTATTAGATCAAAAGGGTGCTTCTACTAAATACTGAGCAAAGGGTCTGAATACTTAGGACCATATGATATTTTAGTTTTTCTTTTTTAATAAATCTGCAAAAATGTCAACAATTCTGTGTTTTTCTGTCAATATGAGGTGCTGTGTGTACATTAATGAGGGAAAAAAAAATAACTCAAATTATTTTAGCAAATGGCTGCAATATAACGAGTTTAAAATTTAAGGGGGTCTGAATACTTTCCGTCCCCCACTGTATATTAAACGTCTATCTATCTATCTATCTATCTATCTATCTATCTATCTATCTATCTATCTATCTATCTATCTATCTATCTACAGTATCTACCTATCGATCTATACTGTATATATACATATAAAGTATCTCACAAAAGCAAGTACACTCCTCACATTTTTGTAAATATTTTATTATATCTTTTCATGTGACAACACTGAAGAAATGACACTTTGCTACAATGTAAAGTAGTGAGTGTACAGCTTGTATAACTCAAAATAACTCAACACACAGCAAAAGTGAGTACACCCCTAAGTGAAAATGTTCAAATTGGGCCCAAAGTGTCAATATTTTGTGTGGCCACCATTATTTTCCAGCACTGCCTTAACCCTCTTGGACATGAAGTTCACCAGAGCTCCACAGGTTGCCACTGGAGTCCTCTTCCACTCCTCAATGACGACATCACGGAGCTGGTGGATGTTAGAGACCTTGCGCTCCTCCACCTTCTGTTTGAGAATGCCCCACAGATGCTCAATAGGGTTTAGGTCTGGAGACATGCTTGGCCAGTCCATCACCTTTGAAACAAAATGATACCCCAGCTCCACCTTCAATATGATGATCTATGAACTGTGAACCAGTGCTCTAGCCAGGATGTTCAGGCCCCAAAATTCAGTACTTGAATCCGAAAAGGGCTGGCGACTCGGATGCTCTTGAATAAAAGTCCTTTATTTGGTTACATGGGTACAGACGCGTTTTGGCTAAGAAGCCTTCATCAAAGCATACATGTTTGATTTAAAAACTGATATTTTGTTTCCTACATGTGTGGCAACAACACCTGTAGGCAATGTCATAGACATAAAAAAAAGCACCTCAGTTTTTTCTTTTTCTACCAAGAAAACATATACCATCAAACAGTACATAAACTGCAACTCTAAATTGGTGGTATATGTTATTCAGTGTAGTGCCTGCAGTCTACAATACGTTGGGGGCACTATACGCCCGTTGAGAGTTAGAATCTCGGAACATGTGAATGATACTTCAAATATTAATGCTAAAAATATCTCAAATGTGTCAAAACATTTCCAGGAATTCCATCATGGTAATCTTGACACTTTTTCCTTTTTTTGGTGCTGAACAGGTTAAAAAAACCCCAAGAGGAGGTGATACTCATTGTATTTTGCTCAAACGTGAAGTGTGGTGGATACATACCCTCAATACTAGAAAACCGTATGGTTTGAATGATAGGATGGACATAAATCTTTTTTTTAACATAATCACATTTTTTAACATAGTCGCATTGTTTGATACATTTATTGCACCATTTTGAATATGCTTTATTTGTTCATGATGTGTCCCTCATATGCCTGCTGTGCTTATCTCTTTCTTTTCTCCATGTGTTTTTAAATCAAACATGTATGCTTTGATGAAGGCTTCTTAGCCGAAACGCGTTCGCATAGCCTGTACCCGTGTACCCATGTAACCAAATAAAGGACTTTTATTCAAGAGCATCTGAGTCGCCAGCCCTTTTCTGATTCAAGTCCATCACCTTTACCCTCAGCTTCTTTAGCAAGGCAGTGGTCATCTTGGAGGTGTGTTTGGGGTCGTTATCATGCTGGAATACTGCCCTGCGGCCCAGTCTTCGAAGGGAGGGGATCATGATCTGCTTCAGTATGTCACAGTACACGTTGGCATTCATGGTTCCCTCAATGAACTGTAGCTCCCCAGTGCCGGCAGCACTCATGCAGCCATCAGACCATGACACTCCCACCACAATGCTTGACTGTAGGCAAGACACGCTTGTCTTTGTACTCCTCACCTGGTTGCTGCCACACACGCTTGACGCCATCTGAACCAAATAAGTTTATCTTGGTCTCATCAGAGCACAGGACATGGTTCCAGTAATCCATGTCCTTAGTCTGCTTGTCTTCAGCAAACTGTTTGTGGACTTTCTTGTGCATCATCTTTAGAAGAGGCTTCCTTCTGGGATGACAGCCATGCAGACCAATTTGATGCAGTGTGCGGCGTTTGGTCTGAGCATTGACAGACTGACCCCCCACCCCTTCAACCTCTGCAGCAATGCTGCACTCATACGTCTATTTTCCAAAGACAAGCTCTGGATATGACGCTGAGCACATGCACTCAGCTTCTTTGGTTGACTATGGCGAGGCCTATTCTGAGTGGAACCTGTCCTGTTAAACCACTGTATGGTCTTGGCCACTGTGCTGCAGCTCAGTTTCAGGGACTTGGCAATCTTCTTATAGCCTAGGCCATCTTTATGTAGAGCAACAGTTCTTTTTTTCAAATCCTCAGAGAGTTCTTTGCCATGAGGTGCCATGTTGAACCCTCAGTGACCAGTATGAGAGAGTGAGAGCGATAACACCAAATTTAACACACCTGCTCCCCATTCACACCTGAGTCCTTGCAACACTAATGAGTCACATGACACCGGGGAGGGAAAATAGCTAATTGGGCCCAATTTGGACATTTTCACTTATGGGTGTACTCACTTTTGTTGCCAGTGATTTAGACATTAATGGCTGTGTGTTGAAGTATTTTGAGGGGGCAGTAAATTTACACTGTTATACAAGCTGTACACTCACTACATTGTAGCAAAGTGTCATCTCTTTAGTGTTGTCACATGAAAAGATATAATAAAATATTTAGAAAAAAGTGAGGGGTCTCACTTATGTGAGATACTGTATGTTGTGAAATTTTACAATAAATAGGAAAAAAAACTATGGTTACATCCTCTCTGTTTATCATATGTGTATATGTTCTTTTCTTTCAGAAAAAATCAGTATGCTGTCAACTTTCATTGTACCTTTCAAGTTCATAAATCCGGGAGCAAGCAGTGTGGATGACGAAGATAATTTAAGTAAGCCATCTCACTAATCACTAAAATTATAAATGTGCTTTTCTTTATTTTTTATTTAAAAGTGTGACTCTAGTTTTGTAGAAAAAAAATCATCTGGGCAAAGTATATACATCGAATGGGATGATCAGCTTTTATAATAAGCATCTTATTATATTCAATGTTAAATCTGAACTATCTGGATTCCTTTAGAACAGGGTTTCTCAACCAGGGTTCCTCTAGAGTTTACTAGGGGTTCCTTGAGCAGTAAGTAATTTCTGCCTCTCAGATGAGTAACCACTGACATCAATGATCTTTTTATCTATCTGTAAGGGGGCAATGGTTCCCAATGACCACAAGGGTAATGAGCATTCTTTACACTGACCATCACAAGATTTCCTCTGTTAACCGCTTGCCGACCAGTGCACAACAATATAAGTCGGCACAATGGCACGGCTGCGAAAATAGACGTACCTGTACGTCCCCTTTAAGATGCGGCATTGTGGGCGCATGCCACTGCATACTCCATTATACCGTGCCCACGGGTCCCACGGACACAATGTCCACCGGTGTCCCGCAATCGTGTCACGGAGTGGCAGAATGGAGAGATGCCTATGTAAACAAGGCATTTCCCTGTTCTGCCTAGTGACATGACAGGGATCTACTGCTCCCTGTCATCGGAAGCAGTGATCGCTGTCTTGTCAGTGGTAGCCCACCCCCCCCCCCAGTTAGAGTCACTTCCTAGGACACACTTAACCCCTTGATCGCCCCCTAGTGTTTAACCCCTTCTCTGCCATTGTTATTTATACAGTAATCAGTGCATTTTTATAGCACTGGTCCCAAAATAGGGTTAAAAGTGTCACATGTGTCTGCCATAATATCACAGTCATGATAAAAATCACAGATCGCCGCCATTACTAATAAAAAAATTAATAATAAATAAATAAATAATAATAAAAAAATAAACTTTCACGCAAACCAATCAATATATGCTTATTGCGATTTTTTTTTTCTTTTTACCAAAAATGTGTATAAGAATACATATGGGCCTAAACTGAGAAAGAAATTAGTTTTTTTATATATTTTTTGGGCATATTTATTATAGTAAAGAGTAAAAAATATTGCATTTTTTCAAAATTGTTGCTCTTTTTTTGTTCATAGCGCAAATACTACCAAAAGAACGCTCAATATATGGGGAAAAAAGGATGTCAATTTTGTTTTGGTGCAACGTCGCACGACTGCGCAATTGTCAGTTAAAGCGACGCAGTGCCGTATCGCAAAAAGTGCTCAGGTCAGGAAGGGGGTAAATTCTTCCAGGGCTGAAGTGGTTAAAAGGGTTGAGAAAGGCTGCTTTAGAAGTAGATAACTCTTAAAGTGTATCTTACCAAAAATAAAAGGCCTATTGCAGTGGAAGCCCCAAGTGTGAATTGTATTTAAAGTGGAACTTTACCCATAACAACCTGATAACTTGTTCTTTAGCAAGGAACATACTTTCCCCATTATTAATATGCTACCAAATAAAGTGTGCACTGTAAATTGCCTCCAGCATTGTTCCTGTTTCTTTTTGCTGAAGGCTGCCATTTTGCTGAAGCCCAGGGCCCTGAGCAGCATTAAATCTTTAGGCTGTCAGCTTGATTGGTCTCTACATTTTTGGTACAGCGCCATAAAACAGAGAGCAACTGAGCATGTGTGAGGGTGAGACAGGGTATTACTGAATTTCAACAGCATAGGCACTTATTTTTAATGGTTTATATAGCTTTATCTACAAAAGGGTGCAGCCTGAAGTCATCTAGCAGTACGTAATTTTCTGACTAAAGTTCCACTTTAAGTGTAGATGTGTTGGAAAAGCAGTGAGCTAATCAAACACGCAGCATATTACATTTACAGAGGTCTTCTAACTGTTCACAAAATACCGTATATACTCGAGTATAAGTCGACCCGAATATAAGCCGAGGCACCTAATTTTAACACAAAAAACTGGGAAAACGTATTGACTCGACTATAAGCCTAGGGTGAGAAATGTGCAGCTACTGTAAGTGGAAAAGAGGGTCAACAATGCCCTTTTTCAGCCTCACTGTGCCCATTTGTAGCCATAGATCTCCCGAACTTAAAACTCTGTAGTTAAGGGTTCCTAGATGCCCCCTAGCTGCAGCCAAAATTTGGGGTCGCTGGACCCAAAGGGTCCCGAAATGACATTGCTGCAGATGGACACAGTTGACCGAATTTGGGGGCCCCGTATCTCAGGGCCACTTAGTGCTAGGCACCCCAAATTTGGTGTGCAAACCCAGTGGAACTAGTGCCACAATATATCCAAAGCTGGGGTTCCTAGCACCAAGTGGCCCTGAGATACAGGGCCCTAAAAATCGGTTCAGAAAATGTCAAGCACTTTTCTGCAGCATAGAATGACATTTTCCGAACCGATTTTGGGGCCCTGTATCTCGGGGCCACTTGGTGCTAGGATATGTTGTGGTACTAGTTCAACTGGGTTTGCACACCAAATTTGGGATTCCTAGCACCAAGGGGCCCCGAGATACGGGGCCCCAAATTCGGTTCGGAAAATGACATTTTTTGCTGCAGAAAAGTGCTTGACTAGAGCATAAGCCAAGGGGGGGCACTTTCAGCACAAAAAAAGTGCTGAAAAACTCAGCTTATACTCGAGTATATACGGTACCTCTTGTTTGCCATATTGCAAAAAAATGACAGTTTTTTTACAGAGACTTAAGAGTTGTGATGAAAGGTTTTGGGCTTTGGTCAGTTTGCCGGCCATACACAGTTTGAATTTTGAAAGAATTCTCTTTCGAAAATTGTATGAAAGAATTTTTGTACAAATTTCGCACCATTAGTGGGCTGCAACAACGACTGATTTTCATGCGGCAATCAAATTTGAGGAATCGGATATTTTGGAAATTTTTTGAAAAACGAACGATTTTCTAATCAATGATGGGAGAATCGTGGGAGAAATGTAATAGGAAAAGAAAATTTACGGAGAGAAAAGAAGATTCCCACCTACAAAAATTCTTTCCTGTAGCAACATGAGGTAAAATTGAAGGCTCGGTCGGCCAAATTTCGAAAATCAATGGTGGCATCATCGGATCACAAAAAAAAAACAAACTTTCAGATTTTGAAAAGGAAATTCGTTCGAAATTCGACCATGTATGGCCTGCTTAAGCAAATTCTGGTGCATTCCGCTTGCATTTGACATCAGTTTGAGCTGTTTGTGAGATCACATAGAATTCATGGACAGGTGTATTTGACTTTCGGTTGACCTCCTTCTATGCCAACATTTGACCTCTATCTAAGCTTCATCCATCTGCCTTAACCTGCTTTTGCGTTCCCATTGATTTGAATTGCCAAAGAAACAATTGTAATGCCAACCACAATAGGCTTCACCCAGGGCTGTCTTTAATATTGACTGGACCCTGGGCAAACATTTTCTTGGGCCCCCTCTCCCATGCATTTTCGCTCTCCACATGCTTTGAGACATATAATAAATAGCAGCTAGACTCAAAATCTGTTTACTGAATCAGATCAGGCAGCGATTGCGATTGGTTGCCAGAAATTACAGCACACAATATGGCTCACTGTTTATTGGTTGATTGGTTGCTAGAGATTACTGTACATCAATACTGCTCACTGATTGGTTGCTAGAGGTTACTGGACATCTATACCACTCACTAATTGGTTGCTAGAGGTTACTGCATACCCTTACCGCTCAATGGTTGGTTGCAAGAGGTTAGTGCACAGCATTACTGCTCACTGATTTATTGCTAAAGGTTACAGTTCATCATCTCCTCACTGCCTGCACACCATAGACTGTGGAGGTGAGGGGACCCATCAATAGACAGAAAACTCAGAGGAATCCTAGGACTCCTGGGATCAGTGGCAATGCTGGGGGAGGGGGGAGTGATCAGTGGCAATGCTGGTGTGGGATGGGATTAGTTAGGAGGCAGTACACTGTGACAAATTCTGAATCATGTAGAGCAAAGCTAGAAATCTTTGGCAAGTATATAGTGGGGAATTCTACCAATGTAATGGGGAATTTTACAATGACCACCAATTTGAGGGGGGATTTACACTGACCATCAATGTGAGTTGGAATTGACCACCATGTAACAGGGGATTTTATGCCACCCACCAATAGAAAAGAGGGATTTCTTCACCAACCTGACACCAATGTAATAAGAGCATTTACACCAACCACCAGTGTAAGGGGGGGGGTATACAATGACCTCCATGTAAGGGGGAATTTACACTGACAACCACTGTGAGATTTGTACTGACCATCAATGTAAGGTGACACTTCTACACCGACCACCCATGTTAGGGGGGGATTTACACTGACCACCAATGTAAGGGGGGATTTACACTGACCACCAATGTAAAGGGGGATTTACACTGACCACCAATGTAAGGGCAATTCTGCACTTACCACCAATGTGAAGAGAAATGTACACTGATCACCAATGTTATGAAGAATTTACACTGACAACCAATTTAATGGGGAATTTTACATCAACAGCCAATAAATGGGGATTTCTACACTGGCCGCCAATGTAAGGGGGATTTACACTCACCACCAATTTAAAGGGGGCTTCTACATGGACCACCAATGTAAGGGAGGATTCAACACTGACCACAAATTTGGATTTTTTTAACGATTACCAATATAAAGAGGAGTTTCTACACTGGCCACCAATGTAATGGGGATTTACACTGACCAGTAATGTAATAGAAGCATTCACAGTAACATTCACACCAGTGTAAAGAGGTATTTACACTGACCACCAATGTAAGGGGGACTTTCATACTGGTCACTAGTGTGAATGAAAGGATTGTACACCAAGCCCCAATGTAACGAGAAGATTTACACTGACCACCAACGTAACTCCCACCAACCACCAATTTAGCCTGCGTTCACTTGTGTGTTGGGAAAACATGCAAAATTGCTCTCCTGACACCACAGAAACATGCTGCCCTTTAGCAGATACACAGAAGTGCCATTAATTGTTAATGACACCCTCATACATCAGCTGAGATGTGCATATTCACATGCACCAAAAATGCAGGGTGCTTTGGCACCGTGTTCTTTTGAAGAATGGTTCCACCTCCAATTTGCTTACCTTTGCAGAACAGGCTGATGTTAGGCTTAATGACTATAGTTGTAGGTGGGACTTGCAAGCATGCTCCTTTACCTCCCCAGTGGGCAGCATTCAGCAGAAGTGATGGTAGATATGACCTCAGGGGGACATGATATACATATGAATGCCGCCTCTATTTACATATCAATGTCACGGTCCGTGACTATTTACATATTAATGCCACCGCTATTTACATATCAATGCAGGCTACTTACATGTAAACACAGGGTCTGCAGGTGAGTCATCTGTACTTGTCAATAGGGCAGAGCTAGGCAGCAGCCACTGAACTTTACACTGAGATATCGGGACACAGCATGGGACTAAAACTTCAAGGGATAAGGGAATTTAAACTGGGATAGTTGGCAAGTATGAGGCAGCTGCTTTGGGCCCCACAACAATGATGGGGCCCAGGGCAGCTGCCCCTTTTGCCCTGCCTTAAAAACGGTCCTGGCTTCACCGACACAGGCTCTTAAAAAGTATGGCTGCAAATATGCTATATACATTTCTTAGTGGAGTTTAACGCTTACATGGAGTTTATACAGGGTGCATAGGTGTTTTTCGTTAAACCCATATTTTTACGTTTCTGTTTATATTATAATTTAGCTGACATTCTGTTAAGCTGGGTATGCATGCACAGGTTTTTTTCATTCAGCCTGGATTCCCCCACCCACATAAGTGAGATGGATGGAGGAATCCTCTCCGCTCTGCTGTTGTATTCTGACAGCAGGGACTCCTCTACTGTCTGATTTCACTAATCAGCCGACTGGAACGTTTTATAGCAGTCTCGTTTAACAGAAGTAAATCTACTGATCGACTTGTGTTGACCAGAGAGAGCCACACACAGATCGAAATTTGGCTGGTCCTTGCTGAACCAGCTGAATTTCGATCCATACTTGCTCTACTTTAGACAACCCCCTCCTGCTCATCTGTTGGAGCCCTTAAAAATACCTAATACTTCTAATGCCCTGTACACACGATTGCACATTCCGACAACAAAATCCATTGTTTTTTTTACGACAGATGTTGGCTCAAACTTGTCTTGCATACATACTGTCACACAAAGTTGGTCGGAAATTCCAAACCTCAAGAACGCGGTGATGTACAACACGTATGACGAGCCGAGAAAAATGAAGTTCAATAGCCAGTGCGGCTCTTCTGCTTGATTCTGAGCATGCTTGGCACTTTGTGCATCGGAATTGTCTACACACGATCGGAATTTTTACGCGAATAGATTTTGTTGTCGGAAAATTTAAGAGCCAGCTCTCAAACTTTGTGGGTTGGAAATTCTGATGGAAAAAGTCCGATGGAGCTCGCACACGGTCGGAATTTCCGACAACAAGCTCCGATAGCACATTTTCCGTCGGAAAGTCCGATCGTGTGTACAGGGCATAAGACTGGAAAAAGCAGCTACATAGCAAGTAGACCGCAGCCTCTGCTCCTTTAGAAGGCATGCTTTTCATGTCTTAGCGGGATATATTTTGCTTTAAAGTTTAGGTCTAATTTTTGTTTCGGACATAGAAATCACAAAACTCTTTATTCACTGCTGTTGTCATATGGCTGAAACATTCTTCACTGTGTAGTGTTCCATTCCTACAGCCACTTCCCAAACTACATCCGTCAATGTATTATTATTCCCAAGCAGAGCACACTGTGTTAAAAGACCTAGGAAGAAAGCATTAAGTGTTAGACTCAGAGGTCACCTAACGCTTTTCTCTAATATACTTGCGCTTACCATCCTTAAAAGTCTGCAATTAGACCACCTGATGGCAAGGCTTTCAGAAGAAAATATCTATGAGAGAAGGGTTTATTTGTCAGTTTTATGTCGTTTTCTTACAAGTAATATTTTAGTGTCACGTTATTTACTGGTAGTTTGCATTGTATGCTTGCTAGCACTACTGCCAGTGTTGCGTACACAGATAGCAGGGTGTAAAAAAACACCCATGCTTTATGCTAATAATAAAATTTGACTTAAAGATAGGAATGAGCTTACTGTATTATCATCCAAATAAATTGTTAGCTTAGAAAATGAATCAGTCTATTTGAATGTGTATGCGCTTGTATATTCAGTATCTCACAGAAGTGAGTACACTCCTCACATTTTTGTAAATATTTTATTATATCTTTTTATGTGACAACACTGAAGAAATGACACTTTGCTACAATGTAAAGTAGTGAGTGTACAGCTTGTATAACAGTGTAAATTTGCTGTCCCCTCAAAATAACTCAACACACAGCCATTAATGTCTAAACCGCTGGCAACAAAAGTGAGTACACCCCTAAGTGAAAATATCCAAATTGGGCCAAAGTGTCAATATTTTGCGTGCCCACCATAATTTTCCAGCACTGCCTTAACCCTCTTGGCCATGGAGTTCACCAGAGCTTCACAAGTTGCCACTGGAGTCCTCTTCCACTCCTCCATGAAAGCATCATGGAGCTGGCGGATGTTAGAGACCCTGCGCTCCACCACCTTCTGTTTGAAGATGCCCCACAGATGCTCAATAGGGTTTAGGTCTGGAGACATGCTTGGCCAGTCCATTACCTTTACCCTCAGCTTCTTTAGCAAGGCAGTGGTCGTCTTGGAGGTGTGTTTGAGGTTGTTATCAGGTTGGAATATTGCCCTGCGGCCCAATCTCCGAAGGGAGGTATCATGCTCTGCTTCAGTATGTCACAGTACATGTTGGCATTCATGGTTCCCTCAATAAACTGTAGCTCCCCAGTGCCGGCAGCACTCATGCAGCCCCAGACCAGGACACCCCCACCACCATGCTTGACTGTAGGCAAGACACACTTGTCTTTGTACTCCTCACCTGGCTGCTGCCACACATGCTTGACACCATCTAAACCAAATAAGTTTATCTTGGTCTCATCAGACCACAGGACATGGTTCCAGTAATCCATGTCCTTGGTCTGTTTGTCTTCAGCAAACTGTTAGCGGGCTTCCTTGTGTATCATCTTTAGAAGAGGCTTCCTTCTGGGATGACAGCCATGCAGACCAATTTGATGCAGTGTGCGGCGTATGGTCTGAGAACTGACAGGTTGACCCCCCCACCCCTTCAACCTCTGCAGAAATGCTGGCAGCACTCATATGTCTATTTCCCAAAGACATCCTTTTGTCAGTTCTTTTTTTCAGATCCTCACAGAGTTCTTTGCCATGAGGTGCCATGTTGAACTTCCAGTGACCAGTATGAGAGAGTGAGGGTGATAACACCAAATTTAACACACCTGCTCCCCATTCACACCTGAGACCTTGTAACACTAACGAGTCATATGACACCGGGGAGGGAAAAAGGCTAATTCGGCCCAATTTGGACATTTTCACTTAGGGGTGTACTCACTTTTGTTGCCAGCGGTTTAGACATTAATGGCTGTGTGTTGAGTTATTTTGAGGTGACAGCAAATTTACACTGTTATACAAGCTGTACACTCACTACTTTACATTGTAGCAAAGTGTCATTTCTTCAGTGTTGTCACATGAAAAGATATAATAAAATATTTACAAAAATGTGAGGGGTGTACTCACTTTTGTGAGATACTGTATAAATATATATTTATATCTATATATGCACTATATTGTCAAAAGTATTGGGACGCCTGCCTTTACACGCACATGAACTTTAATGGCATCTTAGTCTTAGTCCGTAGGGTTCAATATTAAGTTGGCCCACCCTTTGCAGCTATAAGAGCTTCAACTCTTCTGGGAAGGCTGTCAACAAGGTTTAGGAGTGTGTTTATGGGAATGTTTGACCATTCTTCCAGAAGAGCATTTGTGAGGTCAGGCATTGATGTAGATGAGAAGGCCTGTCTCGCAGTCTCCGAGCTAATTCATCCCAAAGGTGTTCTATTGAGGAGTATGGGCCACTCCTCCAAATCATTTGGTGGAGGGGGATTATGGTGTGGGGTTGTTTTTCAGGGGTTGGGCTTGGCCCCTTAGTTCTAGTGAAGAGAACTCTTAAGGCATCAGCATACCAAGACATTTTGGACAATTTCTTGCTCCCAACTTTGTGGGAACAGTTTGGGGATGGTCCCTTCCTGTTCCAACATGACTGCACACCAGTGCACAAAGCAAGATCCATAAAGACATGAATGAGCGAGTTTGGGGTGAAGAAACTTGACTTGCCCATACATAATCTTGATCTCAAACCGATAGAACATCATTGGGATGAATTAGAGTGGAGACTGCAATCCAGGCCTTCTTGTCCAACATCAGTGCCTGGCCTCACAAATGTGTTCTGGAAGAATGGTCAAACATTCCCCTATACCAGTGGTTCTCAACTCCAGTCTTCAGGACCCACTAACAGGCCAGATTTTAAGTATTACCTTGGGGAGATGAAGACTAGAATACTGCAATCACTAAGCAGCAAATTATATCACCTGTAATGTATTTCAGTTATCTTGCAAACCTGGCCTGTTAGTGGGTCCCGAGGACAGAAGTTCAGAACCACTGGCCTAGACACACTCCTAAACCTTGTGGACAGCCTTCCCAGAAGAGTTGAAGGTGTTAAAGCTGCAAAGGGTGGGCCAAATCAATATTGAACCCTACAAACTAAGCTTGGGATGCCATTAAAGTTCATGTGCGTGTAAAGGCAGGCGTCCCAATACTTTTCACATTATAGTGTATATATATATATATATATATATATATATATATATATTGTATTGGCATAAACTGAACTAGTAAAACATAATACAGGGCCACAGAGGAACTGTTCAGGCAGGTGTGTTCCTGTACTTTTACTCAGGAACACATAGAACCAAACAAAAAATCTGCCCATCTAAACAACTGAATTACCATTTACTAGCAGGGTGCCCCCTAATGGGTTCTCATAACACATGCAGGTAGCACTTGTGCCTTTTTGGTGCTCTATCAGCACTCAGCTTTTTCACTCAGCTGCAGGTAGCCACAGCAGAGAGAGTGAAAGAAATCCTGAGAATCTGCCTGTTCACATATATAAGGGTCTGTGCACAGCTGAGACTATTATTGAGGTCTAGTTATCAGGTAAGATGTGGATCTGGGAACAGAGGCATTTTCCAGCTTAAAGGTCTACAAAGCCTCCAAGCTCTGGAACCAAGTACATGACATTTTCTTTACCGTACCCTATTATTACATAATTTGAAATCTGTTAATTACTGTTAGGCATATACAGATATTGGTTGAGAGGCTTTTTTGTGATGTACAATTATTGTTTCCCTTTACCACTTTGCTGAAAACAGAATTGATAGGACATAATCAGCCATTGTCTTATAACAATAATTACAGAAATGAGCAGAGATTGTTCACAACTGGCACAATCTGCTTGCAGCTTACACTGAAGATGATAGTCATTAGAAAAGAATAATCCCCCTGGGTGATTAATGTGCATTGAAGGTAGTTTAGCAAACTTTGTTCTAGATTTCTATCTGTTGCTTTCCTGAAGAAATAACTACTTGTTGACCATGATCTGTACAGACTGATTCTGAATGGGAGGGTCTGGCTCGTTATAGTCACCTGGTTCACTCTCAGTGCTCAGGAAAGAAACGTTTCTGTGTCTGCATCCCTTTAGAAATATTTAACCCTTAGAGAGTATCTCACCAAAAATAAAATTTCTATTGCAGGGGGTGCCTAAAATTGACTTACAACTTAGTGCAGACTTCTAGAAAAATTAGTGAGCCAATCACACAAGCATGAAATTACATTTTTGGAGGTGTTCTGTATAACAATGATGTACAGAACCCCTCCAGGTTGCCATATTGCATTGAGTCTTACATAAAATGACAGCACTACAGATTGAAATGTTAATGTATTTTTTCAAATTACAATATGGCTTGCGTAGCAATTGTATATGCTATGTTATTTTTTTTCTACTTGCTGTATTTTTTTGTCTGTTAAAGTGGAGATAGCCTTTAAGTTTGAATTACAAAAATGAAACTGAAGCTATGTTTAAAGTTTGAAAAACTTATCTTAGATACCTGCTGCTTCTGTTTTTGAGGTATTAAAATACCAATTTTCTATGAATTGTTTTTAAAGATAGAGGTTGTGCAGGGAGGCGAAGGTCAGTGCAGAGATTGTCAACCAATGTAGCAAGCCAGCAGCATGTCTGATTGTCATAGGTGTGAGTAGCCCACTGCATTAGGGTGTGCAACCCAAAGCTCAAACACACATGCCTTTCTCTGCAGCCTCAGCTGTATGGGGCAGTGAATGAATGGGAAGTTCTCTGTGCTGAGCGGATTCCTGTTCATTCACAAACGGAAGCATAGTAAACACAGTTTACTATGATTCAGTTTTGAATGGACACAGTGAGCGAGTGTGTTCATTTAGAAAAGGAAGAAGCCGGTAAATTACATCTTTGCTAGCCCCTTCCTCTGCACTCCATCCTGAAATATCCCCCGTAGCAGCCAGGGAGAGGGGGGAGGAGGGAAGCCAGCAGCACTGTGGGGGGCCAACAAGGGGGGGAGCCCGGGTAGTAGGGGGAATTGGCACCGCATATAGTGATTAGGGTGTGCCCAGGCACACCTGGCACACCCCCTTTGCACACCTATGCCGATTGTGATGCTCTGCCTAGCACAAACTGGCAAGCTGGCAGCACACGATAGCCCAAGAGGCAAGCGCCTTCCAGTTTGCAAATCTCTCATTTAAACACAGAGCTGGTACTCTGGAAAGCATTAGTAGGGTGAGCTGCTGAGAGAATGAGCAGAATCACGAGTAAGTCATTCTTACAGCAGCTCAGCTCACCCTGCTCCCTCCTGGAGCATTGGCTCTGCATTTATGTTAGACATTAGAAAGCTGGAAAACTGCCTAATCAGGAGGGGGGAGAATTGTGGTGTGAGTCGGTTAAGAAAACAGCTTTAGGCCGTGTACACACGACTGGTTTTTCCGTCAGAATAAACTCTGACGGTCTTTCCAACGGAGTTCCGATGGAGTTCCGCTGAAACGGACTTGCCTACACACGATCACACCAAAGTCCGTTCGTTTAGAACGCGATGACGTACGACGGGACTAGAAAAAGGAAGTTCAATAGCCAGTAGCCAATAGCTGCTGTTTTTTTGGTCCGTCGGAATAGCATACAGACGAACGGTTTTCCCGATAGGAATTGATTCCGTCAGGAAAGATTTAAAACATGTTCTATTGCTAGGTCCGTCAGAATTTTTGAAAAATAAAGTCCGATGAAGCCCACACACGATCGGAATATCCGATGAAATGATTCTGTTGGATCTTTTCTGCCGGAAAGTCCGGTCCTGTGTATGCGGCATTAGGCTTTTTTTTACTGGAGGCTTCTAGGATACATTTCTCCACAGTACCTGCAGCTACAGAGATTACTGAGGGCATGTGTTAAAGTTCATTTATTGTTGGATAAGAATACGTAAATACTTGGATGTCAGAAGCCTGTCCACAGTTTCACTTCAGGTCAGGTCATATTCTGCCTGGGTAGGAGTTGTACTTACAATAATATTAGAAATATCCAGCTAGTCTAACCTTCCCAAGTTTCTAAGGTTTGCAGTAATTTATAAAAGAAAAAAATAGCTATGCAAAGTATATTACAAAACTTTTCAGTGCATTCTGTAAAGCAAAGAGCAATATGTAAAGGGTAGTGACCCATAGCAAAAAGAGAATTAGAATTAATCTTTCACTCATCTGAATTAGGTAAACTCAAATCTGATTGGCTTCTATAGGTTACTGAGCATGGCTTGTCATTAATGCCCTTTGCATTGCTTTATTGAGTAAGTGACTAGGTCAGATGTACTTGTAAAAAAAAAAAATATATGCATGTTTTTATATTACCCAAGCCCCAACACATCTTTTAATCTAAATCCTCAAAAAAAAAAAAATTACTTTCAGAATATATAAAGTTTCGTAAAGTAGGATTCTAAAGCTAGCTTGAAGTGAAGTGATTTATTAGAGCTGTCAAATAGTTTCCTATTTTATGAAATCTCTTTATATTATTTTACTGAGATGCGACAGTAAGACGCTCTGAATTGAGATCCCAGTAAGCATTTCATATCAAGCCTCAGACAGTAGAACACTGGTCTAGTAATCCTCCTGCCTGATCTGGTTGGTGTATTGCACTATTAATGGTCTTGAAAACACCGGCTGCTTGCAATCTCTTCAGCGGCTTATTTTAGATTTTGTGTTATTATTTTTCATTTTTTTATTAAGTAAATGATTTTTGCCTACAATCATGACAGACACATCAGGCACGACAAATGACATCATCTGTCAAGTTTAAGCCGCTACAATACATATTGCAGATTAAGGATGTGTCATTTTATTCTAGGTAGAAAAGTGTGTGGATAGTTTTCATTTTGAAATTGCAATCAGGCCCAGACCATACTGCCTTGTGTTTTCTGTTGGGTAAGCATTAATATATTACAAGGTATTGGGTGCAAAGATTTCAAGACACCACTAACTGGCTTCCAGGTGTATGTGAGCAAATGTATGTAAGGAGAAGCTATAGATACAGTAGATCGAGAGGGTGCATATTTTTGTTATTATTTTTTTTGTTGTTTCAATAGTTTTTATTGAATATGTCATATAAACAGAAAACATAATACAGGTTGTGACATTTCGATATACATCAAATACATCCGAATACTACTTTGTGCTCATCTTGTAGTAACATAATAAAAGCTAATCAGAAAAATTAAACTGGAGAGTACATACCTGTGCACTAATGAGTCAAGGAAGCATCATTGTTTGTTAATGCTCTTTAGGCCGTATGGACCAGCGTTTGTCGAATATATGGCATTGCAGAAAATTGATGGCTATGAGATGTTTGAATGTGTAGTTTCTATGGACTGCTCTTGTGATATCTGTTAGATTAATGAAAGTTTTGCTTTTCCAGTTGCAAAGAATCAGTGTTCGTGATTCTAAGAGGATGTGGGTCATTACTGGTGTGAAATAAGGTGGGAATTTCTCTATACCTAAGTGTAGGATCGCCAGAGCCGGCGCTGGAGGGGTTAATACAGTTAGAGAGAAGATTAGTTGGAATATTTGGTTCCATAGGCTTCTAACATTTGGGCATTGCCAGAACATGTGTAATAGGTTTCCTATTTGTCCACAGTCTCGCCAGCATTGGGTTGATGTTCCTGGGAAATAACTGGCCATTCTGTATGGGGTGTAATGCCACCTATTTTCCATTTTTATTGCCAATTCCCAGTCCTTAATGCAGTGTGAGGCTTTATGTATTTCCCTGAAGGTGCATTGCCATTGGTCGTTCTAGAATGTGGTGCCGCGTACACACGACCGGACTTTACGGCATACTTGGTCCTGCAGACCGGAGTCTGTCAGGCAATTCGATTGTCTGTGGGCACCAGCGGATTTTTTTTCCCCAAAAGTTCGACGGACCTAGAAATTAAACATGTTTCAAATCTTTTCAATGGACTCGAGTCCGGTCGAAAAGTCCGCTCGTCTGTATGCTAGTCCGACGGACAAAAACCGACACTAGGGCAGCTATTGGCTACTGGCTATGAACTTCCTTGTTTTAGTCCGGTCGTATGTCATCACGTACGAATCCGTCGGACTTTGGTTGATCGTGTGTAGGCAAGCCCGTTCATTTGGAAAGTTCGTCGTAAAGTCCGTAGAAAAGTCCACCGGACAAAGTCTGCCGTAAAGTCCGGTCGTGTGTACGTGGCATTAGTCATCCTCCCATTTGCCCATTGCAACGTTTTTCTTCAATGTAAGCTTGTTACCTATGAGATTATCGAAAAATTATATTCCTTTAATGTCTTGTTTGGTGGTTGAGAGAAATTGCCAAACTTTGGAATGTAAGTTTATCTGTGGACTCGGCTGCCGTTGGAGAAAGTGTGTCAATCGTAAGCATGTGAACAGCATATTGTTTGGCAGTTGGTATTGGGTCATAATTTGTTCTGTGGTTTTAAGGAGGTGTCTGTTATATAAGTCTGATATGTGCGTAATACCATAGTCTACCAGGCCTTTCACTGACAGCATAGAGATTTTTTCTTCTAATACATGCAGTGGCAACCTGTAATTAATTTCTTGTACCTCATTATTTTTTTGAGTAAGGAGGAATCTCCATGCTTTTAATGAGGTCTGCATGGGCAAAGAAATAGTTGACAAATGCCATGGTGCCCATGTGTCTCCCAAAAGAAGAGATGTTAGATCTTTTGTTGGTGCTGACGACTTTTCTATGCCTACTCATAGCGGTGTGTCATGTTCGCGCAGCCAGTATTTGGTGTGGTCTAATCTAACTGCCCGTAGGTAATCATAAATATTTACCAATCCTGCTCCTCCCACTTTCCTATGAAAGGTAAGGTTGTTACATAAGCATTTGGCTTTTTTGCCCCCCCCCCCCAAATGTATTTCCAGCTTAGACTGGACAATCGTTTAAGGTACAGTTGCGGTATATGAATTGGTAGGGTGCAGAAGACATATAGGATTTGTGGCGGTATCATCATTTTGTAGGCCGTTATTTTGCCTAGCCATGATATCTCTCTTTTCGACATTTCCGTTAGCTGGGTTTCCAGTTTGGCTAGTAGTGGAATCATATTAGCCTTAGCTAGTGCAGAAGTTGTGTTTGTTATTTTGATTCCTAGGTAAGTGACATCTTTATAGCTCCATGTATATGGAAGCTTTTTTTGTAGTAGATTTCTTATGGGGGTTGGTACTCCCATACCTGAGATTAGGGATTTGGTGAAGTTAACTTTGTAATATGCGATATCGCCAAAATCCTGTAGGATTTGATGGGCTTGTTTTAGGGATAAAAGTGGGTTGGTCAGAAGCAGGATGACATAGTCCGCAAATACGTTTATAGTATGTATGTTAGATCCAAACTGGAAACCAGTGATCATGGGGTGTGTTCTAATTGATTCAGCTAGTGGTTCAATCATGAGATTGAAGATGGTCAGTGACAAGGGACAACCTTGTCTGGTCCTGTTTGATATGTTGAAGGGTGTAGATAAGAAGCCAGTTGAGTAAACCTGTGCAGATTGGCATGAATACAGAGCCATCATAGCTGTTATGCCCTTTACACACGATAGGATTTTCCGGTGGAAAATGTGTGATAGGACCTTGTTGTCAGAAATTCCGACCGTGTGTAGGCTCCATCACACATTTTCCATAGGAATTTTCGACACACAAAGTTTGAGAGCTTGCGATAAAATTTTCCAACAACAAAATCCGTTGTCGGAAATTCCGATCGTGTGTACACAAATCCGATGCACAAAGTGCCACGCATGCTCAGAATAAATTAAGAAATTAAAGCTATTGGCTACTGTCACGTTGATAGTCCAGACGTAAGTGTTTTACGTCACCGCGTTCAGAATGATCGGATTTTCCGACAATTTTTTGTGACCGTGTGTATGCAAGACAAGTTTGAGCCAACATCCGTCATGGATCCATGGATTTTGTTGTCGGAATGTCCGATCAATGTCCGACCGTGTGTACAGGGCATTAGAATAGAGCCCTTGAAACCAAACTTTGTTAAGACCAGTTTCATGTATGTCCAATGGACCCTGTCAAACACCTTCTCTGCATCAATAGATAATAGCAGAGAAGGCGTTCGGTATTTTTCAGCATGGTGTATCGTGTTTATGATTCTTCTGGTTGCATCCAAGGTTTGTCTCCCCTTCACAAAACCCATCTGGTCGCGTTGGATGATTGAGGGAATGATGGTCATTAACCTTTTGGCCAATAATTTAGCATATGTTTTGATGTCAGAGTTGAGAAGGGATATTGGTCTGAAGTTAACCGGTGTATTGGGATCTTTTCCCGGCTTGGGTAGCGTCATTATGTGTGCTCTCAGTATTTCTTGTGGGAAATTTGCAGATTCTGTCGCTTAACCACTTCAATACCAGGCACTTAGACACCTTCCTGCCCAGGCCAATTTTCAGCTTTCAGCATAGTCGCAATTTTAATGACAATTATGCGGTCATACAACACTGTACCCAAACACATTTTGTTCCCACAAATATAGCTTTCTTTTGGTGGTATTTGATCACCTTTGTGGTTTTTATTTTTTGCGCAACAAATAAAAAAAGACCGAAAATTTTGAAAAAAAACAAGTTTTTCTTTGTTTCTGTTAAAAATTTTTGTAAATAAGTACATTTTCTTCTTCAATGACGGGCACTGATATGGCTGCACTGACAGGCACTGATAAGGCGGTACTGATGAGCAATGATGAGATGGCACCGATGAGGTGGCACTGACAGGCACTGATGATGGGCACTGATAGACGGCACTGATGGGCACTGAAAGGTGGCACTGATGGACACTGATAGGTGGCACTGGTATGCGGCACTGATGGGCACTCATAGGTGGCACTGATGGGCACTCATAGGCGGCACTGATGGGCACTCGTAGGTGGCATTGATGGGTACTTACGGGTGGCACTGATGGGTACTTATAGGTGGCACTGATAGATGGCACGGGTGGGCACTGATGGGCACTGATGGGCACTGACAGGTGGCACTGATAGACACTGATGGGTGGCACTGATGACACTGATTGGTGGCACTGATGACACTGATGGGTGGCATTGCTGGGCATCACTGATGTATAATGGTGCCAGTCAGTGCTCATTTGTGGGCACTGATTTGCACAGATTGGGCATAATTTGCACATGTGGATGGCCATGGGGTACATACCTGGCCATCCACATGTTTCCCCCTTCCCTGGTGGTCCTGGCGGCTTCCCTGGTGGTCTAGTGTGGGATCTGAGGGGAACTGCGCTGATAAACAATCAGCGCAGACCCCCCCTGTCAGGAGAGTCGCCGATCGGGCCTCCTCTACTCGCGTCTGTTAGACGCGAGTGAGGAAAAGCCGACCAATGGCTTTTCATATTGACTTCGTGTTCAGCCGTGATTGGACACGGCTGATCACGTGGTAAAGAGCCTCCGCCTGAGACATCTCCACACATCGAACATTTCTTCCTTGTGGAGTTGTGCTTGGAGAGAAACTGTACCTTTAGGTTTACTGGTGGTGGTGTCCATTGCTGGGTCGGAGATTACGTTGAAGTCCCCACATATCAGGATGCTACTGTATTTCATAGAATTTACCTTTTTTGAGTACTTTCATCACAAAACGAATTTGGTGGGAGTTTGGGGAGTATAGTCTGACTAAGGTATAAGGTTTGGAGTTGATGTCTCCTGTGACGATTAAGTATCTCCCTCCCTCGTCCAGAAATGTCTCCTTGGGTTGGAAGGATAGAGAATTTTTTATGGCCATTAGGACGCCTCCTTTTTTTGCGGTGGGGTGTGCAGGCCATGAATATATGCGGGTAGTCCTTGTGAGAACAATGCAGGATTTTGGTTAATTGGAAGTAGGTTTCCTGTACACAAAGGATGTCTGCTTTGTGTTTACTTGCGTCTTTCCATAGCGAACATCTTTTCACGGGGAGATTTAGGCCCCGGGCATTAATAGAGAGGTATGTTATTCTCATTGCATGGGTGATGTACTCACTGCATCTGCAGGATTTTTGCTGGTATGGGTCGAGCCATATTGAGAGATGCGGTTGGTGCTGGGTGTCTTTATTGGATGAATATGTGGTGTTGCGTACCTGTCTGTGTATATCGAATGAACAACAAAACGAACAAAGAGTAAAAAAAAAGCAAAAAAATAAAGTCAACATGAATATCATAAGAAGTGGATCTTGGAACGTATCCATGTGCGCACATAAGTGGATCTATCAGTATAAGACCAAATGAAATTGGTTTATTCCACATTTCTATGCATTATTTAATGTAGATAATACTGGGTAATATACTGTGATAGTCAGGAGGAGATGCTGTTAATTATGTGTGTGTATGAACTGCCTTAACCCTCTTGGGCATGGAGTTCACCAAAGCTTCACAGGTTGCCACTGGATTCCTCTTCCACTCCTCCATGACGTCATCACAGAGTTGGTAGATGTTAGAGACCTTGTGCTCTTCCACTTTCCGTTTGAGGATTCCCCACAGATGCTCAATAGGGTTTAGGTCTGGAGACAGGCTTGGCCAGTCCATCACCTTTACCCTCTGCTTTTTTAGCAAGGCAGTGGTCGTCTTGGAAGTGTGTTTGGGGTCGTTATCATGTTGAAATACTGCCCTGTGGCCCAGTCTCTGAAGGGAGGGGATCATGCTCTGCTTCAGTATGTCACAGTACATGTTGGCATTCATGGTTCCCTTAATGAGCTGTAGCTCCCCAGTGCCAGCAGCACTCATGCAGCCCCAGACCATGACACTACTACCACCTTGCTTGACTGTAGGCAAGACACACTTGTCTTTGTACTCCTCACCTAGATGCCAGCACATACCCTTGACACAATCTGAACCAAATAAGTTAATCTTGATCTCATCAGACCACAGGACATGGTTGCAGTAATCTATGTCCTTAGTCTGCTTAAGCAAACTGTTTGCGGGCTTCCTTGTGCATCATCTTTAGAAGAGGCTTCCTTCTGTGATGATAGCCATGCAGACCAATTTGATGCAGCTTGCGGTGTATGGTCTGAGCACTGACCCCCCACCCCTTCAACCTCTACATACACCAATATTCTTGTTATGTATTTATCTTTTATTTATCTATTTTTAATATTTTTAATATATTCACTACTAATTGTATTGATATATTGTATACTTATATAGTTCTATGTCTCATGTTAGCCGGTTTAAGTATGGAGTGCCGGTCTGATCTTCCCACGTTCGTCCTGAGTAGTTTAATGCAGCACTGTCAGCGTTAAATGTTTTTCATTATATGTAACAGGCAAAATGGGGAATACATAGCTATTATCCTTCACCATTTGTATCCGTATTTCTGCATATAGACATTTCTTCCATTCCATTACATAAGTTGTGCACTAGGCCAGGCCACAACAAAATGGCCGCGGATGGGATATATTAACTGACAGGTTCATCATCCAATTAAATCACCCCCTGATGAAGATACGAAATACCCCTTGTATCGACACGCGTAAGGGAAGGGGACAGGATGGAACGCTACACACACCATCTGTTGGGAACGATTAGTACGCCACCCCATTACCGGCCGCCGTCACCCGATCGTTACCACTGTTTTAGAGTGACGCACTGTAAGCGCCTTGACATTGTGAGTACCCACTGTGGGTTTTTATTGTGATTTTAAATAAAGGTAATACATACTGCACCATGAAGTTCTCTTTATATTGATATACCGAGGTATAAACTGGACTGCTGTGAGGAACAGAGGCACAAGTGTAACCTATCCAGGATCCAGCATACAATACCGAACCCATAGAGGTTCTAAGGCGCATTTTGACCAAGCTTAATTGCAAGGTCACATGCCCTAAGGTGAGGGGCTATCACCTGGGGGGGAGCACTTATATGAGCACACAGCACTTTAGTTTGTGTTCACTGAAACACATGGATGGATTTTGGAATGTGTATGGACTGTTAATTTGATCATAGCACTAAGCTACACAGCACTGAATCGCACAGACGCAACACTGAATTACATGGATGTAGAACTGAATCGCATGGATGATATTTCTTTGGAATTTTTTATCTAATATTGTTTGAACATTGCACTATCACTGAATTACAGAGATACAGCACTGCATTGCATGGATGCAACACTGAATCGCATGGATGATTTTTTTTCTTGAAATATTTATTTATTATTTGTTTGAATATTGCACAAATATTTTGGAATATTTATATATATTTTTCACAGGCTTATTGAAGCACTCTTATTAATTCATTTATTTATTGAAGTTTATTGCACATTAATGTATAGTATTTTGGACATTTTATACATGTCACGAGAGAGCACAACACCACTTTATTAATTATATATTTATATTTATCATTCTGCAGCGTTTTATAACTTGATTTGATTATCTTGCATGGTATATGAGACATGCGTAACGTTAGCAGCTGATCATTTGTAAGATACACTATTTTGGAGACCTGATTTGGTCAACCCCCTGGAGGCTCACAGGACTATTAATTAGCAACTAATGAGTCACATGACACCGGGGAGGGAAAATGGCTAATTGGGCCCAATTTGGACATTTTCACTTAGGGGTGTACTCACTTTTTTGCCAGCGGTTTAGACATTAATGGCTGTTTGTTGAGTTATTTTGAGGGGACAGCAAATTTACACTGTTATACAAGCTGTACACTCACTACTTTACATTGTATCAAAGTGTCATTTTTTCAGTGTTGTCACGTGAAAAAAATATAATAAAATATTTACAAAAATGTGTGGGGTGTACTCACTTTTGTGAGATACTGTAGATGACCACCAGAACAAACAATGTCACCTTCTGGAATGCAATGCAGATGTTCAATAATGTGTTCAGGGTGAGCTATACTGTCATTCAGTAAGATGTAGAACAGTGGTGTTTCAAACTTTTCTATGCGTGGATCTAATTATTGGTGTTACAATTTCTGGGACCTCCACTTGCCATATTGACTTTGTTTTTGGGACCATTTAAATATAAGTCCTTTATGAATCCTACTGAATTAAAGTGTACGTGTAGCAATTTTTTAAGGTTTGGATTAAGTGGTAAAGGGTTAAAACACCTATCTTTTCATTTTATTGTTGTCTATGCCCTGTTTGGGGGATTTTTCTTCTCTTCCTGTCCTGGAGTTGCAACAGGAAATGAGAGGAATCCTCCCCATATGAAGGAAATTCCCATGATATACAGTTGTCACTGGAACATTTTTCCCTATTTGAAGATTTCCCCTCACCTCTTGCTCTGCTGACTACTGTAAGATTTTGCATTTCCCTTAGGCTCGGTTCACACTAGGGGCGGCACGACTTGCAGGTCGCCTCACCGAGGCGACCTGCACACGACTGCCAGGGCGACTTGCAAAACGACTTCTGTATAGAAGTCTATGCAAGTCGCCCCAAGTCACCCCCAAAGTAGTACAGGAACCTTTTTCTAAGTCGGAGCGATTAGAACGGTTCCATTGTACAGAACGGGAGGCGACTTGCCAGGCGACTAGGTCACCTGACAAGTCGCCCCCGTGTGAACCGGCACTAAGTGTATCCTGTTCCCCTGTGTTTGCACTAAGACAAATAGAGAGGATAAATCTTCCCGGCAGAGACACCAACAGAAATAAAAACCTGTCAGAGGGTCTAACCCTTTCCTAAACTTTTCAAATAGGAAAAAAAGGTTTGTCGTTACAAATACTTTAATATAATTTCCATTTATTGGTTGATCCCAAAATAGGAAGGTAAGATAAAGAGGGAGGAGATATGATAATAATAATCCCCTGTAGTTCAATTTTTATGAGTTTGTTTGACAAGCCAGTGTTATTTTTTTATTTATTTATTTTTGTCCTTTTACTATATTGCATAGAGGAGGTGTGGAGTTAAAGATGCAATTTTCCATTAACATATATTTTAATCGTTTTTGTGTTTTCAAAAATATGAATCCAAAAATTTTTTTTCTTTTTTTTATTTGATCTTTTCTTTTGCATTTTTTGATTCAGTACAAGTTCAAGATGATTGAGTGGTAATTGAGTAACATTTTCAACAGTACCCATCACATTTATCTTTACCTTAAATATTCTTTAGAATTGAAAACTAGAAACAGATGTGTGGCAGATGATGAAAAACAAATCCAATTAAAAAAAAAAAAATCGATGCACATGTTGTTAGCATTGTTCTAGGCTGTACTATGCATAGATTTTCCAAGGCTGCCTAATAGGTTTAATGCTGAACTCTGGTAAAATTACATATAAACAATATATACTCTGGCAAACACAGGCTATATACACAGCTTAAATATATACACAAGTTCTTGTAGTTCTGTCCAACCAGTCCTGAGATTCTGGCAGGACAACTGGTGATCTGACCCTACTGTAGCTGAAGTAGAATGAAAGGCAAAACATTTCTTCTTATTCTATATAGAGTAGGCGAGGTTATAACCTCTATCACTTTTTATTCGTTTATTTATTTATTGTCGTATGTGTTCCATTGGAGAGATTTCCCTTCACTTCCTGCCCAAACGCCACAACAGGAAGTGAGAAGAAATCCCTCCAAAGTGAGGGATTTCCTGCTTGTCACCAGAATCACTAGAACAATTGTCCCCAATGGAAGATTTCTCCTTTATTCTTGTTCCGGTGGCAATCCAACATTTTGGATTTTCTTTCACTCTCTTTCAGTAATAACAATAAACATGACAAATAGAGAGGGTGAATCTCCTTAACAGGGTCACAGACAGCAGTAAAAGACTAATAGGTGTTCTAGTTCCTCTTCATGATATACAACATTTTTTTAAAAAGTTTTGCCTTTAGTTAGACTTTAAGCAATACATCTTGGTCATCACCCTTAACTGGGCAGTGAAGCAGAAGATTGATGAGTGCATCCTTCTATTTTCTCTTCTGATCATCATATTTCTTGTCAGTACTTGAGCAGTGCAAAACATCTGATTGGCCCCAAGTGCTGTCCCTCCAACAAGCAGCAATGACAAGTAGTTGATAGCAAGTCTAATTCAGACAGTAAATCCTTGGATTGAGAGTAACTTGGTCTAAGAGTGTCTTGCAAGACAAGCAAATTTTTTTTATAAATGTTGACTTGATAAACAAACAATGTCTTCATATACAAGTAGCGTCATGTCACAACTGAGTATAAAAGAGAAGAGAGGCGCCTCTAAGTGTAGCAATATGGTTACATTTAATGAAGGTACAACATTTAGCAACTCACATGGTTAATGATTAAAACAGGCACATCTAAATGTGCAGGCATCCGGGGTAAAGCTGTCCACATCGAGCGCCCTCTGCATCACCATTGACATCACCCCTTCCACTCTGTGCTCCACGAGCACTTCAAGCCTCGATTACAGATCGCTCTACTGCAGGGTAGTCTTCCCGGTCACGATTGCAGTCTGACAGCGGTGAGAGCTGGCGGAGGACACGCTATGTGGACATCTTTACCTCGGATGCCTGCATACTTAGATGTGAGTTGCTCATTATGCTCAATGTTGTACCTTCATTAAATGTAACCATATTGCTACACTTAGAGGTGCCTCTCTTCTCTTTTATACTCTGTAGCTCCTGTTGGATTTTGCTTCTAATCCCCTTGTGGAGGCTTCCATTTGTGGATGGACATTTTATGGTTACACAACCTGATCATATTGCTATAATCTTTTTATATGGACTATAAACGGAAGGACTTATGAATAAATGGTTGTGGAACGAATCATCTGAGTATCCATTATTTCTTATGGGGAAATTTGCTTTGATATACGAGTGCTTTGAATTACAAGCATGTTTCTGGAACGAATTATACTCGCAATCCAATGTTTTACTGTACCTAATTTTGTTCCATTAAAAAATACATGTAATTATATATTTTTTTTTAAATTGACTAAATTAATATGTTGTTTTATATCTTCCTAGAGTTCAATTTAACGCTGGACTCTATGCAGATTTAAGAGACCCAGTTGAATGCAACTATACTGTATGTTGAATAATATATCATTAAATGTATTTTTTTTTTAATGCAAGCAGTGTATGTACCTGAATCTGATCTACTTGTCTCTTGCAATCCCCATACAGCAGAGTTTAGAATGGGAGAGGAAAGGGTAACACATGGAGCCAATCAGTTCATGTGTTAACAAGGAGCATGCTTTTAGTCTATAGAAAGCAGACTGACAGAGAAGTTAGCACATTACTGTATTAATATTACTGAAAAACATGTTGCGCTATCAATATAGAGTGCATAATATCATAATATTTAATCAATCAAGTAAACATTAATATATATCAAAAACTGTAAATAAGAATGTGTAAAGCCTGGTTCACACCTATGCAGGTTGCAGTTTGCATATTCCAGGTGTATTTTGGGTTTTTCAATACACATTTTTGATCCATTGAAGTCTATGGAACCAAAAACCAGAAAAACGTCCCTGACCCTGTCCATAAAATGCACAGATGTGAACTTGACCCATAGGAAACCATGTTAAATGGACTGTAATGTGTTTCTGCAAAACTAAAAATGCACTAAAAGATGCATAGGTGTGAACCAGGCCCTAAAAAGCATTCATAAATGATCCAGTAAAGTCCGAAGAGAAGTGCTCTTGTGAAAAAAGTTCATTTAAATTTGTGCACCAATAAAAATCCATATTTCAGTGTGGATAGCAAAATCTTCACTTCAACAAGTGCACACCCAACTCTCAAGCCACTTAAAAGCTACTCTCACCCCAAGATGGAGGTCTGGCTGCACTTTATCCCAGTATCCCTATGGGATGGATGGATATCAGAAGCCAAGATTCCAGGATGGGTTACTATACAACCAGGATGTTCGACAGTGGGCTTGGCAAAAGGGAGAGACAATGGAGGAACAAATAGGGGTTGCTTTACTAAAGGGAAATCCATGAGATCTGAGGGGAAGCTCTGAAAATAGGGGAAGCTCTGCTGATTTTATCATCCAATCATGTACAAGCAAAAATGCTGTTTTTTATTTTCCTTGCATGTCCCCCTCAGATCTACAGTGACTGTATTTGAAAGTGCACTTGTAGTGCAAAGTGGATTTTCCTTTTGTAAATAACCCTCATAGGGGGTTATTTACTAAAGGAAAATCCACTTTGCACTGCAAGTGCACTTGGAAGTAAAGTCGCTGTAGATCTGAGGGGGACATGCAAGGAAAATAAAAAACAGCATTTTAGCTTGCACATGATTGGATGATAAAATCAGCAGAGCTTCCACTCATTTCAGATCTACCCCTTAGATGGATTGTTGGATGGATAGTGGATTTGCCTTTCGTAAATAACCCCCATAGTGTAGTAATTAAAAATCCAGGCTTTTTAATGAAGGTTAAAACTATTTCCAAAAAGGCAGGAGCAAAATCGCATATAAAACAATCAATCACATGCAGACACCCTAGCGGGTGTAATAAAGTCACCGCTGTAGCTCTTCCCGACTAGCTTCGTCCAAAAGAACATTATCAAGGGGTAAAGGAGTATATATTACCATATTGCTTCTCCTTTACTGTCCAATCACAGGCTGGAGGTGGGGCCAGGACAATCTATGCTAAGAGGAAGTGGGTTGAATAATGTAGACTGTCATTTAAAGTGGGATTCCCATTTAAAAAAAAAAATAAAATTAAAAGTCAGCAGCTACAAATACTGCAGCTGCTGACTTTTAATTGGACACTTAGCTGTCCCAGGGTCCAGCGATGCGGGGGATTGAAGCCCCGCTCAACCCCCCCTCCGCTCGGTGGCGCCGGCATTTTAACTGTGGGCGCCTGGCTGTGGCTTCACAGCCAGGCACCCACTGCGCGAGCTGGCCACGCGCCGTCACTGGCCCCGTAATCATCTGGGACCGGTCACGTGTCCCAGATGATTGACAAGGGGGAGGGTGGAGAAGTGATCTCCCTTCCTGCGCCGAGGGAAGTGATGTCACCAGCCCAGGCACCGAAGGAGGCAGACTACGAGGGACCCCCTAGCAACAGCCATTAAGAGGTGAGTAAAAAAAAAAAAAATTTCTCCAAATGTTCTTTTTTTAATTTTTTTTTTTTTAAGCACATTACTAATTTTTTTTGGGGGGGTGGGGGTGGGGGGTGGAACTCCACTTTAACCTAATTGACTGAGGGCATCTGGTGGTGAACAAGAAGTACTGCCAGGAACAGCAGGATTGAAGGTGAATATTTAAGCAAAATCTACTTTATCATATTCAATTAATTTTCTTATTCATGAAATAAGTTTCATTCATCGTGAATATAAAGGACACACTCTCACAAAGCACACATGTGAACTTCTATTAATAAAATCGTGCAATCAATATACAACTTGATTTTTCATTTAAGTACTTTACATTTAAAATCATTTTACTCACAAAGTGGTATAGTCTAGTATTTTAGAAAGAGCAATGTGTTAAAAATAAAAAGTTGAAACTGTTTGAAAGTAGAATAACCTTCAGGAAAAACAATATTATCGCTTCAAATGTAGCATGGAGAATCGGATGACTGCTTTTTCTGAGCCCTTTCGACCTAGAGACATAGGCATTGTCATTATTAGTGATGCATTCTCGTTCAGGGGACCCAGAGCATGATGATCACACAAGCCCATTTAACTCTTCTGTGCATGATAAGACAACAGCACAGTGTAGAAAATGAGATATGCTCTGGGAGTTTGAGAGATAATGAAAAATGGAATACATTGCCGAGTGCTAGGTATGTAAAGTACACTTAGTAACTGCTGCATAAACAATTACCTAACATAAATTGCAATTTCTTTATAGAAGTGTGAGATTTTCCATTTTCACTGTGCTCATAATGATAATCACATGCAGTGGTAACTTTACAATTAACAGTATTAACCTTAAAGGTAACTTGTCAGGATCGTAATTGACAGTCAAGGCTCTGATTCAGTGGTGCTGCTACTTCTAGGGCAGAGCACGCCTCTACGGATGCCAAGATAAGTCTGCTTGCCCTAGGACTAGCAATCATTCCAGGAATAAGATGGTGATAGCACGGACTGGGTCACAGGTTACTGTTGCCCTGAAATCTCTTATTCACATGCATTTTCAGTAGATATAAACTCTAAATGAATGCTATGAAGTTTCTTAAAGCACCATGTATTATAAACAACTGACCCATTTTTTTTTTTAAATACTTGCTTTTACTTTGTTTTTATCATTTGTTGCATCTCAGTGTAGCTGATGTTATGCAGCTTCTTTGTAGCTACTTTATGTCTACATCCATGTAGCATTCTCTACCTTGTTTTTCAGAATGGGCTTCCTGTGACAACAGTAGACCATGACTGCAAATTGTGCGTTGAAACTTGTGAAACTTGTAGTCCCCATCAGAAGCCTATGTGACAGGGTGACAATGCAGAAGAACAATTGGAAGATAGGGACAGAGAGTGGTCTCCCTATACCAGGAAGTGCCTGAACCAGGCAGGGTCAGTAGTTGGGTCAACAAATATTATTGTCCTGAAAGCTGCAGATTAAAAAGTTTGAAAGTTAATTCTGAAATTATATTAGATAATTATATGATATTTTAATCATTGGTATGACAAGGACAGGAAAGTATAGTGTATTTTCAATTAATACATGTATATTACCCTATAGAAAATTCTTACAATAGATATGAAGCTCTTTTCCTCCCATTGATACTGACGATGGGGCACTATTTCTACCACTGACACCAATGATGGGCACTATTCCTACCACTGATGCCAATGGTGGGGCACTATTCCTCCCGCTGACACCAATGATGAGACACTATTCCTCCCACTGACACCAATGATGGGACACTATTCCTCCCACTGACATCAATGATAAGGCATTATCCCTATCACTAATAGCCATTATGAGGCACAATTCCTCCTCCTACTGACCACAGGGGCTATGTCATTTTTTACTCCCACTGGCCACAATCCGGCCCCCCTAAATTCTGTCTCTTTGTTTAGAAAGTTTGGAGACCCCTGCCTTAAAGTAATTAATTATTTTTATACTTGCACTTCAGTGTTGTATTAAATATAGTGTAGTGCTCTTCCTTTATCAGAGGAGTGTAGTATGACCCCAAAGTAGTGCGGCACGCCAACATTTAAATCTCAGGGTGGAATCTTTGGAGTATAAAGGGGTAAAAGAAACAATGAGCGCCAGTCACTTTTTATAACTTTATGGCTGGATGAACTTCTGGAAGAAAGAGTTGAGGATACAGGGAACTCACAAAAATGTCCAAAAAATATGGCTTACAGCTAGTAGGGAGAATATCACTTTCCAACCCATTATATGGAGTAACTGGTGTTTGCCATTCTCAGATTTCCAAACAGTAGATATTGTTGTTTGACTTTTCAAAAGTACGACTTTCTTTTATAAGTTTCAATGGATGCTTCTTTTTCTCTAATAAACTTTAAATCCATGACTCTCTGATGCACACGTACATTATATAACCCCTAGAAGTAGGGTACTTATTGAAGTCAGCACCATCTAGTGACCAAATAGATGGTGCTGCCTTGAATCCAACAAATACACAAAGCCAATATATCCAAACCTTAGATTTTAATGGGAAATCATATAATGTTTTAATGCAATTTCCATATGGTTTCACGTTAAACTACTAGCTTTAGGAGGTGTGGTTTGGAAGCCTAGGAATCAGATGTCTGGTTTGTTAGCTCCTGCTCTGGTCAGTGTTCAAATATCACAACTGTTTCAGCAGTGACTATGCAGAAGAAAGAGAGGGAAAATGACACCAGGGAACCTCACATCTCCTGAAACCCCTCCCAGGCTTCACAGCCTAAAAATGTTTTCTGCTCCAAGTGTGGTGCTGGCACAGGAGGCTGTCAAGATGGTGCCCACATCTGCCTTCCCTGCACCAGAGGCAATGTGCCAACAAGGATGAGGACCAACTTCTTTTGCAGGAAAGACCACTCAGTCAACATCCTTCGCCTGCCCTTCTTGGACAGTGAACGTCCAGCAGCCCTCCTTGGGGCTGTTGGATGAGCTGCTGCCTCCCCTTGTAGTTTGCACCAAATCTTACTGCAGAGAGACTAGTGCGACAGCACAATGTGACTGTGCAGTCGCTTCCAAAAAACCCATAACCATATGCCTGGCAACCCAATCTCTCCTCTTCAGGAGAGGAGGCAAGCAGCCCTCAGTGAGCTACTACACACAATCCTTCCCCGCATACATCTACTGACCAGGCCTGGTATGTAGCAGGTGACCCCTTTATGCCTCCACAGCTAAAGGCTGAGAGGCACTCACAGCCACATAATTGATGGCCATCATTCTGACTCCTCTGACTCTGAGCCTGACAATCTTCTTACCCCTAATGGCGTGAATAAATAAAGTGCATTTCCACTGAACAGGATCTTCTTTTGCTAATAAGATAGTTCATGAAGCTTAGCAGGTAGAAATCCCGGAAGAGGAACTGCATCTCACTAAAACAGAGGTTACCCAGCTTCATAATCAGCTTATTGCTCAAGCTTCCTCACTCAGAGACTATAAGCCTCACCTATTGGACTTGGACCCCAATAATATTACAGTCAGAGGCCTCCCTGACCCTACACAGGATTCTGACCTGAAACCAATCCTGCCATATTCAACAATATTTAATATAAAACCTAATCAAACTTGACCAAGATCTTTGAACTTTGCATCCTCCAGGTCCACCATCCAGAGCTACAGACACAATTTGCTGACTTCTTGATTTTCAAATAATTGTACGTCTTTCCCGAAATATGAGGATAAATTCATTTTAATTAGGGGGGGGGGGAGCCTGGGCAGTAGGGGGAATCGGCACCACACATAGTGTTTAGGGTGTGCCCTGGCCCCCTGCGCACGCCTTCCTGGAAATTCCTCAATAGTATAATGAATATTGTCCTCCTGCAGCCGCTCAATGCCGGTGGGAGGGAGAGGAGGAAAAGCTGGCTTTTAGTGGTTGCAGCAAGAAAATGGAGAGGATCAGTTCCTGTATATGCTGCCCCTGCCACCCCTCCTGTCCAAGTGTAAAACAGAATGTGACGGGGAGGCCATGCACCTGCGGCTTTCCTCCAGGTTAGCTGCACTTTGCCATAGGCTTCTAATATACCTTGCAGGTGTTGTGCACTTTCTGAAAGCTCACCAAAACTCCTGCATTCAGAAGTTTTGGAGCGCTTTCAGAAAGCGCAGCAAACCTGCAAGGTATAATAGAAGTTTATGGCTCAGTGCAGCTAATTCACAGGAAAACTGCAGGTGCACTGCGCTGCACCTGCAGGTCAGTGACTGCTCATATATGCCCATTGCAAAACTATGATGTTTAACCACTTGAAGACCAGGCCTTTTCTGGCACTTTTTGTTTACATGTAACAATTTTTTTTTTTTTTTTTTTTGCTAGAAAATTACTTAGAACCCCCAAACATTATGTATTTTTTTTAAAGCAGAAGCCTTAGAGAATGCACAGCAGTTTTTCAAACACAATCTTTGGGGAAAAATACACTTTTTTTAATTGTAATGGAAAAAAACACAATACATAAGCCAGTTTTTTTGTAAAATATAAAAAGATCATGTTACGTTGAATAGATACCACACATGACAAACAAGGAAAATTTTAGTATCCATATGCAATGTTTTAAAAAGCCTTTACAGATTACAACTTTAGATTTACAGAGGAGGTCTAGTGCTAGAATTACTGCCCATGATCTGACGTTTACAGTGATACCTCACATGTGTGGAACGATGGCTGTTTGTGTGCATGCAGAGACCCAGTCAAATCCTGACTTTTTGCCCCCTGATCCTGATTCCCTCTCCCACGGCTTGTAATAGCAATCGAGAAGCTAGTTAGCCACTCCAATTGCTATTACCAGAGAGCCGACTGTCAGCTCTGAAAAACGGTACTGGAGTGATGTCTGCACCTGCAGGCACCACCCCACTACAACCACTTGAAGTCAAATGATGTACTAGGTATGAGATTTGGTGGCAAGTCTGGCAACTCCTGTCCCAAGCAGAGTGATACCAAATGTACTTCGCCTGGGACAGGAGCGGGCGCTATAGAGTAAGCATCGGCATATGCGGCTACTGCTACCTTCACAGCTGCTTGCTTCGTCTAGCTCCGAGGCTATCCACTCTGATGATTTGGGATGGCGGGTCAGCAACCTGCGATCTAGGCGTGCTGACCCACCATCCCAGAGTAGGAGGTGGAGGGCCACATCAGAGGGCATTGAGGCCCACAGGTTAAACTCCTCTGGTAAGCAACTAGAAGCACCCTAGACACGCATCTCCTGTTTCTGATAAGTCTTCCACCGTTTCTGTTCAGTAAATCCTATATATCTTCCTCCTTTAGCCCTTAGTCAACAACAATGCCTCTTTGTTCACCATGATATGCAGATCTTTGCTTTCAAAACTGATGATCCTGGCTTCATTTAATTTCCTGCTTTTAGCATCAGTTATTATATCTTGATGACAACGTGGTGCATGGTTACTGTGCTTTTTGGAGTACTAGTCTGGCTATTCCGCTAAACTTCAGACTGTCAAGTTTATTTGCCTAAGCAGTGGCAAATTGAAGAGATCACTTGGTTGGATCTTTGAACTGGGTTTGTTGGAGGTGATGGTTTTATTATTCTCTGAGAGTCACTTTACTTACTGCGTTCCAATATCTCTCCTACGGCATACTGTTTTCATCTTCTGATTTTAGCGTCTCTAAACTACTGTTACAAATAACACAAAGTTGTGCCTGATTGTGTTAACCTGTTCTAAAAGGCCTGAGGTTATTTGCTTTACCTCCCACTAGGCTGTAGCGCTCATTCCCCCACTTGTGAATGATGGCACTCTTCACCCGCAGGAGGGCATACAGGAACTCTGCTCCAGGGTGGCTCTCAGAAACAATTTAACAGTTGTCTTTTTTTTTTCTCTTTTTATGTGCACTCCTTCTTCAGGTACATCATCAGAACAACTGGAGGCCACAATGTTCATTTTAGTAGTGTGCCTCTTTTACTTCTGAGCTGCCTGTTCCCGGGGCAATGGAGCCAAAAAAATAGGTGGGAAAAAACTATTTCTGCAGAATTGCCCCTTACTGAGCCCACATTGAAGGCCTGTAACTGTTTCACATTTTTTTATATAGTGATTTTACAAAAGTATTGCATTACCTCTTCCCTTTCTGGATTGCTTGTCCCTGACTGATGGCCCTTGACACTATGTATTGATGAATGCTTGATTCTGTTGTTTCTGGATTTTTTTGTGAAACCTGGTATCACTGTAGACTGCATTCCTCTAGAAATACCATTTGAGGGGATCACCTTCCAATATATAGGGACTTTTGAGGCACCATACACAACAAACAGCTAAAACAGGTAAAACAATATATTTATGATAATTTCTTAAAATACATGGCTGACTAAAGCATTAGTCAACATAGAAAATTAGCAAAATGCGATATTACACCAAACATTACAGAATATGATACATCAAATGTTAAAATAAGTACAGATGTCTAAATAATAATAAATATTAAAATATCCCGCTTCGCAGTCGGCCGCTCTGCCGACTCGTTCGCAGTTCTCAGCTGCTTTATTAAGGGCGCTGCTGGAATATCCGAAAAGTTAAGGAGATTTTGAGCAGCTTGGAGAAGCATTTCTCTGTATTGTGCAGAAAAAAATTATACAAAAAAAAAAGACTTTTTAGGTTAAGGAAAACTGGTAACTTTATGTACTCATTGACATCTTCACTCATTTTTTATGGTAATTCCCTGTCAGCAGCCCAGTGGATGGGCCAGACTGGAGCAGGACTGGATGGAGGACTTATCTAAACTGGACAAATAAAGATAAAAAGTATACATGCATATGAAGTCTCTTTTCTCTTACAGTCCCTTGGAATTATTTTATGCTACTGTAATTCTAATATAATAGATTGTTAGTTCTATTTGGAAATGCAATGCATTCACAATGTGCTACCTTCTTTCATTTTAATAAGACACACTGACAGTGACACAGGTCCCAAGTAGAATTATTAATTCATTACGGAGTGCTAAAAACTGACAAGTACAGAAAGATGTGTGAGATGTGAAAAAGGACAATTATTCCAGGTACATTAAATTCTGGAAAATATCCAAATCTTTGTACTTGTTTCTGGTGCATACACGATCACACGCCTACTTGTACTCCTACGTGTATATTATTTGGCCATGCTTCATGGATGAAAACTTACTCATCAACCTTGTTCAGGTTAAGTAACAGTTTACATGTAGTTTCAAAAAATGTATGTATTATTTAGAAGTAATTTGAAATCCCTTCTGTTTCAGTGAAAACATCTTTTTCTTTTTAACTCCGCCAGTTTTTATTTTCAGAATGTGTGCAGTTTAATAGATTAGTGTTAAGCAGTTGCAGGTATATTGAAGCATTTAGACCAACTTTAGGCTAACTTTACACTTTCAGATGGCTGCTGCTAGTGTGAATGAGCCCTATACTGTGCCGGATCTGCCCATTAGCTTACTGCCTTTGCTACTGTCTGACGTTTGCTAATGCCATCTTTCTAAGGACTTAAAGTGAGAGTAAACTCCAATGCGTGAATTTTACCTATAGGTAAGCCTATAATAAGGCTTACTTATAGGTACTGTAAATATCTCCTAAATATGAACTGTTTAGGAGATATTTACTGTAGATACAGTCACCAACGCATGCGCTCTTAATGAATGGCTTACCCATGCCGTTTCCTCAGAGTCCTGTGCCGTAAACCACGGCTCCCACGAGCATACGTGGGAGTGACATCATAGCGGGCTCCTGCCACTCACATAGCCGAAGCCTGCGAACCCGGAAGGAAGAATGGGTGAAGATGAAAGCGCCTTCAGCATGTTCATGTGCTAGTATGCCAGTGGTTTACTACCGCTTTAAGTGGGCCATACATGGGTCTTGTCCCTGCTGAATCGGATGAATTTCAATATATGTCTAGCCATCTTTTTTTCTAGATAACAAACATATCATGTTTACCTACTCTGTAAAGTGGTTTTGCACAGAGTGGCCCCTATTCTTCTCTTCTAGTCCCCCCCTTCTGGCTCATCCTCCCTTCCGAGTGCCCCCATAGCAAGCTGCTTGCTATAGGGGCACTTGTGCAGGCTATTGATACACACAGCGTGGCTCCCCTCCTCCACAGGATTTGATTGACAGCAGCAGGAGTCAATAGCTTCAGCTGCTGCCTCCATATCCAGTGAAGAGAGAGAGAGAACAGTGCTTTTTTAGGGTGGGCTGCGGGGGGGGGGGGAGCTGATCACAGAAGGTTTTTTCACCTTGTTGGAGAATGCATTAGGGTAGGGGTCCACAACCCCTGGACCGCGGAGGAGGCTGTGATTGCTAGGGGCACTGTAAAATAAAGGGGACTGCACTGTAATGGGGCAATGTAATCATTACAGTGCCCCTTTACAGTACAGTCCCCTTTACATCACAGCCCCCCTTTAAATCTCAGTGCCCCCTTTACAGAGTAGTCCCCTTTACATCACAATGACCCCTTTATAATGCAGTCCCTGTAACATTAATGTAAAGGGGCACTGTAATGTTAAGGGGACTGCTCTGTAAAGGGGCATTGTAATGTAAAGGGGGACTGTGATGTGAAGGGGAACTGAGGACATTGATATAAAGGGGGTTGTGGACAGAATCTGTGAATACCCCAACTCGTCCAACAAGCCCCACTCCCCTTCCCTGGTCCCTGGGAAACATGACTGCCTTGAAACTGGTCCCTGGTTTACAACCACTTTAAGCTGGCCATACATAGATCAAAATTGAGTAGGGGCTAGACACATTTTAATTTGATTGTGGTTACTCTGGTTGAACAGAAGTCTAACAACTGACTTCTGTTCAGCTGCTCTATTGGTATATTTTCACTCGATCAGCGGCACATGCAATAATTCTCCCCACTGTCAAAATACAATGACACAGTGGGGAGGATTCCTGCATCCACATTAAATGTTTGGATGGGGGAAACAGGTCAGTTTTTCAGTCAACTCGCGTGAAAAAAAATTGCCCCATGTATGGCCACCCTTAGGCCCCTTTCACATGAGAGGTCTGATAGGTCCGCCTGTCTGTTTTTCAGGCAGATCCATTCCTATCCTGTATGGAGCGATAGATGTAAGCTGACTTGTGTCTGTTTACACCTGCATACCTCCAATCCGATCTCATCCGGCAAAAACAAATGGAAGGAGATCCATTCCCCTCCATCTGACCCAATAGGATCGGAAAGCAGTAAGGTGTAAACAGACAACTGGTCTGTTTACATCTGACTGCCCATAGAGCAAAGCAGTCTGTGTCCGTGTCCTCTCTGCATAAACAATGATCTGTCATCCACCCGCTCTGCTCTGCTCAGCAGGGGATCAGTGAACAGATCCTTTTGCTAAACAAAACAGATATGGTCTGTGTAAAAGGGGGCTTAGTGATACAGTGGGTCCACCAAACTATTTGTCAGCTAATTTGTTGTTGATCACCATACATGTTGAAATAGTTGTGTAAAAAATTGAATTAATTGCCCCATTTCACCCAAATAAAGAAAAATTACAGCTCACACCCAATTTCTACTAAAAAAGAAAAATATTTTGTTCCATTTTATGCTCTGGCTTGATTTCTAATGTACTTACTGCTTTACCAAAGAGCACATTTTTTCTTTATTTCGATGTTGTCTGTGAACAAGCCTAGATCTGTACCTATGTTCTGCTACGCTGGCTTTATATGGATCAACTTGGAGTAGATGTTATATTATAGACCCACTTTACCACCAGTACAGATGGTGGGGAAAAGTACATATAAATTACTCGCCCTTAGAAACCGCATCTCTACCTCTCACATAAGAGTCAGATTCTAACATATGCGTGTTTATTCATATTTACAGTGGAAAATTACTTTTGAGATAATATTCATAGCTAAGCAAGTCAAATCAAACGGTTCCTATCTTGATTGAGTCAGAATTTTCCCAATTCCCTTTTCTGACCTCTATCCACATGTAGGTCATTGGATATTTATTTTCTTGCACCAATATGAAAATAAGATATAAAACCATCTTCAGCTATTGGCACATGTCCATGAGCCAGAATGACAGACGTGAATATTGATATTATGAAAATTCATATAGACCTCATCTCCCTTAAAATTACCGTGTTCTTGTTCCAAGGAGATCCTGTTTAATCAACCCATATCCCCACTTACAGTCAACTCTACTTCCCTCTTCACGACTCGTTATGTTACAGAAAAGATTAATGGGCATATAATGGTTTAATAACACACCACCATGGGTTCCTAATCACCAGCCCCAAAGGCACACAGCTCTCCTTCATTCCTGGCAACACTCAGAAACAGGCCTGGAAAACCAGAGATTATCACTGCTAAATTTTGCTGAGTTGGGATTCTATGTACCAGGCAGTTAATAATAAAGTACATTGTCCTCTTCCAGGCACTCCATCAATGCTATGCATTTGGGTCACCTATGTAGCATATCTTATATAAATTAATATATATAATTTCCCCAGAGAGGAGTTCTGCTCCACCTGGTCTCTATGAAATGAGATATGATTCCCAAAACTGGAACAGCCATAACTTTGGTTTTTCATTTTCCAATATATATTCACTATGTAAACATAAAACTAAAAATACAAAACTGGTTATGTTTTGTAAGATCATATGTCATTTTATTTTTCTACTTCACGTACTGAAGTATACAGTATCTCGCAAAAGTCAGTACACCCCTCACATTTTTGTAAATATTTTATTATATTTTTTCATGTGACAACACTGAAGAAATGACACTTTGCTACAATGTAAAGTAGTGAGTGTACAGCTTGTATAACAGTATAAATTTGCTGTCCCCTCAAAATAACTCAAAGCACAGCCATTAATGTCTAAACCGCTGGCAACAAAAGTGAGTACACCCCCAAGTGAAACTGTCCAAATTGGGCCCAAAGTGTCAATATTTTGTGTGGCCACCATTATTTTCCAGCACTGTCTTAACCCTCTTGGGCATGAAGTTCACCAGAGCTTCACAGGTTGCCACTGGAGTCCTCTTCCACTCCTTCATGATGACATCACAGAGCTGGTGGATGTTAGAGACCTTGCGCTCCTCCACCTTCCATTTGAGGAAGCCCCACAGATGCTCAATAGGGTTTAGGTCTGGAGACATGCTTGGTCAGTCCTTCATCTTTACCCTCAGCTTCTTTAGCAAGGCAGTGGTCATCTTGGAGGTGTGTTTGGGGTCGTTATCATGCTGGAATACTACCCTGCGGCCCAGTCTCGGATGGCAGGGGATCATGCTCTGCTTCAAGAGCTGCAGTCTGCTCACATAACTTGTAATAAAAACATCTTTGCCATTCTTAAGTTTCCCTCCAACCACTTTGCATATTATTTTATTTATACTGTGATTCTGTACTTGCCAGATATGCTGCAGAAATCTCCCTCCACTGAGTCTGGCTGCAACCATTTTAGCTGTGGGCAGCTGAAGCTACTGCCTGTTCACTTCCTGGATTTACACAGACACACCTCCAGCTCTGCAGCTCTCATTGGCCCTCTTATGACTCATGTGCATGATGTCATAAGCCTAGGCTTTATACCAGACAAGAAACAGGATGTGGGCTGTATAAGGTATTTACTGGCAGAAAAAAAATGTTTTATTATCCAAAGTTAAAACAACAAGGACAGAAGATTTAATAGATGGAAAGATGAAAAAATGACTGAAGTTCCGCTTTCAGTATGTCACAGTACATGTTGGCATTCATGGTTCCCTCAATGAACTGTAGCTCCTCAGTGCCGGCAGCAGTCATGCAGCCCCAGACCATGACACTCCCACCACCATGCTTGACTGTAGGCAAGACACACTTGTCTTTGTACTCCAGTCCTCACCTGGTTTCGCGCCACAGACACTTGACACCATCTGAACCAAATAAGTTTATCTTGGTCTCATCAGACCACAGGACATCCAGTAATCCATGTCCTTAGTCTGCTTGTCTTCAGCAAACTGTTTGCAGGCTTTCTTGTGCATCATCTTTAGAAGAGGCTTTCTTCTGGGATGACAGCTATGCAGACCAATTTGATGCAGTTTGCGGTTTATGGTCTGAGCTCTGACAGGCTGACCCCCCATCCCTTCAACCTCTGCAACAATACTGGCAGCACTCAAATGTCTATTTCCCAAAGACAAACTCTGGATATGACGCTGAGTCTTTGGTTGACCATGGCAAGGCCTGTTGTGAGTGGAACCTGTCCTGTTAAACCACTGTATGGTCTTGGCCACCATACTGCAGCTCAGTTTCAGGGTCTTGGCAATCTTCTTATAGCCTAGGCCATCTTTATGTAGAGCAACAATTCTTTTTTTCAAATCCTTAGAGAGTTCTTTGCCATGAGGTGCCATGTTGAACCTTCAGTAACCAGTATGAGAGAGTGAGAGCGATAACACCAAATTTAACATACCTGCTCCCCATTCACACCTGAGACCTTGTAACACTAATGAGTCACATGACACCAGGGAGGAAAAACAGGTAATTGGGCCCAATTTGGACATTTTCACTTAGGGGTATACTCACTTTTGTTGCCAGCAGTTTAGACATTAATGGCTGTGGGTTGAGTTATTTTGAGGGGACAGCAAATTTACACTGTTATACAAGCTGTACACTCACTACTTTACATTGTAGCAAAATGTCATTTCTTCAGTGTTAATAAACTAAAACTAGTGTAACGCAACCAATGTAAACAATAAAACAATAAAATAATAATAAAAGTCCAAATAATGTGAAACCATAGTGCAACTCTAGGTGACAGTTCATAGAATTATTAATTCATATTATCCAGTGACTTCAGTGACCACCACCTCTATCTGGAATGCTTGCTCACCTCCAGATAATGACCCCACTACAGAGTCACACACACACACGCTTGATATTTATGTCTTTTAGGAAGCCACGGGAAAACTGGATTCTCCTCCTGGTGTCCTTGGACAACGTTGATCTGCTCCTGGGATTTCAGTCAATCATGTGTGACCATAAAATGACAAAGGCAAACCATAGTGCTCTCTGCTACAAATATTTATTAAAACTATACACAGGGATTAAAAATACTGACATAAGTATGTGAAAAACATGCATATCATCAGCTCTCCACGTTGATATAAAAAGGAAAATATGTCCTGAATGGTGGCACCTCACACCATGTTTTTCACATACTTATGTCAGTATTTTTAATCCCTGTGTATAGTTTTAATAAATATTTGTAGCAGAGAGCACTATGGTTTGCCTTTGTCATTTTATGGTCACACATGATTGACTGAGATCCCAGGAGCAGATCAACGTTGTCCAAGGACACCAGGAGGAGGATCCAGTTTTCCCCGTGGCTTCCTAAAAGACATAAATATCAGACGTGTGTGACTCTGTAGTGGGGTCATTATCTGGAGGTGAGCAAGAATTCCAGATAGAGGTGGTGGTCACTGAAGTCACTAGATAATATGAATTAATAATTCTATGAACTGTCACCTAGAGTTGCACTACGGTGGATTTTTCACATTGTTTGGACTTTTATTATTGTTTTATTGTTTAATTGTTTACATTGGTTGCGCTACACTAGTTTTGTTTTATCATTGAATTGAGAGTCACATTTGAATACACTCTGAGAGGTGTTGGCAGCAATCACGATAAGCCTAGAGGTAGGCTATTGACACTGGGTTGGTTTAATATTGTGTTGCACTGATTAATTTATGTGTTTAGTTAGAATATTGCGCTGATTATATTTTGTTTCACAATTTCTTCATTGTTGTCACATGAAAAAATATAATAAAATATTTATAAAAATATGAGGGGTGTACCCTTTTTTGTGAGATACTGTATCAATGAATAATATTTTCAATGAAGAAAATATTCATCTGTCCCTCTCCAAAAGAGGTTTTCAAGATTTTTAAATCTGCAGCTTACATTAAAATAATTCCCAGGGATCCTGCCATGAAGGTCCTTGTTCAGGTTCTTCCTTTTTTTGGATGATAACACTCTTTCTCCCAGTTGTTCTCTTGCATTGTCACATGGGCACCCAAAGAAGTCCTAAAGTGGCCTTATCAACACACTTTATGCAGGTATGGTTCACTATTGGTACTATCAGGAAACCCACCCTGATAAATGGCAAACAGCCACTGCTGGAGTGCATGAGGATGGGAAGTTGCCGTAAAGAGGCTGCATGAGATCAGCATCACTGAGATGTAACAAAGGATGAAAAAGTGTTGGAAAAAAAGTATTTTATTTAAAAAACAATAATTGTTTAGAATAAAGCCCTGTACACACGGTGGGATTTTCCGACGGAAAATGTGTGATAGGACCTTGTTGTGGGAAATTCCGACCGTGTGTAGGCTCCATCACACATTTTCCATCGGAATTTCCGACACACAAAGTTTGAGAGCAGGCTATAAAATTTTCCGACAACAAAATCCGTTGTTGGAAATTCCAATCGCGTGTACACAAATCCGACGCACAAAGTGCCACGCATGCTCAGAATAAATTAAGAGACGAAAGCTATTGGCTACTGCCCCGTTTATAGTCCCGACGTACGTGTTTTACGTCACTGCGTTTAGAACGATCGGATTTTCCGACAACTTTGTGTGACCGTGTGTATGCAAGACAAGTTTGAGCCAACATCCGTCAGAAAAAATCCTAGGATTTTGTTGTCGGAATGTCCGATCAATGTCCGACCGTGTGTACGGGGCATAACAGTGTAGCAAACTAAATATTGTTCAATTGGTGTTTATGTCGACTCTAAACGGTAACTCCACTGTGGGAGGGAAAAAAAATTAACAAATAAAAAAATGATATAGTGTATACAATTGTGACTAAAGTCATATTGTAATAGAATGTTGTTAAAATGATTTTACCTCTTCAATCTGCAGTGTAATTTTCTGTAAAATGCAATGCAATATGGCTACCTGGAGGTGTTCTGTACACAGGTGGTGTACAGAATGCCCCCTGAAAATGTTATTTCCCACGTATGTGATTGGCTCATTGATTTTCCTACAAATTTGCACTAAGATACAAGTCAGATTTTTGGCATCCCCTGCAACAAAAATTAAATTTAGTTCGTGAGATACTCCCAAAGTTTAATCACATCTAAAGGGATGCAGACCTTGGCAATTTCCTCATTAGAGCCCTGCAAGTTTAACGGCTGATTGAAGACACACCCATTCACATTCACTCGGCACATGGACACAGATAAAACAGCTATTTCTTCAGAATGACAAAAGGTAGGAATCTGCAATAAAGTTTGTTAAAATCCTTGCAATATCCATAGATCACCCAGAGGGGAATGTTTTTTTCTCCACAAAAGTGGAGTTACGGTTATAAATTATTTGAAATAAACATGTCAACAAAGGACCACTTGCACATGCAGCAATCTACAGCCTGGATAAAGGAAGGTATTTCCAGTGGTAGGTAAGGTTTTTTTGGGGGGGGGCAGCAAACAACCACCCATCAAACCCCCCCTCCGAGCGGCACCCATCCCCCGCTGTTTGCACTTACCCCATCGGCAGCGGCAATGGCAGGCAGCAGGCAGTGGGGTGCAGTGAATCCATTTCCTCTCCTCCATGGCGGCTTCCAATTTCTTCCCTCCTCCTCCTAGGCATCCAATAGGATCGCCGGCCCTTTCAACCAATCGGGTGACCAGTATCAAAACCGTTTTCCTGATTGGCTGGGAGGAGGATCAGTGTTACAACAGCGAATGTTCATTTGCTGTTGTTACACACCTGGGTGGGATTGGAGCGCACTCTCTGTGACCCGAGCCCACCCTATATTGAAGCCTATTAGAGCCTCTGGCTCTAATCGGTGCTTCAAAAAAACAGCCCCCCCGCGCATTCGATTCCATGTGCCGCTGTCCTGAAAGGGGGCGGCGATGGACGGGGGGGGCGGCGCCCATGCACACTTAATGGAACGGCCGCCCCTGGGTGTTTCTGTCAATTTTGTCAGTGTTTGCATTAATATTCGATTGGAACTTTAGCCAGCATGGTTTTTAAGCTTTTTTTTAAAAAAAAAAAATTGGTATTGTGTGTTGTGTGTCTCCGCTGGATTTTCCCATACCTCCTAGCCCATGACTACACAGGAAGTAAGGGTAATCTCACATGGACACAAGCAGCAACAAAACTCTGACAGAGGTTCTACAAATGCTTTTTGTTGCTGTGTCCCTGTTGAAATCTGTTCCAGTGACATCTCAAGAGGTTATGGTTAATCTTTCAAACAGGGGTACCAAAAGCTCAAACTGCATTACAAAATGCATCTTTAAGCCCTCGTTCACATGCAGCTTTGAAATTGTGTGACTTCATCTGACAAAATCAGGTACACTGCATTGTTCACAGCCAGGTCCACGACATAGACAGGTCCACACAGCCAGTCCCACTGGACAGACAGGTCCACAGTCAGGTTCACTGCATAGACAGATCCATAGCCAGGTCCACTAAAAATATAGGTCCACATGCAGGTTCATTGCACAGACAGGTTCACAGCCAGGTCCACTGTATAGACAGGTCCACACAGCCCGGTCCACTGCACAGACAGGTTCACAGCCAGGTCCACTGGATAGACAGGTCCACACAGCCCGGTCCACTGCACAGACAGGTTCACAGCCAGGTCCACTGTATAGACAGGTCCACAAAGCCAGGTGCACTGAATAGACTGGTTCAGAGCCAGGTCCACTGGATAGACTGGTTCAGAGCCAGGTCCACTGGATAGACTGGTTCAGAGCCAGGTCCACTGGATAGACAAGTCCTCAGCCAGGTTCACTACACATACAGGTCCACCACCATGTTCATTGCATAGACATGGACAATTAAGGAGCCGCCCACCATGCTCTTTTCTCTTATGGGCACATATGTACTGGCTCTTCACGCTGGCCATTCCTCTCCCAGTCAAGTACTGTTGACTGGAAAACCTCAGAAACCTTAGAGCATGCAAATTCAGACTATTGAAGATTGAAAATACATTTAATAATTTTTATTGACTACAAAACTACATTAACTGATATTTTTTATCAGCATGTACAGTACTTCCACTTTAAGGTAGAAGGGATATTAATATCTAAAGAATATAACAGATAATCCTAACACTGCATAGGCCCTGCCTTATCTTATTTTTATTTTCATACTGCGATCCTAAAGTGAAATATTGTATTATACATTATTATAATACTGTAACAGTTTGTCTATTAATTCATTGTAATTTTATCACATAAAGCTTTGAAAATGAGACATAATGTGACACTTTTTTTAAATCACACATTAAATCAGATGAAGACAAAGGGGACTTCTTGTTAAAAGCAAGTATTAATCATTACACTTTAAGAAAAGTGTAATCTACCTCTCAGGCTGTATTCCAGGCAGTGTTGCCAAGCGCTAGTATTTTTACTGGCAGCCAGTAAAAAACAGGGATTTTTCTCCTGCCAGTAAATGCCAGTAAAAGGAAAGGATTGCCAGGTAAAAATATGGTTGTGGTGCTCGGCTCAGCACTGTTCTGGTTCGGAGCCAGCCGAGACCATCCAAGTGCATGCTACAGTGTTTGGGCGGCGCCGGTGGGGGGGCGGTCTGGTGGAGACAGTGCCTGAGCATATCGTGTGATGCAAGGAGGCCGAGGGGAGCGGCCGGAGCTTCGTGTACGGGTCTGCCATACGGGAGCAAGGTAAGCCGGGAGAGGGACTGTCAGTGCTGTTTGGACTGGAGTGGACCAAAGAGACCACCTGGCATGGAGAAAGAATATCACTGTGACTCAGGAGGGGACATGTCAGTGAGGTGTCGTCATCATCTGTGCTGCTGTCAGTGTCACTGTGAGAGTCAATTTCATGCGTGTGCCTGCCCATTCTAATTTCTTGTCCTGTCCCTGAGCTACTTACTTACTAATTCAAAAATAAAATATGAAAGATGCTTTTTGCCTTAATGTCCACCTCATATCACATTGCTAATTGCATATTGTACTTGTTCGTAGTCTAAATACTGAAATTTGCACTTAAAACTGTCATTTTGTAAATTTTGGGTGTCGTGTCAGTAAATTTCAATCTGGTAGGTTGGCAACCCTGATTCCAGGCTAATGTAAAAGCTCCAATGTGTTTTCATATGCCCATTGCATTATTATTCTAATGTGCAGTATATTTACTTTGGCCACTTAAATACAAGAACCTTAACCACTTGAGTACTAGCCTGTATATACCTTCATTGCCAGGCCATTTTTCAGTTTTTCAATGCTGTAATAGTTTGACTGACAATTACTCGGTCATGCAACACTGTACCCGAATACAATTTATATAATTTTTTTGAGAGCTTTTTCTGGGTGGTAGTTAGTAGCCACCAATTTTTATTTTTTTACTATAAAAACAAAAAAGGACAAAAAGCCCTAAAATACCAGGACACTGCAAATGCCGCGTACACACAGTCGGATTTTCTGACGGGAAATGTTCGAAGGGAGCTTGTTGTCGGAAATTACGTCCGTGTGTAAGCTCCATTGAACATTTTTCTTCGGAATTTCCGACAAACAAAATTTGAGATCTGGATCTCAAATTTTCCGACAACAAAATCCGTTGTCGGAAATTCCGATCACGTGTACACAATTCCGATGCACAAAATACCACGCATGCTCGGAATCAAGCAGAAGAGCCGCATTGGCTATTGAACTTCAATTTTCTCGGCTTGTCGTACGTGTTGTATGTCACCGCGTTCTTGACGACTGGAATTTCCGACAAGATTTGTGTGACCGTGTGTATGCAAGACAAGTTTGAGCCAACATCCGTTGGTAAAAAAAACATGGATTTTGTTGTCGGAATGTGTGATCGTGTGTACGCGGCATTAGTGTGCCTTATGGTGGTGGTTGGTGGTGAGTGCCACTTTAAATGTTGTTGACCGGTGGTGAGTGCCACATAACTGTTGGTGGTCAGTGGTGTGTTTTTGTCCCATAACATTGGTGGTCAGTATGCCCCTTTTATTGTCAATATGCCCCCTGGTTGCTCTGTGGGTCCCCTTGCTCTTCAGTGTGCCCTCTTTGTGGTCAGGTGTTCATATTTAATTGGTGGTCAGTGGGAACAGTGTTACTTACAAAAGAGAAATCAGCAGCAGCAGAGGTAGAAGGGCAAGGTTGAGTTTATTCTTTTATGTTCACACTTGTGATTGCTGTGGTTGGTTCATTTTAATTGTGACCTGTGCTATCCAATGACAGCTATATCATAGTCATTTGAAGGCTGCACTGGAAATAGTGGTGCATTTTCTGCAGCAACATTTAAAAATGATGCTCTAAAAACTGCATCCACCAACCCATTTTTTTTCAATGGCATGTTATTAAAGAGGGAGTCCACCTAAAAAAAAATGATTAAAAGCCAGCAGCTACAAATACTGCAGCTTCTAACTTTTAATAAATGGACAATTACCTGTCCTGGAGTCCAGCGATGTCGGAAGCCGAAGACAATCAATCGCTTGGCTCTCGGCTGCTGCCGCCACCATTCTCTGTGAGGGAATCAGGAAGTGAAGCTTTGCGACTTCACTTCCCGGTTCCCTATTGCGCATGAGTCATGCTGCGCGTCTTAAGTGGTCCCCTGGGACCTGTGTGTTTCCCAGGAGACAGCGGGGGGGGGGGGGGGCGTGACTCCTGCGATACCTGTAGTAGACAGGTATCTGCACCCCCCTGAAAGGTGCCAATTGTGGCACCGGAGGGGGAGGAATCAGACGAGCGGAAGTTCCAGTTTTGGGTGGAACTCCGCTTTAAGGTGGTTTAAGTAAAATTAGGAGGGGGGGCAGCAAAGAACCCCCTCCCCAGGTCCGCACTTACCACATTCAGGTCACAGGCGGCTTGGGCGGCTTCTCCTTTCAGCCAATCCAGTCTTTAGACCCGCTTCCTGTCCTGATTGGCCAGGAGGAGAAGCAGGAAGAATGTTGATTCGCTAATGCCAAAAGTGGGTGGGCTCGGGCGCAGTGCTCTAATCATGTGCTTCAAAAAAAAAAAAAAAGCTCATAGAAATCTATGTGTCTGGGGCCCGCATGGAGATTAGGGGCCGGCGCACGGAGATTAGGAGCGCCCCTTATGGACCAGCCGCCGCTGTTAGAAATGCTGCCATGGTTTTACTACCATCTTGCCTGATAAAAAGCACAAATAGCAGCACAGATGGAAGTAAAAATGCATTTTTATAGGAAATCCCTTACTTCCAGCTCCCACTGCTGCTTTACAGGGTTTTCTTAATGCCAGAGACATTCCCTGGGCTTCCCAATCATGTGATTATTGTGATTGGCTGGCACAGTGATCATGTGTTCTGAAGTCTATTCTACTGGCTGCTGATTTGAAGCTGACTATGAACTGTTGGTGACAGTGCAGCCAAGTGCCAGTGCTAGGTCTGCCAAGTAAGTGGTCGCTCAGCACAAAATAGTGGCACCTGCTGTATGCATATATGTGGCAGCACAGTGGCTAGCAGAAAGTAGGTTAAGGAGGTTCTTCACCCTGTTTGGAAAAAAAATATTGTAGCTGCTGATTTTTAATAAAAAAAAGTTTCAAAAGAGAAAAAGATGGGGAAGAGGGTATAAAGTAGGGGAAGTAGGGAAATAATAGAACCTCTGTCACCGTTTTATTGTTTTCTGTTTCCCTGTTACAGTTTTACCCTCACATCTTATGAGGGTAACAAGTGAGGGGGAAATTTCCATGCTCCGGACAGCAGTAAAACCAGACATTGTTCTAAATTTTCTTATTCCATCCAAAACAAAAACAAAAATATGGCTATAGAGTATAGACACAACCTCCTAAATTAAAATACAGTATATCTAAAGCCAAAGTGTTTCTTATTTGTTTTGCATTGAGTTGGAAATGGTTAAAACCCATCTCAGGCTTTGTTTTGGTCCCTGCTGGGGAGAATTCCCCCACTTCCTGTCCTGGGATCACAACAGGAAGTAAATCTCTCTAGAGTGAATATTGTAACCTGGAAGTTCCTGTGCTGGTCAGGATCTCCATCTAGGTTGACATGGTGAGGTCCCTCTTTAGCAAAGAGGAGGTGCTGTTCATTTGCCAGTGGGCTGATGTCTGAGTACCTGTCAGTGTGAACATCGCTAGCCTGATCTCAAAGTCTTTGATGTCTCATCTCGGTGTAAGGCCTCTGATCCATTGGTCATGGTTCGAATCAGTATTGATAAACAGCTCTCTCTGATCCTCTGTAACGGGGGATCATGAGTTTCTGGTAAGCGGTCAGTCTTATTTTACGGTGGTGGAACAAGCACAAGAATCCATGTTTTTTCTGAACCTTTTTGAGTTTCACTTGGGTGATCCATTTTTTGTATATGGACTCTTATTTATTACTTTGAACCTTTTATTATTATTATTTTTTACTTTTGATTGATTATTAATTCGATACGTGTTTTGGATTTCATTATGAATGCACTTAAAGGGAAACTCTCCACTCAGTTCTAATCAATTGGTTTGGTGATAGTGTGTATGATCACCAATCCGTTCTAGCGCGATTCAACCTTTCTTTTTTCTTATTTAATTACACCGTGTTTGTGTTACATAGATGAATCGCAGCTGTAATTGCTACTGTTTATGTATTCACCGTAGCGCAGTTATCTCCCCCATTTTTCCTACTGTAACTGGAACTAGTATCCCCAAGGTTATGAAATGGCTTTGTTCAATTTCAGGATTGGACAGAAATACAAAAACTTTGTCAGGTAAAACATCTCTCATATACAGTATGTATTCCGTCTGTGTGTTTATTGACTAGAATTTTTTTTCAATAGAAAGTTTTTCAAAAATACACGATAGGTTGTATGTTACTAGTTAGGTTTGCAGGTACAATATAACAGCATTCATATATTTTCTCTGGTTGCCTAGGTACAAGCAGCACGGAAGTAAAAGAAAATCGCAATGTTGGCAACAGAGAGGATGTGGCTTTATCCGGCGACAGACCAAAAGTCGGGCCAGCCAGCCTTAAACGAAAGCGGCCTCTGGAGGAAGGAAACGGCGGCCATTTTTGCAAGCTGCAGATTATTCTAAAGAAACTTTCATGGTCAGTAACTCCCAAAAACGCCCTTGTTCAGCTCCATGAGCTTAAACCTGATTTGCAATACAGAATAGTTTCTCAAACTGGTCCAGTCCATGCCCCTGTGTTTTCTGTGGCGGTTGAAGTCAACGGGCTCACATTCGAGGGCAGTGGACCTACGAAGAAGAAAGCTAAAATGAGGGCAGCCGAGCTGGCTCTGAAATCATTTGTACAGTTTCCAAATGCTTGTCAGGCTCACTTTGCGATGGGGAACTGCATCAACCCCTCCACTGACTTCACATCTGACCAGGCAGACTTCCCAGACACTCTGTTCAAAGAGTTCGAGCCAACGGCACACAGTGAGCACTTCGCCTCGTACAGCCCGGTTAATAACGAATTGCTTTCCAGTGCATATCGACATGGGAGATTAGTCTGTCACACGTTGGACTTAATGGGCCATACTAAACAAAACAAGCACAAGATGGCATCCCCAGCTGAGAGTGAGAAGAACCCAGTGGTGATGTTAAATGAACTGAGACCTGGACTGAGGTACATCTGCCTTTCAGAGACTGTGGAGAAGCAGCACATCAAGCGGTTTGTGATGGCGATGAGGGTTGATGGGAGGACATTTGAAGGTTCAGGACGGAGTAAGAAACTGGCCAAGGCCCAAGCAGCACAGGCCGCCTTACAGGCCCTCTTTAATATTCAGCTGGCTGGTCACATTCCCAATAGGAGCAAGTGTAACCATTTGCCACAGGTAAGTGGTCATAATTTAACAGCAGTAAATAGGAATGTGTTTTTTAAAGTGTCATCCTACATTTACAGCCAAGAAAATAGAAGAGAATGGATCATATTTGTTTTCCATGTGGAGATACATTTTTATAGATAAATACCTTAAAGAGGAAATATATTCTGTTAACCCCCCCCCCCCCCAACTAAAAAAAAAATCTCTTAGGGTCAATTTACACTGAGGGGGTTATTTACTAAAGGCAAATCCACTTTGCACTACAAGTGACTGCAAGCGCATTTGGAAGTGCAGTCGCTGTAGATCCGAGGGGGACATGCAAGGAAAATAAAAAACAGCATTTTTGCTTGCACATGATTGGATGATAAAATCAGCAGAGCTTCCCCTCATTTCAGATCTACCCCTCAGATTTACAGCGACTGCACTTCCAAGTGCACTTGCAGTCACTAATAGTGCAACGTGGATTTGCCTTTCGTAAATAACCCCTATGTGTGGTGACAGACATATTACCACATGATAAAACTTCTGTCACCACAGGGACACACAGGAAACAATTGTTTCCTATGTGCCCCATCTACACTGCGATGCAGCCTAGCGCTGCACTGCAATAAAATGCAGACATGCTGCATTTTTTAGCAACGCACTGGCCCAAACCACACAGCGATGTCAAGTAGCACAGTGCAGCGCACTGCAAGACTTGGCAGTGAATAAAGTGTACGTTTTGTAAACGTCAAATAAAGCTCATACAGAATAAAAAGGGAGTAGTGCGATGAATTGTGCACCACACTCCCCTCTAGCATAGCCGGCAACACAAAGCGGCCAGAGTGGTGAATTGCTCTTGTCGCTCTGCTTTGCAGTGTGAATTGGCCCTTAAACCTGTACCTGTCTTGGCCTAATTTACACTAGTGCATTGATCTGTGTTTTTAGCGCAAGTCAATGCAAGGACACCTAAAAAACAATTGTATTTTTATGTGACCTGTTCACACTACAATGCTTTGTTGTCCTGTTGAGTTGTGTTGCGTTAAAATGCATCATGTAAGCATTTTAATGCAATGCAGGTCAACACATGTAAAGTGCATGTAAAACGCACATAAAATGGATGAACATGTACATCCATTTTCCCTGTATTTTACTGCAAGTCAGTGTGAATTCAGTCTAAAAAAAATAATTACTAGACATTGGAGTCCAGCATTGTCTTGCTAAAACAAAAGCTCTCTGTTCACCCCTCTTTTTCAGTGCCTCCATCTTTAATTTGGATCTGACGCATGCACAGACACACTATGGGACCTGGCAGAGATGCCAGTGCCGTATCTGTGCTTGCACCAGATCCCAATGCATGTGCACACATGCCGCTGGTCTCTGACTGTTTTCCGGCAGAGAGCCCTGCAGCGATTGTCCACATGGCATGTAATCTGAGAGATGCTGCGCATTCGCATACATGTTGCGGGAGGTCTCTGCTAGTTTTTATAGTGTGTATGTGCATGCGCAAGGGAACAGTGCAAGAAAAAAAAATGGAAAAAGTTTTAATCTTTAAAGTGGTTCTAAAGGCAGAAGGTTTTGTATCTTAAAGCAATTTATGCATTAAGATAAAAAACTTTCAGTGAACAGCAGCCCCCCTAATACTTACCTGAGTCCATCTCGATCCAGCAATGTTGCACGAGAGCCATGAAGTCCAGAGACTCTGCCTCCTCATTGCCTGACACAGCATTGAGCGCCATTGGCTCCCGCTGCTGTCAATCAAAGTCATTGAGCCAATGAGGAGAGAGAGAGAGGCAGGGCCGAACCGCAGCTCCATGTCTGAATGGACACACAGAGTAGCGGCTCAGCTCAGGTGCCCCCATAGCAGGAGGGAGGGGCCAGGAGTGCCGGCAAAGGATCAAGATCCTGGCTGCTCTGTGCAAAACCCCTGCAACAGGGCAGATAAGTATGACATGTTTGTTATTTTTAAGCAGAAAAAAACAAGACTTTAATATCACTTTAAAGAAAAAAAAATTTCTTTGATAATGTGCCAGAAGTTTGGGGAAGGAGGAAGGAGAGCAGAACATAAAAAATGGGTTCCACTTTAACCTCAGGCTTTTTCATTTTAATTCCTGCTAGCCCAATTTATGAATTTATGTGATACAATTCTATATTCTTAGAAAAATCCCTAGTGGTAACAATATATAACATAGCGTACAGTGGAGTAGGGAAAGTAATGTATAGCACAGCATTCACAGTGCAACATTTAAAGCATGTGTAGAGTGCAGAGTTTTTCATTTGTATGCAGCTTATCACCTGAAGCTGTTGTGACAATAGTAGTATAACAATAGTAAACACTGAAAAAAATTGTACAAGGACAATGAAAAAAGATTGTGGCAAAAAGTACAAAAAAGATTGTAGCAGAAAATACAAAAAAAGATCAGTGTTAATATTAGAGGGGGGAATGTGGAAAAAGTGAGATTTGGCTACATTCTGTATATATTAATGATCCAAATTTCATCTTTGATAAGCACAGTGAGATAATAGGCTTTGCAAATGGTAGTCGTTATCTGCAGACAGTTAAAGCCCAACTCTGGACAAAAAATAAAGTTCTCCAATGCAGTGGGGCTGTGCCCACACTTCATAGGTCAACTGTTTGTTTTGTCCAGGGGTGATCAGAAAGCTTATACTCACCTGATCCTCTGCTCCAGCGTCAAATGGCTCTCCCCTGCGATACAGTGGTGGACTGTTCCTGATGTTCTCATGTCCAGAGCCTGTCTATGGGGTTGATTTACTAAAGGCAAATAGACTGTGCACTTTCCAAAGTGCAGTTGTTTCAGAGCTTAGTAAATGAGCAGAAGCTCTGCTGACTTCCATCATCCAAAATCAAAAAAGCAGTTTTATTTTCCTTGCATGTGATTGGGTACTTTTTGCAGAGTGAAGCTTTACCTCATTTACTAAGCTCTGGAGCAACTGCACTTCGCAAAGTGCACAATCTTTTTGCCTTTAGTAAATCAACCCCTATGTGTGTGATGATGTCAGGAACAGTTCATCACACAAGACTGCTAGACCACAGGGGGGCAGGAGCCACCGGGACCGGTCTTGTGTCTGGTGGATTAGAGTATAAGGTGGGTATATCTCCGCTCTCCTCTCCCCTAGAAAAAAAAGAGAAGTTAACCCATGAAGTGCGGGGGAAAAATTAAAAAATGTGCAAGGAGTTCAGCTTTAAAGTATATGACAGACAAAGTATTTCATAGACACGGTTCTCTGGTGGTCATGTTGATGCTTCACTTTCAATTCTGTCGCTCACCCAGAACAAGTGTAATACCGTATACAGCCCACTTCTTGTTTCTTGTCTGGCAAAAAGCCTAGGCTTATGACATCATGCACAGCTCTTATGAGAGTTTGCCAGAAAGGGAGGGGGGATGAGTCATAATAGGGCCAATGAGAGCTGCAGAGCTGGAGCTGTGCCTCTGTGTAAATCTAGGAAGTGAACAGGCAGCAGCTTCAGGTGCCCAGAGTTAAATGGATGCAACCAGACTCAGTGGAGGGAGATTTCTGCAGCATATTTGGCAAGTACAGAATCACAGTATTTATAAAATAATATGCAAAGTGGTTGGAGGGAAGCTTCAAAATGGCAAATATGTTTTTATTACAAATGATGTGAGCAGACTGCAGTTCCTCTTTAAGGTGGACCTCCTGGATCATATATATGGAAACAAATGATTTCAAGACCATAATGTAAAGCTTTGTAGCTGTAAAATTGGTCAAGGTGCATAAGTGAAATAAGCCCCTTATTTGGATATGAGATTGAGTAAAAAAAAAAAGACGGGCAAAGGCGGCCCTTTGACGTTTGTTAGCACGCTCTGAATACACTGGATGATGGCTACTAATATCAGTTTTGTTGTTAGGAAGTCCATGCTCGCTTTTCTATATACATTCTTTAACTTTTACAAAGGTATATTGAGCATGTGATGTAACAATATCTTCGGAAAATATTATCTGTAACATTCACAGTTTTAACAAAGACAGTCAAAGAAGAAACAATGACAAGTAAAAATAGGTATAGAAAGGGCGAGAGATTAAAAAAAATGGGGTGGGAAGAGCCATAATCTGGGTTGGATCAAGACTTGGGGCTCTCTGATTTGGATTATAGGAAGCTTTACACCAAAACATTGGCAGAGATGCTATTAAAACTGAATGGTAACACATTTTTATACATATCCAGTTCTATGCAGAAATTCATTTCCACCTATCTGACAAGGTGTAAATAACTGGGAATTTAAACATTCTTACTTTGTCTTTGATGCTCAGCTAATGGAACCATCTTAATTAATTTCAAAGAATAGCAAGCAAATGTACAGGCATTACCCATGTGAGCATGTAAACATCTTCATTAATGCAGGTGACATCTATGCTGGGTTCTGTACTTCATACAGATTTTAGCACATAGGTGAATATAGATACAGTATTACACAAGTACTTAACATACTATAAATACACAGAGTTTATACTGAACATTGACATGGCAATTAAAATGCGCAAAATGAAGCAACAAATACCAACCAGATTTTAATTGAAAAGTTGCACTTGGCATGTTAATTTTTTCTGATTGTAGGTTAATTTTATTGTTTATTTATGTTGCTAAAAATACAGTAGGTATTAATGAATTCACAACTAAGTTGTTTTCCACAAAGCATCTTATTTCCATCACTTAGCGAAGAAATAAATAGTAATTGGGTAAGCCAAAATGTGTTACGAAAAGTATAAGAATCTGTTCTCTTCTGTTAATTAAACTGTAATCATTTATAATTTCAAGGTTCTCTTTCAGTAAAACTTTCTGTGTCTATTTATTTTAGCAACAGTATATAATAATGTGCTGGACAACTATTTTAGGTGCCCCACCTGTGGGCTTGAGAAAGGGGAGATACTCCCAATATGGTTGCCCTATGCCCAGGGTCTTCAAACTTTACAAACAAACAAAACTGTCCTTCGTTTACTGTCTTTAAAACTTTGGGGGGGGGGGGGTGGTCAGTGGCAGAAGAAAATGTATTGGTGTCAGTGCGAGTAAACAATGCCCCATCATTTATTGTCAGTGGGAGGAATAGTGGCCCATCATTGGTATCAGTAGAAGATATAGTGCCCCATCATTGGTGAGTAAATAGGAAGGTAAGTGTCCTATCGTTGGTGGCAGTGGGAGTTATAGTGTCCCGTCATTGGTGTCAGTGGGAGTTATAGTGTCCCGTCATTGGTGTGAGTAGGAGGAACTATGCCCCACTGTTGCTGATGGTGGGGGAATAATGCCCTAAGGGCTGGATAAAAGCAAGCAAAGGGCCACATCTGGTTCCCGGGCCACAGTTTGGAGGCAACTGCCCTATGTGTATGTATATACTATTGCTAAAATACATAGATTCTTTTTTATATTTGGAATGTGGAGAAAGTGAGGTCAAGAGCTCACAGTATACAAGCACACAGCCTGAAATATTCACCTGAAAATGACACTTATGTATTTATATACAGTATCTCACAAAAGTGAGTACACCCCTCACATTTTTGTAAATATTTTATTATATATTTTCATGTGACAACACTGAAGAAATGACACTTTTCTACAATGTAAAGTAATGAGTGTACAGCTTGTATAACAGTGTACATTTGTCCCCTCAAAATGATTAAACACACAGCCATTAATGTCTAAGCCACTGGCAACAAAAGTGAGTACACCCCTAAGTGAAAAATATCCAAATTGGGCCTAAAGTGTCAATATTTTGTGTGGCCACCATTATTTTCCGGCACTGCCTTAACCCTCTTGGGCATGGAGTTCACCAGAGCTTCACAGGTTGCCACTGGAGTCCTCTTCCACTCCTCCATGACGACATCACGGAGCTGGTGGATGTTACAGACCTTGTGCTCCTCCACCTTCAATCTGAGGATGCCCCACAGTTGCTCAATAGGGTTTAGGTCTGAAGACATGCTTGGCCAGTCCATCACCTTTACCCTCAGCTTCTTTAGACAGGCAGTGGTCATCTTGGAGGCTTCCTTCTGGGACGACAGCCATGCAGACCGATTTGATGCAGTGTGTGGTGTATGGTCTGTGCACTGACCCCCCACCCCTTCAACCTTTGCAGAAATGCTGGCAGCACTCATATGTTTATTTCCCAAAGACAACCTTTGGATACAACGCTGAGTACGTGCAATCAACTTCTTTGGTCGACCAGGGCGAGGCCTGTTCTGAGTGGAACCTGTCCTGTTAAACCGCTGTATGGTTTTGGACACCGTCCTTCACCTCAGTTTCAGGGTCTTGGCAATCTTCTTATAGCCTAGGCCCTCTTTATGTAGAGCAACAATCCTTTTTTTCAGATCCTCAGAGAGTTCTTTGCCATGAGGTGCCATGTTGAACTGGTGCCAGTGACCAGTATAAGAGAGTGAGAGCGATAACACCAGCTTTAACACGCCTGCTCCCCATTCACACCTGAGACCTTGTAACACTAACGAGTCACATGACACGGGGGAGGGAAAATGACTAATTGGGCCCAATTTGGACATTTTCACTTAGGGGTGTACTCACTTTTGTTGCCAGCGGTTTAGACAATAATGGCTGTGTGTTGAGTTATTTTGAGGGGATAGCAAATGTACACTGTTATGCAAGCTGTACACTCACTACTTTACATTGTAGCAAAGTGTGATTTTTTTTCAGTGTTGTCACATGAAAAGATAGAATAAAATATTTACAAAATTGCGAGGGGTGTACTCACTTTTGTGAAATACTGTATAAACTCTATTCTAGATCAAATGAGGACCAAGAGTGAAGTGCAGTAGTAAAAAGTTTCTTATTCCAAAGATTTCCTTAGATGACACAGTGAACTGGGACATTAAAACTACAGTTTTGGACATTGCCTCCCAAGGTTCAATTGCCGTGTAAGAAAGTCCTTGGATTAAAAAACTTTCTACTACTGCACTCGCCAGACTGGTTGATGCAATCTCTGTTCCACACAACGTGCTGCAGTTCCCCAATTGAATATATATATATGTAAATTTAAGGGGGAAAAAAAAAAAAATATATATATATATATATATATATATATGTGTGTGTGTGTGTGTGTGTGTGTAAATTTGAGGGTAAGAAAATGTGTATATTTATATATATATATATATATATATATATATATATATATATATATATATATATATATATACACTGCTGTGCAAAAGTTTTAGACAGGTGCGAATAAATGCTGTAAATTAATAAATACATGCTTTCAGGAATAGAAGTTTTAATAGTTTATTTTTATCAATTAACATAATAGAAAGTAAATGAACAAAGGAGGAATCTAAACCAAATCGATGTGACCAAACTTTTACCTAGAAGAATTGATGCTGGTTTGAAGCTAAGGGGTAATCACAAGGTAGTCACATCAAATATTGATTTAATGTAGAGCTTTCTTCTGTTCGCTCACCTTGCATTGATAAAAATAATAGATTAAAATATATATATGTTTTGAAAGCATTCGTACAGCATTTCCTCAAACCTTCCTGAAACTTTTGCACAGTACAGTATCTATTTTATGTTACATGATATATTTGTGCTACAGCCTTTAGAAATGTAAGTATTTAATTGTCATGCTTTAACTTTTTTGATAGCCACAAGGGCCATGTGATCTTTAGGTGGAGAGAGGATTACAATATCTTCACTTACTTCATGCTCTTGCAGTATCCTAGAATACTTCAGTGACAGATTCATTCTAATCCAGTTAATTAAACAGCAGCGTGAACTCAATCTAATTGTTTCACAGCAGACTCGAGATGAGATTTTTTTCTAGGGGAACAAATGGTAAAGATGAGGGTGTTATTATCTGTGTAGGAATTATCTGTTTTAAAGCTCAAGTCTAGGAATTAAAAAAAAAAAGGGGTACCCTTGCAGTGGCCCCCACCCCCACTGCAAATGCTAAATGCTTGTTATGTCTAGGGGTGAAGGAGCAGGCATTGCTACTTATTTTATCCCCTGCTCCAATGTTGCCCTCTGCTCCCTGAAGCTCTGGTCTATGGGCAGTCCCTCAACATCATCAAGTACAATACAGGGTTTTAAACCCTGCACTGCACGTGGCGGGGCGAGCATGCAACCACTTGGGGGAGCCTTTTGGAATGTGAAAAAGGTAAGTTTTTCTCCCTATTCCGACACCCCTAGGCACAATGAGCAGTGTGTAGGAGGTGGGCACTGTATTGCCCTGTTACCACGATAGGATTTTCCGACAACAGAATCCATGGATTTTTTTCGACGGATGTTGGCTCAAACTTGTCTTGCATACACGCGGTCACACAAATCTTGTCGGAAATTCCAATCGCCAAGAACGCGGTGACGTACAACACGTACAACAAGCCGAGAAAAATGAAGTTCAATAGCCAGTGCCGCTCTTCTGCTTGTTTCCGAGCATGCATGGAACTTTGTGCGTCGGAATTGTGTACACACAAACGGAATTTACAACAACGGATTTTGTTGTCGGAAAATTTGAGATCCAGATCTCAAATTTTGTGTGTCGGAAATTCCAATGGAAAATGTCAGATGGGGCCTACACACGGTCGGAATTTCCGACAACAAGCTCTCATGGAACATTTTCCATCGGAAAATCCTATCGTGTGTACGGGGCATAAGGGTATATTTTTTTTTTTTCATTTGATGGAGGCTTTAACATGTTTATAAAATGCATACATCGGTAAGAACAGATTTGTTTTATTGCAGTGCTTACCAGTGCGCAGCAGAAAAATGCCACATGCCTGCATTTTTCCACACTGCACTGCAGCGCACATCACCCCAGTGTTGTGGTGTGAGTGAGGCACAAAGAAAATAATTGTTTTATATGTGCCATTGCGTTGACTGGTGTTTATCCAGTACAGAAAAATGCCAGTCGCCACACAGTCTGCGTCCAGGGCAGGGCTCTGCATGAGCAATTACATGCGAGTGGCCACAATTAGCTGCGGGCCGCCTCAACCTCAGATTGTTTCAATGGGGCTGCCTGCCGCAGCTATTTCGCACGTGTGAATGCACCCTTACTATCACTTCTTGTTCAAGCAACAACTTCAATGCATAAGCTCTGTAAATGCAGGAAAATGTACAAATTCTTTAAACAAACAGACTACAAATTTCTTGTAGACCAGCATGAGTCCTAGGGCATCGCATTCCCATCTCCTTAACGCCATTTAAAGTTCATAAAAATCACTCTTAAGTAATCATCACATTACTAAGTGTTTATTGATGTGCCAGGGTAAATGTGGGCGCGCTAAATGCTAATGAAGGTTGATGAGTTAAAAGAGGGCATAAGATCTCATTTCATCAGCAGATAATATGCAGACGTGATTTAGACTTTGATTTACAAGCAGTTTTTAATTAAGGATGGGAATGCATGAGATGGTGGAAGGAAACCCGGGTGTGCCAGAGCACATTAGGATTGTAAATTTAGACTTAAGTTTAATGGGCTTATTTAATCTGGTAGCTATGAATGATCACACGTTGCACCGTGTGTTTTTTTTGTATTATTATTAGCTAACCTTAATAGGAAAAATGGAAAAACTGCCTATACCATCCAATCATCTTCCAGATTTCATTTTTAGTACAGGATGCAGACAGCACCCATTGTTTACCATCCATATACATAATTATAGAATTCTGCTGTTTAGCGGATGCTTTGGGGTTTTTTTGTTTTTTTTTGCTAACTAAAAGTAATATTGCATAAAGGGCTAGTCCACCTTAACGTGATATTTTAGGCTGGCCATAGATGAATTGAAATATTGTTTAGTGGGAACAGCCATAGATGGATCAAAATTCACCTGTTCCCTACCAAAACAGCCAAATTTCAATCCATCTATAGCTGTTCCCATTCAATAGAAGTTAATCTAGCGATGGACTTCCAAATGGGAATGTTGGAAAAGTTTTCTCGATCAGCCAATGGCCTCCAGTACTAATCAGTGTTTTCTGAAAGCAGAGGAGTCACTGCTGTCAGAATACAATAGCACATCAGGGGGGATTCCTCCACCCACCTCACTGGATTCCATTCATTTTTTTGAAAATTACCTGTCTATGCCCAGGCTTAGTTATAGAGGGAAAGTTATAAGTCAGCACCTGGCATCATATGTTTATTAAAATACTCCAACAGCTAGGTCTTTCCGCTATAATTGCTGACTCATTTCAGACCACCAAAGAATTTTGTGTGTTTCCTCCCACCTACTATAAACATCCATAACATAAAATACAAATACAAATATTGGAAAAAAAACATAAAACAAGTGGATGACTTCTGTTTCTGCAGTGGCTCCTGTTGCTATCTGGTTCTCAATGGAGCCACTTTAGCTTGCGCACTCACTTGTGCGCCTTTCCTCCGCCTCCCAACATGCACAATTGGCACAGAATGGCTGGAGGCAAATGGAATTCGGAGCCTGGCCATTTTCCTGCCTGCTTGCCTTTGGACAATAATGTTCTTCATTGTGCATCATCATGGGACATGTAGTCCCACCATTGGTAATGGGGGACAGAATAGAAGGAATGGGGAAGGAATGCCCTAGAGGACCAAGCAGAGGCGTATCTAGTGAAAATGGCGCCTATGGCAAGACCTGAAACTGCGCCCCTGTCCAGCACCCAAAAATTCGGTAACATCAGCACCCATAAATACAGTAACATCAGCACCCATAAATACAGTAACATCAGCACCCATAAATGCGGCCTTACCAGCACCCAAAAATGCTGTGCCATCGCCTCTGACACTGTACAGAGGTAGAAAGGGAGTAGAATCACCAGCGACCGGGTGCTCTAGGCTGCCTAGTTTGCCTAGTGGTAGCGCCGGCCCAGTCTGCTTGGCACACACGCAGAATCGCACATGATGACTTTAAGACCCCTTTCACACTGGAGGCATTTTTCAGGTGCTACAGCGCTAAAAATAGCGCCAGCATAGCGCCTGAAAAAAGCCTCAGCTACAAACCTAGTGTGAAAGCCTGAGTGCTTTCACACTGAGGGCGCTGCGCTGGCAGGATGTCACAAAAAGTCCTGCCAGCAGCTTCTTTGCAGCGGTGGAGGAGCGGTGAATACACCTCTCCTCCACCGCTCCTGCCCATTGAAAACAATGAGGCAGTGCTGCCATACCGCCGGCAAAGCGCTGCTGCAGCGGCATTTTGTGGATTTCACCCTTTTTTTGCCTGCTAGCGGGGGTTAAACCGCCCCCGCTAGCAGCCGAATAGCGCTGCTAAAACAACGGTAAAGCGGCGCTACAATAGCGCTGCTTTACCGCTGACGCCCGGGGCGGCTCAGTGTGAAAGGGGTCTAAGTCATCATCATGTGCGTGTGTGTGTGTGTATGCCAGGCCCAAGCAGAAGCAAGTAGCCAATCAAATATAGTGCTCAATATGGATTAAATAAATATGCTTAGCCATTGATATCATAAATAAATTGTAATAAAGTGATTTGTGCAAAAGCAGGTACTACTAACACAAATCACTTTTGTACACTTTATGATATCTATGGCTAAGCATATTTATTTAATCCAAATTGTTTGAGCACTATATTTGATTGCTTGCTTTGAAGTTGGTGCTGGTTACTGGTACACATGCACAAGATGATCAATATCATGGTGACAGGTGCTGTACAGTACTAGTACCTGCTGCTGCTGCCTGGGGGGGGGTTCAATTGGTTTTCTACTCTGATGTCTCTTTCTTCTCCTGGTCGCCAGCCTCCATGTTCCCCTATAGACAGGCCCAGATTAAGAGCATCATGGGCCTGGTGCTAAGGATGTTGGTGGGCCTTTTTATGAAAATAAATAAAATGAAAACGCAATAAATTTTTTGTTAAATTTAAATTAAAGAGAGAGAGGGGGGTGAGAGAGAGAGAGAGAGAGAGAGAGAGAGAGAGAGAGAGAGAGAGAGAGAGAGAAAGGGGAACAGAGAGAGGGTGAAAGAGAAAGAGGGTGGTAGGGGGTGAAGGGGGTGAGAGAGAGAACAGGGTGAAAGAGAGGGGATGAGAGAGAGAGGGGGGTGGGAGTGAGGGGGTGAGTCTGTGGGGGGCACAGCATAGTACATTACACGGGGGGGGGGGTATAGCACAGTACATCACATGGTTGGCACAACACATTACATGGTGGATACATGGATACAGCACATTTAATGGTGGGCACAGCACATTACGCGGTTGGCACTGCCCAATACAGCACATTACAAGGTAGGCACAGTACATTATATGGTGGGCACAGCACATGACATGGTTGGTACTGCACAACACAACACATTGCATGGTGGGCACAGCACATGCACACAGTGGGCACAGGACCTTATATGGTGGGCACAGCACATGACATGGCAGGCACAGCTGAGCACATTACATGGTGGGCACTGGACATTACAAGTGGGCACTGCACAGAACATTATATGGTGGGCACAACACATTATATAGTGGGTACTGCACATAGCATGGTGGGCACTGCACAGCACATGACAAGGTGGGCACTGCATGACACAGCACAGCACATTACATTGTGAGCACAGCACATTAAATGGTGGACACTGCATATGACATGATGAGCCCTGCACACCACATTCCATTGTGGGTACTGCACGGCACATGCCATGGTAGACAATGTACAGCACATTACATGGTGAGTACAGCATATTACATGGTAGGCACTGCATGGTGCAGCACATGACATGGTGGGCACAACACAGCACATGACATGGTGAGCACTGCACAGCAATTTACATGATGGGCACTGCACATGACATGGTGGGCACTGCATGACACAGCACATTACATGGTGGGTACAGCGCATTACATGGTGGGCACTGCATGGCACAGCACATGACGTGGTGGGCACAGCGCATTACATGGTGGGCACTGAATGGCACATAAGATTACATGGTGGGCACAACACATTACATGGTGGGCACTGCATGGCATAGCACGTTTCATGGTGGGAAATGCAACTGCACATTACATGTTAGGAACTGCACATGACATGGTGGGCACTGTTGAACAGCACAGCACATTACACAGTGGGCACAACACACTACATGCTGGGCACAACACATGGCAGGGTGGCCACAGCATAGCACATGACATGGTGGGAAGTGCACATGACATGGTGGGCGCTGCACATTACACGGTGGGCACTGCACATTACACGGTGGGCACTGCACATTACATGGTGGGATCACTGTATGGCACAGCACATGACATGGTGGACACTGCAAATTACATAGCGGGCATTGCAAGGCACAGCCATGACATGGTGGGCATTGCACATGACATGGTTGGCACTGGATGGTACATCACATGACATGGTGGGCACTGCACATTACATGGTGGGCAATGCAAGGCACAGCACATGACATGGTCAGCACAGCGCATTACATGGTGGGCACTGCAATGTACAGCAAATGACATACTGGACACAGCACATTACATGGGGGGCACTGCAAGGCACATGACATGACATGACATGACATGGTGGGCACAGTACATTACATGGGGGGGCACTGCAAGGCACATGACATGACATGGTGGGCACAGCACATTACATGGGGGCACTGCAAGGCACATGACATGGTGGGCACAGCACTTTACATAGTGGGCACTGCAATGCACATGACAGGACATGGTGGGCACAGCACATTACATGGGGGCACTGCAAGGCACATGACATGGTGGGCACAGCACTTTACATAGTGGGCACTGCAATGCACATGACAGGACATGGTGGGCACAGCACATTACATGGGGGCACTGCAAGGCACATGACATGGTGGGCACAGCACTTTACATAGTGGGCACTGCAATGCACATGACAGGACATGGTGGGCACAGCACATTACATGGGGGCACTGCAAGGCACATGACATGGTGGGCACAGCACTTTACATAGTGGGCACTGCAATGCACATGACAGGACATGGTGGGCACAGCACATAACATAGTGGGCACTGCAAGGCACATGACATGGTGGGCACAGCACATTACATGGGGGCTCTGCAAGGCACATGACATGACATGGTGGGCACAGCACATTACATGGGGGGCACTGCAATGCACATGACATGGTGGGCACAGCACTTTACATAGTGGGCACTGCAATGCACATGACAGGACATGGTGGGCACAGCACATAACATAGTGGGCACTGCAAGGCACATGACATGGTGGGCACTGGGCACAAGAGAGCACATTACATGGGGGAAGCAGCAGTCTGTCCCCTAGCACAATAATTACACAACATCCCCCTAACAAATGTACTGACCTTGTCATAACAGTATGGGAGATGTCCTTCCTCCCGGGCTCCTGCTGGTTAGGACATCAGCGCCCCTCCCCCAGACATGGAGGATCTGTGTGAGTGAACAGATCCTGTGATAGGAGTCAGGAGGCATCGGCAGAGACAGGACTTGGCTGCACTGACTTGTCTCCTCCATGAGGGCTCCTCTTCCTTCAGGAAGGCACACAGGAAGTGACAAGCCACTTCCATGTGCCTATATTGAGGGAGGGGCCTGGAGCTGCAGCTCCACCAGCCCCTATGCTAATCTGGCCCTGGGCGGAGCATTAGGCTCCGCCTCCGCCAGTTACTCTATCTCTGCGTAGATGACCCAGGGGCGGTCACTCTGGCCAGACCAACTCATCGGCCGTCAGGGGGGGCGCCTGTCACTGGCTTCCCTCCTGGCCTCCTCACTTGCTAATTTGCTGTGCCGGCTCTGCGCTCCAGCAGGCCGGTCGTGGCGCCGGGGACAAGAGTATAGCGGGAGGCGGCCGCAAGAGGACGGGTAGTGGGACTTTATTTTTTGTGCTTTTTTGCCGCCCCCCCCTATGGCGCCAATGGCACTTGCCATGGCTGCCATACCCTAGATACGCCTCTGGGACCGAGAGTTAAACATCAGAAAGGGAAATTCAGTATTTGCCAAAGGACTAGCTTCTTCGCAGTAAGAGTTGTGAAAATGTGGAATAGATTGCCTCATTAAGAACATCTGGCCAGCTCAGTAGACTGCTTTAAAAAAAGCTGCATTCTTAATTGCACAAAATATAACTGCATATTACATACAGCATCCAAAGCATCTTGTCATGTTGATGGGGACAAGGGCCTTTTCCCCACACCCTAGGCTGTGGTTGTGGGTGTCTGCGGGCATGGGGCCTATCGGAATCTGTAAGCCCCCTTTAACAAGTGACTATGGGGTAAAAAAAAAAAACGTAGACAGTACAAGAGTTTTTGACAAGTCTTTTATTACTTTTTTTAAGAAAAGACAAAGCCCCTCCACTCGTGACGAACGCTCCTGTGGTCTGTCTGCTCTGCCATGTGACATTTCTTAAAACGCTAAGGGATGGCACTGCCCCCCTGTGATGTTGATGGCCCAGCATGGGCATTTAAAAACATGTACTGTCTTTATTCACATTTACACTTTTTTGGTGAATGGATAGGGGTACTATGTACCCCTTTCTCATTCACATGGAGGGGCGGGATCTGGGGACAAACACCCCCCCATGTTGAGGGCCTGTGGCCTGGTATCTTTTAGGAGGGGTTTTCGTCACCTCCCTTTCCTAACCTACCGGGCTACATGCTCAGATAAGGGTCTGGTATGGATTTTGGGGGGACCCCACACCATTTTGGCATGGGGTTCCCCTCCAAATCCATACCAAACCTGAAGGGCCTGGTATGGATTTGGGGGGGGCCCATACTGTTTTTTTTTCCAGTGGAACCCCACTGACAGCTGATGACTGATTGGTTGTTAAGGATATAGCAGACAGCTTCCCGGCCTGCTCCTTAGCAACCAGATATACAGTGTGTTAAATTGAAGAAAAAAAACACATCAAAATGCAACACTTGCGTTTTTGATGAAACTTCATTGTCTATTACATGCAAAACACAATCTGCTGCGAGAAAAAAAATCCCTGACCCTTTCCAAAAACCCACCAGCTAAAAAACGCATAGATGTGAATGTGTACCATAGGAAACCATGTTAAATGGACTGTAGTGCATTTCTGCAAACTGCAAAATGCACTAAAAACGCATAGGTGCGAACGTAGAGTTAAGGAGTGGGGGGGGGGGCGCAGGGAGAAACAAGCACTGAAAGTTGTTTTTTCCCTAATACATACAATAAATTAAGGTAAAAACATATGACTTTGCAACCACTTTAATACCACTTTAAGGCTCCAGGCCACCAGCAAGTACACAGATAAATTATATGGACACTACAGGCTTTTATCTTTAGCCAAAACCCTCCTTTTCAAGCTGAGCTTTATGTAAATATATAAGACTCAAATGAATGCAGTGCTGTATTATTTTAAAAGCAAGCAGTGTAATTATGTGAATTTTACCTGGTATGAGGGATCTTTTATAGCAGGTGGGGATAGCAATGAAAAGTGCTGGGTAGTTTTATTACAAACCTTCTGCACATCTCAAAGTAGTATCCTCCACCTCCAGGCCCCATAACAGCCGCCCCATGTGCTGCCATGCCCGTAGTTAACACATTTGCCATTTTACAACTCTTTTAGCATGTTACATTTGCTCTGAGCAGTACACTAATGTGTAGAGTTCTCCTTTAAGTTGTTAAAATTTAGAGTAAAAATAAAAACGATTTAATGAACTTTAAAATGTAAGAATATGAAAAGGAAACCCTCAGCCTCCTGTACTTTTTGATGAACATTAGCTTTTGATTTTTATAACCAAAGTCTCCAGAATAAGGCTGCCGAAATCTGAGAGCACCATACTCCTTTCAGCTAAGAGAAGGCTTGTTAAATACTCTTTTATCACCCTCATTAACTAGAAAAGACAGCAATGATTAGGCAAACATAACATCAAAGAGAAGGGGGTGTCCCATTTCTATCTAATTTTACAATGGTTTGCAAGCAAATGCATTTTACGCTAGCTATATGTTACTCCAGACACTATTAGCATATGTGATAATTAACAGCACTGCCAATTAATAACTCCGCTGAGCCATTTTAGCAGCCTAAAGGTGGAAGAACTTCATTTCAATTTAATGGGTACAGAAGTGAAAAAAGTATTTTCCTATATAATATTAAAATGAAGTATGAGAGTGACGCATATTATGTGAGTGGCTAGCTATAATCTTTGGAATGGATAAGGATAGAATATACAGTATATGCAGGTTATTACAGAATACCTCCACCATGCTTTAGGGAAGCAAAGATGGGGAGGTGTACTGTACAGCTAATTCACTTCTTGTCCTTTGTTGTCCTTTGTTGTCAGTGTTGCTCTTCTCCGAGATTCCAACCGTTAATGGGCAGGCTGAATGTACAAAGTTGATCAACCAGCCTCCTGGATTCTCTTGCAGTTATCGCTGGCAGCTGCTATAGGCACTAGTGATAATCACTGTCTTCACCCGGCGGGGACGATTTCCCAAACCTGCCCCCGCTGGGAACAGACAATTATTGATTCCCCTGTCACTGTCTGTGTTGATGGGGGAATCGTGCAAATTTCTTTCCTGCAACCCATGGTTGCAGGAAAGAAATTTGCACCGTGTATGACCGGCCTAAGAACTGCCCCCCTAGGACAGGAAGTGGGTTACAGGCTGTATCACCAGGAATAAAAAATACTAATCCAACCACCACATTGAGGGAATGATAAGCTGTAAGATATTTTGTTTTCATTCTTCAATTACATTTGAATGGTTTAGTGAAAAAGACAGTGCTAAATAGCTAAAAGCTCAGATTACACACATAGCTGTATGACTTTGGCAGCCCATAGACAGTACAGATTTCTTTCCTCCAAGCATGGGTTGCAAGGAAGAAGTTTTCACGATTCCCCCATCAACACAGACAGTGTTGGCAGGGGAATGCCTCCTGCCGAGCAATTGTCTTCTCCCAGCGGCGGGGGGCGGTGGCGGGTGGGGGAAGCCGTCCCCACCTGGAGAAGACAATGATTATGGCTAGTGGCTATAGCGAATCTGGCAGGCTGGTTGTACCCAAGTTGATCAATTGGCCTGCCCATTAATGGTTTGAACTCTCGCCTTGCTCTTTAAGACTACATTCACACTGTAGTTATGAGAGAAGAGCCGGCAACTCTAAAGTCCTTGTTAAAACATTTATTGGCTACATATGAGCATTAAAAAGCAAACAACTGACGCGTTTCGGCGTGAGCCTTAGTCATAGCTTATGACTAAGGCTCACGCCGAAATGCGTCAGTACTTTGGAGTTGCTCTTCTCTCTTGTATATTGTATTTAGTGTGAGAAGATACACTGAGCCTTGGCACCTGTGCTGTACAATGCACGCTAGGATTGGATTGCTTCTGTTGCATCTGCATCTTTCTTCCTTCATTTACACTGTAGTGTTTCATGAACCAGTGCAAATTTGAGCAATTTTACATGCATTTATGAAACATGTGAAAAACACATAACGCACTTGCATTGCTATTTATTGTCAATGGCTCCCTAAATTCACCAAAAAGAGTTTGGCAAAAAGAGAGGCAAAATGCTCAGTTAAAGTAAGAAACTCAACATTCAAAAAGCTACATAAGCTACTTTGACATGTTTGTTGCACCTAGGGCAGCCCATTGAAATGTAGCCCAATGAAAGCACATAAATGTGCAAATGCATGACTCCAGTCATCGTACGTCAAAGCGTGAATGGGGCCTTATACCTTGTGCTCTATTCAGACTTTAGAAAAAGACAGTCTTTACCCACTTCGGGACCCACTGCGCACCGATATACGTCCTAACTTTGAAGAGGAATACCGTTGTTATGGCAGCAGCCAGCTGCCATAACCCCGGTATCTTCTTGTTCGGCCGGCGGTCCGGTTTGCGATAATAGTGGTCTCTGGGGCAGATTCACCACGAGATCACTTTTATCGGTAGCGAGAGAGGGCCCCCCCCTCCTGCCTCACTCCGGTGCCCTCCGCCACCTCCAGCAGCGGCGGAGGCGAGTGGATCCTTTCTCCTCTGTGGTATGGAGACGAGTGAGGGGAAGATGGCCCCCACCTGTCTCCATACCATTGCAGGGCGTCACTTATGCCCATAGCTCTTAAAGGGACTTTTTTTTATGACAAAATTTTTATTTATTTATTTTTTTTATTGCATTTTAGAGTAAATATGAGATCTGAAGTCTTTTTGATCTGTCATGCTTTTTTTTTATTACAAGGGATGTTTACATTCCTTGTAATAAGAATAAAGGTGACACAATATTTTTTTAAAAGAACAGTGCAAAAATAAAAAATAAAAGGTAAAATAAATAAGAAAAAAAATTAAAATTTCCTGCCGAGCTCGCGTGCAGAAGCGAACGCATACGAAAACGGTGTTCAAACCACACATGTGAGGTATCGCCGCGATCGGTAGAGCAAGCCTAATAATTCTAGCCCTAGGCCTCCTCTGTAACTGAAAACATGCAACCTGTAGAATTTTTTAAATGTCGCCTATGGATATTTTTAAGGGTAAAAGTTTGTCGCCATTCCACGAGTGGGTGCAATTTTGAAGCATGATATGTTGGGTATCAATTTACTCGGCGTAACATTATCTTTCACAATATAAAAAAATTGTGCTAACTTTACTGTGGTCTTATTTTTTTAATTCAAAAAAGTGTATTTTTTCCAAAAAAAGTGCGCTTGTAAGACCGCTGCGCAAATACGGTGTGACAGAAAGTATTGCAATGACCACCATTTTATTCTAGGGTGTTAGAAAAAAATGTATAATGTTTGGGGGTTCTAAGTAATTTTCTAGCAAAAAAAAAATTTTAACTTGTAAACAACAAATCTCAAAAAGAGGCTCGGTCCTTAAGTGGTTACAAAATTCAGAATGCTATGCAAAACCAGCGCCATGGGTGCACCTTGTATGAATTGTTTATTTGTCATCAATATACTTTATGTCAATACTAAACATATTTAAAACTGATTAAAAACCTGTATACTTAACAGAAAGTTAATAAAACTGATCTAAACCCATTATAGGTTCTCTTTAAGCAAAGAAGCTTAGCTTTTTTTTTTTTTTTTTTTGTAAAGCTTGGAGTACTTTAATTCATACAGTTGAAAACAAGAAAATAGAGTTCCATCACATTTAAATGTTCTTCTGGAAACATTTTTGCATTTCCTTTGTTCTGAATGGATAAAAAGGTTTATATAATACAAACCCATAACATAATCATCACATAACAGGAGGACAAAAGAAAAGGAAAATGTCAGGAGACGCGATGCCTTAATGCATTAATTTTAAAACCTAAAGCACTGGCTTCCATTAATTTATTCACACCTTAGTCTCTTTTCTGAATATTTAGAAGTTCACTTAATCCCTGGAAATGCCTATAATCTTGTTTCCCAATATTAAAAGCACAGGATGATTAATGCTTTTATTGCAGTATTGGAAAGAGAAGTATAAAATAAACATTTGTGTTTGGTTTATAACTGGCATTTCATCCGCATAAAAACATTATTTGTTCAGTTGTTCCGTATTACCAATACACGTCACAATAATAATTCTAGCCCGCACTCCTGTATAAAACTGATAATGATAACTAACCCTTGTGGTGAGCTTAACATTTACTTAAAATGTTCCCCATTTCCCCAGGAAAAGGGAATGATCCTTAAAGAGAACATTATATGAATAATTGTGCTATGTGGGGATTAACTTGTGTACTTTTTGGTTTTGTTTAGCAACACTATACTGACTATATTGACCACAAACTGTTTCTGTATGGTGTGTATATTTAGCCATCGCTCATGTTGCACTTACACATTTCGGTCCAAATGTAAATTTGGACACATTTATGGTTATTCGGATGTATCCAAATCTCTGAATGAAATAGTAATGAATTTCGTTGAAATACGTTGAAATTCGTTTTGTTTATTTGTTTTCTAACAAATTCCAAATTTTCTGAATGATGCAGATCAGTCAAAAAATGATCGACCAATTTGATTTCTGTGTGAAGAATAGCTGGTTATTAACCTCCCTGGCGGTATTCCTGAGTCTGGCTTGGGGTGGAATTTCAGAACCAAAAGTGGTAACCCCGAGCCAGACTCGGGATCGCATTGCAGGATCCGGGAAGAGCTTACTTACCTTGTCCCCTGGATCCTGCGATGTCTCCCCGCTATGTGAGCGTCTCATTCTCCGCTCGAGTCATCATGGAGCTCCATTCCCTGCAAGCGTTGCGACGCACGGGGACGGAGAACGGCGCCAAATTAAAAAAGTGAAACACACAATACATACAGTATACTGTAATCTTACAGATTACATTACTGTATGAAATTATTTCACATCCCTGTTGTCCCTAGTGGTTTCTCCAGTGCCCTGCATGCAGTCTTATATTATAAAAACTGTTCTTTCTGCCTGGAAACTGGAGATTGTCCATAGCAACCAAAACCGTCCCTTTACATCAAAAGTGGTTTTAGACCAGCTAGAAAACAGCGATAGTAAATTAGAATCACTCTCAGAATTGAGCGATAGTGATTTGTGGGGAGATCCATCATCAAACACTTAAAAGTAATGACAGCGACAATTCTGCAACTGAGCAAATTTCAGTGTTTTTGATTTGATTACATTATTGAATAAATTTTATTATTATTATATTATTATTTGGTATAATTATTTATAGTTATTTATTATATTATAATTTATGATTTTGTGTTTCAAACTTTATCATACCCGGGATGTCTACTAGACTCTGGTTTGGACAGATTTAAGTGAGTTATTCCTAAGAATTACAGGCCTACAATATAAAATGCCAAATTTCCATGCAAAATAATGGTACCACTTTCAGCATAAAAAATATGAAACAATCATACCGCCAAGGAGGTTAAGGAGCGGACCAGGAAGCTGACTGCCACGTCCTTAACAACTGATGATTCATCAGCTGTCAGCGGGCTTCCTCGCTGAGAGCTGAAATCTAAACAAAAGAACGCTGGCAATAGAAAAAAGAAAACAGCGTGGGGCCCCCCCAATCCATACCAGGCCCTTCCAGTCTGGTATGGATTCTAAGGGGAGCCCCATGCAAAAAAAAAAAAAAGGGTGTGGGCCCGGCAGGTCGGGAAAGGGGAAGGACAAGTCAGTGCCCCCCCCTCCCTTCCTGAACCATACCAGGCCACATGCCCTGGACACATGGACACTTTTTGGGAACCAGTGGGAACCAGGAAAACTGTGTGCCCAGCTTGTGTTTTTTTTACAGTGTGGGCGGTGCTTTTACTAGCGGAAGGCATGGATCCATGCCTTCCCTAGTGTCAGAACAGTAATCTGCCTTGTTTACATAGGCAGACCACTGTTCCATTCAGGATGATCAGTGGGTGCCGGCGGACATCGAGTCCATGGTACCCATCGCTGGGCTCCCGCTGTGTGTGATCACAGTGGGAGCGAGCCGCCATGGGCGTGCATGCGCACCCCCTACCTGTAAGAGCCAGATCACGTATATACATGATCCAGCGCACAACTGCCGCCCTGTAGCTGTAAAACTGCTATGGGTCAGACAGCACGAAGGATGTGGCAAGGGGCTCAGGCATCCTACACTACTGGATCTGTTGAATGCAAAAGGTTCTTAGAGAGGCCACCTCTTGCCATAAACTTTCAGTTTTTTTTCTGTTTTGTTTTTTTGTAACCTGACAGCTTTAGGCTGTCCCAGATACGGAGACTCATAATCCTTTGGATCAAAATTCTGGTTTCTAGTACCTCTCCAATTGTTCTGATATGCCGATGAAATGCCATTATCTCAGATTCCTATGTGACCGATATGGAGAAAAGCTCCCGACTCCTGCCAACTAGCTAAAGTAAATTTTTATAGTCCATTGCCAGGCTTGATAAATAAGCCCCAGGGCTCTTTATTATCCCACAATGAAGAATATTGATATCATTCTGACGTGCAGTTTTTCATTTGGGAGACATCAAGGTGACCCAGCTGGCTTTGACCAGCTTACAGATTGTTTCTGTAATCTTCCTTCAATATTAATCCATCTCACTCAACACAAACAGCATTTCAACGGTCGCAGAGCCCAGGCATTAATTAATATTGTAGTAACAAACGAGGAATATGGAGACCTGAAAATGAAAATGGTTAAAAATAAAAAGGTACAAATGTCACACTTATATAATACTTAACACCACCCACCATTGCGGAGACTTTCTCACAATTAATTTACTCAATAATGTAAGTGTTAAATATATGCTGGCAGAATTCTGTAGTTGTTTTAGCTAAAGGCAAATATATAAAGATTTTTTTTTTTTTTTTTTACCTTTTGTCTGTAATCATCTGTTCATTTTATGTTCTATATAGTCAGAGTTGTCTGTATTTAAAGAGTTGGATAGGAAGGGTCCTCTGTTGTTTTCCCCGACCCTCTCAAGAACCTCGGCCCCTCTGACACACCAGGTTGACTGTACAAAAATACAATATCACAGGAAATCACTGAAAGTAAAGCTTATCAATATATCATATAGCATAATCAATAGTAGTGCTATATCAAAGAAAACAGGCAGTAAAGGAAAACTTAATATATTGTCACCTAATATGGTTGGTAACTAGGAAACCATAAAATAGAATAACAATAGTAATAACACATATTAGCATACAAATTGATTAAAAGTAGGGTCTAGGCATAGGATGACATTAGGGGGGTTGATTTACTAAAACTTTCAGAGTGCAAAATCTGGTACAGCACTGTATAGTAGCCAATCAGTCCAGCTTGTTCAATTAACCACTTGCCGACCGGCACACGCCGATATACGTCGGCAGAAGGGCACGTAGAGGCAGATTAACGTACCTGTATGTTGCCCTTGAAGAAGCGGTTTGCGCGCGCCCCCCGCGACCTCCGTGAGCGTGATTGCGGGTCCCGCGATTGTCTCACGGAGAGGAAGAACATAAGCATTTGCCCTTGATTACATAAGCATTTCCCCATTCTGCCTAGCGACAGGACACTGATCACAGCTCCCTGTAATCGGGAGCGGTGATCAGTGTCGTGTCACACATAACCAAGCCCCCCACAGTTAGAATCACTCCCTAGGACACACTTAACCCCTTCACTGCCCCCTAGTGGTTAAGCCCTTCACTGCCAGTCACATTTGCACAGTAATCAATGCATTTTTAATTGCACTGATCGCTGTATAAATGTGAATGGTCCCAAAATCGCACCAAAAGTGTCTGATGTGTCCGCCAAAATGTCGCAGTCACGATAAAAATCACTGATTGCTGCCATTACTAGTAAAAAAAAAAAATTATTAATAAAAATGCCATAAAACTATCCCCTATTTTGTAGACGCTATATCTTTTGCGCAAACGAATCAGTAAACGCTTATTGCAATTTTTTTTACCAAAAATATGTAGAAGGATACGTATCGGCCTAAACTGAGGACAAAAAATGGTTTTTTTTATATATTTTTTGGGGATATTTATTATAGCAAAAAGAAAAAATTACGCATTTTTTTCAAAATTGTCGCTCTTTTTTTGTTTATAGCGCAAAAAATAAAAACGCAGAGGTGATCAAATACCACCAAAAGAAAGCTCTATTTGTGGGGAAAAAAGAACGCCAATTTTGTTTGGGAGCCATGCACAATTGTCAGTTAAAACGACGCAGTGCCGAATCGCAAAAAGTGCTCTGGTCTTTGGGCAGCCAAATGGTCCAGGGCTTAAGTGGTTAAGCTATGACAATAAAACATGAAAGCTGATTGGTTTCTATGCAGAGCTGCACCAGATTTTGCACTCTCCAATTTTACTCCTTTACTAGGTTTTCCCATGCCATTGGGGAGCCTGGTATGAATGCAACCGGCAACATCGGCTTCCCTGGATACAGTGAGAGGAACTGATGTTGTCCTTCCCACTCAGTTTGTTGTTTACAAGCTTTTACGGGCTTGTTAAAGCACCTGATCAAACTGATCTCTGTTTGTTCAGATGCTTTGGAGGCCAGAGGAGGAGAGATCTGGGGTCTAAAAGAGCCCTGATTTCTCCATAAAGGGGACCTGTCATGGCCCCTGCTATAAGGGATATTGTTCCTCTCTAGCGATAGCAATAAAGTACAATTAAAAAAAAAAATGTAAAGGGACAGTGTAAAAAAAAATAAAATAAAATGTTTAGCGATAGCAATAAAGTACAATAAAAAAAAAATGTAAAGGGACAGTGTAAAAAAATAAATAAATAAAATGTTTAAAAATGTGAAAGTGCCCCCCCCGCATTCCTCTGTGCTCACATGCAAATGCTCACATAGGACCCACACGCATATGCAAACGGTGATCATAACACACATATAAGGTATCACTGCGAACATCAGAGTGACAGACCAGTGCCAGGCCTCCTGTGTAACTCTAAATTGGTAACCTGTTAAAGTGTTACTAAACCCAGTAATATGACAATAGTTCATCCCCCACAGTGCCCACGGCTTATAAATCTTCTTTTTTCATTAAAATACTGCCACTATATACCTTTTTTGCTGATCTGTATACCACGGTCACATGATAAACTGCAGAGTTTGTCCAGAGCTGTGTGTCTGGGTAGGAGGAGATTGTCACTATAGCCTGTATACACGCCCACATGTGTGATGTCAATATCATGTGACCTGGCTAGCTCTGAGCTATGTTCTCTCCAGCATAAAAGACACAACTGAGCATTTACAGGTCGACAACCCTGCCTGTGTGTTAGCTGGCCTTCCCCAGATAGACAGTGCAGGAGGGAAGGATCTGTGCATACAGGATTAAAGAGCCTTTATACACAATGCAGAGGATTAACCCCTTAAGTTCCACAGTGAGTATAACAAGCATGTTATTCTGCATATACAGACTGATTTTACTGTTGTGGGTTTAGTAACACTTTAAGGATTTTAAAGCGTTGCCTATAGAGATTTTTAGGTACTGTAGTTTGGCTCCATTCCATGAGCTTACGCAAATTTAAAGCAAGATATATTTGTCATCTGTTTACTCAGCATAATATCTTTTATATTTTACTAAAACAATGAGTATTATGTTGTGTTTAGGTTCACTAAAAACGTGTATTTTTCTAAATATGTGCAAATATTGTATGACAAAAAATTGCAACAACAACCATTTTATTCACCAGGGAGCCCAGGAGCCTGCATTCACTATATCTGGTCTCCCACAGTACACAGCACATGGAAATGCAATTATTTTAGTATATATAAACTGCTAAATACATTTTCTCATCAGCAGTATATAGCAGTCTTGTGACTTCTATCAATGACTGGTTAAAGCTTATAGGAGGAGTTTTCATTCTACTCTGACTGTTTTATGAGGCTGCAGAACCCATGACACTCTGTCTGGACAGTGCTGATTGGCCCTGTGCTGTAATTGGCCACATCACGTCACATCACGGCTCCGGTAACGGCACACTCACTGGAGCAACGGCACATACGTGCGCATGTGCCGATGACGTCAGCACATGCAAATACAGGGGATATCTCCTAAAATGTGCAGGTTTAGGAGATATCCTGGGTAGCTACAGGTAAGCCTTATTATAGGCTTACTTGTAGCAAAAAGTGGTCTGTAAGGGTTTACAACCACTTTAAGTTCTAGTGAAAGTTCTCCTGCAAAGTACAACTTCCCTTGCAAAGTAAACATCCTATTTGCCTTTAGTAAAATCAACCTCAATATGTTTGGTGGCATGTGGCCAACATAAAATGATGGTCATCTGACATCCATTTTACTTGAACATTATTCTGTTGTTAATGTGTACACTGACAAGATTCCCTCTTGAATTACTTTGTAACAATTTATAATGGTGCAATTAATTATTCTGTACAGTTGTATTGCTGTAACAGATGTATGCCCAACACATGGCCAGCGAAGCAGATAAGAGCTGATTATTCCATTTTAAGAGAAATTGCTGGTGACCCTGATGTAAAGAACGTGACAAATTCCATACTGATGGAGTAATAAAATTAATTCAATGTCACATATACAATTTTCTGCTATGTAAATCCATAATACTTTTTTAATTAAGGAAAAACAAACTCCAGTTTAAAGGTTAGACTTCACCAACCAGGGCTTTAAAAGCAGCATTGTTTCATCTGTTACCACCCATTGGCCAAGAAATTCTAGTGGATGGTTTAGCGCTGAAGCCAGTTTTTATAGTGATTTGCAACAGTTTAAACTTTTGTTCATTACAGCTAATCAGATGACTTGTTTTACTTAGAGAATAAAGTTGGGTCTACTAGAATAATTTTTTCGAAAGAAAATTCATATTAAAAATTCCTATGAAAGTTTATATGAAAATTCTCAGTACACTCGAAAGTCTTTCTAAAGTAGTTCAAGATTTTGTTTGCTTTTTGGAATGAATAAACTTTGCAAAACGAAAACCATGTATACTGTTGAAAACAAATGTCGATTATACCCCATAAATGATTAGAAAAATGAACAAACGTTCTTTCAATGTTCAATGTTGAATGAAATTCTATTAGTGTATATCCAGAGATTAAACTCGATTATGTGCTTTGTACTGTACTACAGTTATTCTTCGGCTCAAGTAAGGGACTATGCATGCTTTCAAAGTAAATATTGAAGGTAAAATGGTCCTCATTGGCCTCAGGGAATCCCGGGACAAAGAATACCTTTGCAGACCTTCATATCTTGTTCCTCTGTACATGTCACTAATTTCCTGCCAACTCTAGTCTACTTCTATATCTACTGCAACTTTTTCCTACATGCAAGATCCCTAGAGCATCTTGATTAGGTTCCTGTTTACCTAGAGATGGACTGTTGCCAATTGAGACTGGTCTTGGCTCTGCACATTTTAAGATTTATAGTGGCGGGCCTGTAGGGGAGTACATTATAATATTTTTGTCCTTAAAACAAATAGCTCTGACTTCATCCTACAGTCACACAGATGGCATCATAACATTAAACTGCGGCATAACTGTGATTAAACCATTCTTCAATATAGCAAAATTCATGTGTACAGAGGACTTATATACCAGAATGCTCAGTCCATGCAACTATTTTTGTAGCCTCCGTGGCGGTATGATTAGGTCAGATTTTTTAATCTCAAAGCGGTAAAATTGTTTTGCATAGAAATTTGGCGTTTTATATTGTAGGTCTGTAATTCTTAGTAATAACACACTTAAATCTGTCCAAACAAGAGTCTAGTAGACATCCCGGGTATGATAAAGTTTGAAATACAAAATCATAAATTATAATATAATAAACAACTATAAATAATAAAAAATATATATATATATATAATAATAAAATTAATTTCCCCGTGATTCACTATCGTTCAATTCTGCAAGTGTTCTAATTTATTATCGCTGTTTTCTAGCTGGTCTAAAACCACTTTTGATGTAAAGGGACATTTTTTGGATGCCATGGACAATCTCCAGTTTCCAGGCAGAAAGAATAGTATTTATAATATAAAACTGCATGCAGGGCACCGGACAAAGCACTAGGGACAAAAGGGAGGTGAAATGATTTGATACAGTAATGTAATCTGTAAGATTACAGTGTACTGTATGTGTTATGTTTTTTGTACTTTTTGAATTTGCCACCAGACTCCGCCCCCATGCGTCTCGACACTCACAGGAAACAGAGCCCAGAACACAGAGCATCGGGCGGAGGATCCGGCGGAAGACACAGCAGGGGGACATCGCAGGATCCTGAGGACAAGGTAAGTATCCTGTACCAGGATTCTACAGTGCAATCCCGAGTGTGGCTCAGGGTTACTGCTAATGGTACTGAACTGTAACCCCGAGCCACACTCAGGAAAACCGCCAGGAGGGTTAAATATAAAATTTAAATATAGGCAACAATTAATTAAAAAGCATATAGAAATACAGAGTTAAGACTCACCAAGCAAGTTTTTCCAAGTACTGAGTATTTCATGCTTGAACAAGAGCCTGTTTAGTGGCTCCAAACGTTGCATTTCTATATGAAGATTTATGCACTTTAAGGGCCAATTCCCACTATATGCGGTGACAGTCGTTTAACTGTACAGTAAAACGTCTGTCACCGCAGGGACACACAGGTGTTTATTTACTAAAACTGGATGGTGCGCATTCTCGTGCAGCTGTGCATAGTAGCCAATCAGCTTCTAACTTCAGCTTGTTCAGTTAAGCTTTGACAATAAAACCTGGAAGGTAATTGGTTTCTATGCAGAGGTGCACCAATCTTTGCACTCTCTGGTTTTAGTAAATCAACCCCAGAGTCCCTAGCGCAGCCGGCAACGCAGAATTGGCCCTGATTGCTGCCTGCTTTGCACTTTAAAAAATATCTGTATATACTGGGAATTCTGGTATATAAGTCCCCTGAGCAGATGATTTTTTCTATATTGAATAATTAGCCACTAGGATACATCTTTATGCCCGAGGCATCTGATAAGAAGTGAATTGGACTTGGATTTCACTTCGTAATACAAATAACTGTAGTTATGCAGGTGCAAATTTGGCAATGTGGAACAAACACACTGCCAGTTGTGGCAATAAATGGGTAACACACTAACACTCATGGTTGGGAAGGGTGTAGTTGTGGCGCTATTCCTCTTAGAGAGACTTAAATATGTGATATTAATAGCGCCACAACTACACCTTTCCCAACCAATTTATCTATACTCCACTCAGGTGGTAGTATTTTGTAGGGGCAGCAGTTCTCTCTTATATCTCTCATCTGCCTTGTACATTCCTCTGCGCAGAATCACACACAACCTTTTCATTACACTAACAATCATGGTAATATGTTGGTTACACACTGGCAGTTAGTACAGTACATGAGCAACAACCGTTAGCAACACATTGGCAACAATGAGTGACAGCAGGAAGGCAACAAATGTGGAAAACACAGTGGTAATCATGGCAATACATGAGCAACAAAGGGCAGTCCTGACACTACAGTGCCTAAGCAACCAACTGGAAATCATGATACTATATGGGAACAAACAGTACGAATTGACAGTAAGTGCACAACAAATGATTTTCAATGCAAGTAGGTATGTTAAAGAAGAATTCCAAGTATGAATATTTTATACATTTTAATATTGGTCCAGCTTAGACCAATATAACTATGGATATACCATACTTGGCCAATGACCGGGAAGCTGGAAATCACTGAAGTAGGCACCATTAGTCCTCTGATCTCCACTTGCTTCTGGGTCCTGTGCTGAGCAGCTGGCCTGCTGCATTGCGGGCACAGGAGTTCAGCAATTCAGCACAGGAAAAGCGTTTTGTGATTGCACAATGTGGAGAGGCGGGATGGTGATGTTATGCTCTCCATGTCATCCAATCAGAAAACAAAGTAACAGAAAGGGTAGCAATGCTGCAGTGATTTCACTGCAGAAGGAAAAGGTCAAGGTAACAGAGGAAGTGCTTATCAAATGGTTCTAGTGGCAGGACCTACAGGAATTTACAAAATACCCTAGGGGATAAATAATAAAACAGAAAGTCCAGTCTCACTGATAAAGACAGCCTGCATGTAACCTCACATGTGTGGTTTTATAGTTGGACCACAGTTTTTTACGTGAGTTCACCCCCACATGTGTTCAGTGTCCGAACCATCCCCTCTGCATGTTCCTACATCTCTCTGATCTTCCCACATCTCTCCAATCTTCCTACATCTCTCCAATCTTCCTACAGCTCTCTGATCTTCCTACAACTCTCCAATCTTCCTACATCTCTCTGATCTTCCCACATCTCTCCAATCTTCCTACATCTCTCCGATCTTCCTACAGCTCTCTGATCTTCCTACAACTCTCCAATCTTCCTACATCTCTCTGATCTTCCCACATCTCTCCAATCTTCCTACATCTCTCTGATCTTCCTACAACTCTCCAATCTTCCTACATCTCTCTGATCTTCCCACATCTCTCCAATCTTCCTACAGCTCTCTGATCTTCCTACAACTCTCCAATCTTCCTACATCTCTCTGATCTTCCCACATCTCTCCAATCTTCCTACATCTCTCCGATCTTCCTACATCTCTCCAATCTTCCTACATCTCTCCGATTTTCCTACATCTCTCTGATCTTCCTACATCTCTCCAATCTTCCTACATCTCTCCAATCTTCCTACATCTCTCCGATCTTCCTACATCTCTCCATTCTTTCAACATCTCTCCGATCTTCCTACATCTCTCCGATCTTCCTACATCTCTCCAAACTATCTACATCTGTCTGATCTTCCTACAGCTCTCTGATCTTCCTACATCTCTTTGATATGTTAACTTTTTTGGGATAGCAGTTTTTCATTGTTATCCACATTTGTGTGTTTTAGTAATAATATGTACCTTTCTTTTACCTTTACTTTATGAATCTAACCATTTGAATATGTCAGTACCCCACTTAGTAAAGGAACAGTAGTAGTCTGTCTCAATTTAGATTAATTTCTACTTGTTATATAGGTCTTTTCAGGGTTTCTAGCTTTTAAACTCAGTCCCAGTTCAGGATTTAATTATACAGGTTATTGAGGTTAATGATATTCATATATCTATTGCACATTGTGCTACATACATATGTATTTCAGATGTATACATAAGATATAGTTTCTTTGGTAATATTCAGAGGTATTTAACTCACACCAGTACTGAAAAAGGTGCAATATAGTGACAGCACAGACCTTATTTTATTATACAAATTATACTATATAAACAAAGAATCTTGCTACCAGAGATATAGCCAAACCATAAACACAACTAACCACATGTGTTGTGGTAAACTATATATAATGAGATGAGGGGCCAGGACGGTGGAGGAGTCAGCACACATGCTCTCTGAGCAGCTGCTGTGACACAAGTTTTCAAGCTTTTTGCATTAGATTTTACTGGATTTTTGCTGTAGTTTGGTGTGCTGGAAGCACCATAAAAGTGTGAGTACCCTGACGTTTTTATCTCCAATAAATATCATGTCTAATTGATAATACACTATCCAGTCTCTTTTTAAATTTTGAACTGAGGAGAGCACAATCACACGGGGGGGGGAGCAGGTGTTTGAAGTCACTTTATCATTGTTTGGAGCACCATCACACAGTCACAATATTGGATATCACTGAACTTCATTATCAACTTATTTCACTGTGGACTTGCTTAAGCCCTTCAGATCTGCGCTATAGCCGAATGACAGCTACAGCGCGGATCTACTTTGCCAGGAGGCCGTCAATAGACGTCCTCCCCTTTGCACACTGCCCGCGCCCCCCCCCCGGGTGATCACAGATTGGAGTAAGGGGCCGATCTCGGCCCCTTACCATGTGATCAGCTGTCAGCCAATGACAGCTGATCATGTGATGTAAGCAGAAGATCGGTAATCAGTTCTTTTTTTTTCTCCTCACGCTAACAGCGTGAGGAGAAAAAAAATCTGATCACTGGCTTCAGTGCAAGGGACATTGGTCCCGAAGAGGAAGAGGCGAAGCCGCCTCATCTGTGCCCACCAGTACCGCCTGCCAGTGCCACCTGCCAGTGCCCACACAGTGCCACAAATCAGTGCCCACCAGTGCATAAGTGCCAGCAATTAGTGCCACCTATCAATGCCCACGAGTGCCACCTATCAATGCCCACTAGTGGTGCCAATCAGTGCCTCATCAGTGCCACCTAGCAGTGCTGCCTATCAGTGTCACTTACCAGTGCCGATCAGTGCCCATCACTGCCACCCATCAGTGCCCATCACCCATCAGTGCCACCCATCAGTGCCACCTCTCAGTGCCCACCAATACCACCTATCAGTGCCCACCACTGCCACCTATTAGTGCCCATAAGTGCCACCTATTAGTGCCCATCAGTGCCGCCTTATCAGTGCCGATCAATGCAGCCTATCGGTGCCCATCAGTGCAGCTTATCAGTGCCCATCAGTGTAGCCTCATCAGCTTACATCAATGAAGGAGAAAAATTACCTGTTTGCAAAATTTATTAACAAAATATAAAACGTTTTTTTATTTAATTTTTTAATTTGGTCTTTTGTAATTTTTTTAACAAAAAATAAAAAACCCAGAGGTGAAAGCTCAAAAAGAAAGCTCTATTTGTGGGAAAAAAAATGATAAAAATTTCATTTGAGTACAGTGTTGTATGACTGTGCAATTGTCATTCAAAGAGTGACAGCGCTAAAAGCTGAAAATTGGTCTAGTCAGGAGGGGGGTTAGGTGCCCAGTAAGGAAGTGGTTAATATAAGCATTTTTATCACTTTATACTGGGATTTTGTTTGGAGCACTGTTATTATTGTTCTATGAAGCACATATCATTTGATGTTGTATATTTATGAATTGATTATTTATTTATTTTACATATAGCACTTTATATTCAATTTATAGCGATTATGGTATGGTGATATTGAGGATTTAATCACATAGCTCTGCATTATATATATATATATATATATATATATATATATATATATATATATATATATTACACTATTTATATTTTCATGCTGAGTGAACATGGATAGAATGTTGTCATTTGAATTGTAATGATTTTCTAAGTTAGGATTGTTAATTTGCTTTGAACTAATAAAGTGTGTTTGCTTTATATATATATATTGGATCAGGAGATTCTTAAACATTTTAATCAGAAGACCCAAATAAAGAAATATTACCATATGGGACCTATATTGTTGGGGAAAGTAACACAAGGGGGTTGATTTACTAAAGGCAAATAGACTGTACACGTTGTTGCTCCAGAGCTTAGTAAATGAGGTAAAGCTTCACTTTGCAAAGAATACCCAATCACATGCAGGGAAAAAAACAGCATTTGCTTGCACATAATTAGATGATGGAAGTCAGTAGAGCTTCTGCTCATTTACTAAGCTCTGGAGCAACTGCTCTTGCCGAGTGCAACTGCACTTTGCAAAGTGCTCAGTCTATTTGTCTTTAGTAAATCAACCCCAAGGTAAAGAGCTTTTAAGTGAGTCCACGACACTCAAGAAATGCAGTTACAGAACTCAGTGGGGTTGATTTACTAAAAGCAAATAGACTGTGCACTTTGCAAAATGCAGTTGTCCTCTTCAAGAGCAGTTGCTCCAGAGCTTAGTACAGAGGTAAGGCTTCACTTTACAAAGGTTGCCCAATCACGTGCAAGGAAAATTAAAAGAACAGCATTTTTGCTTGCACATGATTGGATGATGGAAGTCAGCAGAGCTTCACCTCATTTACTAAGCTCTGGAGCAACTGCTCTTTGCAAAGTGCACAGTATTTTTTGCCTTTAATAAATCAACCCCAGTGGCTCACTTTTAATTTGAACAAAAGAAAAGCTTCAACAAAGTAGTTGCCTTTGCAGGGGGTTTCACTACTACTTCAAAATACAAAATGTCTTTAAGCCTTCGGGCTTGCTATTACAGCACTGCTGCTCAGGCCATCAGCTTAGGCCTCTGATATAGTCCCGTAGACCGCCTCCCAGCACCCCTTGTGTTTATGTGCAACCTCAGAACCTGTTGCAGGTCTCTCTTCAAACTCAGCTTCCTGCTGACAAGGCTCACTCCCTGGCCTAGGTAGGGATCTCCTGTCTGTTTAACCACAGACTTCACCTGTACTGTGCAGACATGGACACTTCTGCCTCCTACTTTGCAGCCTCTTGGACTCCTGGGGAGGGTAAGGGCCCAGATCTGCTGTCAGGCCATAGATTATAAGGGCTGTGCACACCTACAGTACACACACACACACCCTGCTGGTCTCTGGTAACCCCCAGATACAGGATTAGAGGCGTTGTCCTTCCCAAGACTCTTTGAAGTCTCTGAACTCCGGGAAACCAAACCAGGGATGCCAATACCCAGAGAAAGCTGTATAACCACTTTTCTCAGCACAAACATTCCAGAGCCCCTCACTCTGCATTCGTGAGAACCTTGTGTGCTTTTTAACTTTACTTACACAGTGGCAGGGTCTAGAACAGGGGTAGGCAACCTCGGCCCTCCAGCTGTGGTGAAACTACAGATCCCATCATGCCTCTGCCTCTAGGAGTCATGCCTGTGATTGTCAGGTTCTTGCAATGTCTCATGGGACTTGTAGTCTCACCACAGTTGGAGGGCTGAGGTTGCCTACCCCTGGTCTAGAACATACAGTTTATATACCGTTTTTTTAAAAAGGTGGACTGCACGTCCTGTGTATTCTGTGCTGGGATCAGGGAGGCTCCAGTCTGCCACTGCTACACCCAGGGCTTTTTTTCAGGGGGAACTTGGTGGAATTCAGTTCCACTACCTCTGGCCCAGACCCTTTTGGCTGCTCAGCACAATCACTTGTAAACACAGAAGTCCGGTTTCTGTGTTTACAAGTGACAGCTCTGCACTCTGTGTGTAACCCCCATGAACTCTGCACTCTGTATGTAATGCAATCCTGGTATTTAATGCCCTTTTAAGACCCCCCTACTGTTTGTGAAATTTGACTGACCACACCCACTATTTGATGTGATTTGGAGGGGGTGTGTGGGGGGAGGGGTTTTGGGGGGTCGTGGTTGAGTTCCAGCACCTATTGTTTGAGAATAAAAGTCCTGGTTATACCATTCCAATGAGTCAACGTACTCCCACAGAGCACAACTGAGGAAGAACTTTGGATGCTTGAAATTGATGTTTATATAAGAAGATGTTTGCTACAAATAAAGAAAATAACAGAAATAACAAAAAATAATAAGACGTTTTTGGGAGTGTTTTTAGGCTTTTTTCCCTTGTTTTTACCAGGTGATCTGGCCAGTAACACACCTCATGTATTATACAGACACCACTCTGGATGCATGGGCACAGGGGGCACATTTGGACAACAGCATTTTCAGTCTGGGGGGAGGGGAGTGTTAGATGTACCAACCAGAATTTAATACAGTAACAAATTGAAGGCAAACTCCAGCTAATGCTTTATAATCAGTTAGCGCAAACAGTTTTTTTTCCTTATGGGATAAAGGTTTTACATAAATAAATAAAAGCTGATCATTGTCAGCACCCCTGGCAGTGTTAAATGGTCTGTCTCATCCTTGTAAATGCAAGAAAAAAACAACAGACTTACTGGTCAGATCACCAGATAAAAATAGAAGAAATAAAGCCTAAAAAAGGAAACTAATGCAGCCATCACATCTAAGAATTGGTAAGCTGCAATGTAATAAATGTTTGCATTTTGGGTTTAATACTGCTTTAACCTCCCTGGCGGTATGATTATTTCGGATTTTAGGTGCTGAAAGCGGTACCATTATTTTGCATGGAAATTTGGCGTTTTATATTGTAGGTCTGTAAATCTTAACAATAACACACTTAAATCTGTCCAAACCAGAGTCTAGTAGATATCCCGGGTATGATAAAGTTTGAAACACAAAAACATAAATTATAATATAATAAATAAAAATAAATAATTAAAAAAAAAAAAAAAAATAGTAATAAAATAAATTTCCCCACAATTCACTATCGCTCAATTCTGCAAGTGTTCTAATTTACTATCGCTGTTTTCTAGCTGGTCTAAAGCCACTTTTGACGTAAAGGGACACTTTTTGGTTGCTATGGACAATCTCCAGTTTCCAGGCAGAAAGAACAGTATATATCATATAAAACTGCATGCAGGACATTGGACAAAGCACTGGGGACAAAAGGGATGTGAAATCATTTCATACAGTACTGTAATCTGTAAGATTACAGTACTGTATGTATTATGCTTTTGACATTTTTTTGAATTTGCCGCCAGGCTCCGCCCCCGTGCGTCGCGCCGCTCGCAGGGAACGGAGCCTGGCACGGAGAGGCTTCGGAGGAGGACAGAGCCCTCGGACACTGCGGGTGACATCGCAGGATCCCGGGGACAAGGTAAGTAACGCCGCCCCAGGATCCTGCAATGCAATCCCGAGTGTGGCTCGGGGTTACCGCTAATGGTACTGAATTTTAACCCCGAGCCACACTCGGGAAAACCGCCAGGGAGGCTACGAGGGTGGACAACACCCGCAGGTAAAAATAGTTATTAATGCAAGTAACCAGGTGGATCCCAAAATGGATCAATAAATAATATAATACAAAGGGGTTCCAGCCCAGTTAGGCTGCATTCACACCTGAGCGTTTTCAGCTCGTAAAATACTCATAAAACGCTCATCTCAAAAGTTCCAAAACGTCCAACAAGCAAAATCCCCTCTTCACATCTGAGCGTTCCGTCGCCTGAAGCAAAACGCCCAAAACTCCAAAAAGTACATGAGCTTCTTTTTAGGCAGATTACATGCGTTTTTCTGCTATTTACATTGGTGACCGAAAGCATACACTTATAGCCAGTAATATAGATACTTCAGGCATCCCTGCTCCTTATATTTTTATACTGTGGATTCCATATATATATATATATATATATATATATATATATATATATATATATATATAGACACTACCTGCCTGGAGTTTGCATGTTCTCCCTGTGCCTGCGTGGGTTTCCTCCGGGTACTCTGGTTTCCTCCCACACTCCAAACACACGCTGGTAGGTTAATTGTCTCCTGTCTAAATTGGCTCTGGTATGTATGAATGTCATTTGGGGACATTAGATTGTAAGTTCCTCGAGGGCAGGGACTGATGTGAATATACAATGTATATGTAAATGTAAAGTCGTAAATTGATGGCACTATATAAGTACCTGAAATAAAAAAAATGTATATATATATATAAATATATATATATATATATATATATATATATATATATATATATATATATATATATATATATATATATATATATATATATATTGTATATATTTACACTATTTACATCAGAACTCCAGGTATATATAAAAGTCATAATTGAATGCAGCTTTGTATTCATAATATCAATACATCAGGAGTTGATTTTTACGACTCAATATGGATCAAGACCCAAAGTTTCAAAGCACTGTATTTGTTATTCAATATGAAAGGTATTGCCCTTGGTTAGCAGGTACAGTATGCTTTGCTCAGGCTGGAGTAGTGGCGCTGACTCTAAGTAGCCATATACTGTAATAAACTAATAAGCCATTTGGCAACTCCACCCCAGGTGGAAGCCAGTATTCAATTAGCTGGAGTCTCTGGCCTAAATTGTGGTAATTGGGTACTGCTCTAACTATAGAAAACGTAAAATTAGATCTTCTATTTTCTATATATTCTATTTATTTTATATATTCGATTTCTAAAACAGTTCTTTTCTTTTTTTACCTTTCACTTTTGTTGTTCACCTTATTCACCTTAGCAAGCCACCTACGTTAATTTAATACAAAGCTAGGTGTTGTGTACCGACAGGTAACAGAAATAACATTCCTGAAAAATAAAATGTGTAAATTTGCCAGTTTTATCTATATTTGTTTTTTAAAAAAAACTCAGCATAAAAGGATTGCTATTCTCAGAATCTGGCAGATTGGGTCAAACATTAGCTTCTGCTCTTTCCTGAACTTCTGTTGTGTCATTACGCTGAATGATGTTTCATAATTATCTGCTTAACACTACATATAATAATCCTGCTCTGCTGAGTGCAGAGGGCAAGAGAGAGAGAGCCGTGAAGAGACTGGCGCTAGTTAAGTGGTAGATGTGTTACAGAAAGTAAGGCCCCTGTATATTTGCCTTCCTGTGAACCCTCCCATAGATCTTTTGCTGGAAACACACTGTGCAAATTCACCGCAGTTACATTTTCCCATTTGTTACCAGTATTCAACTCCTTATGAAGCCAGTAATTATTCAAATAGCCTTTCTGCTCAAAGAATACAGAGATACTCTTTGAAATTTAACAATGCAATGAAAGAGCGCATCAGTGACCAATGGCTCCCTCTAGTGGACATAGAGATAAAAGGCTTTCTTAGATGGAAGGCAATTCACAGCACTTACTTGGGCTGTTTATCTCTTTTTTTAGTTACCATCTAAGAAATGGAAAGAAAAACAGACACCAGGAAAAGAGAGAGAGCTACAAGGATACATTTTATCTATTTTTTGTTCTTGTCCTAATGTATGTATTATGTACAAATCCATACAGTTTCTGTCTGATGCCAATGTATAATGTGCCTCTCATTTAAAGAGCAACTCCACTTTTGTGGGAAAAAAAATATCAAATAAAAAAATAGAATAGTGCAGGGGTAAGCAACTTTTGAGAAATGGAGATCTACTTGAACAACACTGATGAAGTCAAAGATCACCGGCCACAAAAAAAGACAGTAAGGCCGCGTACACACGGGCAGACTTTTCTACCGGACTGGTCTGATAGACTTTCCTGCGGACTTTTGACGGACTTCTGACTGACTTTTTAACGAACGGACTTGCCTACACACGATCATACCAAAGTCCGACGGATTCATATGTGATAACGTACACCGGACTAAAATAAGGAAATTGATAGCCAGTAGCCAATAGCTGCCCTAGCGTCGGTTTTTGTCCGTCGGACTATCATACAGACGAGCGGATTTCTGGGTCTGTCGGAGTTACGACGTAAAGATTTGAAGCATGTTCCAAATCTAAAGTCCGTCAGATTTGCGACTGGAAAAGTCCGTTGAAGGTCCGGTGAAGCCCACACACGATCGGATTGTCCGCCGGATTTGGTCCGTCGGCGTCCGACGGACAAGTCCGGTAGAAAAGTCTGATCGTGTGTACGCTGCATAAGACCGACCTTTTTTTTGATAAAATATTTTTACTCAGAACAAAAATAAAACAAGTATTACAAGAGAGTGCAGGCTTTAGGAGTGTGTTATGCAGAGAATGCCGGGTTTACCAGTGCATTACGCTCAGATTGCAGGGATCATGAGTGCGCTGCTCTTAGAATGCAAGGATCTGGAGTGCATTGCGTTCAGAATGCAGGGATGAGGCGTTCATTGCGCTCAGAATGCAGGGATCTGGAGTGTGTTGCTCTCAGAATGCAGGGTTCAGGAGTGCTTTGCACTCAGAATGAAGGGTTCAGGAGCGTGTTGCTCTCAGAATACAGGGTTCAGGAGTGTGTCGCTCTCAGAATGCAGGGATCAGGAGTGCGTTGCGCTCAGAATGCAGGGTTCAGGAGTGCATTGCGCTCAGAATGCAGGGTTCAGGAGTGCGTTGCACTCAGAATGCAGGGTTCAGGAGTGCTTTGCACTCAGAATGCAGGGTTCAGGAGTGCGTCATGCTCAGCATGCACGGTTCAGGAGTGTGTTGCTCTCAGAATGCAGGGATCAGGAGTGTGTTGCGCTCAGCATGCAGGGTTCGGGAGTGCATTGCACTCAGAATGCAGGGTTCAGGAGTGCGTCATTCTCAGAATGCAGGGTTCAGGAGTGCATTACGCTCAGAATGCAGGGTTCAGGAGTGTGTTGCACTCAGAATACAGGGTTCAGGAGTGCTTTGCACTCAGAATGCAGGGATCAGGAGTGTGTTGCGCTCAGCATGCAGGGTTCAGGAGTGCGTTGCACTCAGAATGCAGGGTTCAGGAGTGCGTTGCACTCAGAATGCAGGGTTCGGAAGTGCATTGCACTCAGAATGCAGGGTTCAGGTGTGCATTGCACTCAGAATGCAGGGTTCAGGTGTGCATTGCGCTCAGAATGCAGGGTTCAGGAGTGCGTTGCTCCCAGAATGCAGATTCCAGGAGTGTTTTGCGCTCAGAATGCAAGGTTTAGGAGTGAGTTACTCTCAGAATGCAGGGTTCAGGAGTGCGTTGTGCTCAGAATGCAGGGTTCAGGAGTGTATTGTGCTCAGAATGCAGGGTTCAGGAGTGCATTGCTCTCAGAATGCAGGGTTCAGGAGTGCATTGCGCTCAGAATGCAGGGTTCAGGAGTGCGTTGCTCTCAGAATGCAGGTTTCAGGAGAGCGTTGCGCTCAGAATGCAGGGTTCAGGAGTGCGTCATGCTCAGCATGCACGGTTCAGGAGTGTGTTGCTCTCAGAATGCAGGGATCAGGAGTGTGTTGCGCTCAGCATGCAGGGTTCGGGAGTGCATTGCACTCAGAATGCAGGGTTCAGGAGTGCGTCATTCTCAGAATGCAGGGTTCAGGAGTGCATTACGCTCAGAATGCAGGGTTCAGGAGTGTGTTGCACTCAGAATACAGGGTTCAGGAGTGCTTTGCACTCAGAATGCAGGGATCAGGAGTGTGTTGCGCTCAGCATGCAGGGTTCAGGAGTGCGTTGCACTCAGAATGCAGGGTTCAGGAGTGCGTTGCACTCAGAATGCAGGGTTCGGAAGTGCATTGCACTCAGAATGCAGGGTTCAGGTGTGCATTGCACTCAGAATGCAGGGTTCAGGTGTGCATTGCGCTCAGAATGCAGGGTTCAGGAGTGCGTTGCTCCCAGAATGCAGATTCCAGGAGTGTTTTGCGCTCAGAATGCAAGGTTTAGGAGTGAGTTACTCTCAGAATGCAGGGTTCAGGAGTGCGTTGTGCTCAGAATGCAGGGTTCAGGAGTGTATTGTGCTCAGAATGCAGGGTTCAGGAGTGCATTGCTCTCAGAATGCAGGGTTCAGGAGTGCATTGCGCTCAGAATGCAGGGTTCAGGAGTGCGTTGCTCTCAGAATGCAGGTTTCAGGAGAGCGTTGCGCTCAGAATGCAGGGTTCAGGAGTGCGTTATGCTTAGAATGCAGGGTTCAGGAGTGCGTTACGCTCAGAATGCAGGGTTCAGGAGTGTGTTGTGCTCAGAATGCAGGGTTCAGGAGTGTTTTTGCTTTTAGAATACAGGGATCAGGAGTGCGTTGTGCTCAGAATCCAGGGTTAAGGAGTGCATTAGGCTTAAAATGAAGGGTTTGGGGGTGGGGGGTGATGTGAAGGGTGGTAGAGGACACTGCTATGGGGGTAATTCTGCCCATAAGTGTCCTCTGCCCCCTTCACATCACCCCCCACACACACACACACACAAACACACACATACATACACATACAGTGGTGTCTTCTGCCCCCCCTTTTCCCTATAGCAGTAACCTCTGGCCCCCCTTCACACCCAAGGCAGTGTCCTACCTGTTTCAAAAGTGGCGACTGGGAGGCAGCACAGTTGTGGACAGAGGGTGGGAGCTGGCAGAGTTTTTTCATATTAGCAAGCTGGTGATTGGTTAGGACCACCCAGTATCCTAGCAAGCGCAGGAGGCTTAAGGCTGGGAGGAGAGAGAGGACCGGGACATAGAAGGTGGGGCGGAGCCATAGAGGAGGCTTAAGGCTGGGAGGAGAGAGAGGACTGGGACATAGAAGGTACGGCAGAGCCACGGCGAAGGCTTGAGGCTGGGAGGAGAAAGGGGAGCGAGACATAGAAGGTGCGGCGGAGCCACGGAGCAGGCTTGAGGCTTGGAGGAGAAAGAGGACCGGCACCTAGAAGGCAGAGGTAGGCGGTGCAGGAACCTGTTTGCGGTCTACCTGTCACCTGCAGGCGGTCGACAGGTGGACTGCCATTGATTAAAAATTACCTGTACACTGAATGTGACATAATTTCTTGCTTGTGTGATTGGCTCACTAATTTTTCCAGAAGTCTGCACTAAGATCAGATTTCAGGCATCCCCTGCAACAAAAAAATGTAATTTTTGCTGAGATATTCCCAATTGGAAATCACATCTAAAGGGATGCAGACCCTGCAGGTTTCATTATTAGAGCCCTGCAGGTGCAGCAGCTGATTGATAATTATGAAACCACTCCCATTAGATTCCCTTTCCCACATGGGCACAGAGAAATACACATGGATTTCTTCAGAATAACAAAAGGTAGAAATCTGCAACAAAGTTTGTTAAAATCCTTGTAATGTACATAGATCATCCAGAGAGGGATGTTTTTTTCTCAACAAAAGTGAAATTACACTCTAACTAAATTGCTACAAATATTGTATGATATTGCTGAGGACTGCATTACTTGGATTGGCCATGCAAGGTTCAAAGATCAGTGGTTTTGGTTTGCATTCGGTGAGACACGTTCACGTTTCTCTCATGAAAGTGAAAAATGATCTTATTCACAGAATATGTAGTTGAGATAATTCCAGGCAGGTGAAATAATGCAATTGTTCCTAAAGTAGAATTAAAGACAAACTTTTTTTTTAATTTTGCATAGAGTAAGGGAGGGTTATAATGCCTGTAAGTTTTTTTTTTTTGTCTTATCTGTGTCTCATTGGAGAGATTTTTTTTCACTTCCTGTACCATAGGCAAAAGAATTAGTGAGTGCAAATCGCCCCAAGCTGAGCTAATTCCCTGGCTGTCATCAGGGTTACCTGGACAAGTGTCCCCTCTTACTGTTCTGGTGACAACCTAAAATTTGTGATTTTCTTTCCCTTTTCACTTTTTTCAACCGGACTAACTATGTAACTATGTAACTATGTAAGACATAAATAAATAAAAATTAACCCCTAACCTTAGAAAATATTAAATACATTATTATTATTAGTAGTAGTAGTAGTAGTAGTAGTAGTAGTAGTAGTAGTAGTAGTAATAAGAATAAGAATAAAAATAATAATAAACATCCAAACCCAAAAAAAGATCAATAATAATATTAATAATAAGAATAATAATGTTTTTATTTATTTTGTGCTAGGGTTAGGGTGTGTAGTTATTTATTATTTTATTTTTTAAGTGTTAGGGGTTACTTATTTATTTATTATTACCTAGTATTCATGTACTTAATTTATATATGATTATTTTTATTTATTTATAATTATTTTTATTCCCCATATATTAATTACTTTTTATTCCTCATATATTATTAATTATCTATATGGACTAACATAGACTGTGTATTTCACAACAGACTTTTGTTGCTATTGGGAGATTTACGGTTCAAAGATATTGCGCCTTCACTTGTATATTTTATATACACAATTAACTCTGTGGTAATTAATAACCAGAAGCCATTTACAAATTTAGACAGTATAGGGCAGCAAATCCCTACAGATGTACTACAGCAATGCCTGAAGGTGGTACCTAATGAGTGACTGGAAAGGCTGTGATCCCTAAATGCATACCAAGATTTAAAGTGTTACTAAACCCAGGACCCTGTATTCACTGTATCTGGTCTCCCACAGTACACAGAACATGGAAATGCAATTATTTTAGTAAATATAAACCTAAAATACCTTTCTATTTAGTAGTATATAACAGTCTTGTGACTTCTATCAGTGTCTGGCCTGAGTGATAGTTAAAGCTTGTAGGAGTTTTCATTCCCCTTTGACTATCCTATGAGGCTGCATGACCCCTGACCCTCTGTCTGGACAGTGCTGATTGGCCCTGTGCTGATCATATGCACCCTCCTATGGCTCTGTTCTATCAGCAGATAGATTGGGGACTGTGTAAGAAGGGGAGGATCAGAGAAGGCAGGATCAAACAGCCTTTTTTATACAATGCGGAGGATTACCCCTTAGGTTCCACAGTGAGTATGACAAGCATGCTTTACTGCATATACAGATTGATTTTACTGCTGTATGTTTAGTAACACTTTAACTTTGCAGACTTTACAGAAATGTCCTGTATATCATGTTTTCAATAAAGTTTTGCTAAACAGGAAGGTTTGATTTGCTAAAAATGTTGGTAAAAATTGGTAGATTGGTAAAATGTTGAAATTTTGTAAACATGCATTGGAAGGGGGAAAGGCAATATTAAGATTGTTTTGCGTGATTTTAAGTGTATAATGGGTACTAAATTGTTCCTGATGGTTACAGAAGCTCCTATCAACTATCATGGACCTATGGGTCAAAAACAGCCCCTCATTAACCACTTGCCGACCGTTGCACAACGATATACGTCGGCACAATGGCAGTGGTGGGCAAATGAGCGTACCTGTACGTCCCCTCTAATACAGCGTGACCGTGCCCACGGGACCGGCGGACTCGTTGTCCACTGGTCTCCCGGCAATCGTGTCATGGAGCCGCAGAATGGGGAAGTGCCTATGTAAATAAGGCATTTCCCCGTTCTGCCTTGTGACATGACAGAGATCACCGCTCCCTGTCACCAGGAGCAGTGATCTCTGTCATGTGAGTTGAAGCCCATCCCCCCACAGTTAGAATCAAACCCTAGGACACACTTAACCCCTTGATCACCCCCTAGTGGTTAACCCCTTCCCTGCCAGTGTCATTTACACAGTAATCAGTGCATTTTTATAGCACTGATTGCTGTATAAATGACAATGGTCCCAAAATAGTGTCAAAAGTGTCCGATGTGTCCACCATAATGTCACAGTCACGATAAAAATCGCAGATCGCCACCATTACTATTTAAAAAATAATCAATATACGCTTATTGTGATTTTTTATACCAAAAATATGTAGAAGAATACATATCGGCCTAAACTGAGGAAAAAATTACTTTTTTATTATATTTTTTAGGCAAGATTTATTATAGCAAAAAGTAAAAAATATTGCTTTTTTTTCAAAATTGTCGGTCTTTTTTTATTTATAGCGCAAAAAATAAAAACTGCAGAGGTGATCAAATACCACCAAAAGAAAGCTCTATTTGACGGGAAAAAAAGGACGTCAATTTTGTTTGGGTGCAATGTCGCACGACTGCGCAATTGTCAGTTAAAGCAACGCAGTGCCGAATCGTAAAAAGTGCTCTGGTTAAGAATGTTAAATCTTCCGGAGCCGAATTGGTTAACTTCATTTTTTAAATTTTTTTACATAGAAAAAAAAGCTATGCAAAAAGTTTAAAAAAAAAAAAGCAATAGCACACTAATAATCAAATACACATAAGCAAATATAAAGAAAGTAAAAAAAACACATGTACAAGGACGCTAAATGGAATAAACTAAACTTACCAAAATACTCCCTTCGAGCCCTTGCACACTGGGGCGGGGGGCGGCGTCGGCGGTAAAACGCCGCTATTATTAGCGGCGTTTTACCGTCGGTATGCGGCCGCTAGCGGGGCGGTTTTACCCCCCGCTAGCGGCCGGGAAAGGGTTAAATACCACCGCAAAGCGCCTCTGCAGAGGCGCTTTGCCGGCGGTATAGCCGCGCCGTCCCATTGATTTCAATGGGCAGGAGCGGTAAAGGAGCGGTATACACACCGCTCCTTCACCGCTCCGAAGATGCTGCTAGCAGGACTTTTTTTACCATCCTGCCAGCGCATCGCTCCAATGTGCAAGCCCTCGGGGCTTTCACACTGGAATGAAAGTAGCGGCATTTTCGGGGCGGTTTGCAGGCGCTATTATTAGCGCAATAGCGCCTGCAAACCGCCCCAGTGTGCAAGGGCTCTTCCAAAAAAAAGAAAAAAAAAGAAAAAAGAATTTCAAGCTCTAGCAGCTCAGTGAACAAAATTGAGAGTTTCTGCTTTGGTGAAAAGCAAAATCAATTTTATCAAAATCACTTTGCTCATCCATATGTTTTAAAGACTGTACACAGCAAGGAAGTAAAGTCTATGTCATAAATCATTTTAAGATATGTAATACATCAAAACAGATAATACTTAGTAAATATGTGATATTTTAGCTTGCATTGGCAGTTACCATTGTTAGTCCCAAAACAATTCTTATGAAATTGGTGGAATGCATATCAAGTTTGATGTTGCATTTATCCTTATTTGCTTACCTGGGTTTTAGAATAAAGTACGGGCATACCCCACTTTTAAGTACACAGTGGGGTTTATTTACTAAAGCTGGAAAGTGCAAAATCAGGCTCACTTCTGCATAGAAACCAATGAGCTTCTAACCCCAGCTTGTTCAATTAAGCTTTGGTAATAAAACCTGGAAGCTCATTGGTTTCTATGCAGAAGTGAGCCTGATTTTGCACTTTCCAGCTTTAGTAAATAAAATCCATTGTGTACTTAAAAGTGGGGTATGCCTGTATTACATTGAAAGATTGTATTTCATACATTCACATAGAAGAATTTGGGATTACCAACTAGAGTCTAAAGAAAAAGATTATCGGTATGGCACCTATAGATGACAGCTGAGTATTTCAATGGTTAAGCTTTTAGTTTGGCATTTACCAGTCAGGAGCAGTACGGAGGAAGGAGCAGCGGTGTATGCTCTGTGCTCCCGAAGAGCAATCCACAGCGGTCACAAAACACTTATTTTTGATTTGGTTCAAAGATCACTAACAGTAAACAGCACTGAGGTGTTACATGAAGTCTTATCACACAAGTAGAAGCCAAGCAGCCAATGCCTCCCCAAACTGCATCTTCTGAGTATAAAGACCTGCAGCTCTGACTGTATAATGGAAATATTGAATCATTTGATGGGTTAGACAACATAGGGGAATAGGGGAAATGTGTTCCATTATATCAGACCTACTTAACCAGTTCATGGTAAGGATTCAGCTTTTTCCCATTAATCAGCTATGTGATCTAAGTCTTCGTTTTTAAAAATAAAGCTATACGCCAAGCAGATGTCAAAATATACCAATAATAACGTTTTGTACCCCAGGGCTCTGTCCTGTGAGCAGTTCTGTTTAACTTGCTTATAAATGATATAGAGGTTGGAATAAACAGTTCTATTTCCGTGTTTGCTGATGATACAAAGCTAAGCAGGGCAATAACTTCACAACAGAATATAACAGGCACAGCTTTACAAGAAGATCTATTTAAAATAGAGGGATGGGTAGCCATACGGCATATGAGGTTAAATATAGAAAAAAGTAAAGTGATGCACTTGGAAGCTAAAAATATGCATGCAAGTTACTGATTAGGGGGAAACCTCTGGGAGAATCAAAGATGGAAAATGATCTAGGAGTCCTAGTAGATCACAGGCTCAACAATAGCATCTAATGCCAAGCTGCAGCAAGCGGGCTAGAAGACTATTTGCATGCATTAAAAGGGTTATTTATAAAACCATAATTCTACAATTTTACAAAACTCTGGTTTGGCCACACCTTGAATATGCAGTTCAACAAGTCTAATAAGTGGGCTGGAGGACCTTGGTTATTTTAAATGACTACAAACAAACCTATTATCCTGTGAGAAGAGACGCTAAAGAGGGGATATGCAAAAAAATGTGCATTTATTCTTTTTTTGTGAGAAGGTGAACTTTTCCTTTAATCAGGGGGTAATTAATAAGTTTTTCTGCTGTTTCTTCACTATGCATTCACAGGCTGGAGTCAGGGGAAAGTCCAAGTTGTATTGCCTATTTGCAGTAGACAAAATTAGATACAGTAATTTTGTTGTATGACAGGGCTGTATAAATCTTCAGACTAGCTTGACAAAATCACATCTTTTAGCGAAACATAATGCTTGAATATATGTGTTTCAGTTGACTGTAGACTGTGTCATCAATTAGAGGTGAGAGGTCAGCTGAGGTCTGACAGTGGCTGGACGATTAACTATTTGGCCTAGTGCTGATAGTTTCTGAGTATCTATTCACAATTGGGCTAATTTAACAGTTAGAATATTTATTCTTAAAATGTTATAATGTAGTGCTAGCTCTGATGGAGCCGCTGGATTGTTTTGATCCTCCTGCCCCTCTCCAGTGATGCCCTGCTTTGTAGCCAGGCCCAGGTGATCACTGACACACCTAATTTTTTTTAGAATGGGCTTTATTACCAAGTCAGAAGCCCTGTAAAAGAAATTGGGTTAGGCAATATTGCAAAATACAATGAATACAATATAGATACAAGCGATCTCAAAACACAATACCGTATACATGAGAATGGCCTAACTAAGACTTTCAGTTACTGTCTGAGCCACTGGCCAGTGAAATACACAACTAAGGTCCTGCCAGGGTTGAGGGCCATTGTCTCATGATGCAATGCCCGACTTGTAGTATTTGTAACCATACTCTTCCAGATCTGCTCAGCAGACAACACAAAAGTTAACCACAGTCCAACACACACATCGTTGTGACCCACAGGCCAATCACCACAGTAGATCTGGCAGAGTTCTCTTAAACACAGTCCAGAAGGACCACTACCATACAATGGTGCAGCTCTTGAGTGGTGTCAGGCGAAAAGTGGCCCGTCAAGCCTTGGGCTCATCTCTCCAGCCTGCACCTTGGTAGGGGTCTGTGAAACGTTCAGTCTCACATGGCCGAATGACACCAGAACAGCAGGATATTGGAACTGCAGGGTTCCGGAACAGTAGTACAGTCTCTGGAAAAGTAACACTTCTCACAATTTACAGCAGCACATGGCTTAATTCCCTTTGGTCATTGCAGCCAGCAGCTCTCAGCACAGCAGCATGTAGTCCAGCAACTCTTTTTCTCCCCTGCAACTCTGGATCAATAACACAGCAACTCAGTCCATCACTTTCCTACCAGACAAGCTTTCGGTTTCGGGTTCTCCAGTCCATGTCTCCCCAGGCTCACTGCACACTTTTGCCCCTCTGATCCCTGTACCTGACTACCATGTTGAATGCAGCTCTCTGGGGCACACACAGTCCTCTACAGCCTACCCTCTCAGTCCAGGTCGCAAGTCCCTCTGGGCACATACAGCTCTTCCTCACAAGGGTCCTGACTCAGCTCCCCTGCTCCCTGGGCTTCTGCTGTTTTCTCTTATTGAGTAGTGGGTGGGAATATTACTTTTGACTATGTTGTGACCAATTACAAGTCCCCCTGGCCAGTTGTTAAGGGTGGACAGCCATAATGAAAGACCTCTTTGGGCAGTACAATCATATTTCAAGTTTGACAACAGTAATGGTGTTGTTTATATTTGTCCTAACTGCATGGCTCTCTTCACTTCTTTTACTAAGCCTCCATTGCTCTTATAGTTTGATTGTATTAAATGTATAATACATATTCCAGTGCTTGCCAAAGCTCACTAGAGAAGGGTTATTTTTAAATAGCCATGGAATTGCTGAAAAGTAGCTTTATTTATTTTAAACATATGTTCTGTATTTGTATAGTGCTATAGCATTATGAAATGCACATGGTGCCATTCACATCAGTCTTTGTCCTATAGCAGCTAGCAGTCTAATGTGCCCCATAATAATACCAGTACACACGAAAACACATTAGAAATAGCTTGGTCAATAGCCAGTTACCATTCATGTTAAAATTGTGTAGATTTTTTGGTTAGGAGGAAATAACCAGAGCATATTATAGTGGAAATTGTGAAGACTCACTATGTTATAGGGAACATTGTGAAATGTTAACTGTGTCTGAACAGTATCCTGAAGATGTACCTTTTGTCTTGACTTCTTCCTTAATATTGCAGTGCACACTGGTATGTGAGTATGCTTAGGCACACAATTTATTGTGTGAAGATTCTCAATTCTTTATGTAATTCAGCCCAATTGTATCTGGAGATGTTGAGTGAGATTTAGAGATGTCACTATTGTGCTGCTTACTGTTCTCCTTGCTGGAGGCTCTGACATGAGGAAGTAAAGAACCGCCTCTTGGGAATTGTCTCTTAGCAACGACCATGTACCCCAGTGTGGCACTTATATAATTAATGAACATATACCTTGGATGTTTGGAGTTTACAGCAAAAGAGTAGCTTGATTGCTTTGCCCAGCACTTATTGCACACCCTTTGTGACTTGACACCTAAATCCAGCTTTTACTTTGTAGTTACTGTGGCTTGACTGCTTGATCCAGCAATTACTATTTAGGTATTGTAGCTTGACTGCTCTCTGTTATACAGCTGATACCAAACCAAGTTTTTTTTAGCATCAATGGATAGAGAAGTAGTTTGGAGGAAGGACAGATGAAACTCATGAGACATGGGAGCGGGTCCTGCCGGCTGATGAGCGTTCTGTAGCACAAGCGGTCTCCCAACAGGGGAGATGAAGGTTTGTCAACACTCCAGCCTCACATTGGAGCTAGATAATTTTTGGGATAAGAGCTCATTGACATCCACAGCTGTTCCAATCACGTGGCTGCTGGTGTGCGCTGGGAGGAAACTGGGCCAAAGTGCCGATTTTGGCATCTTGCACTGTTTTTTCTGATTTTTTTTGTTAGAACTTTAATGAAATGTCACCCATTATAGAGTACCTTTTATTGTATGAGTGGTTCATAGTATACAAGCAGTTCTGTGTGCAATACATCTTCACATTTACAGCAAATATTTTTTTATTTCTAAAATTAAAGGATGCATGGAGGAATCCTCAGTTGCCCCATTTAAATTCTATCCAAGATCCAGGAGCTTGAACCAAATTTAAGGTTAAAAAGTTATCTCAGGTGGTGCAGGGAGAAACAATGATATCCTTTGCAGGAATGATATAACTCCAGGAAGTTATGTATTTAGATATATGCAGCTTGCCCATGCTCTTTCTGCCCAATTTCCTCAAGGTCTTCCGCAATTGACAGAATCAGGATTAGAACAAATAACTAGGAGACTGGAAAAGAAACTGGTATCAACTTTATATACTTATTTAGTGAAAACTGCATTATTAGATATAAGTAAGTTACAAGCACGTTGGATGAGAGATGTCACAAAATTAGAGGAGGAGAATTGAGAGGAGATATGGGGATTCTCTTTCCAGATATCAGTCTCACTTCAAGACAAGCTCCTACAATTTAAGATAACACACAGAATATACTATACACCTTATAGATTATATAGAATGTGCCCTAAGAACCCCCAGAATTGTTGGAGATGTGGGTATACTCCAGGAGATTTTATCCATATATTCTGGTCTTGCCCCACTATAGCGTTATTTTGGAGAGAGGTTATAAGGGTAATTGCTACAGTTACATCAGTTGCTTTAGAACAGGATGCAGAGATATGTCTTCTGGGTCTTGTAGGAAATAATATCTCCACTAGGGCGAAGAGAACACAAGTAAGTCTGTTGATTTTCTATGCGAGAAAAGCAATAGTACTGAATTGGAAAAAAACAGAAGCCCCCTCATTAGCCTTTTGGAAATATTTACTAAATGACAACTTGCCGCTATATAGAGAAACATATTGTAATAGAGGATGTGAAGAAAAATATGAGAGAGTTTGGGCAAGCTGGATAGTAGAACCTACAACGGCTTCTGGGAAACCCAAAGAGTGAACAGCGGAATAACAAGAAAGAAAGTAATGAGATGTTGGATAGGAAAGTGAAGGGGAACAACAAACCACACCATCAACACAAAGGTTTAGGGGGAAGAATGAATGTTTTTATTTGTTGTAATTATTAATAATTATTATTAATAAAAGTTATGTGAAAGCTCCTGCGAGAGTGGGAAAGTTGAAGGTTAAAAGTACATGTTGTAATATGTTTTTCTATTGGAAAATTAATAATGAGATTTAAAAAAAATAAAAAAAATAAAGGATGTAATGTTTTATGTAAAGAGCTGCCTCTACCAAGATGGCTGCCTTTATACAGAGACACAAGTCAGAAAAAAGCACGGTAAGTTAGCCAATGGGAAAGATCAGATGCAGGGAGGCCAAAGACAGAACAGGTGACAAGTATTTAGGTCATCTTTAAGGATATTAATACAGAGAGAGAAAGAGAACAGTCAGCATGACCAGTGACGTCGCTATGGGGGTGCGGTCTGCACCCGGGTGACACTCGCCAGAGGCGTTACACCATCAGGGGCTGGTTTGGGGTGCACACCGTGACCATGCACTGCTGGCCCGAAACAGGTTAGACAGGAGAGAGCCAGATGGAGAGTGGTGGTGACAGATTAGACAGGAGAGAGCCCAATGGGGAGGGGGGTAACAGGCTAGACAGGAGAGAGCCCAATGGGGAGGGGGGGTGACAGACTAGATAGGAGAGAGCCTAATGGGGGGGTGACACCACCGCACCAGGTGACACCAACCCTAGTGACGCCACTGAATAAGACCCTAGTGAATTAAAGCTGAACAACAGCGTTGCTAGACCAAAATGCTAACCATTATCCTGCCTTCACCATACATGGGAAGGAAACCTCCACATACCACTCACAGGTTGAGGAGGAATAGACATGTTTATAACCAATGTTCTCAATTATATAACATTTAAAACTTATCTTTGTGAAACTGTGGGATTTATTTACTAAAGGCAAATCTACTTTGCACTACAAGTGCACTTGGAAGTGCAGTTGCTGCAGATCTGAAGGGACTTGCAAGGAAAATAAAAAACAGCATTTCTGCTTGTACATGATTGGATGATAAAATCAGCAGAGCTTCCCCTGATTTCAGTTATTCCTCTCAGATTTACAGTGACTGCACGTTCAAGTGCACTTGTAGTGCAGAGTGGATTTGCCAACCCCTGTGTGTTTTATTTTCAATGATAAACTTGCAGAAGTGAATACCGGTAGTCATTTGTATTATTTTCCCTTCTAATTCAAACAGCAAAATAACTGTTATTACAATACAGTACTGTTTTATTCCCATATTGACTGTCAGCTATTGCCTGTGTCATTTTTGATAGTACCTATATTTCCTATAGCTAACATTTCCTCCAAGTATATGTGCTACACTTCAGCTGTGATTTAGGCATTGACTTTACTGCAGCCAAGGCCAATGGATTTTCATAATATGTATGATGATAAATCTCATGAATTTATAAAGCAATTGTATTAGGTTGGGTAAATTAAATAAGCACACATTCAAAGCCTGAATATTTATGTAATCATCATGTAAACTGGACAAGACCTCTAATATACTGGATATATAAGAATGTAAATCTGCCTATCCATCTATCTGTTATCATCATTATCATCATCCATCAGTTATATTTACTGTGTCCTAGTGCCCAGGAGGGCACTTGCTCACGAGGCATGCTGATCTCTGTTAATACCTCATTGGTTGAAGCTCATTCTAAAACCCACATGGGATAGTACATGGTCCCAAGAAAAATGAAAAATGAAAGCCAGCAAGGCCACCATTATGCATCAGGAGTAGAAATAAGCTACCGGTTCAGGCCAAGTTGTGCTTGTTTGGAGGTTTGGCAAACGATCAAACGCAATTGGTGTTTAATGATTATAGATGTAAATCTATAATTAATTATAAATTATATATTAATTATAATTATAAATATAAAATTATAGATAATAATAGATTCCATGGATTGGTGCATACTACTTTAAAAGATGGCGATGTAATGCCATAATTAAAACAAAAGCCTGCTAGACCAGTGAAATGTCAGGTTTATCTGCTTGGGTAATAGGTAGCCAGTAGCAGACATGAGAGAATACATACGTATACTTCTAAATAGTAGCTTATACCAGCACTGGCAGAGGCGAATCAACCGCTGTGCAAACAAAACTGATCTTATGTTCCACTTGTACCTGTCCCTCCTTGAAACATTCCTGTTTGAAGTAGGGACACAGAACACATGGATTATCCATGGGAGCAGGACACTGTGCACATACTAGATCAGCGGGTGGCCGTAGAACAAGAGATTTTGACCATGTTTTCGCCTACAGGTCTTTCCTCTCTGTATTGGATTGTGGAGATTAATTATGCAGGAAAGGGATTTGTAACTGAGTTGCAAAGTTCAATTGCTAGCCTATTGTGGTTGATTTCTTAAAGGCAAATAGCTGTTCACTTTCCAAGGGTAGTTTTACTTTGAAAGGTGAAGCTGTGCTGACTTTTATCATCCAATCGTGTGCAAGCAAAAATGTAGTTTTTTACTTACCTTGCATGTGATTGGGTACTTTATGCAAAGTAAAATTTCACCGCAATCTTTAAGACCTGGGGAAAATTCCCTTGCAATTATGCTAGCCTATTAGTAAATCAACTTCATTGCATCTAACTCCACCAATGATTTAAAGAATGGACATTATATAAAAGCAGGTACCATGCTACTTGATGTTTATGAACTAGCTATGCAAAGCTACCCATATTAAGACCTGTTTGGATTGTAAGCAATATGTGTGAAAGTTTACATTTCCAAGCAGGATTTATTGTTTTTTAGCATGTTTTTAATCTTGTATGTAGCAAATAATGTTTCTTTTTTCCTGGGCATTTGGTTATAATCTATGTGGTAGGAGTATGCACACACGTGGATCTTTGATTAAAGCCTAACTCCACTTTTGTTGAGAAAAAAAAAAACATTTCCCCCCTAGGTGATAAATGTATATTGCAGGGATTTTACCAAACTTTGTTGCAGATTCCTACCTTTTGTTATTCTGAAGAAATCCCTGTATGTTTCTTTGTGCCCATGTGGGAAAGTGAATCTAATGGGAGTGGTTTCATAATTATTAATCAGCTGTGAACCCTTGGGCACTAATGAGGAAAGCTGCTGGGTCTGCATCCCTTTAGATGAGTTCCTATTGGGAGTATCGCACCAAAAATGACACTTTTGGTTGCAGGGGATGCCTGAAATCTGACTTGTATCTTAGTGCAGACTTCTAGGAATATCGGTGAGCCAATCACACAAGCAGGTAATGATTTTTTGGGGGATGTTCTGTACACATTCTGTGTATAGAACACCTCCAGGTAGCCATATTGCATGGCATTTTCAGAAAATTACAGCGGCAGCAGATTGAAAAGGAAAGGTAATTTTTAATAGCATTCAATTACAATATGACTTGTGTGATTTGTGTTGCAATTGTATATGCTATATTATTTTTTCTTTAAATGCAATTTTTTTTTCCTCACAAAAGTGGAGTTGCCCTTTAAGGATCTGTTCACACTACCCACACTTTAAAATACTCAATTTTAATGAGTCAATTGATGACTGTTTTGTGTGTTGCCAGACAGCTGGGAGGGAGGGGGGTTAATACGCTGTTTCAGTGCATCTGTTGGGTGTTTTTTTTTTTTTAATAAACTTTATTGAGGATGTATAAATGTACACTTAGTTAAAGTCTACACACAGCAGCATGATGCATTGCACTGTGGTAACCTATGGTAAATCTAATGAGCTAAAGAAAAACAAAGCACGTCTGTATTTGTCTGCACTGCACCACACATCATACCAGTGTTGTGGTATGAACAGGACACATACTGTAGAAAGCAATTGTTTTCTATGTACCTTTTGCAGTGACTGGTGTTGATCATTTGCAGTAAAATGCCAGTCACTGCACATGTGTGAATGGGCCCCCAAGAGTGGAGGGAATTTTAAAATGTAGTGGTAAATTATAGATAGATAGATAGATAGATAGATAGATAGATAGATAGATAGATAGATAGATAGATAGATAGATAGATAGATAGATAGATAGATAGATATAGATATCTATATATATAGAGATATCTATACATACATATATTTTTTTTTTACATAAACTGGTTTACACACTCAATTTGGAGACCTCTTTTTTCTTCTCCCCATTTTGTTCCACTTTCTGTAGTTGTACTTTCTCATTCCAATCGCTCTCTTACTTCTTATATTATCTGCTTTTTACTTTCAAAGATTTTATTGGATTTCAATAAAACAACAAAACAGCAGAAGGAGCAGAACACAATACAATGATCACAGCATTGGCAAAACTTAGAGCGATCCAAATTTGTGTGATAAGAAACATTGCTGTCGTCTGATTCTACCAAAATCTATATCAAGGTAAATAGTAATAAAATAGTATGGAGATGGTGAGTGCCCCCTCTGTCCCAAACACCCCTTATGGAAACAAGCTGTGTCAGGGGTCAGCCAGAGGCACTACCATCCCACTCCAATCTATAACAGGCACCTTTTGGTCTTTGAGAAGGATATATCCCAAACTTTCAAGCATAACTGAGTAACAGTAACAGTTGGGATAGCAAGTGAATATGTAACATAGGTCATCTTGGGGACCAATTTGGTGGAAGAAACATACATATAAAGAAACTCTGATCCTGGTTCAGCAGGTTAGACATTAAATCAAACTGACCTTGTCCTTTTGACTTGTGAACAGATAATATCGCTTCAAATTTTTTGGATGTGTCAAGAATAGTGCTTACTAACTTTTCCTGAGCCATTATCCAAGAGATTTTCCTTTCAGTTGATAGTATTGAAACCTTGGGTTGTTTCCAGTCCTTAGCAGTGGAAATTTTAGCCCCTATTAGAATAAAGATAATTCGTTTTTGGGTATGTTTGGGAGTCTTCATGGTGGGACAGTTAAGCAAAGCTATGGACTGGGTCTGTGGGATCGAGCAGCCAGTGAGTTTGCGGATGAGGTAGAATATTTTGTTCCAGAACCCTCTGATCTTTGGGCACTCCCACCAAACATGTAGCATCGTGCCAAGATTATGACAGCCCCTAAAGCATGATGGGGAGGAGGAGGGATAGATAGAAGCTAGTCTAGTGGGGGACCAGATACCATCTTGTGAAAATCTTGAAGTTAGCTTCTATTAGAGAGGTAGTAAAAATACATTTAAATGATCCGGAGAATGATTTATGCCACTCCTCCAAATCCCATGTTTCTTGGAGGTCTTTTTCCCTTGCTGACATATATGAAAGTTTAACAGTATGCCTCACAAGTGATGCCAAGATTATAGATATGCCACCTAACTGCTCCATGATCTGGCCACACCAGCGCTCATAGTCCGTGAACATCGGGGGGTTAGGTTTGTTTTTCCAAAGGGAGTGTAAATAATGTAAAATTTGGTGGAACCTAAATCTTTCCGAGATAGGGAGTTCTACTTTGTTTTCGCAGTGTTTGAGAGAGAGGTCCCGTGCAGGAGAAGAAATGTCCAATGCGGTACATGCCCTTGTCCAACCACCATTTGAAGATTTTGATATCCATGCCCAGTTTAAATTGAGGATTGTGGAAAATGTGGGCTAATGGTTGGATTTCTGAGACCAGAGAGGGAAGATTTTGCAGTGAATCCCATAAGGAAAGGGAGTGGGAAAGAGTGGGGGAAAAATGGGTGGTCTACACCTAGGGGGACACCATAGGAGAAAGTCTAGAGTGAACATTGGAACTTCCTGTCTCTCTATGAGCACCCAGTCTCGTTTCTCCACTCTAGAGTAGATAGCAGATAGTTGTGCCAGCCTAGCCGCTTGGTAATACCATACTAAGTTTGGAAGTCCTAGCCCGCCCTGGGATTTGAGGTTGAAGAGGATACATTGTGAAAATCAGTACCCTTCTTGTCCCAAATTAATCTAATGATTTTCCCCTGGAACGACATGAGGTGATCTCTTTTAATAAGGATTGGGAGGGAGCAAAATAGGTATCTGTATATAGGTATGTGTATAGGTATTGTTATGGAAATGATTAAGAGCTCCAATCAAGCCCAAGGTTATCTGCTGCTGTCTCTAATTGAAAAGTGTGGATATGCATGCATATAAAAGTAAACACTCTGAGACACGCTCAGCTCCGTTACTTCTTACACTTCTAATTTATTCAAGGCGGTGCTAATGTTTTATACACAAAAATACGTCATTGCTATGTTAGTCTAATAGGTACATCTCATTGGTTAAGATAAAAAAAGAAGATGGAGAATCTTCATAACGAGGTTTGGCTGTCCTTGGTTTTGTCTTCAGTTCCGCGTTCTTCTGATGTGTGGGATGTAGGGGGTACCCGCCATTTTGAGAAAAATATAGGAACAGAGCTAATCTGTATACTTATATAATGAGTAAGGAGAAAAATATGTATGCACATAAGAAAATAGACATTTTCAGATTATTATTATTATTATTTACATCACATTCCTTCACAGTATACAATCTGGGGAGGAGGGTCATCTTTACAAATATAATTCTGCCTATCCATGCCATTTTAAACATAGCCCAAGTCTTGAGATCAGATTCCAGTTTTTGGTACATGGGGGGATAGTTTGCCTGGTATAGTTGTTTGACCTTGGGGGTGAGAACGATCCTTAGGTATCGGATGGTCGAGGCACTCTATTCAAATTTAAAGGAACTTTTCAGTTGTGATACTATCGTGTGTTGGAGTGAAACATTTAGTGCTTGTGACTTATCGAGATTAACCCAAAGGCCTGATACTTTGATGAATTTGTCCAGTGGTTTGCATAAGTTGGGGAGAGAAATGGAAGTTATAAAAAAGGAGTAGATCGTCTGCGAAGAGAGCACACTTATGAGAGGTCTGGCCACACTGACCCCCCCCCCCCAATATCTGGATGGGTTCAAATAGTGATTGCTATCGACTCATTTGCCATTGCAAATATTAAGGGTGAGAGTGGACAACCCTGATGTGTGCCCCTGGCTAATCTTAATTGTGTCTGAGCAGTAGCCCTGTAGTCTGACCCTGGCTTCTGGGATGGAGCATAGGGCTTCCAGGAGCCCAAGGAAGTTTAAACCGAATCCCCAGCGTCAAAGCACTGCAAAGAGATACGGCCAGGAAACCGAATCAAATGTTTTCTGGAGGTCAAGCAACAGGAGCATTCCCTCCTGGCAAGGACCTCCTTCCCATCCGGACTGTAGGTTTGAGACAATATCTATGGCTTTTCTCATCTCGTCAGGGCCCTGTCTTCCTGGAATAAAGCCTACCTGGTCCTAATGTATGTACTGATTGATAAAGGAGGCCATTTTGTTCGCTAGAATTTTGGTTAAGATCTTCAAGTCGTTGTTGATTATTGAAATAGGCCTGTAGTTCCCTACAATCCCCGTGTCTTTATCGGGTTTGGGTATAACTGAAATGAATGCTAAGTTTAGCTGGTTATCTAATGGAACCTCATTCCTTTTAGAATTGAAGAATCTGGCTAGATATGGGGCCAGAAGGTCCGGAAATGCTTTATAGTAAGGGACAGGGAATCCGTCTGGCCCTAGTGCTGTGCCCCCTTTTAGGTTTTAATGACCTTCAAGACTTCCTCTGTAGTAATGGGGGCTTCTAGTTCAGCCCTATGGCATTCCCCTAGGGATAGGAGTGGAAGGCTAGGAGTGGAAGGCTATCCAGGAATTAATTTATCTCTGTCAGGTCAATATTCGCATCAGCCCTATAAAGATCAGAGTAGGATGCCTGGAAAGATTGCATTATATGCTGTGGGTTTAAGGTCAAGGAACAATCGCTCATCTTGATTTTCGGGAGTGTAAACAATCGAGTTTCAGAGAGAGTTTTGAAGCTAACATGGGTCCAATTTTATCCTTTTGCTGATAAAATTAAGCCCCAGTCCATCTGATGTTCCTTTCCGCTTTAACTGTTAGCACTAAGTTTAGGGCTAAATGAGAAGCATCTAGCTTAGATATAGGGACCTTTAAGGGGTCTTTTTTGTGCTACGAGTGTAGATTTGCAAATTCCTTTTCGAGTCTCGAGTCTCTCTACATCCACTAGTCTCTCCCTTTTTAGTTGGGATGTTATTTGAATAAAATTGCCTCGTATCATCGCCTTAGTGTCTCAGCCGAGATTCCTTCCACATCATTGAGGCGGAAGTATTCTTTTAGAGCTTGTTCTAGTTCTATTACTCTGATTAAGTCAATTAAGATCGATTGGTCAAGTTTCAAGTGAGATGTGTTAGGTCTAGGTGAGTTTTTATGCAATGAGAGTAGGACCATGGAGTAATCTGACCATACCGTATGTATGATGGAGGATTTAATAGCAAAGGGGATGTGGAATATGGAAAGTAGAATATGGTCTATTCTGGCATATGATTGATGTGGGCTTGAGAAATGCGTATAGTCTCGTTTAGATGGATTCATCTTACGCCATAGATCGTGATGCCTTCCACTAGTGGCCCTAGGGTGTGGAGCATCGTCTGGAAAAATATAGTCTGTCTTCGGTTAGATGCGTAATAAGAAACATAGGAGTACAGATGGTCATCTATAATCCCCTTAACTAGGAGAAATCTTCCCTCCGGGTCTCTGTGTTCAAATTGTAGTATGAATTTGCAATTCTTAGAGATTAAGATAGCGACCACCCTCGTTTTAGCCTCAGCGTTTGCAAGGAAAAACTGGGGATAGTGGGCATGAAGGAATGAGGGGGTGTACCGCCTTGGAAAGTGGGTCTCCTGCAATAAAACTATGTCAATTTTTTGTGAGCGGTAGGCCTGAAAGGTTTTTCATAATTTTATTGGTGAGTTAAATCCTTGTGTGTTGTGGGAAGCTATACGGAGGGGAGAGTTGGTTATCGTGTCACAGGCCATGGAGCAAGCAGAAAAGACAGCTATTCAATCCATCATCATTTACCTTGACCTGAAGTGGAGTAAGAGGATAATGGTTCTGTCGAGTGGGTGCTAGGAAACCTGGAGTAGCTTCATGGTGGGGTTGCATCCGGAAGTTGGCTAAATAAAAGAAGAGGTTAGAAAAAGAAAAGCAGAAGTTTAGAGAGATAGGCTTAATACAGGCCCCTAATGAAAGGAGGATGAAGACTCCCTCCATTCATTCAAAACAAACAATGATTCATAGCCCTAAGCTAGGGCTAGTAGCCCACCATTCGGGTACAGATGAACCATATCTGGATGGTGGGTGGAGACGAGCAGCAGCTGCCCCGGCCTCAGCCGACTTTTTAACTACAAAAAACTCTAAGTATTGCTATAGGCAGGATCAGAACCAACAGGACCCCCACCAAACAATCAAAAAGCAAAAGAAAAAGCGAGGTGGGGTATGGGTGAGGTGTGTAGGCTTGGTCAGGGGAGACATGAGGTAGTCCAGCGGGGACAGGTAAAAAAGGAAACACTCCCCGAAACACCTATAATGGGGGAGCAAACCAGAGGGTTGAGTTCAACACGTAAACCAAAGCCCTCAGGTTAAAAGCATGGAGAAACCAGAAGTAGTGGAAAAGCTTGAGTCCATCGGGATCAGGGAGGCATGTTGTCTTTAGCTCGCTTGGTCTTGGCCTTGTTTCACAATGGTGAGGTGGGGCTTGAGGGTGTGGGACGTTTGGAGGACCCCGGTTGTAGATTTGAAGTGTCCATTGCAGCATCCTGGGAAATGAGCTTGAGATTCAGTAGCACTCACTCTCCTTCCAGGAAGCTGGAGAAGGCATAAGGTTTGCCCTTAAAGGTGAATTTCAATGCAAAGGGAAAAGCCTATCTGTATTTAATGTCCCTCTGGGTGAGGACAAATAGAAGAGGTTTCAGGGACCTCCGCTTTTGGATTGTGAAGGGTGATATGTCAGTGAAGATTTGAATCGCGTGTCCCTGGAACATCAGTTGGGATTGCTGGTGAGATCTTTTCATAATTGCATAGAAGTAATGTTTCACTACTATATCTCTTGGGGATCAATGTTTCTAGGGTGGGCCTAGAGATCTGTGAGCCCTGTTTAGTTCTAGTTTGCGTGCAGGGATGGACAGGATGAGATGTTTGATGAGTTCCTGCACCGTTAAAGGGATATCTGTGATGGATTCAGGAATGCCTCTGATTCTAAAGTTGTCCTCGATCAATTTTCCAGGTCATTGATCCTAGAATGGGCTATGTCAAGCTGTTCTTGGAGCACATGGATGTGGTCCATGTTCTAATTAGCTCTGGAAACCATGATATCCAGTTTCTGTTCAATGGTTTCCATTCTGGAGCCCAGGTTTTGAAAGTCTGACCAGATATCTCCAGTGATTCTGTCAGCTGTCTTTGCTAGGCCTCTGTCCAGCAGCACTGAGAGTTTAGCAAACAAATCACTGGCATTGAGGGGGATATCAGGGCCAAGATCCCCTGGAGTAGCTCTGGGATCTGGGCATGCAGGGGTTACACCCAGAAGGGACAGTCCATAGGATCCCATGGTGCACTCTATGAATGAGACTGTGGAGGCTGGAGATAGGGTTTGGTTGTGGGGAGTGAGACTGAGCATGAGGGGAGAGAAGGATAAAGTTGCTGGGGTCAGCACTTGCCTCTGTTCGGTATTCCCCTTTGTGACCTGAGTCACGCGGCCGCCATGTTGGTTTCCTCTCGTCCGTACGCGTACGAAAACTGGGGTCCGAGGTCGCGGCGGACGGTCCCTCCCGGCATGTACTATTGCCGGATGATCTCCCCCACTAGATACTGCCCTTCGGCGGGCGTCCTGCCAATCCCAATCCATTGCAGGGAGAGCTGTATGGCCGGGACAGTACGGAGCTCCAGGCTTACGCAGCCATCTAGTCATCTTTAGTTGTTGCTTGAAGAAGGAACCAATTAGCTGTTCCGAAACATGTTGCATGTTGATGACATCACTTCTGATTGTTGGTCCCTTCCCGTTGATGTCACTGCCTGTTTTCGGTTTCCATGCTGTATCAGACAGCCTAGCTGTCTTCCCAGTATCCAGGAGAGTTGTGGCTTCCATCTGCCGGCCACTTCAGAATATGCTACCATAGAATTACACCATATATATACAGTGGGGACGGAAAGTATTCAGACCCCCTTAAATTTTTCACTCGTTGTTATATTGCAGCCATTTGCTAAAATCAATTAAGTTCATTTTTTTTCCTCATTAATGTACACACAGTACCTCATACCAACAGAAAAACACTGAATTGTTGACATTTTTGCTGATTTATTAAAAAAGAAAAACTGAAATATCACATGGTCCTAAGTATTCAGACCCTTTGCTCAGTATTTAGTAGAAGCGCCCTTTTGATCTAATACAGCCATGAGTCTTTTTGGGAAAGATGCAACAAGTTTTTCACACCTGGATTTGGGGATCCTCTGCCATTCCTCCTTGCAGATCCTCTCCAGTTCTGTCAGGTTAGATTTTAAACGTTGGTGGACAGGCATTTTTAGGTCTCTCCAGCGATGCTCAATTGGGTTTAAGTCAGGGCTCTGGCTGGGCCATTCAAGAACAGTCACTGAGTTGTTGTGAAGCCACTCCTTCATTAGTTTAGCTGTGTGCTTAGGGTCATTGTCTTGTTGGAAGGTAAACCTTCGGCCCAGTCTGAGGTCCTGAGCACTCTGGAGAAGGTTTTCGTCCAGGATATCCCTGTACTTGGCCGCATTCATCTTTCCCTCGATTGCAACCAGTCGTCCTGTCCCTGCAGCAGAAAAATACCCCCACAGCATGATGCCGCCACCACCATGCTTCACTGTTGGGACTGTATTGGACAGGTGATGAGCAGTGCCTGGTTTTCCCCACACATACCGCTTAGAATTAAGGCCAAAAAGTTCTATCTTGGTCTCATCAGACCAAAAAATCTTATTTCTCACCATCTTGGAGTCCTTTAGGTGTTTTTTTATCAAACTCCATGCGGGCTTTCATGTGTCTTGCACTGAGGAGAGGCTTCCACTCTGCCATAAAACTCCGACTGGTGGAGGGCTGCAGTGATGGTTGACTTTCTACAACTTTCTCCCATCTCCCGACAGCATCTCTGGAGCTAAGCCACAGTGATCTTTGGGTTCTTCTTTACCTCTCTCACCAAGGCTCTTCTCCCCCGATAGCTCAGTTTGGCTGGACGGCCAGCTCTAGGAAGGGTTCTGGTCGTCCCAAACGTCTTCCATTTAAGGATTATGGAGGCCACTGTGCTCTTAGGAACCTGAAGTGCAGCAGAAATTTTTTGAAACCTTGGCCAGATCTGTGCCTTGCCACAATTCTGTCTCTGAGCTCTTCAGGCAGTTCCTTTGACCTCATGATTCTCATTTGCTCTGACATGCACTGTGAGCTGTAAGGTCTTATATAGACAGGTGTGTGGCTTTCCTAATCAAGTCCAATCAGTATAATCAAACACAGCTGGACTCAAACGAAGGTGTAGAACCTTCTCAATGATGATCAGAAGAAATGGACAGCACCTGAGTTAAATATATGAGTGTCACAGCAAAGGGTCTGAATACTTAGGACCATGTGATATTTCAGTTTTTCTTTTTAAATAAATCTGCAAAAATGTCAACAAGTCTGTGTTTTTCTGTCAATATGGGGTGCTGTATGTACAAGGAAAAAAATGAACTTAAAATGATTTTAGGAAATAGCTGCAATTTAACAAAGAGTGAAAAATTTAAGGGGGTCTGAATACTTTCCATCCCCACTGTATATATACATCTGGTGCAGCTCTACACAGAAACCAATTCGCTTCCATTTTAAATTTTTTTTTTTTTTTTTTGTCAAACCTTATTTGAACAAGCTGAAGTTAGAAGCTGACTACCATGCAGAGCTGTGCCAGATTTTGCACTCTCCAGTTTTAGTAAATCAATCTCACCATGTAAACCTTTTTTGTGCCTGAATCTGCATTTCTTCTTTGAATACCTTTTTACTAAATTGAAGAGAAAAAAAATAGGTAGATTACAAATTTGTTGTGCCCTAAAAACAGCTTTAACAAAAGCATTTTATTTTGCTAAAATAAATGATTTAGTCACATAGATTGATGGAGTCTAATACAAAGAGTTCACGACAAATCATTTTTGCATAATGCTTTGCTCAAAGGACATCTTAGCCATCATTATAAAATGAATACTTAGCAGTGACAGATTAATGACCAGGCCCAGATTAAATTGTTCAACCTCCTTGTTGCATTTGCACTGAAGCCAAAATACATATTCTAAATTAACTGTCCTGGTACTATGCAGAAGAGTTTTTTCTATTATTTTTTATTGCCTTTCTTTAAATGGTTAATTCATTATCTTTTATAGAGAGCTGTCTTGGTATAATTCACTCTTTTAAGAAAGCCACAAAAATGAATCACAATTCAGCTACAGTCTCCTATCATATGTGTGATACAAACTTAGATCCTACCCTTTAAGATATATAGCTGCTTCCCCCTACATCCCTTAGCTCACACCATTTGAGATGGTAGACTATAGAGGGCTGCAAAGAAAACTGCTTTGATATCGATCGGATCAATTTTTTACTGCAACCCTATTCAAAACATATTTAACCCCCCTTCACAAAATGCAATATACTGCAGATTGTCAGTTTCTAGATGTTATGGTTGAATTCATTTTCTTTTTTTGTGCCTTTTTAACCTATTTTTCAACCTGGTGACCCATCCAGTGACACACTTCACGTATTGGGATAACAAAAATTATTCACCGTACTGTATTTATGAAACAGCAGTGTTGTCAACCTAAGCTGTTCTCCTTACTTGGCACCAAGCTAGAGCACAATTTAGAGTAGATGACACCTATTCTCCAATCCATACTATGGGATATCCTAATCTTCCCCATGTCCATACGATACAGGATCTTACCTTGTGGGCCAGATATGGAATTGCGGTACTTAAAGACATTATGCCGAGAAGCTCTTTATTGCCCTTTGACATGCTCAGGGATACATACCAATTACCTAATTATATGTTTTTCCAGTTTCCATGTAGCCCAAGCTCAGTTCCCAAGACCAATCATTCTGGCCACCGATCCGCTCGAGACTATTAGTCAGTTTACCCTGACACTCCGGATAGTTGACTTAGATGCAACACAGTTACTGGTACCTATTTTCATGTTTTCTGGTCACACCCCAAACTGCAACACTACTGAAGGGAGGTGGTGGACACAGTTAATGTGGTGGGTAATCTGTCACTTCAGCTAGATCCACCATTTGGTTGCTGGGACTCGTGAAGAGCTTGGTGACTACTAAGCATGCTAGACTTTTTGTCTTTTATTGCGCCTATTACACCAGGAGAAATATGCTCTTGAACTGGAAATCTCCTGCCCCCCTACAGTGAGTGGCTGTAAGGCAGTGATCAACGGGACACTCCCACTATACAATTAATACCTATTCTACTAGAAACTGTCCTAACAAATTTGATGAAATCTGAAATAGCTGGGTTGACATACAGGACATTACTGCTTGATTTTCTACTCCTGCTCCCTTCCACTAGGTGCCCCTTGCTACAGATAATGCTGTGGCCTGTCCTTCTTAATCTTTCCCCCTTCACTTTCCCTCCATTAACCTGCCTTTTCTCCTCCTCCACTGTTCCTTCCTGTCCCTATTCCCATGCCCTCCTCTGCTGCCCCATTACCTAACTTTCCCCTTCTATGTATGTACTTGATGCCTGTAATGTTGCTGTTAGAAGACTGATTCATAGTTTCTGATGTGCAATTGTTGTACTATGAACTGTGAGCTAAACTTGGCACTACCATGTGCCACCACTGTTATCACTTTTGGATACTACAATATTGACCTGCTAATTGTACATTTTTTGTTTTTGTTTCTCCTTTTGTACTTGTTTGTACATTTAGCAAATTCTATTACAAATGCCTTTATTGGTACTCCAAAATCAAACAAACAAAACAACTTTCTTCAGCAAAATAAACAAAACAGTCAATAATTTTGGTACAACTCAGACTTTCGGCTCACTGCCTGATAAACTTGTCCCTTAACCACTTCAGCCCTGGAAGGTTTTACCCCCTTAATGACCCGGCCATTTTTTGTGATACGACACTGCGTTACTTTAACTGACGCTGTACACAAATGAAATGTATGTCCTTTTTTTCCCACAAATAGAGCTTGCTTTTGGTGGTATTTGATCGCCTCTGCGGTTTTTATTTTTTGCACTATAAACAAAAAAAGAGCAACAATGGTTTTCAAAAACAATATTTTTAACTCTTTTGCTATAAAACATACCCAATAAAAATATGTAAAAAATCAAATTTATTCATCAATTTGGGCCAATATATATTCTGCTACTTATTTTTGGTAAAAAAAAATCCCAGTTAGCGTATATATATATTGGTTTGCACAAAAGTTATCGCATCTACAAACGATGGGATATTTTTATGGCATTTTTTAAATGTATTTTTTACTAGTAATGGTGGCGATCAGTGATTTTTAGCAGGACTGCGACAATGCAGCAGACAAATCAGACACTAAATGACACTTTTTGTGGACCAGTGTCACTAATATAGTGATCAGTGCTAAAAAAAAATGCACAGTCACTGTATAAATGACACTGGCAGGGAAGGGGTTAACATCAGGGGCAAACAAAGGGGTTACGTGTGCCCCTATGGAATGCATTCTAACTGTGTGGGGGATGGACTGACTGGAGGAAGTTCCTGAATAGCAGGAACATACTATCTCTCTCTTCCTCTGAGACAGAACGATGGTCTGCCTTGTTTACATAGGCAGAGCACTGTTCTGCCTCTCCTGCTGTGCCCAATCATATCGGTAGCATCGCGGGCGCCCCAGACCCGGAAGACAAAACAACGTACAGGTATGTTGTTTCGCGCAGCCGGGCCTCCATGCCGCAGTAAATGTGCGGTGGGCGGTCCAAAAGCGGTTAACAGGGTTATGTCCTGGCCTGTGTCAGAGTACAGGAAAAGCCGCAGGATCCAAGAAAACAGTCTCAGACGCCAGACAGTCCACACTTTCTCACTCAGCTGTGTTCTGCCTCTACTCCACCTCACAGAAAAGTGCTGACTCCTTCATGCTCCTTTTCAGGCCTCCCTTGCAGGTGGGTCCCTGTATTCAGAGTTGGAAGCTCTTTCCCATCCAACTGGAACCCTTTACCCTGCATGGGTGAGAACATCTGAGAACTCCAAGACTACATTCAAATCATCCTTCTTAAGGGGACCATACCCCAAACAGTGGGGATGCATGTCTCCCATCCAGGACCAATTATAAGCATCCTGTATACTGTGCTATGAATAAAACTGTGTTCGGCGTACTTACCTGTGTACCTTTGTTTGCACTGCAGCAGAAAAAATACATTGTGTGATTTTGCCATTTATGCGGTTTAACAGGGGCCCTCCACAAATTGAGCTTTATCTCTTAACTTTAAACTTTATATTTTACATTCTTTTAACCTAGTAAAAATATCTAAATTTAAGAAAAGTTTTTTGTTTTTTTGCCACCCTAAAATATTCTACAGCATGTTCCAGTTTTCTTTGCAATAAATAATCTAACTTAGTGAAATGACAAGGGATTACAGCACTATTATTCCTAGTAATATGTTGCATATGAATGAACATTATGATACACTTTATGTGTCACTCTCCTTTACCACCACTGCCAGGCTGAATAATTTGACAAGCGCTGCTCTAGCTCAACTTCCCGCTGTGTTCTGGCAACGTTTTTTTTTCAAGTGGTAATTCAGCAACAACCTCACTGGAAAGATGTAACACAGGAAAGAGAAAGTAGCCAAGGTGCCGTGGCGCAGATGAAAACTGTGAAATCCTCTTGTAATTATTTCGACAAGAGAAGAGGCGTCGTAACAAACTGCCGGTGACCTCAGCAGAACAGCAATCTCTTGGGCCTGTGTAAGCCAGTGTGAATCACACAGCAAACCAAGTCATATATGTTGCTGTAATACAGTTTGTACTGAGAGGTGAACTACGTCAAAGTGTCCTGGGTTTCCAAGATGACTTTGATGTGCATAGGTCAGGCTTCTGTGCACCTTGAAATGAAAACAAAGTGACACTGTTGAAGAGATTGTAGGGGGGGAGAAGAGTGAGAGACTCTGAGGAGTCGAATCAAGTTACCGAAGGAACAGGTATATTAAATTACAGCTATGGTGTTTCACATAATCTCAAACAGCAATCAGGCATGTGCTCCTAAGGAATAAAGTCATTTATAAGCCCACAGAAGTCATCACATCAGTGTTTTTCAGATGGTGGAGCTGGGTCATTGCAGGGTGGTTATGAAACCTTTCAACAAAAATGAGTGAAAAAATGTAAACAATTAAATGTGAACAATTGGTGCGCTACTATCAACCTTAATTAAATGCACAGTGCTATATAAATAAATAAATACATTGATATAAATAAATAAGTGCAATGTGTAAATGGATGAATACAATGTGTTAAATAAACAGCTCAATACATGAGCTTATAAAAAAAATTCAATAAGTGATAGCACATCAAATGTGTCCTTTGAAAAAGTGTCAAAATGCAATAAAACACACTTCCTTTGATCTTGCACTTCCATATAAACTCGGCACAAGAAATCTCTATATACTACACATACACATGCCGATCAAATGTTTCAGTCAGTGGATTAGATGGTAAGAAGAACCTCCACCCTTCAGGTGTCATGTTCACTCCTCAAATTTCTTTTTCTCACTCCACAGTATCAAGTAGCTGTTACTATTTGCCAAGGATACCGATCTCAAAAGAGAAAAAGGAAACAAAACTCATCGCACAACACTGTATCAAACAAACTGTGTATGTAAGCTTCAACAAATCCACTCACATGTACTCAGCTTCGACTCAGCGTGTGTTAACAGTCAGGCTCATAGGCTCTGGGGTGACGTCGGAGATTCCCTTGAGAAAGTCACATGACCTGTGACGCAACGCGTCGGGTGGAGGAGCCAGTGATGCCACCCCAGTGTTCGGAATAGCACGGAGGTGAAGTGAGGAGGAGTAAGCTTTAATTGTTTACATTTTTTCACTCATTTTTTATATTGCAAGAGCACTTGTATATTGGCTGCAGCTGTCTTCATTTAGGTACCTTTTAAGTTTATCCGAAGTTTAAATTATATCAGCGCTTTATTATTATATATTTTTTTTTCTTTTAATAAAATGCTTAATGTGAACCTGTGCTTTGTGCACCTAGGACAAACCACATTAACTGCAGCCCCACCAGCTGTTCATACTCACCTTTATTTTGCGGCCACATTGTTCTGCCACTGGGAAAGAAGAGAGTTAGCGATGTGTAAGCTCCAAGTCATAGCTCCACGTACAGCGCTGGGTTCCAGAGCAGCTAATAACCATGCTAAACATGCTGAGACAGTTACGCTATATTACCAAATATATTGGGACACCTCCTTTACACACACATGAACTTTAATGGCATCCCAATCTTAGTCCGTAGGGTTCAATATTGAGTTGGCCCAGCCTTTGCAGCTATAACAGCTTCAACTCTTCTGGGAAGGCTGTCCACAAGGTTTAGGAGTGTGTCTATGGGAATGTTTGACCATTCTTCCAGAAGCACATTTGTAAGGTCAGGCACTGATGTTGGACAAGAAAGCCTGGCTTGCAGTCTCCAATCTAATTTCTCCCAAAGGTATTTTGTTAGGTTGAGGTCAGAAATCTGTGCAAGCCAGTCAAGTTCCTCCACCCCAAACTCGCTCATTCATGTCTTTATGGACATTGCTTTGTGCACTGGTCAAAATCATTTGGTGGAGGGGGGATTATGATGTGGGGTTGTTTTTCAGGGGTTTGGCTTGGTCCCTTGGTTCCAGTGAAGGGAACTACTAAGGCATCAGCATACCAAGACATTTTGAACAATTTCATGCACCCAAGCTTGTGGGTACAGTTTGGGGATGGTCCCTTCCTGTTACAACATGACTGAGTACCAGTGCACAAAATAAGGTCCATAAAGACAACAATGAGCGAGTTTGGGGTAGAGGAACTTAACTGGCCTGTACAGAGTCCTGACCTCAATCCGATAGAACACTTTTGGGACGAATTAGAGCACAGACTGCGGGTCAGGCCTTCTTGTCCAACATCAGTGCCTGACCCCACAAATGTGCTTCTGGAAGAATGGTCAAACATTCCCATAGACGCACTCCTAAACCTTGTGGACAGCCTTCCCAGAATAATTGAAGCTGTTACAGCTGCAAAGGGTGGGCCAACTCAATATTGAACCCTTACGGACTAAGACTGGGATGCCATTAAAGTTCATGTGTGTGAAAAGGCAGGTGTCCCAATACTTTTGACAATATAGTGTATGGGACTGTGTGCTTTCTTTCACATATGTAAAGATGGAATTTCGGGAAATATCAGCCACTGCAAGTAACCTGCTAAAATATTTCCTTAGGTATTTTCACTTCCAAATGCCCAGGCAGGAAGCACGTTTCCTATATTACTGGCAGGTAGAGGAAGAAACATTTAAAACCAATAAACTCTGATAATTACTTGCTCTGTGCAATTGTTTTGTACGAGCAGCCCTGATCCTCTTCTTTTGGGCTCCATCGCCAGTGGTACAGGCTCACCCCCACCACCACCATAGGAAGCCGCTTTATATGGGGGCACTAGGCGCTCGATCCTGAGCTGGGCTGTTTGCATCTAATCAAAAGCACAGCTCGCCCCCCCTCATAAGTTTTGGCTGACAGCAGCAGAAGCCAATGGTTCCCATTGCTCTCAATGCTCTCAACCAAGCTTGTCAGAGCAGGGAGAAGATCTGCTGCAGATGAGCCCAGTGCTGGGTCCAGATTGAGCTCAGGTTAGTTTTTAGGGGTGCTGGGGGTGTGCTCATATTAAAAGGAATTTTACCTTAATGCAGGTGTGTGTAAACCCTAACCATGAACTTCTTTTATTTGATCCATTTTGGTCTATTAAATGCACATTACAATTTTTTCGTTCTATCTGTTCAAAAACTGTTAAATATACCTGTGGGTCTTCATGGAAATCTTGCAAGCTGATAATTTCCTATGCTCCCTGCCTGTGCTGACTGTTATCAATTACATTGTTAACTGAGGACTTCAGGACTACATACCTCTGTTATGGATAAAAAGAGAGGTAGTCCTGTCCGCAATCCTGTCTTGTTTCTTGTCCTGCTTTAGAAGGGCATTGAGTTTTGTCATCCTAAGAATATGAGTTTTACCAGGTTAAATAAAGGAAAAATAAGCTAAAAAGAATTGATGCAGCCACAACATTTAAGGACTTTTGATCTGCTATATATATTTATATGTAGTTTTTGCTTTTGTGTTTGGTTCGATTTTAAGCCCTAATTATGGGCGTATCTTCTCAAAATATGTGATGGCACATTCCTTTTGGCCTTCAACTTCTCCATAAATATATTCATATGTATCCTATATATCCATGATATAGACTTGTTTGTGACCCATCTACATAACACCCTTGTCAGGACAGAGACCTGCAATAGCAAATGACCTGTTTGTGAAATGTGTCATTAAAGTGTGGCCATCAAAATAAAATAGTTATGAATAACTATTATTATATTGATTAATATGTGTTGTATTTATTTTAATAAAGTTAATAAATGAAGAAATCACATATAATAGGGCAAATGTTTTTGGAAATCCCCACTTTTCTTACTCGCCAATTTTCCCTTCTTTCATTATTATTCTTTGTTTTTTCTGTTACTCCAATTTTAAGCTAATAGAAGAGACAGCTGTTAGTTGCATTGGGATAAATAAGCCCATCATTCCAGGCAATAAAACTAAGTTAGTCATTAAATGACTCATTCACCATCAGTGTGTCTCTGGGACTTGCTGCTGCCCCAAAGCACAACCTCGACCCAGCAGACCTAGTAAAACATGGACTGTATACCCTACAGAGCGCTAAAATTCTCATCACTTGTTTATAATGAGTGGATATATCCTTTTATGATTCACTATAAATTTACTTTGCTATAAAAAATTTGATTTTTTTTCCTTATTAAATCTAGTGCAGGATTACAGCCATCTGTTCTTGCATTAGACTAATCATAATGTTTTATTAAATATTATTGATCATGTTGCAAAAATAAGCAACAGCAGTTTATCAAAGCAAGTTTGATGACCACGTTCCTGTAGCAACAGCTGGAGCAGATAATCGAAACCTAACTGTGCCCTTAAGTTAATCAATACATAAGTATGTATAATGCAGAAGTTTCCATTAACGTATAACCTACAAGTAACACCATATTATAAGACTTAAAAAACTTGCACTGGTTGAAAATTCACCTTGTTGAAATTGTTAATTCACCTTGGAGGATAGTGAAAGCAGATTACCGTATAACAAATACACACTTAAGAAAAATGATATGCAAAAAAAAATTCTTGTCTTGTTTCAGTCTGCACACCCTGTATAAATGTCCCCTTTTGCGGGGCTGATTTGTCAGCTTGCAAATTTCCATTACTTTACGATCAGATTTATAATACTTATATAGGAAGTAGTGGACGTAGATACATTAGGTTCCTGAACCAAGAACCCAGTGCTTAAAGTGGTTGTAAACCTAGTAACACCATTTGTACCTACAGGTAAGCCGATAATTAGGCTTACCTGTAGGCAGGGCTGGCCCTACCATGGGTCCCAGTGGGTCCATTGGACCCAGGCAGCACTTTGAGAGGGGCAGCAAGTTGAACCACGACGGCCTCTCCTTCTCTTCTATTTACCCAGCAAATTGACGACCAAGCAGTCTTGTATGTCACGATGACAACTGCCCCCCCCCGCTGCTCCGCCTGCCCCATACCCTAGCCCGCCCCTATACTGCCCTAGCCTGTCCATATACTACCCTAGCCTGTCTATATACTACCCTAGCCTGTCTATATACTACCCTAGACTGCCCCTATACTATCCTAGCCTGTCTATAAACTACCCTAGCCTGTCTATATACTACCCCAGCCTGCTCCTATGCTACCCTAGCCTGTCTATATACTACCCTAGCCCGCCCCTTGGAATTGAACATAATGGTATGTCATATAATTTTGCATATAGACAAGGTGCTGTTGCATGTAAATCTGACTTCCTGATAAATAACACTTTTGTTTTAATTGTCATGATATAAAATAATGGATGTGGGGGCCTGCATGGTTTAGGAGATATTTACCATATACACTTGAGCCGTCGTCATCGGCGCATGCGCTGTGAAGAAACGGCCCTCCGTGCCGTTTCTTCACTAGCAAATGCCGTGAATGACGGCTCCTGCACGCGGACAGTCACAGAGCCAGAGTCTGCAGCCCCTGAAGTAGGAGGGGTGAAGATGGATGCGGCCACCAGCAGGGACATTGCGGGCTTCGTTTACAGGTAAGTGCCACATAATGGCTAGTATGCGATGCGTACTAGCCCATTATGCTTTTACTTTGCAGGGGAAAAAAGGGTTTACTTCCTCTTTAAAGAGTTTGGTGCTGGGTTTTCACATACCCAGACTTCTAACCTTAAAGTAAAACTAAAGGAAAACCTTTTTTTTTTTTTAGTTTTGGAGAGAGTGGAGAGGGATTATACGGCTTATCAGTTTTTATTGCTGTCTGTGTCCCCGTTAAAGAGATTCACACTCTCTATTTGTCCTATTTACTCTTATCATTCAAGTGAAAGTAAAAGAAAATCCCAATTTTTGGGTTGTCCCCAGAAAAGTAATAGAGGGGGGATCTTCCAATGGGGACACTGGTTCTGTTGACCTGGGGATCCCCAAATAATTCTCTTAATTTGCAGGGATTTTCTTTCACTTTCTGTCTGGCTACAGGACTGGAAGTGAAGGAAAATCTCCGCAATGGGACACAGGTGGCGGAAAAAACGTTGGCAACAAAAGTGAATACACCCCTAAGTGAAAGTGTCCAAACTGAGCCCAAAGTGTCAATATTTTGTGTGGCCACTATTATTTTCCAGTACTGCCTTAACCATCTTGGGCATGGAGTTCACCAGAGCTTCACAGGTTGCCACTGGAGTCCTCTTCCACTCCTCCATGACGACATCACAGAGCTGGTGGATGTTTGAGACCTTGCTCTCCTCCACCTTCTGTTTGAGGATGCCCCAAACATGCTTAATAGGGTTTAGATCTGAAGACATGCTTGGCCAGTCCATCACCTTTACCCTCAGCTTCTTAAGCAAGGAAGTGGTCGTCTTGGAGATGTGTTTGGGGTCGTTATCATATTGGAATCCTGTCTCTGAAGGGAGGGGATCATGCTCTGCTTCACTATGTCACAGTACATGTTGGCATTCATGGTTCCCTCAATGAACTGTAGCTCCCCAGTGCCGGCAGCACTCATGCAGCCCCAGACCATGACACTACCACCACCATGCTTGACTGTAGGCAAGACACACTTGTTTTTGTACTCCTCACCTGTTTGCCGCCACACACGCTTGACACCATTTGAACCAAATAAGTTTATCTTGGTCTCATCAGACCACAGGACATGGTTCCAGTAATCCGTATCCTTAGTCTGCTTGTCTTCAGCAAACTGTTTTCAGGCTTTCTTGTGCACCATCTTTAAAAGAGGCTTCCTTCTGGGATGACAGCCATGCAGACCAATTTGATGCAGTGTGTGGTGTATGGTCTGAGCCCTGACAGGCTGACCCCCCACCCCTTCAACCTCTGCAGCAATGCTGGCAGCACTCATTCCTCTATTTCCCAAAGACAATCTCTGGATATGACACTGAGCATGTCCACTCAACTTCTTTGGTCGACCATGGCGAGGCCTGTTCTGAGTGGAACCTGTGTTGTTAAACCGCTGTATGGTCTTGACCACCGTGCTGCAGCTGTTTCAGGGTCTTGGCAATCTTTTTATAGCTTAGGCCATCTTTATGTAGAGCAACAATTCTTTTTTTCAGATCCTCAGAGAGTTCTTTGCCATGAGGTGCCATGTTGAACTTCCAGTGACCAGTATGAGAGAGTGAGAGCGATAACACCAAATTTAACACACCTGCTCCCCATTCACACCTGAGACCTTGTAACACTAACCAGTCACATGACACCCGGGAGGGAACATGGCTAATTGGGCCCAATTTGGACATTTTCACTTAGGGGTGTACTCACTTTTGCTGCCAGCGGTTTAGACATTAATGGCTGTGTGTTGAGTTATCTTGAGGGGATAGCAAATTGACACTGTTATACAAGCTGTACACTCACTACATTACATTGTAGCAAAGTGTCATTTCTTCAGTGTTGTCACATGAATATATATATATATATATATATATATATATATATATATATATATATATATATATATATATATATATATTACTAAGTAATTTTCTAGTAAAAGAATGCTGATTTTGACATGTATGACAGAAATGACAAAATTGTCCCAGACTCGAACTGGTTAAATTCCTTTCACTGCCACAAGCATTTGCAGCTCTGACCCCTCCTAGTCCTAGGGACCCGGAAACATCATCAATGACGGTCTGCACTGCTGTGTAGTTGGCACAAAAGAAGAATTTTTGTGTTATACAAAAATGCCCCTAAACAATTTGCACCCTAAAAAAATCCATACAGTATATCACTTTCGGTAATAAGTTTCACAGAAGAATCCTTGCTATATCAAGTTTTAAGTGTCCCTTTGACCTGATGATCTGCTGTATTCAGCTGGAACTGACAGTATTATTAGATACCAAGAAAAAGACCCGATGTGCGTTGCATTAAATTGAAAAACTAAATCTCAGACTGAAAAATGCTGATCTCATTGAATTTCATCATCTCAACCAATCATATGGAAATGGCTGATTTTGCACAGGTTGGACACGCAAAACGTACTTAAGGAACTACAATGAGGTGTAAATCCGTTCGGTAATGGATTTGCATCGCTGCAGTTAGAAGGCTGCTTCGCTGGACTGTATTTATTTAACCCATTGATATTTATAGACATAAGACGGCAACTGCATCCCAAACACTGTCCAGGCTGCTGATGAGGTTTTTTACGCTGTGCATTTTGTTTCATTAATATGCATACTGAAGAACAGAACATTTATTTGGCATACAGATTTCAGTGCTAGTTTTATGGTGCTGATAATTTGGCACATTTTAAATAGACTCAAAAATCTTTAACACATGATGTTTTGGGGCATGACAGTTAATCCTGCTGCTATTGCTTTAATAGTACTTTTGTGGTCGCTTTATAGTATTTATTTTTGCGATATAAGCAAATTAGGTTTATATCGAGAGCTCCTTTTGGGTTTACATTCAGATTAACATGCAAATTACAATCTCCAACTGCCTGGGTTAGTGACATGATTTGTGGTGATGGGCCAATGGGGATGTTCACTAGACTAACACTCAAATAATTTCATACAAACACCATATAATTTTAAGATAATCATTAGATACACTATATTGTCAAATGTATTGGGACACCTGCCTTTAACACGCACAAACTTTAATGGCATCCCACTTTTAGTCCGTAGCGTTCAATATTGAGTTGGCAATTTTTATCTTGAGAATCTTGCAAACAAGAAACACATCTCAACTTTTTTTACAAAAATACAAAAAATAAATATTATTATTATTTTTTTTATTTATTTTTTTTACATTCTACACAACATTACTCAAACTTTATTAACATTCAGACCGAGAAACATAAATTATCATGTGTGCGTAGCCTTTCTTCAAAATTATTTTTATCCTTCAAAATTTAAGGGAGTGTCCAGAGAGAAAACAGGGAAAGAACCCAACACCCAGAGATCAACAAACAGCAGCTACAGTCCTGATATTCCTCCACACCTTTATCCAGACCCTTTGCTGCCATCTGTCTTTCTCGAGACCCCGAATTTTCCCTACCTGACCAAGAATCTCACACACCACCACCGGCACAGGACGGACTTGCGATTCTGCAATGCTTCATATACCCACACTAGGCAAGAAAGGAATATTCAGAGCCCTCTCCAACTTTTCATAGACTTCTACATTGAAAGGGTACTGAAGTAAGAAGTGGTCCATGGTTTCCACTTCACCCTGACACTCCGCTCCTGGACAACTACCATTGTCTAAAGAGTGACTCTTCACATTCCCCCTCACATAGAGCCTACCGTGGAAAGCGAGCCAGGCCTGGTCCCTAAATTTCATAATATGACCTGGGCAATCCCTTAAGGCCAGTGGCGCATGAAAGACAATACCCACGATCTTCTCACCCAGGAGTCTCCTAGGGAGGGACCTGATATCCTCCGCTGTCACATGCCACTGTCTAAGAATTTTCAGGCACGGGGCAATATAAGCTGGGAGCTCACCCTGCTTGACCCTTGGGCTTTTCACTGGTCCGCCACTCTCAACAGCCCCGAAAAGGTCTAAACCAGATCTGGAAAATACCTACCCATCCAGGCGGTCTCTCTGCTAGCATGTTACCAAAATTATGTTTCAAAAACATCAGAGAGAAGAACACAACTGGGTTGACCATCCCTAGGCCACCCTCCGCCTAGATAGGTAAGTCACATTCCACTTCACAAGATTCAGCCTGATCCCCCATAATAATTGGAAGAAACAACTATAAATCCTGGTATAACAGAAAGGTAGAAATCAGGTAGGTCTTAATCAAGTCCACCCTTTCCCTCAAGGAGAGCTGCCACCCCTTTCAGCATTTCACCTTGACATCACCATCATTCAGCCTGGCTTCCCAATTTGACTTGCTGTAATCATCAAGGCCAAACTCGATGCCCAATACTTTGACCTTCTGCTGAGGCCTCGGGAAGGTGTCTGGAAGTGCAAAACTCTCAACTCCCTCGCTTATCCAAAAAACTTCACTTTTATCACGCTTGACCTTGGAGCCTGATGCCTCGGAATACTGATCTATCACCGAGACCACCTCCTCTGTACCAGAGATAAAGACAGAAACATCATCAGCATAGGCTACAACCCTCAAGGGCGGCTCGCCAGTAATGCCCACTGGCACCCCGCACAATGGTCCGCTCTCTAGCCTTCTGACGAAAGGGTCGATTGCGAACACGTATAGCAAAGGACTCAGCAGACACCCCTGGTGCACAACCGATGCAACCCTGAAGGGCTGTCCAACCCAACCGTTAACAAGCATGAAGCTCTCTGCCTCTCTATATAAAGTCTTAAGCCATCCAATAAACCCACCCTCCAGGCCTAACTTGTCAAGGAGAAGCCAGAGGTACTCATGATTGACATGATTAAAAGCCTTCGCCTGATCCAATGCCAGCAAATACTTTCCCCTGTCTTCAGCCCCGCAACGTTCCAGAGCCTCCTGGACAGCTAACACCGCTGATAAAGTGCTCCTGCCCTGGACCGAACAGTGCTGCTGAAGAGAAAGCAATCTGTCTGCTACTAACGACAAGCGCCAGAAAATTCTCTTCTATCGACACTGAGAAGGCTAATGGGGTGCCAATTCTCAATCATCGAGGGATCCTTGCTTTTTGACAACAGAAACACAGCAGATTGTCTCATGGAGGGAGGGAGCGAACCCTCTTTCAGACAGCCGTTAAATACCTCCACAAGATAAGGTACCAAGCTGGATTATAAAATTCAGCCATCAGTCCATCTGGCCCAGGTGTTTTCTTAATAGCCAGACCGTCTATAGCTTTGACTACCTCTTCTGCTGTGATTTCCCCCATCAAACTTGCCAGCAGAATGTTATTTCCCAGACCTGGTGTAGAGTCCAGAAAACTCGACATCTTACCCGATCTAGGTACTTCTCCCCCAGAAGATCCACATAAAAAGACCTTGAGACCTCCAAGATCCCTGACCTGAATTTCATAAAAGAGCCTGTACTATCCCTTAGCCCAACAACCGTCTTAACTGCTGCACTTTGTTTGCAGTTCTGATAAGGGTTGGGTGAGTGATATTTCCTGTAGTCCCTTTCCAGAACCAAAGAAGTGTGCCGGTCATACTGATACTCCCTAAGGAGAAGATTCACCTCAGAGATTGCCCCTGAATCTCCACCACTTGAGACAAGGTGATCAAGTTTTCTCCGCAGTTGCTGGTAGGCAATGTATTTACCAAGCTGTTTCCTTTTCATATTCCTTTAGGTGGCATATCTGAAGCATTGAGAATAACAGACAGCATAAAGGTGATCAGAGAACTCCACCATACGACACTAAGGAGCCGAAAAGGCAGAGTCCCCCTTAAAAAAAAAAAAAACTATCTATCCTGCTCTCACAACTGCCTTGCTTAAATGTGTAACCCGTGCTGTCTGGGCCACGCTTTATATGCGCATCTTCCAGACATGCTTCCCTGGCTATCCTATTAAGAAAGACGCTATCATATCTCAGGCTGTCAGTGGAGCCTTTCCTGTCTTTGGGCCTAGTGACAGTGTTAAAATCACCTCCAAAGACAACTTGCCTAGATGTAAAAAGGAAAGGCTTAATTTTTGTAAATAGACATTTCCTGTCCCACCTAGTTTGCTAGTTTGTGGTCCATAAATATTTATTAAACGTAGATCATGCCCCTTCACAGAGACGTCCAGGACCATACACCTTCCAATCTGTAACTCGATAACCCGCCGACGCGTTACCATGCCAGTAAAAAGTACTGCAACTACGCTGTAAGGCTCAGCCTCAAGATACCAGAAGGAGGGCCCACTCCTCCACTCCCTCTTTCCCAGGTGAACATCAGCAAGGCTATTTAGTCGGGCCTCTTTCAAAAATAAAATATCAGCATCCATCTCGCTGAGCAAAAATAAGGCCATATTACGAGCCCTTACAGATTTTATGCTGGCAACATTAATCATTGCCACCTTTATCGGAGTGGAAACTGCCATCAGGGTGATTGAGGTAGGCGTTTCTTAGCCTGAGCTCCCTCCCCTCTTACTGGAGACCTTGACCTCTTTAGGGAACATTCTACCTCATCCTCCACCTGAGACACGGATTTAGACGACTCCTCCTCCCCCTCAGATAAGGACCCAAACTTGTTTCCCAGAGGTAGATCATCTACCTCTAAAGATGAAACTGAGGAGGCAGAGGTCAGGACTACCTTATTCCTCCTTCTCCCCACCTTGGTCCAATCTCCCTCCTCCCCTGAAGCATTACCCTGAAAGGCCTCATCTACATCATTAGCAGTAGCACCGTCCCCCTTCTTTACCTTAGAACCTCCCCTAGAGGTCTTACGCTGCCTCAGGGAAGGCCCCGATGAAGCTGCCACCTCAGATCTGCACAAATCTGCCCTTTTGGTGGCCTCATTCCATCTGGATGACTTAGATACATTTGGAACACTGGGCAGCTGAAACACTGGGGAAGAACACACAACAGAAGTAGACACCGACACAATAGGGAGCACAGACTGGGGAGCAGACACAAGAGGGGTCACACCTTCAGATTGGGAAACTGACACCTGGGGGGAAGCCCTCAGGACTAGCTGAAACAGCTCCACTAACCCCTTGCTGCCCCTTTCTATTCTACTCCTCCATCCTCAGCAGTTCTTTCACCACCTCCGACTGATTATGTAGGGCTTCAGGGCAAAGGGTATAGGGGTGACCTAACTTGTTACAGAGATTACAACAAATATTATTGCAGTCCTTTGCAACATGCCATGAGCCCTGACAGAGGGAACATTTCTGCACAGAACATGAGCTTGAAAATTGCCCCTTTTCACCACAGCAATGACACAGCTTTGGTTGTCCTGCATAAAAAGTAATAATCCTGTCACGACCTATAAAGACAGTCAAAGGGATGTGCTCTCTCCTATTTGGGGGGGCCTTCTCCAGTCCACCTCAATTGAACCACATTTTGGCATTTAAAGGAGCTACCAGATGGTGTCAGATTGGCCTGACCTTCACTCACATCACTTCTAGTGACCGCAGAATAACTGGCCCTACTCACCCTCAGGACATGTGCAGTCACCGCTACAGCATAGGAAATAACCGCACTCCTTGCAACATCCTGCACATCACTTTTACTTACAGACCCCTCTTTAGAGAAGGTAGAAATTATTACATTATTGTCAGGAACAGATGGAGCAGAGCCTTCTGACACAGAAATATCATTTACATTACCCTTGGTAATTCTTATTTCATTACCAGTAACTAAAGGGTTACCAACAGTGGAGATGTCCTTATCAGCACTCTTCACAGCAGAGTCTGCACACCCTTCACTGGCTTTTTGTACACAGGTGGGAGTCTCAGCCAGGAGATGAGCTTGCTCCCCGCCGCCCTCTACTGCACCATCCATAGGAACTACACCTCCATTATGCTGTATAGGCAAGTTGTGAACAAAAACAGCTTTTTCTGTCACCCATTGTTTTAAAGGTTTTGGGGGGACATCATTATCCTCTTCTACATCCTCAGACAATCCAGACATGGCAAACTTGCAACCGTGCAAAGGTGATTCCATTACTGTAATGAACTTTAGCATACCTGCTCCCTTCAAAGGCTCAGATGGATCATCTTGCTCCATAGCCTCTTGCTGCAGTGACAAGGGCATAAAACTTCCTTGGCCCGATGACATACTGCCAGTCAAAACATCTGACTGCTGATCACCCGCACCCTTTCTGCCAGAGCTTTCTCCGCTTTCTGCAGGCATACTGATACTTGGCACGGGATGCAAAGATTTTCCAGCATGCTGGCCAGAAACACAGTGCAAGCCCACACAAACTTTTTTGCATTGCACTGACCTTGGCTTCTTGCACTCTGGTGATGCCTGTACTCCACTGGCCTCTATGGCCCCTCTACACATTGCACAGAAGCGATCATTGTTGCCATACTTTTCCTTGAAAGCTCTGCTGGTTTCTTTCAATGCGGCCACCAGCAGACTCTTTTTCACTTTGGCCTCCAAAGCCATTAACTCAGGCCCCATCTGTCTTCTCTTGAAACTGTGAAGCTGGCCACTTTCAATATTTTTATGCTTGAAGTCAAACTTTAACTTCTCGCAATTCTCACACAAACCTTCTTTCTGTAGGTTGCCAGGCTTTTGCCTTTAGCTGGGCCATTTCCCAGGTCCTCAAACACTGGTGTAGTGCCACTACCAATTTTGGTAGATGCTTAGTGGTGTTTTGCTAGAGTAGAAGGGGGTGCGGCTACCTACACTTGGGCTCAGGGATACATCCTCTGCTTGGGAGTGGACTCTGCTGGCAAGAGAGGATGGGCTGAGACTTGAGTGGTAGGAAACCCCATGTAAGAGAAGTGACCAATAGTTAATTTTTGTGGTCTGGAAGGCAGTCTCTCATAAAAAGGGGGGGTCACATGTCCTGGGGAGTCTTCCAGGAAAGGGCTTGGGGTCCAGAGGTTCGGGACCAGAGGCTGGAGGGTCCGGGAGTTCAGAGATCCCGGAGCTGGATAGCCGAAGGTGACTTTGGGGAGGTCAAGGTCGGTTCTCTGGATCAGAAATCACGTAACGCAGGAGGAAGTATCAACTAAGCAGAAGAAGGATACTGGGAACAGCTTTCTGTGAGTAGAACATGGACTGTTGTTGGGAGAGTGCAAAGGGAGTGCAGACCCAGTGGAGCTATTCAAAAAATCCTTTGCTGTGTATCCAAGGACCACAGTAGGAAACACTTCTCGGGGGTTAGTGATGGAGGTTGGACACTGCAAGTCACGGATATAGGTGGTGAGGCCTGTGGCTTTGAGTTCTAACTTTCACAGCATTATTCAGAGTGATGCTCAACTGCCCATAGTGAGAGTGTACTTTAGGGATCAAGAAAGAAAAGAAAGATCGGTAACAAGGGAATTCAATTTACAAGATTACGGCTACAGATTTAATACCTACACATAGGGATGAGCTTCGAGTTCGAGTCGAACTCATGTTCGACTCGAACATTGGCTGTTCGCAAGTTCACCGAACAGCGAACAATTTGGGGTGTTCGCGGCAAATTCGAATGCCGCGGAACACCCTTTAAAAGTCTATGGGAGAAATCAAAAGTGCTAATTTTAAAGGCTAATATGCAAGTTATTGTCATAAAAAGTGTTTGGGGACCTGGGTCCTGCCCCAGGGGACATGGATCAATGCAAAAAAAAGTTTTAAAAACGGCCGTTTTTTCAGGAGCAGTGATTTTAATAATGCTTAAAGTCAATCAATAAAAGTGTAATATCCCTTTAAATTTCGTACCTGGGGGGTGTCTATAGTGTGTCTGTAAAGGGGCGCATGTTTCCTGTGTTTAGAACAGTCTGACAGCAAAATGACATTTTGAAGGAAAAAACTCATTTAAAACTACCCGCGGCTATTGCATTGCCGACAATACACATAGAAGTTCATTGATAAAAACGGCATGGGAATTCCCCAAAGGGGAACCCCGAACCAAAATTAAAAAAAAAAAATGACGTGGGAGTCCCCCTAAATTCCATACCAGGCCCTTCAGGTCTGGTATGGATATTAAGGGGAACCCCGGCTAAAATTTAAAAAAAAAAATGACGTGGGGTTCCCCCTAAATTCCATACCAGACCCTTCAGGTCTGGTATGGATTTTAAGGGGAACCCCGCGCCAAAAAAAAAAAAAAAAAACGGCGTGGGGTCCCCCCAAAGATCCATACCAGACCCTTATCCGAGCACGCAACCTGGCAGGCCGCAGGAAAAGAGGGGGGGACGAGAGTGCGGCCCCCCCTCCCTCCTGAACCGTACCAGGCCACATGCCCTCAACATTGGGAGGGTGCTTTGGGGTAGCCCCCCAAAACACCTTGTCCCCATGTTGATGAGGACAAGGGCCTCATCCCCACAACCCTGGCCGGTGGTTGTGGGGGTCTGCGGGCGGGGGGCTTATCAGAATCTGGAAGCCCCCTTTAACAAGGTGACCCCCAGATCCCGGCCCCCCCCTGTGTGAAATGGTAAGGGGGTACATAAGTACCCCTACCATTTCACGAAAAAAGTGTCAAAAATGTTAAAAATGACAAGAGACAGTTTTTGACAATTCCTTTATTTAAATGCTTCTTCTTTCTTCTATCTTCCTTCATCTTCTGGTTCTTCTGGTTCTTCTGGCTCTTCTGGTTCTTCCTCCGGCGTTCTCGTCCAGCATCTCCTCCGCGGCGTCTTCTATCTTCTTCTCCTCGGGCCGCTCCGCACCCATGGCATAGGGGGGAGGCTCCCGCTGTGTGACGGCGCTCCTCGTCTGACAGTTCTTAAATAACGGGGGGCGGGGCCACCCGGTGACCCCGCCCCCCTCTGACGCACGGTGACTTGACGGGACTTCCCTGTGGCATTCCCCGTGACGTCACAGGGAAGTCCGGTCAAGTCACCGTGCGTCAGAGGGGGGCGGGGTTCACCGGGTGGCCCCGCCCACCCGGTTATTTAAGAACTGTCAGACGAGGAGCGCCGTCACACAGCGGGAGCCTCCCTCCATGCCAGCATGGATTGCGGAGCGGCCCGGAGAAGAAAATGAAGAAGAACAGAAGAGAAGAAAAGAAGAAGAGAAGAGCGGGAGCCTCCCCCCTATGCCATGGGTGCGGAGCGGCCCGAGGAGAAGAAGATAGAAGACGCCGCGGAGGAGATGCTGGACGAGAACGCCGGAGGAAGAACCAGAAGAGCCAGAAGAACCAGAAGATGAAGGAAGATAGAAGAAAGAAGAAGCATTTAAATAAAGGAATTGTCAAAAACTGTCTCTTGTCATTTTTAACATTTTTGACACTTTTTTCGTGAAATGGTAGGGGTACTTATGTACTCCCTTACCATTTCACACAGGGGGGGGGCCGGGATCTGGGGGTCACCTTGTTAAAGGGGGCTTCCAGATTCCGATAAGCCCCCCGCCCGCAGACCCCCACAACCACCGGCCAGGGTTGTGGGGATGAGGCCCTTGTCCTCATCAACATGGGGACAAGGTGTTTTGGGGGGCTACCCCAAAGCACCCTCCCAATGTTGAGGGCATGTGGCCTGGTACGGTTCAGGAGGGAGGGGGGGCCGCACTCTCGTCCCCCCCTCTTTTCCTGCGGCCTGCCAGGTTGCGTGCTCGGATAAGGGTCTGGTATGGATTTTTGGGGGGACCCCACGCCGTTTTTTTTTTTTTTTTTTTGGCGCGGGGTTCCCCTTAAAATCCATACCAGACCTGAAGGGTCTGGTATGGAATTTAGGGGGAACCCCACGTCATTTTTTTTTTTTTAATTTTGGCCGGGGTTCCCCTTAATATCCATACCAGACCTGAAGGGCCTGGTATGGAATTTAGGAGGACTCCCACGTCATATTTTTTTTTTAATTTTGGTTCGGGGTTCCCCTTTGGGGAATTCCCATGCCGTTTTTATCAATGAACTTCTATGTGTATTGTCGGCAATGCAATAGCCGCGGGTAGTTTTAAATGAGTTTTTTCCTTCAAAATGTCATTTTGCTGTCAGACTGTTCTAAACACAGGAAACATGCGCCCCTTTACAGGCATACTATAGACACCCCCCAGGTACGAAATTTAAAGGGATATTACACTTTTATTGTTTGACTTTAAGCATTATTAAAATCACTGCTCCTGAAAAAACGGCCGTTTTTAAAACTTTTTTTTGCATTGATCCATGTCCCCTGGGGCAGGACCCAGGTCCCCAAACACTTTTTATGACAATAACTTGCATATAAGCCTTTAAAATTAGCACTTTTGATTATTCATGTTCGTGTCCCATAGACTTTAACGGTGTTCGCATGTTCGAACGAACTTTTTTCCTGTTCGCATGTTCTGGTGCGAACCGAACAGGGGGGTGTTCGGCTCATCCCTACCTACACATATTCAGATTGGTATTTGTCATAGGCATCTCATATTCTTCATGGACTTGTCTTATTAGACTGTTTTCAAATAAAGCAACATAAAATCCAGCACCTTGTCAGTTGTGAGATGGAAATTACATGGGAATGTCAGATGGAAGCGGGTTGTTGGAAGGCAAATGAACAAATCAGCAGCTCCTAAGGGAGTAGTGTGCTACACTGGTATGGGAGGACCGGTACTCTGGCCATCTGGGGATCCTCCCCAGATTCCTGCATCCACTCTAGGTATAGGTAGTAATCCAGCTCTTTGGATCAGTAGGCCTCCCTGGAGCTCAGGAGAGCAGCAGTAGTGCAGCCACACCCTTTGCAGCTGTAACAGCTTCAACTCTTCTGGGAAGGCTTTCCACAAGGTTTAGGAGTGTGTCTATGTTTGACCATTCTTCCAGAAGCGCTTTTGTGGGGTCAGGCACTGATGTTGGACAAGAAGGCCTGGCTCGCAGTCTGTGCTCTAATTCATCCCAAAGGTGTTCTTTCGGGTTGAGGTCAGGACTCTGTGCAGGCCAGTCAAGTTTCTCGACCCCAAACTCGCTCATCCATGTCTTTATCTTTATGGACCTTGCTTTGTGCACTGGTGCACAGTCATGTTGGAACAGGAAGGGGCCATCCCCAAAGTTGGGAGCATGAAATTATCCAAAATGTATTGGTATGCTGACGCTTTAAGAGTTCCCTTCACTGGAACTAAAAGGGCCAAACCCAACCCCTGAAAAACAACCCCACACCATAATCCCCCCTCCACCAAATGATTTGGACCAGTGCACAAAGCAAGGTCTATAAAGACATGGATGAGTAAGTTTGGGGTGGAGGAACTTGACTGGCCTGACTAGTCCTGACCTCAACCTGATAAAAAAACTTTGGGATAAATTAGAGCAGAAACTGCGATCAAGGCCTTCTCATCCAACATCAGTGCCTGACCTCACAAATGCGCTTCTGGAAGAATGCCCAAACATTCCCATAGACAAACTCCTAAACCTTGTGGAAAGCCTTCTCAGAAGAGTTGAAACTGTTATAGCTGCAAAGGGTGGGACAACTCAATATTGAATCCTATGGACCAAGGCTGGGATGCCATTAAAGTTCATGTGCGTGTAAAGGCAAGAGTCCCAATACTTTTGACAATATAGTGTATGTTAACTAACAGGAAAATTTTTGCTCATGTTCCTTCGGAAACTTTCGCAACAGTCTTGATCGGCTGTCGGAAGCTGTGTACTAACAGATTATCGAATGATCGCTTTGATTGTGTTTTTTTTTGTCCAATTTTCTCATCATGTGTACTAGCCATAAAGGGTCCATACCCACTGTGCACGGCAGGTGTGAAGGGCCCTTACATACTGTAAATGTACATCTAGAAATTTTCATTTTGCTCTTGTGTCAAGAATAGTTCACTATACTCCACACAACTTACAGTATCTCACAAAAGTGAGTACACCCCTTATGCCCATACACACTGTCGGATTTTCCAACAACAAATGTTGGATGTGAGCTTGTTGGCGGAAAGTCTGACCGTGTGTATGCTCCATCGAACATTTGTTGGCGGACTTTCCGCCAACAAATGTTGGCTAGCAGGTTCTCAAATTTTCCGCCAACGAATTTTTGTTGTCGGACTTTCCGATCGTGCGTACACAAGTCCGTCAGACAAAAGTTCAAGCATGCTCAGAAGCAGAAACAGTCAGTCTTGTAAACTAGCGTTCGTAATGGAGAATTAACATGGCCAATTATGAAGTCTCCAAATGCAGCGCACAATTCTCTTCTTCTTTAATGAGATAATAATGAAGCTGCTTTGCTGGTGATACTGATGGAGTTATTGCAAACAAATTTTCAAAGGCTTTTTTTTTCAAGTGATATCATGAATAATAATAATAATAATAGCGCTAAATGAAAAACGCAAAAAGAAAAGCGCGAATCAACACTCACCAAACTTCTACTAACACGAAATTAGCAGAAGGAGCCCAAAGGGTGGCACCAAAGAGCTGAAAAAACATGTAGTAAGTCTAGTAAGTCACTACGTTCATAATTGTTGGCCAACATTTGTGTGACCATATGTATGCAAGACAAGTTGGAGCCAACAACTTTCGAACAATATTCCACGGTTTTGTTGTCGGAAAATCCGATCGTGTGTATGGGGCAGTACATTTTTGTGAGTTTTTTTTATATCTTTTCATGTAACAACACTGAAGAAATGACAATTTGCTACAATGTAAAGTAATGAGTGTACAGCTTGTATAACAGTGTAAATTTGCTGTCCCTTCAAAATAACTCAAGACACAGCCATTAACCACTTCAATACCAGGCACTTAGACACCTTCCCGCCCAGGCCAATTTTCAGCTTTCAGCGCTGTCGCAATTTGAATGACAATTGCGCGGTCATGCTACACTGTACCCAAAAAATTTTTTATCATTTTGTTCCCACAAATAGAGCTTTCTTTTGGTGGTATTTGATCACCTCTCCGGTTTTTATTTGTTGCGCAACAAATAAAAAAAAACGAAAATTTCGAAAAAAAACAAGTTTTTCTTTGTTTCTGTTAAATTTTTTTGTAAATAAGTACGTTTTCTTCTTCAATGACGGGCACTGATATGGCTGCACTGACGGGGACTGATATGGCGGCACTGATGGGCACCGATGAGGTGGCACCAATGAGGTGGCACTGATGAGGTGGCACTGATGGGCACTGATGATGGGCAATGATAGGCGGCACTGATGGGCACTGATAGGTGGCACTGATGGGCACTGATAGGTGGCACTGGTATGCGGCACTGATGGGCGTTCATAGGTGGCACTGATGGGCACTCGTAGGTGGCATTGATTGGTACATATGGGTGGCACTGATGGATACTTATGGGTGGCACTGATGTGTGGCACTGATGGGCACTGATAGGTGGGCACTGATGGGCACAGATGGGCACTGACAGGTGGCACCGATGGGCAATGACAGGTGTAACCGATGGGCAATGACAGGTGGCACTGATAAAAAATATTGGGGGCATTGCTGGGCAGATCTGGAACATAATGGTGCCAATCAGTGCTCATTTGTGCTCCACCGATCGCCACGATGCGCGCCCCCGAGGGCGCGCGGCGGCATGTTATCCTGCTGGACGTCATATGACGCCCAGTCAGGATAACGGAACCAATTCCCGGACGTCAATCTGCTATAGGGCGGCGAGAAGTGGTTAATGTCTAAACCGCTGGCAACAAAAGTGAGAACACCCCTAAGTGAAAATGTCCAACTTGGGCCCAAAGTGTCAATATTTTGTTTGGCCACCAATTATTTTCCAGCACTGCCCTAACCCTCTTGGGCATGGAGTTCACCAGAGCTTCACAGGTTGCCACTGGAGTCCTCTTACACTCCTCCATGATGACATCACAGAGCTGGTGGATGTTAGAGACCTTGCACTCCTCCACCTTCCATTTGAGGAGGCCCCACAGATGCTCAATAGGGTTTAGGTCTGGAGACATGCTTGGCCAGTCCATCGCCTTTACCCTCAGCTTCTTTAGCAAGGCAGTGGTCATCTTGGAAGTATGTTTGGGGTCGTTATCTTGTTGGAATACTGCCCTGCGGTCCAGTCTCTGAAGGGAGGGGATCATGCTCTGCTTTAGTATGTCACAGTACATGTTGGCAGTCATGGTTCCCTCAATGAACTGTAGCTCCCCAGTCCTGGCAGCACTCATGCAGCCCCAGACCATGTAGGCAAGACACACTTGTCTTTGTACTTCTCACCTGGTTGCTGCCACACACGCTTGAAGCCATCTGAACCAAATAAGTTTATCTTGGTCTCATCAGACCACAGGATATGGTTCCAGTAATCCATGTCCTTAGTCTGCTTGTCTTCAGCAAACTGTTTGCGGGCTTTCTTGTGCATCATCTTTAGAAGAGGCTTCCTTCTGGGACGACAGCTATGCAGACCAATTTGATGCAGCATGTGGCGTATGGTCTGAGCACTGACATGCTGACCCCCCATCCCTTCAACCTCTGCAGCAATGCTGGCAGCACTCATACGTCTATTTCCCAAAGACAACCTCTGGATATGATGCTGAGCATGTGCACTCGACTTCTTTGGTCGACCATGGCGAGGCCTGTTCTGAGTGAAACCTGTCCTGTTAAACTGCTGTATGGTCTTGGCCACCATGCTGCAGCTCAGTTTCAGGGTCTTGGCAATCTTCTTATAGCCTAGGCCATTTTTATGTAGAGCAGCAATTCTTTTTTTCAGATCCTCAGAGAGTTCTTTGCCATGAGGTGCCATGCTGAACTTCCAGTGACCAGTATGAGAGAGTGAGAGCGATAACATCAAATTTAACACACCTGCTCCTCATTCACACCTGAGACCTTGTAACACTAACAAGTCACATGACACCGGAGAGGGAAAATGGCTAATTTGTAGCAAAGTGTAATTTCTTCAGCGTTGTCACATGAAAGGATATAATAAAATAATTACAAAAATGTGAGAGGTGTACTCACTTTTGTGAGATACTGTATTTTCAAGGTGCACAGTAGGCTTGTTTTTTATATACAGTGTACATGTAAAAAAGATGAAGTTAAACCAGACCTATCAGTAACATTACAGATTTTTATAAATAACATATGACAACAGTAAAATTTTTCAAAGAAAAACATGTTTTTACAGTAATAAGCAGTCCTTGAACTTCGGTTAAATGAGTTTGGACAGACCTAAAAGTGGGGGAATGACGTCATCTATATTCTGCAGGCAAGAAAAAGCATTCTCATAGTCTTTCCTATCTCAGCAATGACTAACCGGCAGCTGCAGGGGGCTGACCTGTATGAAACATGTGCACACATAACCAGTGATTAAAGGCTACTGCATATATAGGCAGGTGCAGTCTGTATTCTCCACTGCAGATGACGCTCGACCGCAGTGGCAATGCAGATGGGGGAAGAAGTTGAGAAACTTGGTTCCTCTATGATTTCCTTGGTCAAGGGGGACAGCTTTCCAATTGAAAGCTGGTGCCCTATGTGACTGTGGCAGGCATCTTGAGTCAGGCAGAGTCTATTTAAGACTGGCTCAACGGACTTGGTGTGCTTTATGAGAGGGGCTAGCGTAGGGACAGGTTCCTCGTCTGTCAGGGACAGTGATAGAGAAAGAGAAAGGTTCTGGAGGAGTAGGGAGAGTGCAAGGACTACCTCTACCTCCTCTTGAAATTCTCCCCTTTGGGTGTGGACCGGCCAGGTTGCATTCTGCTCCTCGTGGCAGAATTTTCCAGTCTTCAGACCACTGTTTCAATGCTGTTACAGTTTGTATGTGGCTCCAGACAGGTGTGCCCCCCCCCCCCCCCCCCCCCCACTCGCTGGGCCTGTTTGTATTTGCCAACATTTTCTACAATATATTGCTATTGCCAAACTTTGACTGCCCGACACACATTGCTGCACCTTCCCTATACATTTACATGATTGTGTCATCTAGGAACAAGTATCATATCCCAGAACTATAGAATTATAGCCCAGAACTTTGGATGATGCTTGAAAAAATAAGTGGCCATAAGGACAATGAAAGCATTGTCAGGGAGAGCACTGTGATCTCTTTGAGATTTCATTAATACCTTTAATGCCGCGTACACACGAGCGGACTTTCCGGCAGACTTGGTCCGGCGGACTGGACTCCGTCGGACAATTCGATCGTGTGTGGGCTCCAGCGGACTTTTTTTTCCCAAAAGTCAGACGGACCTAGAAATAAAACATGTTTCAAATCTTTCCGACGGACTCGAGTCCGGTCCAAAAATCCGCTCGTCTGTATGCTAGTCCGACGGACTAAATCCAACGCTGGGGCAGCAATTGGCTACTGGCTATCAACTTCCTTATTTTAGTTTGGTCGTACATCATCACGTACAAATCCGCCAGACTTTGGTGTGATCGTGTGTAGGCAAGTCCTTTCGTTAGGAAAGTCCGTCTGAAGTCCGCCGAAAGTCCGTTGGATAGACTGTCCGCTCGTATGTATGCGGCATTAGTGTCATTTTACTGAGCATGCAGGTACCTTATTTAAAAGCAACCAGAAGACTAGGTCTGCCTAAATGTACATAAATTTCTTGGTGTCTTAAAGATATAAAACTTTGTTTCTCTGTATAGTTTGTAGTTATGTATACACACTGCCCATTTCATATGAAAGCTCTATTTCCTAGATGTGCCTTGTTGATCCTCTTATTTCACTTCAAATCTCACAAACACAGTCTGCCTGATTGAAAACAACTGCCATTACTGACATAAAATACCCACAATATGGGACCATGTGATCTAGACCACCAAAGCTTTAGGTCATATGGAATATAGGAATATGGAAAGAAGCATTTTTTTCCATGCCCCCCCCCCAGTGTACAGAGTGCATGCAATACTCTGTCCCATCTTTCTATGTGCTGTCTAATGCCCCGTACACACGGTCGGATTTTCCGATGGACAATGTCCGATCGGAGCGTGTTGTCGGAAATTCCGACCATGTGTGGACGCCATCGGACATTTTCCATCGGATTTTCCGACACACAAAGTTGGAGAGCAGGAGATAAAATTTTCCGACAACAAAATCCGATCGCGTCAATTCCGACCGTGTGTGGCCTGTTCCGACGCACAAAGTGCTGCGCATGCTCAGAAGAAATTCCGACACGGGACAGCTCGTTCTGGTAAACTTAGCGTTCGCAATGCAGCGCAATCTCTTCTTCTTTATAATGTGACAAGAATTAAGTAGTTTTGCTGCTCATATTCACACACACTTCTCACAAAGTTTTATTTGTGTTTTTTTAGTGTTTTTTTAGTGGGATTCCCTGAATATATTGTTATTAGTTGTCACATCTGACAGTTTTATATTTTTTTTTTTTTTGGATTTTAAGCCTTTTTTTTTCTTTAATGTTTTTCCAAGGCTGATCTTTGTTCAATGTTATTTTTATTTTTCCTCCAGAATATTTTTGGGTGTGTTTTGTGTGTCAAGTTACCCCAACACCATTGATATCTTTTATTATTTAATCTCAAGGAGATTGTTTGGTGTTGGTGTCCCTTGTTCATTTCACATTGTATATTTGAAATGTACCTGAATCCTCACAAACCAACTGTCCTTTTTGAAGTAAATCACATAGGAGAGTATAATTAAAACAAAAATCCTTTATTAAGGGATCAGAACCAAACAAAGAGGAAGGCAACACTGGATCAACAGGAGAAATTAGCGAAGCCTGGGACCCCCACGGCAGACATCAATTCTTCAACATCAAAATTGGTGGCCTGAGGAGTCCATATCTAAGGGAGGGCAGTCTGGTCCGGGATTCGCAGAGATCTGGATAGCAGCAGATGACATCTATGTCCCCAGGCTGTGATACCACAAGAGGCTGCATTTTTTGGCCGACCAGACTGGATCCAGGGCAATCACTGTCTGGTCTTCCTTCCACGCTTCCTTCCGGGCTGTGGCTGTGCAGTTGGAGATGTGGCAGGAGGAGGAGTAGGACCTGGAGGAGGAGGAGGACTGGGGGGACCTGGAGGAGGACTGGGGGGACCTGGAGGAGGACTGGGAGGACCTGGAGGAGAGGGAGGAGGAGGAGGAGGACCTGCAGGAGGAGGACCAACGCAAAGGTGTGTCTGAGGTGTAATTTGGCCCCTCATACCTTTCTCCAGAGCCTCCGATATGAGGGCCTCACACAAGACTTTTTGGCCCTCCTCCATCCTCTGCATTTTATAGGCTATGAAGGCAGCAATGTTCTCCTCCATGGTGTGTGGTGCTCCCAGGACCTCTGTAGCCCTCCAAAAGAATGCTATAGCAGCCTCCTCTAGGTCACTCCTCCTACTGCCACTTTCTCTTTTCAGGGGGGGTGGAGGGACCTGCAGATCAGTCAGCCAGCTCGGCCCGGCCACCTGCTGGCTGAGACTTCTCTGTGTATGAAAAAGGGACATGGTTGTAATGTTTTGCATCATCAATCACAATCCTAAATTAGTACTCCCAACTAACATCTAGTTAACATCATTGATTGGACAAGCAGAAATATTTAGAGGAATCCTATACCTGGCTCAATCTGGGCTCCTCCACATGTGGCCTGGAAGGCCCAGGTTGGGCGTCAGAAGCCTCAGCCGGGGGGGAAGGAAGCGTGGAAAGAAGACTGGAGAGGGATGGCCTGGGTTCAGTCTGGCCTGCCAGAAAGTGCAGCCTGTCATAGTACAACATCCTGGGGACATAGATGTCATCTGCTGCTCCGGATCTCTGTGAATCCAGGACTTGCGCTCCCTCAGATATGTGCTCCTCAGGCCACCAATGAAGATCTTTAAATAGGTGATGTCTGCCGTGGGGATCACCTGCTTCACAATTTCACACAATTGCTCCAGTGCTGCCTTCCTCTTTGCTTGGTTCATGAAATGGGGGTGGGTAATCTCCCACAGACAGGGCAGCTCCCTTAGCATCTCTACGAATACTGACATGAAGTTATTGTCTTTCATTAACATATCCATGTTCACTGCAAGACACAACACAAGACAAAGCCTAATGTCAGACAAAACTCTCCTAATCTTGTTACAATATAGGCCTCAATCTAGAAGCAGTATAGGCACAAGTTTGTCTCTTACCTTCGTTCTTACGATCGGCGCGTCCAATGCTCCTTCCTCCGCTCACAGATCGTACGTAATACGCACGCGTGTTACGCTTTATACACACTGCGCATGCATGTAACTCCGCCCGCCCCTGACGTTCTTTCTAGTCTATTCCCCGCCCCTTTTCGTTCGGCGCAGTGGGTGAAGAGCACATGGCGGAGTTACAGCAGGTGCATGCTAATTCTAGCAACGAGGAGGAGGAAAGCCCGGATCCAGGCACGTCCCGATCCAGAAGGAGACGTTTTAAGGCCACAAATATGTCCTTTGGGGAGATGTTGGAGATGGTCGACATCATGAGGAAGTCCGACTATGACGGAAAATATGGGCCTTACCCACACCCCAACATCCGAAAGTCAAAAATCATTGCTAAAGTGATCAAAAGCCTTCACAGGAATTTCGGGGTACAAAGATCTAAAGATCAGCTCAGGAATCGGTGGCCGGACCTGAAGTTGAGAGAGCCAGAGCAGTAACGAAAGATCCGGAGAGTGCTGCAAAAAAGTAAGTAGTTGTGCTGTGTTCCTATTCTTTCTGTCTTTATTCTGTTTGTTCTGCTCCATATGCTTTTATTAATTGTAACGTTTAAAAGGGCAACTTTAATGTTCATGGGCCCATTATTCGTTCGTATCAAACATTTTTCTTTCGGCCTCTAGAACACCATTGTTTAGGCCATATGCATTTTCACACATTTTTTGGGGCCTACTTGGATGCCAAGCTGTTTTCACATCTGGACACTGGAGCACTAGTGTGGGACCCCAGAACACCATTTTTATTAGGGGGGGCACACAGGTGCTCCAGTGTATACTATAGGGGGGGCTACATCTGTGAAGCTTGTACCAAACAGGTAAAGTATTGCAGCTTGACAAAGGCCACTAAAAAATATACATCTTGGAACTCGGCTAAAATAGACAATTGTACCCCACTTACAAGCAATGTTTCCTATTTCTAGTTCTGCCATCAAATATCTGTGTGCTAAGTATACCATTTTTGTTTTACATAGGGGAGAAAAGACTCGGAGGACACCCCTCATCCCAGGAGAACACAGACCCCCCACCTATGGAAGGTGAAATACCACCAACACAAGAAGAAGAGCAGGAGGAAGAAGAAGATGTGGTGGAGATTGGCACCACAACAGGTGAGTGTCTGCGACCACAGGCTCAGGTAAAAGAGATGGATGGTGGCAGATTTTTGAGACCTTTTTTTTGTTCTTTATCTCTTTTTAGGTGATCGTGATGTGAGGGATAGAGAACGCTTTACTTCTGAAAGTGCCCAGATCCTGATCGGGGAGATCATGGGGTGTAATCTTGAATTGCACAACATACAGCAACAAATCAGTGATGTTATTAAAAAAAATAATAACATCATTGATGTTTTGGGGCGAATTTAAACCCCACAAAATCACCTATTTTATTGTGGTCCAATCTGCTAAAATTGTTTTCAATGTTTAGAAAAGCCAAATTTGGAGGATGCACACAGTGTGCCAACATGTGCTATCTGCCATCACGGGAGATCAATGGACGCGTTTTGGGGGTGCAACCCCTTCCTCAATTATAAAGTCGCGTTGAGGAAGGGCTTGCTCCCCCAAAACACATCCCTTGATCCCCCCTGATGGCAGATAGCACATGTTGACATTCGTAAATTGGTGTGCATCTTCCAAATTTGGCTTTTCCAGGGGTGATTTCCCCCCATCTGAACGCTATATCAAACCCAGTTCCTAAATACTGATGTCTGATATAGCCTTCAGGTTTTCCCATATGTGAACTTTGTAAGTTCAAGTTTTTTGGCTTTCTTGTTGGTTTTACACAGGCCTGTTTTATCTGAAATGGATATTTCGATTTTTGATAATGCTACTGCAAAAATTGTTATACAACAAACATGTTGGTTTGTTTTAAAAACCTTTCGTAAATGCACATGTGATTGTGCAGGTATAAAAAGTGGCTTACTCAAGAATGTGTGGATTATTGTCTCAACACTACAACATTTTTGGGGTGATGTAATTGCTGTTTTATGCAAAAATGGGGGTTATTTCCTAAGGGCAAATACACTTTGCACTACAAGTGCAGGTTCAGTGCAGTTGCAAGTGCACTTGTAGTGAAATGTGTTTTTGCATTTAGGAAGTACCAGCCAACACTGTTTTTTATAAGGTTACCCAAGCACGACATTTTCTGCACTCAACACATTTCTGTCAGGGTCAGCTAAAACAAACACAAGCAGTAAATGTCCACAAAGAATTGCTTTTGGTTGTTTTTTATTTGAAAAAGGTTTCACAGATTGTCTGGCATATTGATAGCCCCCCTACCCGCAAAGAACTCCAGGTATCGTAACATCACGGACACTCAGGGAGGGCAAGCCAGGATGGCCACTTTCAAGCGCCGTCAGTGTTGATGGATTTGGGATTCCGGCCTCAGGCCCAACTGAGCCAGCATAGTTGGCTGAATGTTTTCTTAAAAAATTATGGAGAACACAGCAGGCAAGTATTATATGGTTCAGTTTATACTCCGCCATATGGATGGGTGTCAGAAATAATCGGAACCGGCTGGCCAGGATTCCAAATGTGTTCTCCACCACTCTTCGGGCTCTGGCCAACCGGTAATTAAAAACCCTCTGTTCCGGGGTGAGGGTCCTCATCGGGAATGGCCGCATCAGGTGGTCCCCCAGCGCAAATGCTTCATCAGCAACGAACACAAATGGGAGACCTTCAACATTGTCCTCTGGAGGTGGCAAGTCCAAGCTGCCATTCTGGAGACGCCTGTAGAACTCCGTCTGGGCGATCACTCCACCATCGGACATCCGGCCATTCTTCCCCACGTCCACATACAGGAACGCGTAATTAGCCGACACCACCGCCAACATCACTATACTATTAAACCCCTTGTAATTATAATAGTACGACCCCGAGTTGGGTGGTGGGACCATGTGGACGTGTTTCCCATCAATTGCCCCTCCGCAGTTAGGAAAGTCCCACCGCTGGGCAAAGTGGGAGGCCACAGTCTGCCATTCCTGTGGCGTTGAAGGAAACTGTTGAGGAAAAAACAATAAACATTACTATTTTTTCACAGAAACATGGCAAGCAGATTATACACAAACATTATGGGGCAACCTCCAGATAGCATTTATTAAGGGGAATTTAACAACAACAAAGTATAAGGTACACCTATCATATTCCCCCTCCCCCCCTCATGGGCCATTTCTAACATTATAGGGGGGGAACTCTTGGACAGGTAACCCTCTTCACTTCATTGAGAGATGAATGCCTAAATACAGGGTATTACTTGAAACAGCCCCTCCTTAGTTACACTATTGGCAGCCCACTGGACAGGTAAGAAATGTCATAATACAAAGATATAAATACACACTGTACACATTTGAGGACATTTGAACATTCTGCTATTACCTATCAAGATAATAATAGCATACAAAAACTTTAAACAGTACCATTGGAAAGTATACAGGCAGGCCCTTGCACTACATGCTTTGGGGAATTCATCCATACATCTGAGCACTAAAGAGGTGGGTATAGTGTGTATGGGTTTGGCAAAGTCAGCAGATAGATGATTGAGGATAGAGAATTGGGATCAGCTGACTTAGCAGTTGGGGGGAGGGAGGGTTACCAAAAATTTGGGGACACCACAAAAAAAAGCCTCTGGCACTCTGCCTGAATTTAAATCAAAAATAACATTTCCAAACATTTTAGGGGGTGTTTGGGGTAAAGCACTACTATAGAGCTGATAAAATACATTGTTAAGTGACCACATGAGGTGAATATAGGGGCAGGAGACACCATGCTGGAGAGGTTATTGAAGGGCAAATATGTATGAAGGACCTAAAATAATAATTACATAAAAATCCAGCATGCATGAGGACAAAGGGGACATTCACAGAATATTACAATCATGGTAATTAGGGAATGAGGAAAGAAATACAATATATTAGCAAACATTCAATACAATAAAATGTGATATAAAAGGATAAAAATCTTACCTTCATATACTCCTTCTGCAGGACCTGGATGATGGCAGAACAGGTCTCTGGGATAATGATCCCCAGAGCCTGGGGGGAGATGCCTGTCGAGAACTTCAAGTCCTGCAGACTTCTCCCTGTGGCCAAATACCGCAAGGTAGCAACCAACCTCTGCTCCGCAGTGATGGCTTGCCTCATGCAGGTATCCTGCCTGCTGATATAGGGGGTCAGCGAAGCCAACAAATGGTGAAACACGGGGTCTGTCATCCTGAGAAAGTTCCTGAAATCATCAGGATTATTCTCACGGATCTCACGGAGCAAAGGCATATGACAGAACTGGTCACGCTGAAGCAATCAATTCTTGGTCCATGAACTCCTCCCCACCCTGTTCATGGACTGGACTTGTGTCAAGGTCAGGACCCCAACACCAAGCCCCTGCACAGCACGAACTCTACGAGGAGTACGCATACGAAACATGGCTAGAAAACGGTCGGCTGCTCAGAACGAAGTAACAGAACGCACTGAAGAACAGCAAGGCCTGTGAAGAGCGACCTGAAAACCAGTAACGAACGAACAAGAATACAATGACTAAAGTCACACGGAACTTGCTTGCACGCACTGAAGAGCAGATACAAACCCACAAGCACAAACTGAACGGCAGAAAACGATCTGAAAGCCACGAGTCTGAAAAAGCGCGAATCGTCTCTCACCTAACTTTTACTAACACGAGATTAGCAAAAGGAGCCCAAAGGGTGCCGCGCTTGGTTCTGAACCGGCCTTTTCTAGTCTCGTCGTACGTGGTGTACGTGACCGCGTGGTTGTCGATCGGAAATTCCGACAACTTTGTGCGACCGTGTGTAGGCAAAACAAGTTTGAGCCAACATCCGTCGGAAAAAATCCTAGGATTTTGTTGTCGGAATGTCCGAACAAAGTCCGACCGTGTGTACGCCCTATAAGGCTAGCTATGTTGTTGGACAGGTTGCCCCCTCTCCCCACAGCTGTCTCACCATGTAGCTAGTAAGGAGGTGAATAATAAACACGCTTTGTTTGATGCCTCTTGTCTCCAGGACTAGTGCCATCACTAGGAATGCAGAAGGCGGGGGGCATGTCAGCTAAACTATTCTTGATTCATACTCAACAGAACAAATCACAGCTCACAGTCCTGTGCCTCTTCTGCTCTACCCCTCTGCTTTGTACACCGGAGGAAAAACTAGCCACAGACTCACCTGCCAGCTATTTTGGGGAGAGTAGCAGCTGGTGTGTATTGTGGTCTTTTGTTTTTCTGCACCATCATTCACAACAACAAAAGCTACTACTCTAGTCTCTCCCCTGCTTGTTCCTGTAAGCTGGTGGGTGAGTCTGGGCTTAGTTATTCCTCCACTGTACAAAGCAGAGGGGTAGAGCAGAAGAGGCACAGGACTGTGAGCTGTGATTTGTTCTGCTGAGTATGAATCAAGAATAGTTTAGCTATTCTTTTTAGAGCTTTTTACAGCTATTCTGTTTAGCTATCACAGTACTGGAAGATTAGATGGCAGACCTGCAATATGTAGAGGAGCATGTGCCTTCAGTGCTGTGCTGTAGCTTCTTCATAGGAATGCCCATAAATTGGGCTTTAGCCTGGACCAAGGGCTATGTGCAGTGGGTCCCCCTCGGGATTCAGAAAGGATTTTTAGCTTTTGTTGATAATTCTTTGTTAATTACAAAGTCCAGTTATAAAGTTGAGCCTAGTGGTGGTTGGTAGTGGGAGTACATGCTTTGCAAGCTAATGTGGTGGTGCCTGCTAGGGAAAGCATGACATGAGATCTCAGTCCTCCTCCAGGTCCTAAGATACCTCCTGCACATGTTGGAGCACTGGGAAACCCATATACTGTAACAATGCAGACTCTGCATCACAGTATTAGCTCCCTAATCACCACAAGTAGGAGTATGGCTGCCGTGGTAAGGGAAGTGACTTAGCACTGAGAGTGTGGCCAAAACTATTTATTTTGTACACCACAATTGCTGCTTCGGCTGGCATTAAGAATCAAATTGCTCCTGTATACTGTATATTAATTTCACTAAAAAAAGCAAAACTGTGATGCACCGTGTCATTTATTGATTTGTTTTAATCGACTTTTTTGTGCTTGCTGCTTTATATCAGTTTGCTTAAAATGTAAATAATAATATTGGCAAAAATGCTAAGCAAAGGTGAGGAAATAGATAAGCGAGGATAAAGCAGTGGAATGTGTCAGGGAGACATTATCTAATAATGGCAGAGCCCAAGTCCATCTCTTCTTTATAACATGCGGAAAATCAATTATATGTCTTCATGAATATTACTTCACACTTCTAGTCATGCTGACAGAACTCATGTTGTGATAGCTGATGAGATCCGAGAAAGAAAGTCTCATTTTTTGTCAAATTAGACCCTGAAGAGATTTTAATACATTTTCCCTTTCCCATTCTTTATAAAAGCTCCTTATTTCAGATGCTAAAGGGAGGAACTTAATTTGTTAGCACTGGTCTCTTGCACTTTAAACATGCCCCCTACAGGGTGTACAGTAGAGGAATTCTGTCCCTATATGAGGCCAGAGATGACTTATATTCTCTTGTGATTTGACCCACTCTTGGCAATTTGGCTCTACAACACAGAAACGCAGAGAAAGATCGTTTTTGGACCACTGTTTTCACAGTATAGTCAGCAGTTTTAGGTAAACCAAGGCAGATAATGTTCTTAAAGGCACTGAATAGTAAGTTTTATATATTTCTTTTTCATTTTCAAGGCAAGTCATTTTTAGCCTGAAACTTTTCTTTTTAATATAATCTATTTTTATATATAGCCAGTAGGCATAGCTTTTGACATTACAGAACTCAGTAGCTCAAGCTGAAAATTATACTTGTAAATAATTCAGAGCAATGATTCATCCTCTTCTTTGCCCATCCCTGTGTACAACTGTGGTCAATGTTTCAAGACCAAAGTACTTGAAGGAAAACAAGCACTGTTGTGCTCACTTTTATATATCGCATAGTTCTCTGGAAATATAGTATTAAAGTGTCCCATATAGTTTCCATTTAGGTGTATGTTTAGGCCTCCCCATCTCAGGTCATATCCAGTTCATTGTGTTGTCCTTGTGATTGCATGCTTTGTATGTGACTGATAAAAGCTAGAGGTTGGGACCTCTGGCATCACATGATGCTTGTCAGTAAACAGAATGATCTCATTGGTTTCTGCTGATCTGCTAGGCATTACATGTAGATGCTAAGAAGAGACATGTTAGTGTTGAGAGTGAATCTGTCATTGTTTCCAATGGGGAAGCAAACAAATGTGTTCTTGCCTGGACAATGCCATGCCAGCAGTCTCTGGTTAAGATAGAGAGGCTGAAATCATTTGATGAAAGTGAACAGTTATGGTGCAACCTAGGTGTCTATAAAAATTTGCCAGAGATAAGAGCAGAAGCAGACCTGCCCCTAATGAAACAAAGGCAGCATAAGAAGGACACTTCATGGCGACAGCATAATTTGACTTCATATTGCCAAATGTCCTTTGTTAAGGCTGCATTCACACCTGAGCGTCACATTTATATCTCTGTATTTGCAGACGATACTAAGCTAAGCAGGGCAATAACTTCTCCGCAGGATGTGGAAACCTTGCAAAAAGATCCGAACAAATTAATGGGGTGGGCAACTACATGGCAAATGAGGTTCAATATAGAAAAATGTAAAATAATGCATTTAGGTGGCAAAAATATGAATGCAATCTATACACTGGGGGGAGAACCTCTGGGGAAATCTAGGATGGAAAAGGACCTGGGGGGCCTAGTAGATTATAGGCTCAGCAATGGCATGCAATGCCAAGCTGCTGCTAACAAAGCAAACAGAATATTGGCATGCATTAAAAAGGGGATCAACTCCAGAGATAAAACGATAATTCACCCGCTCTACAAGACTCTGGTCCAGCCGCACCTAGAGTATGCTTTCCAGTTCCGGGCACCAGTCCTCAGGAAGGATGTACTGGAATTGGAGCGAGTACAAAGAAGAGCAACAAAGCTAATAAAGGGTCTGGAGGATATTAGTTATGTGGAAAGGTTACGAGCACTGAACTTATTCTCTCTGGGGAAGAGACGCTTGAGAGGGGATATGATTTCAATATACAAATACCGTACTGGTGACCCCACAATAGGAATAAAACTTTTTCGCAGAAGAGAGTTTAACAAGACACGTGGCCACTCATTACAATTAGAAGAAAAGAGGTTTAACCTTAAACTACGTAGAGGGTTCTTTACTGTAAGAGGGGCAAGGATGTGGAATTCCCTTCCACAGGCTGTGGTCTCAGCGGGGGGCATTGATAGTTTCCAGAAACTATTAGATAAGCACCTGAATGACCACAACATACAGGGATATACAATGTAATACTGACATATAATCACACACGTAGGTTGGACTTGATGGACTTGTGTCTTTTTTCAACCTCACCTACTATGTAACTATGTAACTATTTGTGTGCATTTTTTACACATTTTATTACAGCATTTGTGTATTAGCCAATAGAGAACAGTATCATCTGTGACATCACATGTTGTCATGTAAAGATATTAGCTTAAAAACATGCATAAATGTGCGCTAAAATGTACATATTACAGGTTTTGTGCACACCAATGCAATTCCAAAATGCTGCAATCTGCCCAGTTTGAGCTATCAAAGAATATCCTGAACTTTTTTAAGATACAGATGTTGAACAACAGGTGTTTGTGTGTTCAGGTGCATTCAAGCACTATAGAGAATAATAAATTTTTTTAATGTTTTGTGTTTTTTTGTGTGTATGTTTTGTGTTTTGTAGCCTTGAGCTGTATGAGTGAAGCCTTACAAGGTTTGTTCAGTTGTTAAAGTTATTATGACCTGGCCAAAATGTAGCATCTAGTGATATCTGCAAGTACCCGTGTTATTCTTCTAAAAGATCCCTTTGTCGTAAAAAAAAAAAAAAAACCCCATAGAGAAAATATATGAATTTTACTGGTACCAAGGAAGACATACACATATAAAACTCCAATTCCTTTATTGAATGGGTAAAACAGACAAAGATTAAAATCCAAACGTGAAATAAGTTCTAGATATAGTTACATCTCTTATTAAACCATATACAGAAGTGCAACATTCAGATAACTCCTTTTTCTTGAAAAAATCAAGAGGTTGACGTGTTTCACATACAGTGCTTCTTCAGGACCTTTATTTATGGAGACAAGGGAGAGTAACCTAACTAGAAAAATACAATATAGTTTACAAGGCATCAAATGTGGGTGGCAAATGGTGGTGGCCACTAGCAGAGTAGACTGCATCAGTACATTGGGACATGTAAAACAGCACGTAATCAATAAACTGGGCATAAAGGAGAAGAAAAAGGAAAAACTGATATAGTCATAATGACATTGATATAGCTAAACCAAGTCCTCATTAAATAAAATCTCAGTATGTGTGGCCCATAATAAAGAAGATAACAGGGGTGCAGAGCCAATAGTGATACAAAGTAATGAACAATATCCAGGAGGAAGACCTAAGGAAAACTTAAAATGCATAAATAGAGCTAGTGCCTTATCCATATTATATAATTAAAAAAAATATGTGTGCTTCAACAAGTACCTGATAGTTATAATGTCCACCAAGTGTTCCTTTTGTTAGTGTGGAGCCCCTTAGATCCTAGGTCAAGGCTGTACATGGGGCCTCAACTATGCTGAAACCCTCTTAAAGATAACCTCATTTTGTGTCATTCTACTTTCAATAGCAGGAGCCTCTACACCAAGAATTTGTATAAATTTGCATTCTTACCTCCTGCGGGCAAACATTTCTCCTGATGAATGTAGAGGTGGTGCAACTTTTTTGCATAAGCAGTGACATGGTAAAGTGAAGGGCCAGGGCTTAGCAGAGGGAGAAAGACATCACCAGGACTTGAATGTCATACCAGTCTGTAATCTCCTGCACAGACAGGACTTTGAGCCATTCAGAGCTCTTTGCTTTGCCTTACAGGAGGAAAGAGCAATGGGATGACCTTGTCAGCATGCTGCTCGTACATTGACCAATCACAGGCTGGGGTATTTGAAATTTGAACAATTTTTCTGAGAATTGTTGTGCAAATCATGTAGCCAATTTTGTGCAGACATCACAGCGACTCCGTAGAGATTGTTTATATTGATAATATCTGTCCTTAACGAGTTTCTGTTCAGAATATCTGTATTGTTAGAAAATCAGTTTGTTCAATATCTGCCAGACTATCAGTCATTTCGTACCAGTGTTTCCGTCAGTTTTTTTTCTGGCAGCCAGTAAAAAACGGGCATTTTCCTCCTGCCAGTAACAGGAAAAGGTTGCCAGTAAAAAATATGGCTTAACGCTTAACGTTTAGAGCCGAGTCACGCTCGGCTCTAAACTGCGCATGCACAGCAGTGGTGTTCTGACGAGAAAGATCCCCCCATCAGATAGTGTCCGCCCTGTACTGCGCAGGCGCAGTGCTTGCACAGCACGGAGGACAAAGGAAACGCCGAAAGTCTCCGAACATGAACAGCTGTTCATGAGCTGTACATGGCGCCTGTGCAATTAATAGTACATTCTGTCACACGCTCCTGCACGCTCCCGATGTTCGTGGGGGTGGATTTCTCAAATGGGTGCATCTTTGCGGGGTGTATTTACACTGCTTGTGTTATGTATGTAACATTGAACTACCCGCCCTTATCAGCTCTACCCATCATTGTAAAACTCCTTCAGTTGTGTAATCAGCTCTGCCCATTCTGTAGGCACACCGCCCCTTGCAGAGTTGTACGAGCATCGGGAGCGTGCGGGAGAGTGTGACAGAATGTATTATTAATTGCGCAGGCGCCGTGTAGAGCTCATGAACAGCTGTTCATGTTCAGAGACTTTCGGCGTCTCCTTTGTCCTCCGTACTGCGCAAGCGCTGCGCCTGCGCAGTATAGGCAGACACTGTCCGATGGGGGATATTTCTCAACAGGACACCGGGACCGTCTAAATGCCTGTTGCAGTGTATTTGGGTGGGTCTGGCGGAGGGGGTGCCTGAGCTTGTTGTGTGATGTCATGGCGCAAGGGAGCCGAGTGAAGCCTTGTGTGCTGGTTTGTGGAACAGTAGCAAGGCAAGCCGGGAGTGGGACTGTCAGTGCTGTTGGGACTGGAGTGGATTGAAGGGACCACCTGGTGTGGAGAGAGACTGCCACTGTGACTCAGGAGGGGACGTGTCGTGTTGGTGAGGTGTCATCATCATCTGTGCTGCTGCACACTGCTGTCGGTGTCACTGTGAGCGTCAATTTCATGTGTGTGTGCCTGTCCATTTTAATGTCCTGCCCTCCTGAACCCTGTCCCTGAGCTACTTACTATAATGAAAATAAAATAAGAAATATGTTTTTTGCCTGAATATCTACCTTAAATCATGATGCTAATTTCATATTTTACTTGTTTGTAGCCTAAATACTGTAACTTGCACTTAAAACTGTAATTTTGTAACTTTTGGAAATGCCAGTAAAAACATAGCTGTGCCAGTAAATTTCGGGTGTCGTGTCAGTAAATTTCAATCAGGTTGGTTGGCAACACTGTTTTGTACTTGTTTTTGCACATAAAGCTAACTAATTATTGTGAAAGTTTCTTGAATCTTCCCCATATCAGAGGGGAAAAGTGTTTATGGCAAACTTTACAAATATGAGAATACTGTATCTACTTACAGATCCTGCCAAAGTAAATCTTTCTTTCTCTACGTACCTTGTAAGGGTCTACATAGTCTATAAAGGACAACATATTTTCCGAATATACAGTAAAATAGACACCCAGAGAGATGAATATTGGTCATTATAGTTCTGCCAATATGATATCTGAATTCTTGATTATGCATTGAAATTTGTAAATGACGAAATCTTCCAAGGCCTCTAAACCCTTTCTTCTTAATTGCTCGGTAATATTTTTTCTACCCCGATACCAAAAAATCATAACATAAAAAGCTCTAATTTCTATGCAAAGTAGATTCGATGATTGAGGTATAATTAAAATGGTAATTATAGCCTTAATGCTCTATATTTGACTTTAAAAAATACGTTATGTTGGAAAAAAAAAGCTATTTAAGGAAACTGTTTGAAATGAATGTATTCAAGGCATATTAAATCCTTTTAGAATCCAGTTATTGATTTTTACATGCTTTCATGTGTAGTCTGAAACATTTTCTTCATTTATTTCAGTCGATGGGAATAATGCAAAATCATTGGGACGTGAAAAGTCCAAATGAATGCAATATTCTGGATGCTGATATTTAATGCGATAAATATTTGTAATGTCGCTAGAAATCGTTATGAGATGACTAATTATAGAGGCCCTCTGAGCTGGATGAAATTAAAAAATGCCAGGTTAGGCTGGCACCATAGCCTGGTATTTTTGGGACATGTCACCAATCTCGCTTTTGCAAGTGCAAAAATGACATTTTGCTTTTGATCCTTCAGTGACTGTTTAGAAATACAAGAGAGGGAGAGAGAGAAAAAAGAATCACCTACAGCCATACATCAAATGTCATGTGCAGCAGCGTAGTGGAACCATATCAATATTTCATGATGTATGGCTTGCTTGGAGGTTTCAGAAACAGTGACCGTGCCAAAAATGACACTGAGTATGCTTTGCGCTTACTCAACCATGATGTGAGCCTAGAGCAGCAGAAAATAGATGAGGATATTGTGTACATTTGCAAAAAACATTATTATTAGTAGACCTCTGAGACTATCATGGTGTCTGTGCGGGTTGCATGCTGTTTTTCGCTGTTGTTTTATGCACAGATCAGTTCAGGTGACTGACCTCATGACTACACAAAAATGCAGGCAATAGTAGAATTATCTTTGCATGCTTAAAATATCTATTTTTTGTAACTAAAACATACCATTACAGTTTTTATTGTTTGTACTGTATTTTCTTCTACTGTCGTTTTTTATTATTATTAAAGGTATATACAAGACTTCAAACTGAAAATTAAAGGATAACTGTACTTTTAGTTCTAGTATCCTTTATAGGTCCAATTTTCCCCCCTTTCACAGAACACCCTTTTATCCATGACTTACATTTACCTATCCTCGCTGCTCCAAGATCTCCGCTGTGCAGCGGGATTGTCATAGCAAAGTCACTTCTTCAAAAGTTTCCTGGCCAGATGCAATCTCCATTAGTTTCTTTGGTCCCAATTGATGGCCTCCCCATAAGGATATCATATATACAAAATAAAAATAGTGCCTCAGTCATATATCCACAATCTCACAACCATAATAATACATAATAACTATTCCCAGATCACATATGCACATCTTCTAGATCATATGAATATTGTCCCAGACACCGTGCCTTTAATCTTATGGAAGGATATGTTAATTAAATCCAATGAAGTGCTCCACCATGTGCAGAAAAAAATGCGTTCTCACAAACCATATATGGCCCCTCAAGACCTAAATCGCTTCTCAAATGGATGCAAGTACGGAGGTGGATTAAATCCACAATCACCAAGAACACCAGCCCAGATGTCCTCTCGTAACCAAAAGAAGCTACAAGCACAATAAAATAATAATGTCATAGTCCAGTAAATGTATTAAAAATCAAGGAATTAAAACATTTAAATTATGCAGTCACATTTATAAGGTGATTTAAAGAGCAAGTAAACCCTCCTGCAAAAAAAGAACGAACCCCCCGCAGTCATCCTCGTCTCCCCCTCAGACCGCTGACATGTCGCCCGGGGCTTGTTTCCAGGTATCATGGCTCCGGCGCTGTGATTGGCCCGGAGCCGCAATGACGTCACTCCCGCGCATGCGCGCTGGAGCCGCCACAAACAGTACTTGCCATTGCTTCAGTTGGCTTAATTGCGCATGTGCCGCATGACATCGGCACATGCAAATACAGGGATATCTCTTAAACCGTGCAGGTTTAGATATCTCCTAAACCGTCTAATTATAGGCTTGCCTGTAGTTTAAAGTGGTTGTAAAGGGTTTACAACCACTTTAAGAAGCCAGCATGTACAGCCTTAAGAGATGTCACAGCGGCCTGCATGCATTCCAAGGGACTGGAAATTATGTCATGCACAAACCGGAAATGACAATAACAATAACAGCGGCGCAGCCTCAATGCATTTGGCACGTAGTGCATCTTCAGGAAGGAGGCTTCCTGAAAATGCACTACATGCAAAATGCATTGAGGCTGCGCCACTGTTATTGCCGGCGTCACTTCCGGGTAGTACCTGATATCTGGTCCCTTGGAATGCACGCTGACTCTGCAATGCGAACAGCAGGGTTGTAACATCTCTTATGCCTAGTACACATGGTCGGAATTTCCGACAGAAAAAGTGCCATGGGAGCTTTTAGTCGGATATTCCGACTGCGTGTATTCCCCACTTTTTCTGTCGGCATTTCTGACGGACTTAGATAGAGAACATGTTCTAAATTTTTACGTTGGAAATGGCGACGGAGGTTATCCCATTGGCAAGTACAACTGTGTGTACACGGCATAAAGGCTGTACATGCTGGTGCTTCTTAAAGCCCGGAAGAGTGGGTTGGATAATAAAGATGGCAGTGCCTCCACGCAGGACAAGGTCACTGTGAACAAAAATGGATTCCCTTCCTGGGACATTAATCAGTAATCTAAACAAAGTAATTGGAAGCAGAGGAAGTACTGCAACTATCATACAGTATCTTATTTATCTCTCCCTTTCTCTGCTTTCTCCTCCTTCCAGGGTTTCAAAGCCAACAGCCCTGGGATACATAATATATTTACAGGCATTTACAAATTCAAAAAATAGAGGGCAGCAGATCTCTACACTTGATATAACTATGAACTTCAATACACAAACTAGATTGGATTGATAAGCAATCATTGGTACCACATCCTTATCAATCTCAAGAATAAGAAACCTAATCAAATTAAGTTGGACTTTGCATGTGCCAAAAAAAGTATTAAATATCAAATATATAAAAATTGTATTTTATCATTAAATAACTATAAAAAATAACAATTCATAATGCAGTGCCACAAAAGTATTTTATGTATCTCTGCCTGTGACAGCCAACCCCTGACCCTCTATGCTTCAGTATATTTAGTTAGTCTGGACATTTGGTAGTTATTTTTGGCCTCCATTCTTGATGACTTATCACTCTGCTTCTACCAATTTCACAGAACACAGCACAGAGCGATCTTAAAATAACATCTAACTTTTTAGACATGATGAATTCTGTACAATAAAACTTTTAAAGTCTCGTGCTTTCTTGAATTCCCTTTTTCTTTAAAAAGCATTGGTCCAACAGGTATAATTTGCCTTTTCTTGAGTGTTTGCTTCTGATGACTCTTAATACCAGTGAATTTTTCCATACCTCTTTTTCTGAGCATTTACCACAACTGAGAAACAAAGACACGTAGCCACTTAGAAAGGCTTCAGTGGGCAAAGTCTGTCATATGGGCTGCAAAGCCATCTGGTCTTGCTGTTGAAAAGGTTGGACATGGTTATAGGCAAGATTTTATCGCAGCTGAAAGAGAAAAAAAAAAAAACTTTGCACACGGCTTACATCCTCCAAGGTTGATGCTGGGATTAGTATATTTTGTGCTTTCTGTTTTTCTGTTACAAAAATGACGAGTAATAGAAAGACAGCCAGAAATGGAGATAAGGGTAAAAGCTTAGACAGTAATAGCCAAGCACAAACAAAAAATAAATTACTTCTAGCTTAATCTGAAAGTAGTGGACAGACCTCTGTGCTGCATGGGTCTGTTTAGGAATTTCTAAACGGTGTAATAATAAGGGCACCCTATCAATTATGTGTTTATGTTTTGTAAAAAGCTCCAACAGGACCACAAATTTAGTATTAATAAATAAAAAATATGCCTTCTTATTATTCACAAAGTATTACAGAGTACAATGTGTTTTATAATTATGGCTGTCATTCTTTCCTTTTTTTTAATATTACATAATGGGAACCTATTGGAAATACCAGCACTTCTCTAATTAGATAAAAATCAATATTTTTGCTTAGGTGCCCAAAGTGTTATAGGCTAATATTACATTTTCCATTTGTCTTTACTTTAATTCTAACACTACCATTTTTCTCATTTGTTTTTGAGATGCAGTCAAGTAAATACAGTGGCACTAAAAGTTTCCATTTGAAAAGTATGAAATGGAATAATGTGCTCCTGAGCTTTTGCTAAAACTAAAGAAATTATGATAAATAGCCTTTGAAAGTGACTTTTGACTCAAAGTGTTATAGGCTAATATTACATTTTCCTTAAGCACACCCATTTTCTGTAATTATCTGCTATGCTCAGGCCAAAAACAATGAAGGGAGCTTCTAACTACATGCAGATTTTGGCTTCAGATGCAGAACTATAAATAGGAAATATTAGGACTGTAACTTGAAATCACTGGGTAACAATTGTTATTGTTGCCTACACCATTGATAAACGGCCCAAAATGCAGTCCTATTTATACCCCCAAAAAATTGGTGATTGGAGGTGGGCAGGTAAATATTCACCCCTAGTCCCATTTCAATTTTTTTTTTTTTTTTTATGTAACAGTGGTAACACCTATGCAGGGGCTAGTAAACAGTAGATAAGATGCAAGATAAATTGGTAAAACATTTATTGCCATAGGAACCAATCAATAGAAAGACACGATCTAATGTAGAAGAAAGGGTGCAAGTATCTCAGGTAGGGAGACAAATTCTGTGACCCTATTTGTGATTCTTACTAAGGTTAAAACACCCCAGATCCCACCCCTAATGCTAGTGGCATCAGGTGGGCATAATACCACGCACACCTATAAGGATTATTTCTATATGCCTAAAAGTATAACTAAAGGTAAAACTTTTAGTTTTGAACAAAGTGGAGAGGGGTTAGAACCCCTGTCACGTATTTATTGATGTCTGTGCCCCCGTTAGGTAAACTCACCCTCTATTTGTCCTGTTTACCGTTATCATTAAAAGAAAATCACAAATGTTGGGCTGTCCCCAGCACAGTAATAGAGGGGAAATTTGCCCATGGGGACAGTTTTGGTGACCTGGGTGCCCAAAAGAAATTCCCTTTGCAGGGATTTCCTCTCACTTTCTGTTTTGGCTATGGGATAGGAAGTGAATGGAAATATCCATAGCAGGACACAGCTAGCAAGAAATAACAAGCAAAATAGGAAACCTGTAGTGAGAAAATACGAAATCTGTCATGCTGACTTCACTTTAAACTGCTTGTTGCCTAGTTGGCATGCTAATCCAATGCCTGAAATACTCAAAGTCATTTATCTAAATGAGTAAGCAGCAGGAGCGACCGTTCCATAAGGGGCGCAGGGGCACCGGCCCTCTAGTTTGCATGCACCAATGCATATGGGGTGCCAGACTCTATGAGGTTTTTTTTCAAGCCACAGGCTCTAATTGGCTTAAAAAAGGTTGGGCACGGGGCACCGAACCTACCCAATTGTGACACTAGCGATTCAATATTCGCTATTGTCTTCTGGCTTCTCCTCCTGGCCAATTAGGACAGGAGGCAGATCAGGTTGGCCGAAAGAAGCCGAGGAAACCACGGCACCGCGTCCATGGAGGGGTAATTGTGGACTTAAAGGGGGGGTTTGTTTGCCGCCCACTCAAAAAAAGTTTAGCACCAGTTGCCACTGGTAAGCAGATCAGAAGTTATTTGTTAACTCTGATCTTCTAATCTGCATTCATATACCAAGTCGATGACTCAGATAGGATTGAAGCCAGAGACAGCCTGGCAGTTTGCATTTTTGGAAGGAAGTCAGTATTGCCATCCTCTTTGTTTTCTCAGTGCAGGTTTCCCCCAAGCATTCCCTTGATGCTGCCCACCAGTAAGGTAGTTATCCAGTTATTTTTAGAATTTCTGAAACAGGATTGTTTCCTTTAACTCCTTTGCTATAAAACCACAGGCTGCCCAATTTCACTGTAGATAACCTTGCGGTATCATTTTTTTCTCATGCAGCACAGTATATAAATAGCTTTCCAAATACATGCCACATCTTCATCACTTATCATTTTAGTTCCTCAGTAGATACATAAATCCTCATTGGTACAGATGCCTGCTTCAAGGAATGTCCTTCTATTTTTTGTATCATATTACAGACCACTGGAGGGCTTGTTACATGTTCCTTTGACAGAGGTCGATTAAACAATCAACTTTTTTCAAGTGAGGGAGCCCATACACCCATCAAAATTCATCCAGTCTCTATCAATGTATAGCCAGTTTAGGAGGGGACATCCTTTTACTTACCTTTACTTTACCTTTACTCCCACTAACTACAGGATAGGAAATGAAGTGACATTTCTTTAATGGGACACAGATAGAGAAAGAGCTGAGAAGGGGCTTAACTATTCTCTACAATGCCCACAACTAAGCAAAAAAAATGTTTTGGTTTAAAACTTGACTTTGCTTCCCATGCCAATTAGAGATGAGCTCAAAGTTTGGCCCGAGCACAAGTTTGGACTAAGCTTTGGCAGTTCTGGCATTCAGATTTTGTTAAGGGAATCGAATGTCTGAACATTTACCCATTTGGCGCATATGTACGGGCATTCATATTCATACTAATTCACCTTGGGGAGGGGTGATATCTGGGGGCCCACTTATTATTTCAATCAGCCCCCTGCCTGCAGACCCCTACAACCAAGAGTTGAGAGAAAGAGGCCCTTGTTCTCATCAACATAGGGACAAGATGCTTTACATGGGGATCCCCTCCATGTTGAGGGCATGTTTACAAAGAAAAATATGAACCCATTTAAATTGCTGTCAAATTACAGTTTTTGCCAGCTTCTTAAAAAAAAAAAAAACCACACAAACCCCTCCAAAGAATCCCTAAAATGTGGGTGTGTGTGCGTGTGTGTGCGTGTGTGTGTGGGGGGGGGGGGGGCTTTTGTCCTTTGTAAATGTCAGTTCTAAAAAATCACTGCTCCCAAATGCATGTCAATTATTATTATACATTTTTTTTTATTGGTTCATGTGGCAGTTCCCTCCCACCCCCCTGCCATGCTATTGTTTTGACACCCCCGCCAAACCAAACCCAGGGCTGATTACTAATGCCAATTTCTAAGAGTCCTTGGGGTTGATTTACTAAGACTGTGCACTCTGCAAGTGCAGTTGCTCCAGAGCTTAGTAAATGAGGTAAAGCTTCACTTTGCAAAGAGTACCCAATCACATGCAAGGACATTTTTGGAAAAAAATGCATTTTGCTTGCACATGATTGGACGATGGAAATCAGCAGTGCACTGTCAATTTGCCTTTCTTAAATCAACCGCACTGACATCTCAGCACTGATATTAAATAGTTTGTTCAATACTATCCTTATGTAGGCAGTTCATTTGGCTTTACTGTAATTCTAACACTACCATATTTTTTCATTAGTTTTTGAGATGCAGTCAGGTAAATACAGTGGCACTAAAAGTTTCCATTTGAAAAATGTGAAATGGAATAATGTGCTTCTGAACTTTTGCTAAAACTAAAGAAATTATGATGAATAACCTTTGAAAGTGACTTTTGACTTATCTAGTCAGGGTTAACCAATTGAGCTCTTTGAGCGAAGAATGAACCCTTAATCACAAGCTGATGGCTACAGTAGCGGGTGTGTGGGTTTTGTTCAGCCGGCTCCCGGCTTCAAAGTGAAAGTGATGCTGCAGCTCCATAGCTACCAACCACTTTCACACAGCCGGCTGCGCAGTGCCCCCCTCCCCCCGGTGGCCTCCCTCCTCCCGTGGGTCCCGGGCTGTCATGCACTCACCGGAGCCCGGGAACACATCTGCCAGGTGGGGGAGAGAGACTGCAGTGAGACCGAGGCAAATCCATGCCTAGATCTCAAACAGTGAAACCGGAAGTAATGTCAATTCCAATTTCAGATGCATCCTTTCCTGGCCAGCACAGACAGGGGACACTTCTAACCAAGCCGATCTGTGCTTGTTTAGATGGTGTGAATGGAAGGGGAGACATTGGGGTTTATTAGACCCCTAATGTCTCCATAAAGAGTACCTGTCACCTGCCTAATGCTATCAAATAGGGGTTTATTAACCCCTTGTGATAGCAATCAAATAAAAATAAACATAAATACAACATAAAAAAGTTTAAAAAATAAAAATTATAATTAAAATGAAAAAAAAAAAATTGCCGAAAACCCCTGTAGCCCCACACACCTGCGCAAACGCAAATGCGAGCCCAGGGTGTGCACACACATGTAAACCGAGGTTGCACGATACATGTGACATATTGCCACAAATGTCAGCGTGAGAACAATAATTCTAGCACAAGAGCTACTAGCTAACTCTAAACTGATAAGCGTCACCCATGGGGATTTTTGGCCACAATCCTTTTTCAATCTTAAGACATGGAATGTTTGGTATCTATTTACTTGATACAATCTCATCCTTTATATGTTAACCAAAAATGTATTTTATATGGTGTGATTTTGCATAAAAATTAAAGGGGTTGTAAAGGTAAAAATTTTTTCACCTTAATGCATTCTATGCATTAAGGTGAAAAAACTTTTGACAGTACCGCCGCCCCCAGCCCCCCCGTTTTACTTACCTGACGCCTCGAATCTTCGCTGCTCGTGCTCGTCATCTTCATTGCAGCTCAGCCTGGTCGCTGATTGGCTGCAGTGGATGGATTGAAAGCAGCGCAGCCATTGGCTCGCGCTGCTGTCAATCACATCCGATGACGCAGCGCACCGGGGGGCGGGGCCGAGTGATACAGCAAGCTGTATCACGGGAGCGCGCCCGCAAGCACTCACCACCGTGCGAGGGAGCTCGCATGAAGGTGGTAAATGCTTGCGGGGAGGAGCTGAAACAGCCGCCGAGGGACCCCAGAAGACCAGGTTCGGGGCCACTCTGTGCAGAACGAGCTGCACAGTGAAGGTAAGTATAACATGTTTGTTATTTAAAAAAAAAAAAATAAATAACTTTACAACCCCTTTAATTTTATTATATTTTTTCCCAGAAATTTGCAAATATCATGTGAAACAAAAATTTTCAACTATCATCTTTTTATTCTACAGGGCCTCTGCTTTAAGAAAATATATAATGTTCTGGGGTTTAATTAATTTTATTGTCAAAAATTAAGACTTTTTCATCTATGTGAAAAATAAAACAAAATTGCTCTGGAGCCGACCTGGTTATAGTTGCAGTACTATGTTCCTGTAGTAGGTAAATATGACATGATTTTCTGAGAAGTTCTACGGGTGTCCAACTTTACGAATTCTTGCCTGACAATCTGAAATCCGAGAAGAGATTTAACACTTGTACAATATGAAACAGATTATCATAGTCGCACAAATCAAGTATGAGCCTAATAACATTGCTTCACAACCATTTGGTTAGAAAATAGCATGAGAGAAATTCAATCTTCTAGAAGAGTGAACTTCTTATTTAAGATATGTTATATAAGGTTAAGAGCCTATAGACCAGGGGGTACTGAATTAAAATTCACAGAGGTCCAATCAGTAAAATTTTCTTCCAACCAAGGTCAGAATCGCATGATTGTATAATGACTCTGAGCCTTCACATCACAGCCCTCTCCTCTTAAATCACAATCCCATTCTTTCATTAGATCTTTCCCCCCCCCCCGGCATATCACAATTCCCACTTCACATCACAGTTTCCCCTTTACAGCAGTGTCCTCAGCCCACATTCACATCACACTGCCCACCATTCACAGCAGTGTCCTCAGCCCACCTTCACATCACACCGCCCTCCATTCACAGCAGTGTCCACAGCCCCCCCTAGGTCACCCCCCCAGTGGTGTCCTCTGCCCCCCCTTTCACAGTACTGCCTCCACATCAATGTCCTCGGTCCCCCTGTTCACATTACCCCCTCCACAGCGATGTCCTCTGTCCCCCTCTTTACACTTGTTTACGCTTTACATTACTAGCCCACAGTGGTGTCCTCTGTCCTCCCCCCTGTCACATTACCCCCTCCACAGCAATTTTCTCTGTCCCCCCTTTTCATTACTGCCCCCACAGCGGTGTCCTCTGTCCCACCCATCACATTACTGCCCTCATAGTGATGCCCTCTGTCCCCCCTTCACATCACCTACCTGCAGTGATGTCCTCTGTCCCCCCCTTAATATTAACCCCCACCCCCCGCAATGGTGTCCTCTGTCCCCCTTTCACATTACCGCCCACACAGTGATGTCCTCTGTCCCCCCTTCACATTAACCCCCAACAGCAGTGTCCTCTGTCCCCCCTTCACATTAACCCCCAACAGCAGTGTCCTCTGTCCTCCCTCACATTACTGTCCCTACTGTGATGTCCTCTCCCCCTCCCTTCACATTACTGCCCCCACAGTGCTGACTTCAGGATACGAGGTGAGAGGAGAGAGACCCGGGCGGTCACGTCAGCGCCGGGAGACACTCTGAGATATGGTAGAAATCAGCATAGTTTTTATATAGCACAGGCACTGGGACACATAGCATAATATAACAGATGGGATGGTATACATAAATTATAGTTATGATTGCAGCAGGAGGGGAGGGCTGGGGAGTGGACGGATCTGACAGGTGGGGAGAGGACAGGGGAGAGCAGAGAGGAGAGCTGCGGAAGATGGAGGCACGTAAACTGACCACAGTGTCAGGGCTCAGCAGCCATGATAAATCGTGGTCAATTTACAAGGGGAAGTTCATAGCCAGGCAGGATCAGCCAGGTATTTTAGGTTATACAGGGGGCCAAAAGACACATCACAAGCACTGTCATGCTTTTAGTGAACAGGATCTATTTTATTTTATTTGTTTAGGGTAACAAACACTTTTCTCTCTCAAGTTGGGGCAAGGGAAAAAATGCAGCACAAATGTTTTTGTGTCTTAAATTTCAAAATACTTTAGAGCCATGTTCAGGACAAGGTAATAAAAATACTCTTTTGTACATATTTAACTTTGGCAGCCTTATAACAGTTTACACAGGAAAATCTGTGCAAGTGGGATGGCGTAAGGTGGTATTAGCAATTCTGGCATGTAATCTTATTCATTTAAAATTGAATATTACATTGCAACAGTATTTTGTTTTCAAGACATAATGCAAGATTCTCTAAAGAGGACCTGTAGGCTATGTACCTGTATGTACTCAACTGCCACAAAAGAGACCTCCACATGCCCTTTTGTCCTTTATGCCGTGTACACACGACCGGTTTTGCCGTTGGAGTAAACTCCGAAGGTTTCTCCGACGGAACTCCGACGGAATTCCATTCAAGTGGTCTTGCCTACACACGGTCAACCCAAAGTCCGACCAAAGTCCGACCGTCCAGAACGCGGTGACGTACAACACTTACGACGGGACTAGAAAAAGGAAGTTCAACAGCCAGTAGCCAATAGCTTCCGTCTCATACTTGCTTCACAGCATGCGTCGTTTTTGGTCCGTCGGATACAGACGATCGATTTTCCCGATAGGAATTGGTTCCATCGGAAATATTTAGAACATGTTCCATTTCTAGGTGCCTCAGAATTTTCAAAAAAAGAAGTCTGATGAGGCCTACACACGATCGGAATAGATGATGAAAAGCTTCCGTCGGACTTTTTCTGTCGGACATTCCGCTCGTGTGTACGCGGCTTTAGTCCTTTAGTGTCCTCTGGGAAAATCATGGCTCCTTGATATGCAGATAGCAACCAGCTTCTGTGGTCACCGGTCCTGAACCACCACTATTGAGCTGTCACTATGATTAGTAGCTTATGATGTGAGGGAGTTGAAAAGGGAAGGATGAGAGGTGGTGACCATGAAAGCCAGTCTTTATCAGTCTACCTGTCAGTCAACAGGTTTGTTTTAAGCTACCTGTAAATATTACATGCATAAGTATGCACACCTGCACTCAGTTTATCAAAGGCTTTGTTTTGAGATCATATTTTCATAAGATAGACATAAATTATGCTTACCCTTTTTGGTACTGTCTCCATCTCTGTTGGCATCAAATAAACTGTTTTATTATTGAGAAAATAAAGATATAGAAGGTAGTCTTAGACAGTTTGCCGTTTGCTTTATATGCAAAGCCATCTATTGAGTCTGTATGGGAAGAAAAGATGGTTCTGTTTCATCATGTCTTGTGACCTCTCAAAACCCGTGTACTGCTTACCTCTATGAAAACGATACACCATGTTCTAGAATTACCAGACAAGGAAGGGGGAATTATAAATTAATAATAAATTATACATTTAGAATAAATTATAATAAAGTATAATAATAATAATAATAATAATGTATAATACATTTTATGTGCAATAAATTATAATATAGAATACATTTGAAATGATGAAAAGTAATGCCTTGAAACTGATCCATGTACTTCAGCTTTCATAGGTGTGCCTTAAGATAAATATGTTTCTTGAAAAATTGCAGCTGATGATCTGCTGAGAATCATTGACCACTGTGCTTGCCCTAATCCAAAGTTTTCCATAAATATCAGGAATCAAACATGATCCTGTCCAACGTTCCAGGAAAAGATGATGGTCTGTAACCTAGCGTCTCTACATTTGGGTGGCATAATATTAATGCGTAATCTTAAACTACAAGTGAATCTCAATTTTGGCTAAAATGCATCAAAATGAGAATACAGACCACTGCATTTTTAACTGTGGAATCCCCACTAATATTATATTGTTACTTTCCCCTATAACAGGCAAAATACAATATTAAAGTCGTATTCAACCCAAAAGCTAATATTTATTATATTACAGTTTATCAATTCTTAGATGTGATGTCTGTATCTGTTTCTGTATCTGTTTCCTTTTTAGGCTTTCTTTACTTTATTTTCATCTGGTGATCCAGCCAGTAAATCTGCTATTTTCAATAGGGACAGGGATGAGACAGACCATTTAAAGCAGTAGTAAACCCTGCTTGGCCATTTTTACCTACGGGTAAGCCTTTTTTTAGGCTTATCTGTAGGTAAAATGAATATTCACCCTGCATGCAGCCAGCTATGTCACTGGTGCATGTGCTTTGAAGCCCCGGCATACCTTGTCAGACCTTCAGAGCTTTGTGCCGAAACCGGGAGTAACGTCATTGTGGCACCAGCCAATCAAATAACCCAGAAGTAAGACCGGGAGAAGATTTCAGCCCTCTCAGCGGTGGCAGTACAGCGCTGGAGGGCTTTGTTCCAAGGTGAGTTTTTGCATACTAGCACATTATGCCATTGCCTTGCATGTTGGGTTTTTTTCTACAACAGCCGTGGTTTACACTTTAACACTGGAAAGGGTGCTTTTATTTATTTATGGAAAACCTTTATTCAAAAGGAAAAAAAAAACTGTTTGCTGTAACTGATTATAACGTATTAGCTGGAGTTCAGCTTCAATTCGGTACTGTATCCACTACATCCAGTGATTGGTAAGCTGCAATATATTATATTTTTTGTTTTGAGTTTAATACTGCTTTAAGTCATAGTAAGTCAGTAACATGAATGTAAAATGTATTTTTTTTGTAGCTCTATAAACAAAGCAATATTTTTCAGATTCAGTCCCCCCTAGCGTAGGTCGCTTTATAGAGTGTTCATGTACTCAAAAATAAACCCATTTCTGCCAATTTAATATCTTTTCTAGTATAACAGCTTGACACCAGAGGCTTGTCCTAGAGCACCTATAATGCTGTGACCAGGGCACAATGCCGTAATGCATTGAATTATTCAGGAATGCAGCAAGACTCATATGTGTCCCTGTAGGGAAGGTCTTGAGGGTTAGAGTTCAGCTAAAAAACCTTCATCTGATTATTGGTTGCCAGATGCAGTTTTGACCCTACAATATTGATATCAGTGGAAATCATAGTCAAACAATAAATGCTGGTTCAAGTTGATTAAATGTTCCGGAAATGCTTTGTAGTGCACAATAACTGCGTCATGGGAAAATAATAGAGTTTTGGTGATGTACGTAGGTTACAGGAATGTAGGTTACGTAGGGTATTAGGAATACAAATAAAAATTTTTATTTGGTGTATATCAATGAATTATATTTTTTGAATTATATTTGCAGATACAAAATAGTAAATGCACTGTATATTATATTTTTAAAGCCAAAAAACTATAAAATATAAACATAAGCAATAATCTAGTGCCCTAATGAGCTTTTGCCATGTGATATTCAAGGGAGAAAGTATTGTGAAATGCTTTATAAACTCAGTTGTCAATACTTTATTACCAAATGTAATAGTTATAAAGGTAAGGCCTCTTTCAGATGGTAAGTACAAGTGTACACCCATGGAGGGCCATGTTCACCCTCATAGGGATTCACAGGTGTTCCTTGCATCCTCGTGCAGCAAGTTCCATTGATGTCAATTGGTATGCGGCAGCTGCATGGACACAGATGCTGCTTCCAAATAGACATCTGTGAGTTACTAGATGCTTGAGAATGTAATCACCCAAAAGATTCTTATATCTGTTTAGGGCGCTGTTGGTGACACCTTCCTGGATTAGGCAAGGATTGAGAATGTTGGAGTGGGTACCTGTCAGAAAAAGGTACCCCCCCCAAAAAAAATTCTGCAAATTATGGAAGGAACAGGATAAGCAAAACTTTGGTTTTGTGTGAGGGTCTGCTTTAATGAAACGCTTGCACTTATAAGAAATCAATACAGTCAGTCCTTGAGTTACAAACATCTGACTTTCATACAACTCATACTTACTGTCACATACCTGGTAGGAAGAGCCTGGTTTATGCAGAGGAAGGCCTTGCTTACACCTCTGACTCTGGGCCCCTGGTGAAGTAGACAGGTGGCGCAGGAGTACAGAGTCGCACAAGTGCCGATAGCTGTGCTAGCTACTGGGCTGCTGGTTGAGTAATATGCCAGGTGGCAGCAGATGTCCCAAGGGCAGGAACAGGCTGGTACTTGTACGTTGTCAGGGGAAGAGCAGGTCCCAGTAGCAGAAAGACAGATGCTTGTAGCTTGGTAGTTCAGAATGGACCGGAACATAAACAGAATCAGGCAAGCCGGGTCATACACAGTGCGATCAGATCGGGTACAGATGCGAAGACAGGAGAATGCTCAAAGAGGCCGGGGTCGGTGCAGGTGGAGAGCAGGAATTGTCAGGAGCAAGCTGGGTCAGTAACTCAGGAGCAGATGCAGATGCAGATAACAGGTAACAGAACAATCACAGGAATCCTGTAGACGAGACAGCACAGTCCTGGGTGCTGATCCAGCTTAAAGAGCCCATTTGGCACCCTTATCGGTCATGGGATGCCCTGCGCACATTGGTGCGCGTGCATTCTGGAGCATATTGGAGCACCTGCGCGGATGCACTAACGTGCCTCTTAGAGAAGCTGGAGAAACAGAGAATTGTCTACGGGCATCATTCTGTCTCTGTCAGAAACCACGAACCAGACTGAGACAGAAGTACAGTTAAATCACACTTGTTTAGTAATAATAAAAAAAGGTAAACAGAGTAAACGTAGTCAAAACATAGCCAGAATTCAGGAACCGGAACGGATAGTCACACAAGCAAAACATCAGGGAGCCAGAGATGAGCATAGTAGAACAGCAAGCCAGAAGCCAGAAGGAATGTCAGCCAAGCAAGTCTTTAACAGGAACACAGGGGAACACAGGAGAGCATCTCTAGAGATGTGACTAAGGCAAAGGCAGAGATCCTCTGGGCTGGACGGCTTAAGCAGGCAGGACTAAGGAGCATGATATCATCAACAGGTAAGTCACTGTGGAGAGAGATGGGAGCTGGCAATTAGCCGACAACTGAGCGGCCAGCTCAGCGAAGGAAGGGCTGAGCCCAGCCCTGACAGTCTCCTGACAGAGCCTTCCTGACACTTACAAACAGAAGGAGACAACAGGAAGTGAGAGGAAATCATCTACCCCTAGGAAGGGAAATTCACTCCTGTAAGAGTTAAAATGGGTCTGTTAAAAAAAAAAAAAAAAAAGTTAAAATGGGAAAAAGGTGTCTCCACTGAAGCTTTATAACCAATCCTTGTTTCCACAACAACCCAAAATTTTTAAAATCCAATTGTCACAGGGACAGAAAGTGAGGTGAACTCTTCTGAACAGGGACACAGCAAACAAATGTTACAGGGGTGTTAACTCTTCCCTATGCTATCCAAAAACCAAAAAATAATTTTTTTGGCTGCAGTTACAGTTAAAAAATGTACCTGTTCCAACTTACATACAAATTCAACTTAAAGCGGAGTTCCGACTAAAACAAAAAATGTAAAGTCAGCAGCTACAAATACTGCAGCTGCTGACTTTTAATAATCGAACACTTACCTGTCCCAGGGTCCAGCAATGCGGGGGAATGAAGCAACCTGCTCCTCTCCCTGTCCTCTCTGCGGTATCGGCATTGTTACTGTGGGTGCCTGGCTGTGGCTTCACTGCTGGGCATGCACTGCGTATGCGTGAGTCACGCTGCACGCTGTGATTGGCTGGGCAATCATCTGGGACCTGTGACGTGTCCCAGATGATTGCCGAGAGGGAGGGGGGGAGAGGTGAACTTACTTCCGGCGCAGCGGTGCCCCGGGAGGAAGTAGGAGCTGGAAGCCTCTAAAAAGGCCCCCCCCCCAAAAAAAAATTACATGTCAAATGTGACATGTCGGGGGTCACCTTCCCTTAAAGCGGAATTTCCATTTTTGGGTGGAATTCCGCTTTAAGAACAAACCTACAGAACCTACCTTGTTGGTAACCCTGGGACTGCCTGTACTAATACAATATAAAATGTTATATATTTGAATATATTCATATACCAATGTGTCTAGTACCACACTATGCCCTCCTATATGCACAGTTCTCTCTGTTCTTTTCTCACCTATCTGCCTTTGCATTCCTGATTGCTTGACTGCACAGTGTAAAGGGAATCTGCCTATTACATATATAAAACAGTGTCTCCAGTAGGGCACTTTGGTTTTCTCCATCACCATTGCAGATTGCAATAATCCTATAATATTTCTGGTGTCAGTCACCTTTTAAAAATGGTGCCATCATGTTTGTCTAGGACACTTTGTTCTAAATGATTTTTTGCATTGTGTAGTGAGACCTGTTTACTAGAGACCAGATACAAATAAACTGGTCTATATGTGACACCAATACAAGTTAGAACACAAACAGAATAAAATATGACACTATGTGGATATAAAATAACTTCAAATAACACTCAGCACAAAATAACATTTCTTTGCAAGTTTTCAGGACTGTTTGCTCCTACCAGTATGCAAATCTAACCTTTCAGATATTTTATCCAATAAACCCAGAGGCCATGGCTGCATGAAAAATGTTTACTAAAAGGCTTGCTTTTGTATAATCTATTGATTTAATATCTTTTTGACACACATAGAATGCCAGTATTACCCAAAAGGCTGTTAATGAAAATCTCTGCTTGTTTGTTTCATATATAATTTAGTGGAAAAAAAAACTACAATGGTTAAAATGTAACACTTGTTAAAGAGCTCCAGGCCAAAGTGGAAAAACTCTTTCTCTCTTTCAAACAGAGCAGACAATGGGAAGACCTACACAAACTATTGTAGGCCTCATTCACACCATGGTACAGAGATGTCAGTTTTTTCGCATGCGCAAGGGCACAACAAAAATAATGGTTCGCTATGTGCCCTGTTCACACCACAACATGCAGATTTTTTTCTGCGCAGGAATTAGCAACATGTATGCAGTTTTTTGCATGGGAAATAAAACTGACATGACATAAACATTGGTGTGAATAGGGCTCATAACTGATGTGCATGAAAACTGATGTTAATGTGCATGAAAATTGATGAAAACTGATGTGAAACTGATGTCTCTGCAAGTGAAATCTACGCAGTTTTCCCTTCAGTTCCCTTCAGTTTCTATGCACGTATGGTGTGAACTACCCCTGGGGCCCCTTTCACACGATCAGACCATTCAGGTCCGCCCGTCAGTTTTGACGGCGGACCTGAATAGGCGCTCCATGTTAGCCTATGGAGCGACGGATGTCAGCGGAGACATGTCCGCTGACATCTGACCCGGTCCGATCCGCTGAAAGCAGACGGATGGATGGCCCTACGTCCGGATCCATCGCTGGTGGATCGGATCGGGTGAGATCTGATGAAAAGGGACATGCTGTCCGTTTTCATCCGATCCCTCCATAGGCAGCAGCGGCTCCTGACAAGCCCCTCCCCGCTCAGTGAGCAGAGAGGGACCTGTCATCCGCCGGCTCAGCGGAGATCAACGGAAAGATCTCCAGCTGAGCCGGCGGACCGAGGCGGGCTCCGTGGAAGCGGAGTCCGCCTTGTGTGAATGAGGCCTAAAAGGTAAGACCCTCTCTACCTTGACCTTACTGGAATAAAAAATGGGAACAACCTCCTGAGGTCCAGTTTGTTGCTCAGAACCCAGTTGATTTTCCCTGTTCCAATTCAGAAGAATATAAGGCCATCACGCTTTGCTGCCCTCTAAGGACTGGGGATACCCCGATACACACAGCGCTGAAAAAACAACAAAAAGAGGCTACACCAGCCTAGCCATTATATACCTTTATATACCATTTATTAATAGAAAAAAGCAAATATACTCACAAACACATATTATCAAGTCCATCAATATATTCCAAAATCAAAGACACCAGATATGCTGCACTTGCTCTTCAACATGGGAAGACGCCATCCAGGTCTACTATGGCTGATGCGTTTCAAGGGGAATGCCCTCCTTATCAGAGCCAGGAAGTCTATTACCTGTAGCCTGAGTTATATATCTTTCTAAGATATATAAGATCTCCAAATGACTGGGCAACCAACGACACCACCTACCCTCCCTAAATAGAGTAGAGAATATCACTCCTCCTACCACCTGTGTGGGCTGGGTTACATCAGAAAATTTTGCCTACATACCACGCCAGTGGAAGGTGGACTATATGACTGACTGTTATTAACCATTATGTTATTTCCAAGGAGTTACGACAGTATAATACACTGTTACTAGCAATATAAGCGTCTGTCTGTGAATTATTTTTTTAGGCTTTTTTAGGCTTCATGCACACGGAACGTTTTGTTTTCCTCTCCTGAACGCCTTTGCTCCAGGAGAGAAAAAAGCAGTGTAAACAAAACGCATCTAGGCACATCAAGCACTTGGGCATTCATTCATTCCATTGGCCAGAATATTAATGTATTATTCTATTTATTTTGTAACAATGCTGGAGTGGGGAGTTGTTGTTACAGCCTGCCACTGACAACCAGTACTGGGGGTACGGCTATTGTTACAGCAGTGGTGGCCGCTCATACGGGGCGCAGGAGCGACACCCCCCTAATCCATGCGCCCAGCCCCTAATCTACATGCAGGGCGCCAGAGGCATGGATTTCAATGTTTTTCTTTTAAGCACATGATTAGAGCCTGAGGCTCTAATTGACTTCAAAACGGGTGGGCTCGGGGCACAGGGAACTGCACCCCCAACCCATCCAGTTGTGTGACATTAGTGAATTATAATTCGCTAATGTTTACCTGTTTCTCCTCCTCCAATCAGGAAGCGGGTCCTGAGACCCGATTGGCCGGAAGTCCTGAGACCTGATTGGCCCCAAGTCCTAAGTCCTGATTGGAGAAGAAGCGTTCGCCAGGACTCGGGAGGAGACGCAGGGGGGAAGCCGCCGAAACCACGACCTGGATAGGGTAAGTTCGGGGCTGGCGGGGAGGCTGGTGGGGGGCCTTGCCGGTGACGGGCAAGTGAAGCGCTGATCAATAAATGCGGGGGGAGTGTTAAGCGGCTGCACTGCTTCCAGTATGCGGGCGGCCGGCTTCTAATTTTGACTGTCCTATAATCCTGGACCACAAACCTTCCTCACTGTGCTATATGTTTTCTGCTGCACCATTGGCATGGTTATATCTTCTTAGTCCACTCCATAAAATTATTAGAAATTTGTGCTTAAAGTAGGACTATAGGCAACACTTTCTTTTTCATTTTGCATAGAATAAGGGAGGGTTATAGCCCCTGTTAAGTTATTTTTTACCATCCCTATCCCATTGTAGAGATTTCTCTTCACTTCCTGCCCCATAGCCAATCAGGAAGTGAGTGGAAATCTATGCAAATTAAGAGAATCCATTGCCCCCCCAGGGCCTCAGAACTAGTGTCCCCCCTCGAAAATTTCAGGGAGAGTCTTAAACAGCAATGGGTGTGGCCTTGACAGGAAGGGGTGGGTCATATTTAAAACAGGGGGTGCACGAGTTTAGTCAGGCCTAGGGCAGCACAAAACCTAAATACACTACTGGTTCCGAACAAGGCATATGATGGGCAAAAGATAAGACGAGAGATCTGGCAATACTGGTGACTAGTCCTTTGCCTTTGTTTTACTTTTCTGGACATGACTTCTATAGTTTAGTTCCTTTTCAACATGTTTGAGTTAACAGAGGTTTTCGGATTGGATAAACAAGAAATCAGTTCTTCTCAATCCCTTAATACATAAGGGAGAGACCAAACTATGATGGTTACTCTGATAGACTTGCAGGCTTAAATGCCTTTTAGCATTTGTCTTCCTCTTGCCAATGACCCAAGTAACATTTTGACCCATTCTGCCTGGAGTCCACTTCATTGCTCAGACAGAGACCTGTGACAGTCCCAGCCACATCCAGCTGTCACTACATTTATGATCAAGCATGTCATCCATATCATTTTATTCCAACTCTGATATAATGCTGTTTAATTTGTATGCCCCCAAAAGCCTGCAAGCAGTAACAAATCAGCGAGTCTCCGCAGTAGCCATTTGGCAGCCTCAAGTGCTTCTGGCAGTCAGTAAACAGCTATTGATGAATTGTCCCTCTCTCATCACTCTATAAAACATTTAGATAAAACAATGTTAAAATAATAAAGACCTGGAGGAAAAATGTTTGTGCTTCGTCTAAACTTTATTTATTTATTACCTCCCCTGCTGACCCTTTCCAGCTTGTTCTTTTTTTTCTGAATTCTGTATGAACATTGTTAGTTTTTCACTTGTTTTACATTGATTTTTTTTAAGCTATAAAAGTAAAACTAGTAATTAGGTATTCATTTGGGAATGGGGGATCTGTCTGGATGGAGACGGAACTGCTGCTGCTGACTTGTTTTTGAGGGTGCCTGCTCCACGGTGGTCATTGTCATACTTGCTTTTATCTGCTGGACTGGATTGAAGCTGATTTACAAAAAGGAGATGAGAATCTTCACACAACAAATTGTGTTCAGATGAAATGCGTAAACAGGGATTTGGGGTTTATACGATTGGATAATTAACCACCTCCAGACACTTTCACCCCCTTTATGTCCAGGCCAATGAATAAACTCACTGTATGGAGAGACCGACGATGAATCCTTTGGAATGTTCCGTCTAATGATGGATATTCATAGGTAGAAAAACGGTGTTGTAAGCCACATGGAAAGATGTTACAGCATGGTGGTACACTGAGCAAATGAATCAGAGACAGGAAGAAGAGGGGAATATACAGAACTACGGTGGGGGAGAGAGTTCAGATAGACAAAAGGAACAGAACTTAAAGACACAGAGCAATAATAAATCACATAGTGTAACACAACACTAATTACTCAGTCATTCAACACTGTACCCAAATGAAATTTGGATTATTTGTTTGAAACAAATAGAGATTTCTTTTGGTGGTATTTAATCACCATTGAGTTTTTTGTGTTTTTTTTTCCATATGAATGAAATGTACAACGCTGCTGCTAAACGGAAGTTTAGGAGCAGTTGGGCATTTTTTTCAACTGCTCCTGAACTCTCCTCAATGTTATGTTATCAGTACATGTACACAGGGTGGTTTATAGTTGTTTCTAGGCAGTTGAGTTTAGAGACTTTTTTTGGAAAGCAAAAAAATGGGTTCAGACGCTGAGTTTAGAGGCATTTCAAGCGCTAAATGCTTCTAAATGCGGCTAAACGCGTTTCGTTTACAGGCGTTTTTCATTTTTGACTATTTTGAAAAAAAATTTATTTTTCTTTTAAACGCAAACGCTGCAAATTGCGGCTAAACGCAGCATGTAAACACGGCAAAACGGACATTTTTAATGTGGGTTACTATCTGTCAAGTTAAATAGTTCAGGAGAGGTTGTAAAAACATCCCATGTACATGAAGCCTTACACGTACATGAACTTTAATGGCATCCCAGTCTTAGTCTGTAGAGTTAAATATTGAGTTGGCCCACCCTTTGCAACTATAACAGCTTCAACTCTTCTGGGAAGGCTGTCCACAAGTTTAGGAGTGTGTCTATGGGAATGCTTGGCTCGCAGTCTCCGGTCTAATTCATCCCAAAGATGTTCTATTGGGTTGAGGTCAATCCAGTCAAGTCCCTCCACCCCTAACTCGCTCATCTATGTCTCTATGTCTTTATGGATCTTGCTTTGTGCATTGGTGCGCAGTCATGTTGGAACAGGAAGGGGCCATCCCCAAACTATTCCCACAAAGTTGCATGAAATTGTCCAAAATGTCTTGCTATGCTGACACCTTAAGAGTTCTCTTCACTGGAACTAAGGGGCCAAGCCCAACCCCTGAAAAACATATAGTTGCAAAGGATGGCCAACTCAATATTTAACCCTACGGACTAAGACTGGGATGCCATTAAAGTTCATGTGCGTGTAAAGGCAGGTGTCCCAATACTTTTGGAAATATAGTACATATCTGAAAATTGATCAGTCCAGATGTACTGATGGCCTGTCTCATTTCTTGAGGCCCTAAAATGCCAGGACAGTGCACCTACCCCCCAAATGACCCTTTTATGGAAAGTTGACAGTACAAGATATTTAGTAAGTGGCATGGTGAATTTTTTTTTTTAATTATAATTTTTTTGTCACACTTTTTTGGAAAATTAAGAAATTAAATAAAATTATTTTTTTTCACAATTTTTTTTGTGCAGTGCAGCATCACCATATGCCAGGTGTGGTGGTTATGAGGGATACTGACATTAATACTGACTTGCACTTTAAACATTAAATGCCATTGGCTGCTTTGATACTTCTATCTTGATGGATGCCATTTAACTTGACAAGCCATGGTAGGACTACACCGATCAGCCATAATATTATGATCACCCACCATATCATAACCACCCATCTAATATTCATTTGGTCCCCCTTTTGCCACCACAACAGTCCTGACTCCTAGAGGTATGGACTCTGCTAAACAAAGCATCACACTGGTTGATTTACTAAAACAGGAGAGTGCAAAACTTGGTGCAGCTGTGCATGGTAGCCAATCAGTTTTTGACTTCAGCTTGTTCAGTTAAAGTGTTTGTTAACCCAAAAAAAAAATACAGATCCTGGTCCTTTAAAGCAGATTAAACAGCACAGTGCTTGTGCTGTGTAATCTGCCCCCCCTTCTAAACTGTAAACAAAAAAACCCTGAATCTGCCACTTCCTGTATGCCCCTCTTAAAAATGACCACAATAACCAGGACTGCTCAGCCCTGATCACCGTGGTCAAAGTGCCTCCCTCCGTCATCCGTTATACGCTGCCCTGCTCTCCCCCCCCCTCCTTCTTGCCTGGCAGCTCCTTCTCTGTCTCTGCTCCGCCCCGCACCGCCACCACCACCACTGCTATTAGCCGTGTATCGGAGCTGAAAAGCGGGCGTGAGTCACGTGACCAGCCAGAAGAGAGCTCTAAATAGCTATTGCTACACTGCTCATTTTTAGAAAAAATTTACACAGTTTTGTATACCAGCCTCTAAAAGAGGCTTATCAAACACTTTAAGCTTTGACAAAAATAATCTGGAATCTGATTGGTTTCTATTCAGAGCTGCACCAGATTTTGCACTCTCCAGTTTTAGTAAATCAAGTTCACTGGATTGCCTTCTTCCAATAGGGCATAATGGTGCCATCTCTTCCCCAGGTAAACGCACACGCACCCGGCCATCCACATGATGTGAAAGAAAACATGATTCATCAGACCAGGCCACCTTCCTTCATTGCTCCGTGGTCCAGTTCTGATGCTCAAGTGCCCAGAGTAGGCACTTTAGGCTGCGGACACAAGTCAGTATGGGCACCCTCAACAGTCATGCAGCTTCGCAGCCCCGTACACAACAATTCCTGCAGTGAAGCAGTGATCCATCTATGGCCTACTTTAGAGATAAGAAAATAATTGTGATCTAAAGCATCCATAGCGACATGCCTCCATCTCTAATTGTACAAACAAAAGTGCAATGGTCATGGGACTTTAAATGAGGCAGGTCACTCAAAAATAATAATGATATATAGAATACAAATAGTTTCAATTTTATTAAAAAAATCATAATTAAACATTCCATAATCATATCAGTACAATTTTTAATGTGATAAAAACATATAACAAAAAGAGCTGACATATAAGAAATTCATATATTATTGGATAAAATCAATTCATATTGTTCTAGTGCATGATGGTATATACATAAAAGATACATGATTAACACAGATTATAACAAACTGAATATCTTGGCATCCTAAGACTTGCATCCTAAGACTCTATGTGTTTTGTGGATCCCTGTCCACTTCATCAGGAGTTTGATGCAAAGAGGTATCCATGAATGTAAGTAGTAGTGGTGGCCGTTCATAAGGGGCGCAGGGGCGCCGCCCCCCAATCCATGCACCCGGTCACTAATCTCCATGCAGGGCACTGAACGCATGGATTTCAATGGGTTTTTTGTTTTTTTTTTAGCACATGATTAGAGCCGGAGGCTCTAATTGGCTTCAAAAAGGATGGGCTCGGGGAGTGAGCCCACCCACTTGTGTGACATTAGCAAATTAATATTTGCTAATGTCTTCCTGCGTCTCCTCTCGGCCAATCAGTAAGTGGGTCCTGAGACCCGATTGGCCGGGAGTCCTAGGACCTGATTGGCCGGGAGGAGGAGCGACCGCCGGGGACTCGGGGGGAAGCCGCTGAAGCCGCGACCTAGATGGGGTTAAGTGCGGGGCTGGTGGGTGACCTGTGAGCAGGCGAGTGAAGCGGCGATGGAGCGGGCGATTGATTGAGCGTCAGGTGGAGGGAGTGAGGGGACCAGGTTTGTTTGCCACCTCCCCAAAAAGGAGCACCAGCCGCCACTGATAAGTAGTATAGAATGGATAGTAAATGATTCCCTTCAAAGAGAGGGAAAAGCTGATTCATGAAGTTTAACCTAAGCACATACTGTATATCTATAGTGTTTTCTTATCTCTCTCCAAAGCCCTAAGTCCCGTGTCTTTCTGCTGCTCCAGTCTTCTGTTATCAGCATGATAACTTCTAACACGTTTTCTGACAACCGAGATAAAACCAGCCTGAAATTTGTGTTGGGTGGGTGCTATAAATAGATTAGCAGAGAGCTTGTTTATTCACAGCACAGCTCTGCACATTCCTTCTTTCCTCTGTCTATGTGGAGAGGGGGGTGTGTGCCTTTCCTCCTATCAGCTGTCACACAGTGTATGCCAGGAATCCACACCCACTGCTGAACAGGAATAAAAAATCTGCAACATGATGTGCACTTTATGAACAGTATCTAAAGCTGAAGACAGCAGATATACATGTAAAACCTATGAAGGGGCAATGTGTTTCATCTCTGTGTATCATCTGAGGCTGTTCATTTCATTGGGTATATGTGAGGGTTTACATCCACTTTAATACTTACAAGTCAGCTCAGGGAATAAACCCAGCATCTAGAAGAGAGGTTAGAGGGGTGTCAGACAAAAGTCTATCCCGAGGCTGTGGAAGAAAAACCCATCCAGGCCAAAGTGAGCAGCTGGAGAGTAGGCCAGGTTTACAAGGTGCAGTCCATAGGATATGAAATGAAGGCACATATTGCCCACACTAATCTAAAAGAGATGTATGTAAGATATATAATCAATGGGAATGTGAATATTAGTGTCTGGTGCGATGTGTCCTACAAACCAAAAGAAGGTGACTCCAAGGTGTTATAGAAAAAATGTATCAAAGGGAAAATATATATCTCTTTATCACACTGGAAATTGTTATCATGTACTGGTATGATTATGGAATGTTTAATTATGAATTTTTAATAAAATTCTAACTATTTGTACTCTATATATAATTATTATTTTTGAGTGACCTGCCTCCTTAAGGCTACTTTCCTACTGAGTTGCTTTTCAGGCGTTTTAGCTCTAAAAATAGCGACTGTAAAGTGCCTGAAAAGCGCCTGAAAAGCGCCTCTCATGCCTCCCCAGTGTGAAAGCCCAAGTGCTTTCACACTGGGGCAGTGCACTTGCAGGATGAGACAAAAAGTCCTGCAAGCAGCATCTCTGGGGAATGTGGGAACGGTGTATACACCGCTCCCAAAATTCCCTGCCCATTGAAGCCTGCATAGCGCTTCAGTGCTTTTCGGGCACTTTTAACCCCTTGTTAACAGCTTCTTTCGGGTTAAAAAGCGCCCCACTACCGCCCGCACAGTGCCGGGGCGCTCTTCAGTGTGAAAGTGACATTAGACCCCTTTCACACTGGGGCGGTGAGGACGTTAGCGGCAAAGCACCGCTAGTTTTAGTGGCGCTTTACTGCTGTTATAACGGTGCCTTTTGCCGAGGTGCTTTGCAGCCACTTCGGCAGCGCTGCCCATTCATTTCAATGGGCAGGGGAGGTGGAGGAGAGTTGTATACACTGCTCCCGCACTGCCCCGAAGATGCTGCTTGCAGGACTTTTTATCCTCTCCTGTAAGCGCACCGCCCCAGTATGAAAGCACTCAGGATTTCACACTGGCGTGGCTTGAGAGGCGCCTTTAAGGTGCTTTACAGGCGCTATTTTTAGAGCTAAAACCCCTGAAAATCACCCCAGTGTGAAAGGGTCTTAAAGTCCCATGATCATTGCACTTTTGTTTGTTTCTACTTCAGAGATAGTCTGGAACAATGTAACTGATAAGAAATCATCAGTTTACACAATTCTCGCAGCTATTTTTTTGCACATATTAAACAGATAAAATAAAATGCTTTCAATAGTAAGTTAAACAGCCCAAAAGGGAGCAATTAAGAAAAGTTAATTATAAGGGTTTTTATACCCTGTATTTTTTTTTTTTTTATGTTTTTTTTTTTAACGGGTCTGGCACTCACTTTTATGTATTCTTGTGTTTTAGGACTTTGCAGATTCCATATACAAGCTGGTAATGCAGAAATTCCAGGAGCTAACTGACAATTTCTCAGTATGTGCACGCCACAAAGCTCTAGCAGCCATCATAATGACCAGAGGTAAAAACATTTTTTTTTGTATATAAGAGTTATTTGTTGTACTGTGATTTCTTGAGGTCAAAAATCAGAATGGATCATGTTATTCCTTGCAGTTTACTAGTTCTTTCAATTTGAAGAAGCATTCATTATCACAGCTCCAAGGCAATTCCTCTAATAGAATAAAAACCCAAAGTAGGAAATAGCTGTGCTCACATAGCCGGGTGAAACCTTGTCCCTCCCACATTGTATTTTTGTAAAAAAAAAAAAAAGGGTGAGCGATGGAGGGCAGAGCAGAACGGCTGGAGAACTATTGTGTTCAGAGCAGAAAGGTATTTGCTGCACAAACGCAGTCTGCCACCATATAAAGACGTTAGGAAATTGTGAGAGAAAACCCAATAAGCCAAGGAACTTGAGATAAAAAAGAAATGATTGGAGCTGCCACTGTTGAATTTTTCAAGAGAACCAGTCAGGAATAGGTGGTATATGAAAAAAAAATCTGAATCTCCACGCCCAATCTGTTATAATAATGCAGACCTCTCAATTATAGATGAGTATGTTGTTATTGACATGTATTTTCTCCCTGCCTGATATCCTTCCTTAGATTATGCGCTTGACGACCGCCGTATAGCAGATTTACTGCTACAGGGTGGCCGTTCTGTGCAGAATCACATATATATATATATATATATATATATATATATATATATATATATACACACACATACATATATATATATATATATATATATATATATATATATATATGCGATTCAGTACTCCTGGGTAGGGGGCAGGGGGCACGCAGCTTCTGCTGTAATTAGTCACAGCAGAAGCCGATCAGCAGGTGCCGGCCAATCAATGACCACCAGCACCCACTGATAGGCGAGGAGGATATGTAAACAATGCAGAGCTCCGTCCTGTCAGCGGGGATGTGCTGTATTTTGTTTCCCTGCAAAGGTAATAAAATTCTGCTAATTCCATAGTAAAAGCAGCACATATAGTACACAAAAACACTGGTTAGGCACACATTTAATCCTTTGATCGCCCTAGATGTTTAACCCCTTCAAAGACCAACGTCAGTACTACAGTGACAGTGCATATTTTTAGCACTGATCACTGTATTAGTGTCACTGGCTCTCACAAAGTTTCAAAAGTATCGATTGTCCGCCACAATATCAAGTCACTGATCGCTGCCGTTACTAGTATTAAAAAAATTAATTAAAATTAAAATTCCAGTATATATATATATATATATATATATATATATACTATTACTTTTGCTCAAAACAATCAATATACGCATTGGGATTTTTTTAAACAATAATATGTAGCTGAATACATATTAGTCTAAATTTATAAAGAAATTATTTTTTTTTACATTTTTTTTATTGGATATATTTTATAGCAGAAAGTAAACATTATTTTTCTTTTAAAATTGCCAGGGTTTTTTTATTTATAGCACAACAAATAAAAATCCCAGTGGTGATCAAAAATGACCAAAGGAAAGCTCTATTTGTGGGGAAAAAAATTACATAAATTTAATTTATGGACATTGCATGACCACGCAATTGTCAGCTAAAGTAATGCAGTGCCGTATCGCAACAAATGCCCTGGTCATAAAGGGGGGTAAATCTTCTGGAGGTCAAGGGTATATAGTTGACACTCTGGGGTTGATTTACTAAAACTGGAGCGTGCAAAATCTGAATCTGGTGCAGTTGTGCATGGTAGCCAATCAGCTTCTAACTTCAAGGAGTTGTAAAGGCAGATGGTTTTTTTATCTCAATGCATTGTATGCATTAAGATAAAAAGCCTTCTGTGTGTAGCAGCCTCCCCAGCACCTCCTAATACTTACCAGAGCCTCATCTCTGTCCAGTGATGTCCACAATTCCCTTGGCCGTCCAAGACTCTCCCTTCTGATTGGCTGAGACACAGCAGTGGCGCCAATCAGGAGAGAGAGCGGGCGGGGCCTGAACGGCAGCTCCATGTCTGAATGGACACACAGAGCTGCAGCTCGGCTCGGGTGCCCCTACAGCAAGCTGCTTGCTGTGGGGGCACTCAACAGGAGGGAGGGGCCAGGAGCAGTGAAGAGGGACCCGAGAAGAGGAGGATCCAGGCTGCCCTGTGCAAATCCACTGCACAGAGCAGGTAACTATAATAGCTTTGTTCTTAAAAAAAAAAAAAAAAGAAAAGAAACAAGATTTTACAATCACTTTCAGTTTGTTTAATTAAACTTTGGCAAAAAAAAACCTGGAAGCTGATTGGTTTCAATGCAGAGCTGCACCAGATTTTGCACTCCGGTTTTTAATACAACAATGTCACCGTCTTGGCTGCTGAAGCAAGACAAATAATAAAATCCTTTTGTTTTCATTTATCTAATCCAGGCCTTTGTTTAATATTTTTTTTTTTTTAATCGGGACTGAGCTCAGGCAGGAAATACAATAGCATAACAGCCTGAAACTGCTCAGACAGGGAGAAAGCACAAGCAAAAAAAAATGAAAAAAGTTATTCCTAAAAGGTACGTTGAATTATTATAACAATTTGAGAGTTGAGGGGTCATTTACACTAGCCTGTGTGGCAAAATACAACATTTTGTCAGTGTGAGGAACAGCAGAGGTGGTGTGATGTGTATTTCAGCGCATTGCATCGTTTCCTGTTTTTTTTTTTTTTTTTTTTTACTTAAAGTGTCGCAATGGGGTTGATTTACTAAAACTGGAGAGTGCAAAATCTGGCGCAGCTGTGCATAGAGGTCAATCAGCTTCCATTTTTTTTTTTTGTCAAAGCTTATCTAAACAAGCTGAAGTTAGAAGCTGACTGGCTACCATGCACAGATTCACCAGATTTTGCACTCTTCAGTTTTAGTAAATCTCCCTCCATGGCAACATTTCATTCATGTCTCCACAGAGCAGTGTGGAGGTGCCATTCAGTGTACTGTGGAGAAATGCTGCGTGTCCCCATTATTTCGCACCACATCAGTGTTTTTGTGTGAACAAGGCACATTGAAAAAAATAATATAAAATAAATAATTTTATAAGAATTAAAAAAAAATAATTTCCTTTTGGATAGAATTTAGAATAGTTAGTACCTTGGTCAGACAGTTTATATCAGAGTCGTCCAAGGGGATGACAGCTCTGCTCTGCTCCAGCTGGTACTTTTGTATGCCTGCTCTTCAGTATCTGGCTGTGCTCATTGCAGCATTGTGTATCCCTAATTTCTTAGAAACATCATTACAAGACCAATTCAGCCTTCAGCTGCAAAATTAAATCGCCCCCAGATGTGAACATTTAGCTGTAAAAGGAGAAATATAAATATATATATATATATATATATATATATATATATTATACCCCCCCCCCCCCAAAAAAAAGAAAAAACAACCGAGGATTATGCGGACTTGGGTGAGCTTGTGCAAATGGGTAGACTTATACTTTAACCACTTGACCTCCGGAAGATTTATCCTCCCCCCCCCCCCCCCCTTTCACAACCAGGCCATTTCTTGCGATACGGCACTGCATTGCTTTAACAGAAAATTGCGCAGTCGTGCGATGTTGCACCCAAATAAAATTTGTCTTTTTTTCCCACAAATAGAGCTTTCTTTTGGTGGTATTTGATCACCTCTGCGTTTTTTGGTTTTTTTTGCACTAGAAACAAAAAAATGACATTTTTGAAAAAAAAATTTTTTTTTTTTTTTACTTTGTGCTATAATACATATCCATTAACAAAATATAAAAAATCGAATTTCTTCATCAGTTTAGGCCAGTTTGTATTCTGCTACATATTTTTGCTAAAAAAAAAATCCCACTAAGAGTATATTGATTGGTTTGCGCAAAAGTTATAGCATCTACAAACTATGGGATATTTTTACCTATTTATTACTAGTAGAGGCGGCTTATAGCAGGACTGCAATATTGCGGCTGACAAATCGCATAGCTCCCAACTGTCTGATTTCGAGGGACTGTCCCTGATTTGGAGCAATATCCCTCTGTCCCTCTTTCATCGTCATTTGTCCCTCATTTTGGATTGATCTATATAGTTATATATAAAATGCACTATTTATCTTTAAATAAAGCGTTTCACATTGCTAATCCATTCATCCAATCTCTAAATTGCTGCATTCGTAAAAAGCCAATATTAACCAATAGTAGTGGTTAAAAGAAAAGCACTTGTGGGTTTAACTATTTTTTTTTTTTTTTTTTAATAATTCTCCTTTTAGGGAGTGTGACAGGGGGTGTGTCCTAAGCCTACATACTTTTGCTAATTGATCAAAATCCCAAAACTATACCTCTCACATGTGTACAGATAGAGATAGCGGCGCTAATATAAATTGTGTAAAATAATGGGTCAGAGCAGCATAATGCCTATGACCCTCTACTTATACATAAAAATAATAATGATAATAGTGTCATGAAAAATATTAATTTTATCATGAAAAGAAATTTCTTTAACACCCAGTGAAAAGTGTCACTATAAATAATAAATTACAAGAAATGAATGATCAAGCTCAACAGTTGTTTTTCAATCTTCTTGTGTGAAAAATCTTCTACTCTTCCACCACACCACCGTGATAGTGACACCACTCCCTCTGAAGAGCGCACTCACCAGATTGTATAGCCTCCCACTCTCGTGTTCGGCAAAACAGCAATTGAACCATACCTGGGTTGCATGTGATGAACCGTGACTCCAATCAAGCCAGCTCCATATGTGAAAAAATGAATAAAGTGCTCCACATAGCGTGATAACATTTTGACAGATTTATTAAAATCACTTCAAACACACTTCAATGTCTACACTCACGTTTAAACTGAAACATAAAAGCCTTTAAAAAAATCCACAGCAAGCACAGCAAGCAACAGGATCAGTGATCCAACGATGCACTGCAGTCACAGCGGACCTGAAGTGTGATCTGGTGTATCTCTCACCCAACCTTCTAAGGCCCAGCCATCCGATCGGTGTAGTCCTCCTCAGACAGCGGCATCTAATGTCAGTGCGATGGAAAGCAGTGTAACCATACCCAAGACATGTTTCGTCGAAAAGACTTCTTCAAATGGGATTCTTTTGCTAATAAATGTCCCTCATTGCCATCATAAAAAGATCAGACACCTAACTGACACTTTTGACACTTTTTTTGAGGACCAGTGACACTAATACAGTGATCAGTACTAAAAATATGCACTGTGACTGTACTAATGACACTGACAGGGAAGGGGGTTAACATCAGGGGCGATCAAAGGGTTAAATGTGTGCCTAGGGAGTGATTGCTAACTGTGGGGGAGGTGCTTTTACTACTAGAAGACATGGATCTGTGTTCCTGTTTCACAGGAACACAGGATCCATGTCTTCTGTACTCACGGAATGACAGTTTGCCCTGTTTACATAGGCAGACTGTCATTCTGTCAGAGTAACGAACGATTGGCGGGTCCCGGCGGACATCAGGTCTGCAGGACCTGCTGATCAGCTCCCGTGCACGCTCGGGCCCAAAACCCAGAAGTGCAGAATCATGTATATATATATATATATATATATATATATATATATATATATATATATATATATATAATATATACATAATTTTCCACAGAGCTGCCGCCCTGTAGCAGTAAATCTGCTATGGGGTGGTCAAAAAGAGGTTAAGCTAAAAGATACGAAAAATTGTAAAGCCCCATTCACATGTGAGCTATGCTCCTGAGGTGTGTTTTTTTTAGATTGTTTTTTTTACTTTTTTTTTTTTACTTTTTTATTTTTTTTTGGTGGAAAACGTGTAACAAGATGCATGATTGCCTTTCCTGTTTGGAGTGCCATTAAGAAATAATGGCACCGCATGCACATCACAAGTTTTTCTCTTATTTGTGGAAACAAGGGCAGAAATGCATGTTTCTGCCTGACTTTCTGCTATGCCCAGATGTGAATGAGGCCTAATACTACTAAGCACAGACTGATTGATAAGAAAAAGAAAATATTTTATGTAAGCAATGGATTTTGTAACTGCATGAAAAAAGCCTTTTTATTTTGGGAAGATTCATGTAGAAATCATAAATAGATAGATAGATAGATAGATAGATAGATAGATAGATAGATAGATAGATAGATAGATAGATAGATAGATAGATCAGTGTTTCTCAACTCCAGTCCTCAAGGCGCACCAACAGGTCATGTTTTCAGGATTTCCCTCAGATGGAACAGCTGTGGTAATTACTAAGGCAGTGAAACTGATCAAATCACCTGTGCAAAATAATGGTAAGCCTGAAAACATGACCTGTTGGGGTGCCTTGAGGACTGGAGTTGAGAAACACTGAGATAGATAGATAGATAGATAGATAGATAGATAGATAGATAGATAGATAGATAGATAGATAGATAGATAGATAGATAGATAGATAGATAGATAGATAGATAGATAGATAGATAGATAATTATATATGTATCCCTCTATTTATTAATGTCAATTTTCCAAATTCAGCAAGAAATTGGTGTGTGTTCTATTTTATTTTATTGTATTTTATCGTTTCTTTTGCTTGAGGTTTCTAAGTATGATTTAGCACTTCCATCAGAATACCCTGACAATATCAGAATTGAATTTCACAGGGCAGGAGAAAATAATAAATGCCATCCATTTCCACTTAATGTTGATTTACAATGTTTCTCTCCTTAACAGCCATGAAATACTCCTCTGAAGCGCTAGTAGTGTCGGTAATACAATATACTGTAATAAATGTTTTTTAGGGGTTGAAGTTGCAGTAATGCATATTGATTATGGGGATGATTTGTGATTTATAGGTAACTGTGTGGATTTATGAGGTCAGTAATATGATTGGATGAGAGGGATATTAGGTGTCCAGTGTATTTTGTACACCTGCATCCTGAGCTGCTGTTGATCTCATTGCAATTGCTCTATGTAAGTTCACATAGTGGAAATACTTGCAGTAGAGTGATCTCAATATCTCAATGTATATGCAACATACTGTATATAGTGGATGTAATAATCTTCAAATCTTTTTTTTTTTTTTTTTTTTTTTATAATGTCTTTATATATAGTGCATTCACAAGTGAAACAATTTTTTGAATAGCTTTAGGGAGGTTAGTAGCTGGTTACCTCTGCCTTGTAGCAATTTAGGGTTTCTTTTCTTCATGTAGCTAAAAATGTATGTGAAGTCTAACAATACATGTCTTTTATTTGCTCCCTTTTGGTCTATTAAATGTACCATTAATAGTGTTTTATTATATCTGTTTGACAAGTGCAAAAAAAAAATTAGCTTTTCGTCTATCCAGGAACATTGTGTGCTAATAACTTCCTATGTACTCTCTCGTAGAGCCACTGTGTATTTCTGCCTGTCATTGATTTTGACAGACTGCTGACAACAAGTTGCAAGCTGCACTTGTCCCTCCTGTGCACCCAAAAATGCCCTTTTTTTCTAATGTAGTGCACCCCCTTAGGAGCTGCAAGTAGAAAGGGATCCCCCACCCAGCACAGCCAGGCACATCAAATTCTCACAGTCACTCAGAGACAGAGAACAGTCTGTGACGCTGTTTTTCTGTTTTTTGTTTTTAAGAGGGATAAGAACTTGGATAGGGATGGGAGATTATGGGATGCCCACTTTACTTCAGAACAATTCCAGGGACAACTTTTCCTTTATACAGTCTATATGCACTCCTCTGCTTCCTACAGCACTCAGTTGTTTGTAGTACTCCCAGCTGTGTCACTCTGAAAATATTCTTAGCAATGGCCCATTACAGGCAGGAACTCAGAGCCCCTATACTCGTAGAATGTTGGAGTGACACATCTAACACATTTAGTTTCCAGCACTTCCTCCAGTGGTCACTGAGCCCAGCACCACCTCTTCATGCCCTGCCAGCCCTCCTGGCTGCAGCAGCCCCTTTCTCTAGCCTCCCAAGCCCAAAGTCACCCCCCCCCAGACTAGGGGGCACCCTTAAGAGCCCCCGACAGCCTTCTAAGCACTCCATCTCCATCTTCCACCCAACTGCACTTGCTGGCATGGCTCATGCCTATTTATGAGGTGCCTACTCCCCTTCCAGCCCACTTACTGGGGATTGGTCGGGGACCTCATAAATATGTCAAACAGCCCCTCCTAGCTTCCACCCACTACATCTAGAAGCTTCTACAAGGTTCCAGAAAACAGGGGAAGGCACCAGAAGAGCTGTCTGCTGAGTCATCCAGCCTCCCTTAGTCACTCAACCCTGAACCAGATTCAACCCAGGCCTGGCTCTCAGCCAAACCAATTTACCTACACTAACAGCTAACTATATACACTAGCACATTAGCTAGAAGGTGCTACATTTATATAGCCCATGTGCATGAGGCCTTAAAACTGAACTTTTTTTTGCAGTAGGTAAATTGAAGTGAATAGATAACGTCTGTCTGTCTCTCTTGTCAGAGACCTGAAGACAAGACACTGTGGTGTGGCATTGGGAGCTAGTCTGGCTCTAGCCTATGCTGGTTATTGAGTTCTGAGCTAAAACTTACTTTAAAATCCCAGACCAGATGGGACAGGGTTAACTAAAATAACAGGAGCTGCCAGTCCAGGCTCTGAAAAGATGGTCAGGATCCACCCAGATGCCTGGACCGGCAGCTGGCTCAGCCTCTCAGCGGAGCACTGAGAGCCTTAGACAGCTGCTCCAGCTCCCTCCGCAGCCCAGTGCTCCAGCGAGCACTGGAGGGCAGAGTAGAGAGCCAGTGATTGACCAGCTCTCTGCAGACTGAAGCCTGAGAGCTGAGCAGTCATCGGTCTTAGAGCCAGCAAGGAACAGATGCAGCATGAGCTTGATGCTGCATGCATCTAGGTGAGTATTATTAATTTTATTTTTTTTGGTGAAACCTATACTTCTCTTTTAAACATAGAAAACTCGCTTAATAATCCCTGCTTCTGGTAAATAGCAGCTCCTTAATAACTGGAAATGCGGTCTCATCACTGTCTCTGTATTTACTTCTTCCCTTCTGGGTTTTCAACCCAGCCACCAAGGACAGGGGACAGGAAGTGATGTACGTAAATAACTTTGTGACATTAAGTAGTACAGCAACTTACAAATAGAGACAGGCAGCAGATCCCTACACCAGTTTTTAGGCTGTATGAAGAAAACAAACACTGAATATCAACATAGCAAAGGTAACAAGATACTAATCCCTTTAAAGCTTTTAATGGTGCTCAGAGATTAAAGTGATTGTAAAGGCTTGTTTTTTAAAAAATAACAAAAATGTTATACTTACCTCCTCTGTGCAGTTGGTTTTGCACAGAGCAGCCCAGATCCTCCTCTTCTTGGGTCCCTCTTCGTTGCCCCTAACCCCTCCCACCTCTGAGTGCCCTTCAGCCAGCAGCTTGCTACAGGGGCCACCCAAGCTGAGTCAGAGCTCAGTGTATCCATTCAGACACGGAGCCCTGACCTGGCCCCACCCCCTCTCTTCCCTGATTGGCTGACTGATTTTGATTGACAGCCCCGGGAGCCAATGACGCCCCTGCTCTGTCTCAGCCAGGAGAAGTGTCCTAGATGGCTGCGGGGATTGTGGACATCGCTGAAGAAATAAGGGGCTCAGGTAGATAATTACGGGGGTGCTGGGGAGGCTGCTACACACAGAAGGTTTTTTAGAATGCATTAAGATAAAAAAAACCTTCTGCCTTTACAACCTTAAATCTAGAATATTTAACTGATAAATTCCTTCAGAATTTACTGATAACCAATTAAACATTTTGCTTAAATCACTGACCATGTGGATAAGTATTTTACTTGTATTGGTCCTGTTTTAGATCTTGGATATCAGTAGATTTTCCAAAACAGTCTTCTCCTTTTTTTCACCTTGGCACTGTTCCATATGTATGTGCTTTGCTGCTGGAATATATAGTAAAAGTGATATTAAGTGAGATGCTTTAATGTTTTTTGTTTTTTTTTATTACTGGTGGGTGAGCACATTTAACCTTTCTAATGAATTGTAAAGCATAAACGTTTGCATTAATTTATAAGTGCATTACAGCCCTGGATTTGTATTACCAAATAGTTTGGTTGTATTTTCATAAACCTATTATTGGTTGACAAGTGACTGGCTTTCAGCTCTTGAATGGCATATTTGACTGTTTAATCATTTTGCTTGACATTTAGTGAGCAAGAGCAATTATAATGCATGGCCACGTTTAAGTGGACCTGTCAGCACTCTGCAAATTGCAAACTGCAAACACAAAACATTAAGCAAACACTGTATTAGCTGCTGTTTTTTTCCCCTAATACACTATATTACCATATAATAAACATCCCAGTCTTATGCCCCGTACACACGGTCGGATTTTCCGATGGAAAATGTCCGATCGGAGCGTGTTGTCGGAAATTCCGACCGTGTGTGGGCTCCATCGGACATTTTCCATCGGATTTTCCGACACACAAAGTTGGAGAGCAGGAGATAAAATTTTCCGACAACAAAATCTGTTGTCGGAAATTCCGATCGTGTGTACACAAATCCGACGTACAAAGTGCCACGCATGCTCAGAATAAATAAAGAGATGAAAGCTATTGGCCACTGCCCCGTTTATAGTCCCGACGTACGTGTTTTACGTCACCGCGTTTAAAACGATCGGATTTTCCGACAACTTTGTGTGACCGTGTGTATGCAAGACAAGTTTGAGCCAACATCCGTCGGAAAAAATCCTAGGATTTTGTTGTCGGAATGTCCGAACAAAGTCCGACCGTGTGTACGGGCATTAGTCTGTAGGGTTCAATATTGAGTTGGCCCACCCTCTGCAGCTATAATAGCTTTAACTCTTCTGGGAAGGCTGTCCACAAGTTTCAGGAGTGTGTCTATGGGAATGTTTGACCATTCTTCCAGAAGCGCATTTGTGAGGTCAGGCAATGATGTTAGACCAGAAGACCTGGCTCACAATCTCCGCTCATAATTCATCCCAATATATGTTCTATCTGGTTGAGGTCATGAGTAAAGGGTATTTTGGGACTTTAATTGAATCAGTTGACTGGTTGGGGTCAAAAAAAGAGACTAGGCAGATTGAATGCATGAGTGTATTGTATTAGTAAATTATTATAGTGCAACTATTTATAAAATTGTGCTTGATGTGTAACTTATCTTATGAGCAAAAAGAGGTAAGTATAAATGTACAGTTGGTGGTAAAGTTATACCATGAATAATATCACACAAAAACCAACAATAATAATAACAGTGACAGTGGTATACTATCTCCATATACAGTGAAAAAAATTAAATTATAAGTTGTAGTGATATCTTCCAAAGTGAGCCAGTATCTTCCTGTTGATAGATAAAAAGTTCCTTCACCAAAAGAAGAAGAGGAGGAAAATACACCTTGTAGAAATGGATATCTGCTTACCAGATACCAATGACCCCTTTAATCAAAAAAGAGAGTCATTAGTGCTTTTGCAGGATTGTGCCTGCTCACATGGATGGCTGGACAGCTGGATGATGATTAGGCTAAGAACCCCTCCGGTCCCAATCGTTCAATCATGGTATATAAATGAAACAAACAAAGTCTCCATAGTGTAAAACCGTTTATTATAAAACTAAGAATAAAAAAACGCCAAATGGCTGCTTACATTTGTAGGTGCTTACCCGGCACTGGGGCTGCTCGCTTGTCAGGGTATGGTTGAGATCAAAGACCCGTCGCACCACATCGAAAGACAGCGTGTGTTCCACCCGGCATGAGAAGCAAACCAGAAAGCTGGATGTAGGGAAGAATCACGTGACCACGTACCTCCGACGTACGTTTCGTTTTGAGCGTCCTCAGGGAAGCGTACGTTGGTCACTAGGTTACAAATTTTTATAGCAAGAAAAGGGGCGGGTAAAAACGACGTGATAGGAGAATAGCACGGGGAGGCAAATCGCTGTTATGTTACATCGCTCCTTCTGGTGGCCACAGCTCGCCCCGGGAGTTGATGACTGCCGGGCTCCTGCGATCGATCGTAATACGGCGAGAACTGGGATCTCTGTGTGTAAACACAGAGATCCCGATTCTCTGAGGGGAGAAGTGACGGATCGCCTGTACATACAAAGTATGAACAGCGATCTGTCATCTCCCCTAGTCAGTCCCCTCCCCCTTCAATTAGAATCACCTCCAAGGGAACACAATTAACCCCTTGATCGCCCCTAGTGTTAACCCCTTCCCTGCCAGTGACATTTTTACAGTAATCAGTGCATTTTTATAGCACTGATCGCTGTATTAATGCCAATGGTCCCAAAAATGTGTCAAAATTGTCATATGTGTCTGCCATAATGTCGCAGTCCCGATAAAAATCGCAGATCACCGCCATTACTAGTAAAAAAAAGATAATAATAATAAAAAATGCTATAAATCTATCCCCTATTTTGTAGACACTATAACTTTTGCGCAAACCAATCAATATACTTTTATTGTGATTTTTATTACCAAAAATATGTAGAAGAATACATATCGGCCTAAACTGAGAAAAAATTCGCTTTTTTTAAAATTAAATGGGGATATTTATTATAGCAAAAAGTACAAAATAATGTGTTTTTTTCAAAATTGTCGCTCCTTTTTTGTTTATAGCGCAAAAAATAAAAACCGCAGAGATGATCAAACACACCAAAAGAAAGCTCTATTTGTGGGGGAAAAAAAGGATGTCACTTTTGTTTGGATACAGCGTCTCACGACCACGCAATTGTCAGTTAAAACGACGCAGTGCCAAATCAAAAAAAGTGCTCTGGTCAGAAAGGGGGTAAAATCTTCTGGGGCTGAAGCGGTTAATGCAGAGAATGCATCAAGGTAAAAAAAAACTTTAGCCTTTACAACCACTTTAACCACTTTAACCACTTGCCGACCAGCCGCCGTCATTATACTACGGCAGGTCAGCACGATCCCACGAACCGTCATAGCTATATGTCGGTCCCTTTAAGCGGGATAGCAGGCGCATGCGCCTGCTGCACAGCGGGGGGGTGCCAATGCTCGTGAATGGTGGTCGCGATGACCGCCAGCCATGAGCAATCGTGGCCACGAGAGGCAGAACAGGGACGTGTGTGTGTAAACACACACATCCCAGTTCTGTGAGGAGAGGAGAGAGAGATTGTGAGTTCCTACAAGATGGGAACCACGATCTCTTATCTCCTATAGTCAGTTACATCCCCCACAGTTAGAACACACACATAGGAAACACATTTAACCCCTTGATCGCCCCCTAGTGTTAACCCCTGCCCTGTCAGTGACATTTATACAGTAATCAGTGCATTTTTATAGCTCTGATCTCTGTATAATTGTCAATCAACCCAAAAATATGTCAAAAGTGTCCGATGTGTCCGCCATAATGTCACAGTCTCGATAAAAATCGCAGATCAGCGCCATTACTAGTAAAAAAAATCATAATAATAAAAATGCCATAAATCTATCCCCTATTTTGTAGACGCTATAACTTTTGGCGCATACCAATCAATATATGCTTTTTGTGATTTTTATTGCCAAAAATATGTAGAAAAATACATATCGGACTAAACTGAGCAAAAAAATTAGCTTTTTGAAAAAAAAAAAATGGGGCTCTTTATTACAGCAAAAAGTACAAAATATTGTGGGTTTTTTTCAAAATTTTTGTTTATAGCCCAAAAAAACCCAAAAAAACGCAGAGATGATCAAATACCACCAAAAGCTCTATTTGTGGGAAAAAAAGGATATCAATTTTGTTAGGGTACAACGTCGCACGACCGCGCAATTGTCAGTTAAAGCGATGCAGTGCCGTATCGTAAAAAAATGGCCTGGTCATTGAGCAGCCAATTCTTCCGGGGCTGAAGTGGTTACATTGAAATGTGAAGATGCTTATTATTGCTTTTACAAACTGTTCTCGGGATCGGATCTGCATTTAAGATGAATATAATCTATTTTGGTGAAAAAAATAGTCATAACTGACATTTTATAAATAGGATGACATTGCTGAAATATAAAAAAATATATAATGGATCGTTGATTTTAATATAAATAATTCATTAAAGCTACACTTCAAGCAGATATACACGCTTGGGAAAAGTAGGTCCGACACATGAAAATTGTTGAATTTCTCAACATATTTGAACAGACAAGCATTAGATCTTTATTCAAACAGTGCCTACAGATAAAGGTGATATACTTTTCAATAATTCATCCAGCTAAAAATATCAATAGATGTAATGATGTGCTGTGGAAAAATTAGGTACACCCGCAGCTTTAGAAACTGATATTACCCCCGTTGCCATGAATGACCTCTTGAAGGCATTTTGAATGACTGCCCATCACAGTCTCTGAAGGTGGATTTGATGCCTTCTCCATGCCAAATTCCTTCAGTTGCAATATGTTTTAAGATTTTCTTACATGAACTGCCTGTTTCAAACCCTGCTATGACGTTTTAATGGGAATCAGATCAGGGTTTCAAGTAGGCTAATTCATTGTGAGAAATTCTTTGGTAGATTTGCTATTGTGCCTTGGATCATTCTTTCATTGAAGAGCCATTTCTCCTTCAACTTCAACTTTTGGACAGATGGCTTAACATTCTTTTTCAAGCACATTTTGAGACAATGAAAAATTCACAGTTGATTCAATTAAAGCTGCTCATGATCTAAAGCAGCAAAGCAACACCATACCATTTTAACCACGATGATATACAAGTTGGTATAAGCTTCTTTTTCTGAAATGTTGTATTCTGTTCGCATCAAACATGTCTACTGTTACTGGAACAAAACACCTTTATCTTTAATTTCATTTCATGGCACACTGTCCTAGAAGACCTTGTCTTTGCCTACAATATACACTATATTTTAAAAAGTATTGGGACACCTGCCTTTACACGCACATGAACGTTAATGGCATCCCAGTCTTACCGTAGGGTTCAATATTGAGTTGGCCCACCCTTTGCAGCTATAACAACTTCAACTCTTCTGGAAAGGCTGTCCACAAGGTTTAGGAACATGTCTATCGGAAGGTTTGACCATTCTTCCAGAAGCACATTTGTGAGATCAGGCACTGATGTTGGACGAGAAGGCCTGGCTCACAGTCTCCGCTCAAATTAATTTCAAAGGTGTTCTATCGAGTTGAGGTCAGAACTGTGCAGGCCAGTTAAGTTCCTCCACCCAAAACTCGCTCATCCATGTCTTTGTGGACTGTCAGTCCTACTTTGAGGTGTACTGGTACTCATGGCAGAGAGCCTGGCCTAAAAGGCCTTTTGCATCCCACTCACAGTCCACTTCAGACTGTAATTCAAGTCAGGTTGACTACAACTGATAGTTGTTAATGTTGAACTATACCCTATCTCACAAAACTCCTCTAATCCTGGCATTTATATGTGCATTAACTCCACCCATTACATCACTACAGGAAAGCATTGTCTAGAAGGGGACCTAACACCCAATTATATACAGGAAAACTTTGGTTTGCGAGCATAATTTGTTCCAGAAACATGCTTGTATTTCAAAGCACTTGTATATCAAAGCGAATTTCCCCATAAGAAATAATTGAAAAGCAAATGATTCGTTCCATGACCATTTATTCATAGGTCCTTCAGTTTATAGTCCATATAAAAAAATTATAGCAATGTGATAGGTTATGTAACCATAAAATGTCCATCCACAAATGGAAGCCTCCACAGGGGAATTAGAAACAAAATGCAGCAGGAGCTACAGAGTATAAAAGAGAAGAGAGGCGCCTTTAAGTGTAGCAATATGTTGCTAAATGTTGTACCTTCATTAAATGTAACCATATTGTTAAACTTAGAGGCACCTCTCTTCTCTTTTCTACTCAGTTGTGACATGACGCTACTTGTATATCAAGTCATTGCTTGTATATCAATTCAAAATTTATTCAAAAATGTTGCTTGTCTTGCAAAACGCTCTCAAACCAAGTTACTCTCAAACCAAGGTTTTACTGTAATTACCTATGACCACACTATTAAGGAGAGAGCCATCTAGTGGCAAACTAGCTAACTGCACCTGCTTACAGAGTGATCAATCCAACATAGAAGTGGGAGGGGAAATGCAGTTAATAGTGTGTCAATAAATGTACAATATATGAACAGTCTCACAAGCAACATCGAACAAGCGTTAAGTCTATAGGATTAGTTTTTCTGTCAAATGGTTTTATATTACCAGTCATTGAAATTGGAATGATCTCACGTGTCTCAAACTAATGGCATCAACACAAGCACAATGCCCATTGACACAGGCCCTTAGGATGACAGCAATGATCACACCAAAGGCACTGAGTAGAAGATGGGGGGCATGTACTTTGGGTGATGAGGTTTAGCAAAGACCCTGCCCTTATTATTTCTTTATGTGTAAGATAAAGATTTTTTTATACAGATAAAACAAAAAAAAGACGTAAAACATCAGTTTAAAAACTTACCAATAAAATACAACTGACCCCACAACCATTTTAGATTGCTTTTAGAAGTTGAAATGCCAGATTCGCTTTAAACTGCTGTAAAGTGCAGTGAGCAGACACTTTCAGAGAAGTCCTCCGATTTTATTTATTGATCAAGAAAAACAATATTTCTTTCCTCACCAGAACAGCGGGTAGTTTTAATCCCCTCTAAGTGAAAAGAAACAATGCAGTGCATTGCTCAGTACATGTCTGTTAAAAATAGAATAAAGTGTCCCTGTTAAATTACACAAACGCCTGCACTTAAGCTTGCTGTAAAGGCAAAAAATATAAAAAAAATTGCTCACTAGAAACACCTGTAAGAAGAGTCTTGGCACTTAAAGGTGAACTTTCAAGAATGGTCACAATACCTGCACTGCCGCTAAGGTGGTTACAGGCTGCAAGGCTATAAATTGCACATTATCTCGGCATGAGAGAATACTTTAATGCAATCTTTTCACATCTATCTTAGCTATAAAAGGTACTAAAACTGAACCAGCTCTGTCATAGAAAAAAGAGTATGAGCTGGGGATGGTTGGCAATAAAATCGAAAGACAAATGGTCTGCTAAAATAAGAGTTCGTTAATTAACTGTCGAAATTAGAGATACCCCATACTGGCCTTCCATTGATTCTCCTGGAACTTAAAAAAGTTTTAACATCCCACTGTAAAAGTGGAATTTACACTATATTGTCAAAAGTATTGGGACACCTGCCTTTACACGCACATGAACTTTTAATGGCATCCCAGTCTTAGTCCATAGGGTTACATTTTGAACTGGTCCACCCTTTGCAGCTATAACAGCTTCAACTCTTCTGGGAAGGCTGTCCACAAGATTTAGGAGTGTGTCTATGGGAATGTTTGACCATTCTTCCAGAAGCGCATTTGTGAGGCCAGGCACTGCTGTGGATGAGAAGGCCTGGCTCGCAGTCTCCGCTCTAATTCATCTCAAAGGTGTTCTATTGGCTTGAGGTCAGGACTCTGTGCAGGTCAGTCAAGTTCCTCCACACCGAACTTGCTCATCCATGTCTTTATGGACCTTGCTTTGTAAATTGGTGTACAGTCATGTTGGAACAGGAAGGGGCCATCCCCAAACTGTCCCCATAAAGTTGGGAGCATGCAATTGTCCAAAATGCCTTTGTATGCTGACGCCTTAAGAGTTCCCTTCACTGCAACTAAGGGGCCAAGCCAAACCCCTGAAACACAACCCCCACACCATAATCCCCCTCCATCATATGATTTGGACCAGTGCACAAAGCAAGATCCATAAAGACATGGATGAGCAAGTTTGGAGTGGGAGAACTTGACTGGCCTGCACAGAGTCCTGACCTTGACCTGATAGAACACCTTTGGGATGAATTACAGCGGAGACTGCGAGCCAGGCCTTCTCATCCAACATCAGTGCCTGACCTCACAAATGCGCTACTGGAAGAATGGTCAAACATTCCCATAGACACACTCCTAAACCTTGTGGACAGCCTTCCTAGAAGAGTTGAAGCTGTTATAGCTGCAAAGGGTGGGCCAACTCAATATTGAACCCTACAGACGAAGACTGGGATGCCATTAAAGTTCATGTGTGTGTGTAAAGGCAGGTGTCCCAATACTTTTCATAATATAGTGTTTGTTGCTGTCTAGACCAAACTGAAAAAGGAAATATTCTTTGAAGACTTTTCAGGTGCATCATATCAGAAGACAGTATTTCATTAAAAGTTCATTATTCAAAGATAAGTTAATATTTAGAGTCCATAGAAAAACATATACAATTATGATGACCTAATTCATATCATCATTAGTTTCAAGGCAGTGTAGTGATGACAAAATCCCGACATGTTTCGCCCACCTGCTTCTTCAGGGGATATAGTGCCCGCTAGTGGTCATAACATTCTATCAAATAAGAACAAAGTTATAAATTCATAGACAAAAAATTATTACAATTTTTTTGAATATTCAATGATATTGCTTCCACGTGCTTACCTCACATTTGATAGTATATAACTTGAATGAATAAGATGGATTATTCGAAATTATGTTCCCAAAAACAACAAACCAAATTAGGTTATGTGTGACCACAGGTAGTATACAAGGGCCAGGCTAAATATAGATGAAAAGAAACATTATAGACTCCCATTGACTACAAGCGGATTTGCAGCAAGAGATGGTAATAGATTGTGTTGCTGTCTATGCACAGATAAATTGTCTGACCTTGCTGAAGGCATCTTATAACTAATGGTTTTCCATAGCCTGATGGCTCCCTCAACCCATATTGCAACAGATGGTGAGGACAGGTATTACAGGTACCTTAGAGCATATGTAAATCCAGTCATTAAAATCTGTTTTAAACAAAAAACAAACAAAAAAAAAAACAGATTTAAGCTTTAACATGTTAATGTAATCTCAGAAGTCATATTTAATATTTTTCAATAATTAAAACAATACCTGGTGATCCTGCCATAAAAGTGCTTGTTGAGGTATTTCCTGTTATAGAATGACAATGCTCTGTCCCTGTATTCTAATTATGCTCCTGTCTTGTCACTCAGTCACACAAGCTTCCAATGAAGACTACAAGATGCCCTTTAAACGCACATTACACAAGCATGGTGTGGCACTGTTGTATTTGTCAGGAAACTCACCCTGAAAATTGCCATACAGACATCACTGAAATGGATTTAGATATTAAAGAGACTGTGTGAGCCCAGCAGCACTGGTGTCTAAATGAACATTCGGATTGGGCTTCAGATGCGAGCGATGTGAAAGCGATGTGATGCTCTCCAGAAAGCGATGTGATGCTCTCCAGAAAGCGATGTGATGCTCTCCAGAAAGCGATGTGATGCTCTCCAGAAAGCGATGTGATGCTCTCCAGAAAGCGATGTGATGCTCTCCAGAAAGCGATGTGATGCCTCCTCACCATCTGTTTTAAACCCATTTTTGCAGAAAAACACTTCCCCGTTTACTTAAGGGTAGCATTGAATAGGCTTGACGTCCACCGATCGATATCTGTTGGGTGAACTTTGCTTTGGACACGAAGCATCGTGGTTACAGCATGTAAATATCCCTGTGGAGACAGTTGGTGGGGAAAAAATACAGCTCAACCGCATATTTTTGCTGCCCCCCCAACTGCAAATTTAAACAAAACCTTAGTGTTATATCTATTTTAAAGCAAAACACCAGATTTAGGCCTTTTTTATGCCCCGTACACACGGTCGGACTTTGTTCGGACATTCCGACAACAAAATCCTAGGATTTTTTCGGACAGATGTTGGCTCAAACTTGTCTTGCATACACACGATCACACGAAGTTGTCGGAAAATCCAATCGTTCTAAATGCGGTGACGTAAAACACGTACGTCGGGACTATAAACGGGGCAGTAGCCAACAGCTTTCATCTCTTTATTTATTCTGAGCATGCGTGGCACTTTGTCCGTCGGATTTGTGTACACACGATCGGAAATTCCGACAACGGATTTTGTTGTCGGAAAATTTTATAGCCTGCTCTCAAACTTTGTGTGTCGGAAAATCCGATGGAAAATGTGTGATTGAGCCTGCACACGGTCGGAATTTCCGACAACAAGGTCCTATCACACATTTTCCGTCGGAAAATCCGACCGTGTGTACGGGGCATTACACTTGTGGTTTGGGGGAGGTAAAAACATGTGTGTAAAGACACAAATCCTGGTTCTTTCAGGGGAGTAGAGACAGATTGTGTGTCCATACTAAGAATGAAAACCGATCTCTCTCTCCTCCTAGACAGTCCCATCCCCCCACAGTTAGAACACATATTAGGGAACACAGTTAACCCCTTGATCGCCCCCTAGTGTTAACTCCTTCCTTGCCAGTGACATTTATACAGTAATCAGTGCACTTTCATAGCACTGATCGTTGTATAATTGTCAATTGGTCCCAAAAATGTGTCAAAAGTGTTTAATTTGTCCACCGCAGTATCGCAGTCCTGATAAAAATCGCAGATGGCTGCTATTACTGGTAAAAAAAAATAATAATAATAAAAATGCCATAGATCTATCCCCTATTTTGTAGGCACTGTAACATTTGTGCAAACCAATCAATATACGCTTATTGTGATTTTTATTACCAAAAATATGTAGAAGAGTACATATTGGCCTAAACTGAGGAAAAATTTTTTTATATTTTTTTTAAATGGGGATATTTATTATAACAAAAGTTACAAAATGTTGGGGGTTATTTACTAAAGGCAAATCCACTTTGCACTACAAGTGCAAACTACAAGTGCAAAGTCCACTTGAAATTGTACTGAAAGTGCACTTGGAAGTAAAGTCACTGTAGTTCCGAGGGGGACATGCAAGGAAAATAAAAAACAGCATTTTAGCTTGCACATGATTGGATAATAAAATCAGAAGAGCTTCCCCTCATTTCAGATCTACCCCTTAGATTTACAGCAAGTGCACTTGTAGTTTGCACTTGTAGTGCAAAATGGATTTGCCTTTTGTAAATAACCCCCATTGCGTTTTTTTTTTCGAAAGTTTCGCTCTTTTTTTGTTTATAGCGCAAAACATAAAAACCCCAGAGATGATCGAATACCACCAAAAGAAAGCTCTATACGTGGCAAAAAAAATGATGTCAATTTTGTTTGGGTACAGTGCCGCACAACCGTGCAATTGTCAGTTAAAGTGACGCAGTGCCATATCGCAAAAAAACGGCCTGGTCATTGAGCAGCCAAATCTTCCGGGGCTGAAGTTGTTAAAAATGAGTAAACTGTCCAATCTAGCTGTGCATGCTTTCACTCTCGGCCCTTCCCCATCCATCCTATGAAGTGCCTGAAATACTTATTAATTTCCTTTTACTTACTTACCACTAATTGCCTCCTTTCAGTTGTAATATTAATAGGCTTTCAGTGCATTGCAGCACATCACAATTAGCCCCTTATTAAGAATGCATTTGCTGGGCTGAAGAATTACAAGAAACAATGGAGAATGCCAGTATCCCACTTATTACACACATTGCATTGCCAAAATCCTTCTCCGAGGGAAGCATCACATTATCATTGTGAACAAGATGAGGCAGACATTTAAACACTATTTTGCTATCTGCTGTTGATCGATCTTGACAGTTTAAATGCGTCCAGCTCATCTTTATCACCTTGCCTTCTTTTCAAAGGGTGGCATTGAAATGTCCGCTGTAATCACGCTGGGGTGGTGGTGGTGGAGGGGGGGAGACGTTGGAGTAGATATTTTTCTGTGCTTTGCATTAGATTATTTCAGCAGCTCCTTTGTGCAGCTGACAATCACAGCTGTAGAAAAAAGCACATGGCTAGTAGTTTAGTTCAGTCTATGAAAGATGGAAGGAGGGAGAGAGGAAGGGGGCGCTTGGTTGAAATTCTGGAATAAAGGCCCCATACTGAGACAAATTGCAAAAATATAGATAACTGTATGTGGAGGGTGTTTAACTAGTATTGCTAGCTTCTGCATTATAAACTGACACATGTAGCATTCTCCCCCATAGATATTAACAGCCTCGCTCCTTAAGAATTGAAGTTCTACTAGAAAAAGAATAAACGGGGAATAAAAGATACATGCTATATTAAAATATTTATTATGTTTCTTTTTCATTTAAAGCACAGCACTGGAAATTACGATTGTACTGTGGGGGGGAGGGGGGCTCTGCTTGGTAACCCTAGACCACTGGTTCTCAACCTTTCTAGTGCCGTGACTCCTTGATAAAATTTCCCAAGTTGTGGGGACCCTTAGCAGTAAAATTATTTTCGTAGCGTGGGTTTTCAGCACCCAAGGCAAGACAAGTAATTTGCGCCCCTAACCCATGGACATTTAGCACTCCCTGAGTCCCTCCCTCGTACAGTATTAAAACCCCTTATGATACATTTTAAGATGTACCACTCTCTCTTTGTTCTCCTTTCTTTCCCTTTTTTCTTCTCCCTATCCTAATTTCTTGCCCCCCACCCCCACCCCCATCCTCTCTCTCTAGCCATCCTTGTTCTTTATTTTATTCTTTCTCTCTCTTTTTTCTTTGTTCCTCCCCCTCTTTTCCTCTCCCTACCATGTATTCTCTATTTTTTTTCCTTCTCTTGCTCCTTGGTGGGGGGAATGAGATGAGTGGCAGTGCTGGCGGGTAGTTGGGATGAGTGGCAGTGCTGGCGGGTGGTGGGATCAGTGGCAGTGCTGGCGGGTAGTTGGGATGAGTGGCAGTGCTGGAGGGTGGTGGGATCAGTGGCAATGCTGGGGGGAGTTCTGATCAGCGAACTTAGGTGCTTAGGTGCTAATAAAGCCTAGTACACTTAGGCCCAATGTCGGGTGGCATCGACCGGTTCAATAGAAACTGGCCAACATTCTGCCCATGTGTACTGCAGCTGGTCAGGCTGAACGGCTGAAGGGGCATGACCAATTGGCTCCCAATCAGGGCTCTCAGCCAATGGCTGAGAGCGCTGACCGGAGTGTTCTGGCACAGGGGCCGTCCCTCTGTCCGAACACAATAGCTTAGCAGGGGAAATTGCTATACTAATAGTTAGAGCAGTCCTGAGCAGTCAGTTTTTTTTTCTGTTCAGCCCTGCTGGTTTGAACAAAAAAAACTAGTAGTGTGTACCAGGCTTTTGGCGTAATACCTCACTCTGCACCAGCAGGCTCTGATGCCCTCCTAAACTCCAGATTGTGGGCAGTCCCTTATCACCCAATTCAGATCTATTGGCCCTGCATTGTACTTCTTGACATCATTATGTGACAGTGCGCCAGAGTGGAAGAGTATAGTAGGAATTGCTCTTTATTCCTCATCCCCTGGAGTTATCAAGCGTTAAACCCTCGCAGCTTGGGGTGGCCACACTGCAACAGTAGTTATAGTGTAAATTCCAAAGTTGGATTTTAAATCAATCAATAAACTTCATAGCATTACCACATCACAGCATTTTTATCAAACCAGTACCTTGTTTTCACCCTCTAGCCTAAAAGACTAGCCATAGTCTGATGCTATCAGGAGAGCTGTGTGTGTTTCACAACATTAGAGACTGTATAAAGTCTGTAAACAAACCCTGTCTGGCAGAGACATAGCTTGAAGCTTGTGGGCCCTGATGCAAATGTTGAACTGCCCCCCCCCCCCCCCCCCAATTACCACCTGCAACTTCCATTGCGCGCTAAGATACTCTAAGTAGCTAAAGATGTTCAGACCTTTATTTACATATTGAGAGGGTAATTCAAAAGAAATGGAGAGGTATGTCAAAATGTGGATAGTTGCTCCAAAATCTTTTGAATATCTTAGAGCAGGGGTAGGCAACCTTTGAAAGGTGGAGATCTACTTGAACAATATGAAAGAGATCAATGATCAGCAGAGTTAGGCAACCTTTTAAAAAAAAGAAAAGAAAAGAACTAGTAAGGCCCAAGTAAATAGTAAGGAATACTTTATTAAGATACAAAAAAACAAATGTCACTGTAAAATTATAAACTTACACGACCTTAACCCCTTCCCAACCAGCTGCCGCAGCTGTACTGTTGCCTCCCCTGGGCGAAATGACGTTATGTTGGTTCGCCTTTTGACAGCTAGGAGGCGTGACGCCGGAGCCGATGCATGTGCCCGGCGGCCGTGATGACCGCCAAGCACCCGCGATCGCTCCACATTGAGACAGAAAGGAGGTCTGTCAATGTAAACATACAGATCTCCATGCTGTCAGGGGTGAGTAGAGCGATCTGTTGTTCATACTAAGTATGAACAACGAGCAGTCTTCTAACTCAGGCAGTCCCATCCCCCCACAGTTAGAATCACCTCCCTAGGACACACAATTAACCCCTTGATCGACCCCTAGTGTTAACCCCTTCCTTGCCAGTGACATTTACACAGTAATCATTGCATTTTTTTAGCACTGATCACTGTATAAATGCAAATGGTCCCAAAAAATGTGCCAAAAGTGTCCGATCTGGCTGCCATAATGTCGCAGTCCCGATAAAAATCGCCGAAGTCAGTGAGCAGTATGTAGTGACAGGGAAGTCAATGAGTAGTATGTAGTGACAGGGAAGTCAGTGAGCAGTATGTAGTGATAGGGAAGTCAGTGAGCAGTATGTAGTGACAGGGAGGTCAGTGAGCAGTATGTAGTGACAGGGAAGTCAGTGAGCAGTATGTACTGGTAGGGAAGTCAGTGAGCAGTATGTAGTGACAGGGAAGTCAGTGAGCAGTATGCACTGGTAGGGAAGTCAGTGAGCAGTATGTACTGGTAGGGAAGTCAGTGAGCAGTATGTACTGGTAGGGAAGTCAGTGAGCAGTATGTACTGGTAGGGAAGTCAGTGAGCAGTATGTTGTGACAGGGAAGTCAGTAAGCATTATACAGGTGCTCTGGCAAACAAAACCTTGGTGCACTGTAATCAAACTCTGTAGCACCACCCAGGCTCCTTCAGAAAAAAATAAAGAGTCAGCAGCTACAAATACTGTAGCTACTAACTTTTAATACATGGACACTTGCCTGTCCAGGGGTCCCGCAATGGCAGCACCCCAGCCAATATTTCCATCGGCTCTCGTTTGCTGCCATCACCATTGCTTCTAAAGGAAACCGGCAGTTAAGCCGTGCTTCACAGCCGGTTCCCTACTGCGCATGTGCGAAGCGCACTGTGCTTTGAATGGCAAGGGGAAAGGAGGAGGGGGCCAGACTTCCGGGTGATATATCAAAAACAGATGTATCGTAACACAGAGTGGTACTGTGGATACATAAACAAATATAAAAGTGCCACGTCCTGAAACTAATTATCGAAAGAAGAAGGGGAGGGACTTAGGGACTTTGCAGGCACAGTGACACAAATTATTATAAAAATAGTTTATTGAAAAAGCATAAATAAACACTGATTATTAAAAAAACCACAAGATATCAAAATACAGAAAGTAATCAATAAAGTTGTTAGGTAAGGTAAGTATCCGAAAGATATGGCTGGACAGCTGGACAGCAAATCAACGATACATTATTTCTGTCAAAAAATGCTCAACATGTTACACGTGCCTTCACGCTTCTTCAGGAGCAGGAAAAGTTGTGGCTAACAAGATAAATGAAATAATTAATATACAATAATCTAACCACAAAGTAAACACAGAAAATATATAAAAACAATCCAAACAGTTCACAGACCTAAGCTGATCAGACTGCAGCGACAAGGGCTAGGGACCCAGCGGGGGCAATGAAAAGTCACCATGGGGGCGTGCAGAACATGGTATTGAAATGTGTATAGGGAAGAAGGTACTAGATGAGTATTGGAAAAGAACATCCCAATTGATGGCCAAATAGAGGACTAGTATCTCTGGGGTAGAGGGGAAGGGAGAAAGGGAGGGGGGGGAGAAGAAAGGGAGGGGGGGAGGAAAGGGAAGAAGAGGGGAAAGGGAGGGGAAAAAGGGGAGAAAAACTAGGTGGAGAGAGGATGAAGGAGAAGAAAAAGAAGAAAGAAAGGGGGGGAGGGGGAGAAGGTGGGGAGAAGAGGGGGAGAAGGGGGGGGGAGAGGGGAAAAAAGGGGAAAGGAAAAAGAAAGAAAGGGGGAAAGGAAAGGGGTGTAGAGAGAAAGGAAGAAGAAGGAAAGGAAAAAATATGGGGGAAAGGGGGAGGGAAGGGAAGGAAGGGAAAGAAGGGGAGAAGGGAAGGATAAGATACTTACTATAATGAATATATGAAATCATATGCAGGTGCAGACACGCAGTGGTTGAAAAGACGGTGGAAGAGCACTAGACAATATACATAATGTATGGTCTAGACTGGGTATATGCAATCACATTGCCTATAGAAAGATATATATATATATAAAAACCTCCCGAAAGGTGCCATATGTGGTAGCGGAGGGGGTGAGGATGTAGATTTTGGGTGGAACTCCACTTTAAAAGAAGACAAAACAGGTCTGACAGCGCCTGTATTAAAAAAAAACACTCCTCACAGCAATTCCTTGGATTTCATGCACAGGATAGCGGAGGTCTCACAGCACTTGATATACAGTAATTCCTTCCAATAGATCTTTAGATATACTCCTCTCATCCGCTCATCATTAGTCATATGCAATGAGAACAATCCTCATGGTGTAGTAGTTTAACCCCTTGCTGACCACCCGTCATCATTATACAGCGGCAGAATGGCTCCCCTGCGCAAATCGCTTTAGCTGTACAAATCCACGTTCTGTCATGGGAGGAGAGAGCTCTGTTGTTCCTAATGCTTAGGAACAGCGATCTCTCTCCTCCCCCAGGCAGCCCCATCCCCCCACAGTTAGAACACATCTAGGGAACATTTAACCCCTCACAGCTCACTGTCCCCCTGCCATTATCAGCAGTGTGAGCATACTTCCGGCAGCAAACATAGATCACACATCCCTTATTTTGGTTGCTAGTTCGCAATTCTCTGAGCCATGAACTCAGACTTCTCTCCTCCAGTCAATGAGAATGGGGGAGGGGTGTGGTCTGGGGCTCTGGGGAGCAGGCAAACTAGAAGCTCCGGACTGGATTCAGCTGGGATACACAAGGCGGATCGGGCCTGGATTCTGTTTCCAGGATTTTGTGATTGTAAAATGCAGCATGTAAGATGACTCATAGCTGTGAGCCCCCTGGAGCTAAACGCATGGCTACTCCTGCACCCCTTCACGCTACGCCCATGCTGTCTGGTAAACTTGCAGTGAGATGGAAAAATCCGCAAGACACAGCCACCTTTCTACATTATATACAATTATAAATTATAGTGAAGGGTTAATGTGTTTTTTAAACTAGGACAACGTTACACCTACACACTCCAAAGGGGGTCACTTTGCTGTTTTATGTTTGGTTTTATTTTCGTTGAATTTTTTATTTGCAATTTTGGTCTATACTTTATATGCGACTTTACATATGGGATTTTGCTACACACGATTTACCAAGTATTTCTATGAATTAGGACAGCGCCACACCCACACACTAACCCTTCACTCACCTTCTGTTTTTTCCACCTTGGTGGAAATCACATCTGTGGAGGCAGCAGTCCTTTATGTGATTTCTTTTATGCGATTTCTTCCATTGTTTCCATTTTTTTCCATTTTCTCCACTTTTTTAATTTTCTGTTCCGTTGCGCGGATACACCACTCATATTTCATTATAATTATAAATTATAAACTACTATTACAAACAATTACAAACTACAAAACTATAGACATATTTTTTAAAACATCAGACACCTTCACCTGAGGTTTCTCTTCCCCCTTCCCCCGGTGATATGTTGTGATACAATCTAGTATATAATGTACTAGGTATGTTTGTAATTTGATGAGTCTTCGATTGTTGGCTCTATACATATTGCACGTCTCACTCATTTCTTGTCAGGAACCATGAATCAGACGGAGACAGAAAATGCAGTAAAAATTACACCTTTTAATTAAAATGGTACAAATAGTAAACATAGTCAAAACATAGCCGAAATTCGATAGCCAAAGCAGGTAGTCAGAACAAGCCAGTAAATCAGGAAGCCAGAGATCAGCATAGTCGGAGGCAGCAGACAGGATCAGGAACCAGAAGGGACGTCAGCCAGGCAAGTCTTCAAGAGGAACACAGCAGAGAGTCTAAAGATATGTTTGACCAAGGCAAAGGCATGGAAGGAATGAACCAGGCAGTTTAAATAGCCAAAAGGGGCTGGCTGTAGGCTGGACTGACGAGCAGGAAATGATCACCAGGTGAGCTACTGTGGAACGATGAGTGCTGGCAATTAACCGGCAGCTGAGCAACCTGAGCACTGAGAAGCGAGGGCTGAGAGCCCAACCCTGACATTTCTCCTTTGCTTAGTAAAAAATACAAACAAAAAGTACATTCAAATAAACACGCTAATCAATAGATAAAAAATTGTATTTTATTTTTTACAAAGCCTGCTTGCCAGTGAAAGTACTTACATATTTCATTTTATTTTATTTACATTACTTTCAGTTTATGTGAGTACACAGCAGTATTTGCTAAATACTACATGGTATACCTATACATTTCAGTGTTGTATCTTAAATAAAATTTTGGACACCTGACCTATAATCAACCAAACAAGCAATTGTTTAAGAGTGGACTTTTAGAAGAAAAAAATGGCGCTTACATAGCAATCTAAATCTTCCTATAATTTTTCATAAAATAATAGCTGTAATTTCACAATTCAGAGTACAGTTTTACAGTATGTGGTCAACCTCCATCTTTCATTTTTCTTAGTTCCTTTTTGACCAGCTGTGACCTGGGCAAAAAAAAAAAAAACATGCTTAGTGCACTGTAGCATCATGGGTTTGTTACATATCACCTGAGACATGTTCTGAACATATAGCAATATACAGTTCTCTGTGTAGGAATGGACTCTTTGCATTGAAAAAGTCAGGTCTTAGTTGCACTTGGAGTTTTAGAACTTTTTTTAAGACAACAAATAACACCAGCTGTCAAAACGAGTTTTAAATGTCAAATTTCCCCATGGCCTGACTAATGTTATTTGAAGGATAAACTAAAAGTGAACAGGTTTACAAAAATTTTCATGTTCACGCGTTGTCTTCACGCCTTGCACTCAACCTGAGAACCCGTGTCAGAATGGGTGAGAATGTGCCTTTCTGAAGGGTTCACACAAGCTGAATTTCACACAGTAAAAGTCACGGCTGGTGAGACATGAGCATCATCTGGTCATAGGTGAGAAATTATCCAAATGTTTTGACACTTTTATTTTGACATGTTTGACTTAGAATTCACTTAAACTGAAATGCCAAGGAGAAAAGTAAGTTGAGAATAAAATCATTAGTACAGTACATCTATTGCAATGTTGCTGCTGGTGAACCCCGACAAAAATTATAACAGTGGAAGAAACAATCTGCAAAATCTGAGCTCAATGCTACTAACATCACATAATTGTTTTACCCATTTTTTTATAAGTAGGAAATAACATCCTACTAAGACCCAAAAGATTGATAGCACTAAGTTTATAGTATCTCTGTTTCTGTACTGCTTAAAAGATTGTAATCGTTTTTAACAGTTATTTACAGTACATTTAAAACTTTATATTCAAAGCTATCAATAAATATTATTGAACAAGAAGGAATGCAGGGGACTACGATGGCAAATTTCCTAAAATCCATATGGGCAGACATGCTAATCCTCATTTAGGTTGTGAATAATAAGTACACACACTAGTAAAAAAAAAAAAAAAGTTTAAAAATAAAATACAATGGGGTTTATTTACTTAAGGCAAATCCACTTTGCACTCCAGGAGCACTCCAAGTGCCCTTGGAAGTGCAGTTGCTTTAGATTTGAGGGGAAGCTCTGCTGATTTTATCATCCAATCATGTACAGGCAAAAATGCTGTTTTTTATTTAACTTGCATGTCCCCCTCAGATCTACAGTGACTGCACTGGATGGATTTGCCTTTAGTAAATAATCCCCGCCCCACCCCCACCCCCGTGTCCAGTTCATTGATTTAATCTCAATTAAATTAATTCATATAGCTCAAGGGAATCCCTATTATCTCTCCCTACAGCTTGCCTTTTAATCTAAAGACTCATTTGATTACACACTATATACAATGGTATATCTACCAACTGTTTTTATACCACAAGGATTAAACCCAAACTTTGGGTTCCACAAGCCCCACATTTGCTCACAGAGTTCTGCACACATCTGCACAATGATGGTTTTGCTTTTAGTTTCTTTAAAAATAACATGGTTATTGTTAAAACAGCATAACCTGATCATTATTATTATTATTATTATTATTATTCACGATTGATCATAAGCCCACTAACATTTATTTATGGCTGGGGCGGCATGAATTCCTAATGCAGCTCAGAATAAAGGTAATTGCTCATATTTAGAAAATTCAGCTCCCTGGGGATGAACTAGTTAATGTCTGCACCTTTTATCAGGTCATTCTAAGGTATGTTATTTAAAGTTAAGCCCAGTGGTCTCTGCAGATATTGTTAACCTGCCACTCTGTTATTTGCTCAGAATTACCCTCTGTGAGGGTGACGTGAAAATTGCCCATGAATTGCAGGTTTTTATTCATTCCCATCACAAGTCCTGAATCCATGCACAGTGGGAATTTATTTACTATACAGTGATAGTTATTATTAGTTGTATGGCTTTGTGCTGGCATTTTTATGCAGTAAAACTGCAGGATTAGCAAAGGTCTAAATCAGGTGTAGGTAAACTGTGACCTTTCAGCTGTTGAGGGGGTACAAGGATCAGTAGGCACTGCCAGTCAGCAGATAAAGGATTTTCTTACAATCATTACCATTCTAGATAGTATGTAAAATTACCTGATTACTTTTTAATTTACTCTAATGCCAGTTCTACCTAGATGATTTTGCTTAGTGTAAAATACTGGTTATCAACCAATGTTACAACTTTGGCAAAATGTTTGATGGGATCTAGAGCAGTGTTAATTTTAACATCACATTTCGATTTAGTTTTAGTTATAGTCTTTTGACTAAAATGCCATTTTAGTTTTAGTCATATTTTAGTCTTTTGACTAAAATGCCATTTTAGTTTTAGTCATATTGTAGTCATCTGAATTGTTTTAGTTTTGGTCTTATTTTTTAGTCGACTAAAATCTCCAGTACATTTTAGTCGTCTAAAATCTAATGGGTTTAGGTAAATTGTAATGCATTATTTAAAGTGTTACTAAACCACAACAGTAAAATCAGTCTGTATATGCAGAATAGCATGCTTGTTATACTCACTGTGGAACTTAAAGGGTTAATCCTCTGCATTAAGGCTGTTTGATCCTGTATGCACAGATCTTTCCCTCAGTTTAGGCTCTATTACTGGAGAGAACATTTCCTTGTTCTCAGAGCTAGCCAGGTCACATGATATTCACATCACACATGTGGGTGTGTATACAAGCTATAGTGGAAATCTCCTCCTACTTGAACACACAGCTCTGGACAAACTCTGCAGTTTATCACTGACTGTGGTATACAGATCAGCCAAAAAGGTATATAGTAGCAGTATTTTAATGTAAAAATAAGATTTATAAGCTGTGGGCACTGTGGGTGGGCAGATGAACTATTTTCATATTACTGGGTTTTTAGTAGCACTTTAAGCATTTCTTTAGAATTGCCAAACTCATTATATACTCCTGGAGTAAAAATCTAATAACGTTATTATTTATGGTAGTAAGGTTTGAAGATGCACTACAGACACAGATTTAGCCGTTGCGATATATAGCATCTTTATAAATAAAACCAAGTAATGCCTTGTAATGCCTTTTGGCCTTTGTAACGGCCTGGCAGTTTTCCAGGAATTCATTAATGATGTCCTCCGAGATTTGTTGCAGTTATGTGTGGTGGTTTATCTCGATGATATCCTCATATTTTCCAAGTCCCTGGAGAGCCACCACACAGATGTCTGTCGTGTGCTTCAGAAACTAAGAGAGAACAATCTCTATTGTAAATTGGAGAAGTGCGAGTTCCATCGTGAACAGGTTAAATTCCTGGGTCATGTCATTTCCACTGCTGGTTTTTCGATAGACCCAGAGAAACTTTTAGCAGTCCTGCAGTGGCCCCGACCCGTGGGTTTTCGTCCACTGCTGCATTTCCTGGGCTTTGCCAACTATTATCAGAAGTTTATTCGTAACTTCTCATCTCTGGTCAAGCCCCTGACAGATATGACCAGAAAGGACAGTAACCCACAGAGTTGGTCTCCGGAGTACAATAAGGCATTTCAGAGTCTCAAGGCTGCCTTTGTTTCTGCTCCTGTGTTGGCACATCCTGGTCCTACGTTACCTTTTATCCTTGAGGTTGATGCTTCTGAGACTGGAGTTGGTGCCCTTCTGTCTCAACATCCTACCTCTGAGAGCGCTTTGCATCCTTGTGGCTACTTTTCCAAGAAATTGCCAACTACGGAGTGCAATTACGAGATTGGTAACAGAGAGCTGTTGGAGATCATTTTAGCCCTGAAAGAATGGACACATCTCCTCGAAGGTACCACTGTGTTGGTTCTCATTCTTACTGACCATAAGAATCTTGCAGTCTTGTCTGAGGCTAAACGCCTCTCTCCAAGAAGGGCGCGATGGCCTCTTTTCTTGTCAAGTTTCTATTACATTGTCTCATTCTTACCTGGTACTAAGAATGTAAGGGCTGACGCCTTGTCACAACAATTTTCCTCCACTTCCATGTTGGAGTCGGTTCCGGTTCCTGTGATTCCTTCTGATCATATTCTGGCTACAGTTCGCACCAGTCTCACTTCTCCTTGGGGTGATAAAATTCTTGCTGCTCAGGTCCATGATCCTCCTGAGAAACCTTTGCTTTGTCCCAGAGAGTTTCCGTACTGCCGTGCTCCAGACTTACCATTCTCCCAAGGCTGCTGGCCACCCTGGGAAGATTTAGCTCTTTTGGGCCATTTCCCAACAATTCTGGTGGCCTAGTCTACGTGCTGATGTAAGCGCCTTCGTAGCTGCCTGTTCCGTGTGTGCTCAGAGTAAGACTCCACGACATCTTCCAGTGGGTCTCCTACAACCCATACCCAATGGAGAGGGGCCCTGGACCCACCTGTCTATGGATTTCATTGGGGAGTTACCCAACTCCCAGGGCAACACAGTTATCCTTATGGTGGTTGACCGATTCTCAATAATGTCTCATTGTATTCCACTTAAGAAGTTGCCCATTTCTAAGGAACTGGCTTCTATTTTTGCTCGGGAGAGCTTTCGCTTACATGGGCTACCCAAGGTGACTGTCTCTGACAGGGGTAGTCAGTTTGTGTCACAGTTCTGGCGAGCCTTTTGTGCACAGTTGGGAATTCAGCTTGCTTTTTCCTCTGCGTATCACTCGCAGTCTAATGGAGCTGCAGAACGAGCCAATCAGTCCTTGGAGCAATTCCTAGATTGCTATATTTCTGACCATTATACCAACTGGTCAGACCTATTACCGTGGGCAGAGTTTGCTCACAATAGTGCCTTGAATTCAGCTTCCCGATTGTCCCCGTTTATAGCGAACTATGGTTTCCAACCTTCCATGTTGCCTGACTCATTTGTTCCACAGAGTATTCCTGCGTTAGAGGAGCATCTCTGTGGTCTTCGTTCCACTTGGGCACAAGTCCAGGAGGCTTGTGACATGCTAATGATAAGTACAGACTCCATGCTGACCGCAGACGCCTGCCTCTCCTTCCTACCAGGTTGGGGACAGGGTCTGGCTGTCAATCTCCGACTTCGTGTTCCCTCACTGAAGTTCCCACCTCGGTTTATTGGGCCTTTCCGTATTCTTCGCAGGATTAACCCAGCGGCTTACGCATTAGACCTTCCTTCTAACATGCGTATTTCAAATGTATTTCATGTTTCCTTATCAAAATCTTTGGTGTGCAATCACTGTACAGGTTGAGAACCATGAGGAGTATGAAGTACAATCCATTGTTGACTCCCGTAGGTTCCATGGGCGCATACAGTACCTGGTGCATTGGAAGGGGTACGGTCTGGAGGAACGCTCTTGGGTCTCATCCTCAGACGTACATGCCCTTGTCCTGTTCCGTGATTTCCATAGACATTTTCCCCTGGTGGTCCTCTGAGGGGGAGGGGTCGTTGAGGAGGGGGTACTGTCAGGGCTGGGCTCAGCTGTCAGCTAATTGCCAGCTCCTATCTCTCCACAGTTACTCAGCTGTTGATGATATCCTGCTCATCAATCCTGCCTACTTAAGCCGTGCAGCCCAGAGGATCTCTGCCTTCGCCTTAGTCAACATCACAGAGATGCTCTCCTGCATTCCTGTTAAAAGACTTGCTTGGCTGACATCCCTTCTGGCTCCAGATCCTGCTTGCTGTTTTACTATGCTCATCTCTGTCTCCCTGACGTTTGGCTTGTCTGACTATCCGTTGCGGTTCCTGAACGCTGGCTATGTTTTGACTAAGTTTTGTTCTATTTACTTTTATTATTAAACAAGTGTGATTTAACTGTACTTCTGTCTCAGTCTGATTTCAAGGTTTCTGACAGGCCCTTGTTTTAAAAGAGTAGGTTTAAACAAGCTTGCATGGAGTAGTAATCGTGTAGAATGTTCCGTTAGGTAGAGATTTACAAGGGCAAACTACAAGAGATGGCAGCTCCAAACAAGCATCCCGAGACAGTAAAAAGGAAAATTGGTGTTTGCATGCAGTGTCAGTATGGTGTCAAGAAGGATGTTGGGTTCGCACCCTCTCACCAATCCTCTGTGCGATGACACAACGATAATCCCAGGTGCTGTTTCAGGCTCCTGATGCTCCTAGCGATGTTGTAAGGCACTGGATCCCCTTCTGAGGGCCGATTGAGATGACTGGTAGCAAAACTCACAAGGTGAAGAGGCATTGGCCGACCCGATACCTGGATGGATATTGCGATCCCTGAAAGGGCGTGGGTCATCTCCGCTGAGCTGGGTGCTGCTTGGGTGACCGATCAGAGTTCCTCAGGTTAACGGTGGGAGAACGTGTGGGTGACCCTGATCCTGGCTCCCCTCTATCTTCTTGCAGCGCTCTTCCAGTCGTCTCAGGAAAAATGTGTATGTCTCTCTCTCTCTCTCTGGTGGAGTTCCACCACAGTCTGGTCACCTCACCACACTCTTTCTCTCTTGGCAGTCTCTGGAAAGGCTTGGCTTTCTCTCTCTATAATAGGTCTCACACTCTCTGGTGTCAGTGTGTGTCTCTGTGTCTTTTAGCCTGGTACCTCAGCCCGCTCTCCTCAGACAGCTCTCCCTCCTAATAATAGGTCCGCACTCTCTGGTCAGTGTGTGTCTTTCTCTCCCCTCAGCTCCAAAAATCTCTCTCACAGTGTTTTTCTCTCACTCTCCTCACATCTCTCCTTTTCCTGGGCTTCAGGATATCCCCCCTCCTCTGTTGGGGCACACAGTCCCTGGTGTCAGCGTGTGTCTCTCTCCTCACTCTGGCACCCAGTTCCTTCCCCTCACACACTCCTCCTCTCCTCACTGTTAAGTGTCACTGTGTCCCAGCAAAGGACTTTTTGAGCCTTGGTATCTCCCTCTCTTTTAAGCAATACCCTCTCCTCTGTCTCCTGTCAGCACTTTCTCTTTCTTTTACCTCAGTACTTCCCTCTCTTCCATCCCCTCAGCCCTTCCTTAAACTTCCCTTTTTCCCAGTATTCTCTGTGTCTCTGAGTTTTTCTGGAAGGACCAGTCAGCATCTCCATCTTGTGGCCAAAAGGAGAAATTGCATTACAACATGACTGTTAATCATATCTATCTATCTATCTATCTATCTATCTATCTATCTATCTATCTATCTATCTATCTATCTATCTATCTATCTATCTATCTATCTATCTATCTATCTATCTATCTATCTATCTATCTATCTATCTATCTATCTATCTATCTATCTATCTATCTATCTATCTATCTATCTATCTATCTATCTATCCAGATAGATAGATAGATAGATAGATAGATAGATAGATAGATAGATAGATAGATAGATAGATAGATAGATAGATAGATAGATAGATAGATAGATAGATAGATAGATAGATAGATAGATAGATAGATAGATAGATAGATAGATAGATAGATAGATAGATAGATAGATAGATAGATAGATCGATTTTGAAGGGGCGGCAAATTTACACTGTTATACAAGCTGTACACTCACTACTTTACATTGTAGCAAAGTGTCATTTCCTCATTGTTGTCACATGAAATGATACAATATTTACAAAAATGTGAGGGGTGTACTCACTTTTGTCAGATACAGTTTATATATATATCTAGATATATATATATATATATATATATATCTAGATATATATATAAACTGTATCTGACAAAAGTGAGTACACCCCTCACATTTTTGTAAATATTGTATCATTTCATGTGACAACAATGAGGAAATGACACTTTGCTACAATGTAAAGTAGTGAGTGTACAGCTTGTATAACAGTGTAAATTTGCCGCCCCTTCAAAATAACTAAACACACAGCCATTAATGTATAAACTGCTGGCAACAAAAGTGAGACACCCATAAGTGAAAATGTCTAAATTGGGCCCAAAGTGTCAATATTTTGTGTGACCACCATTATTTTCCAGCACTGCCTTAACCCTATTGAGCATGGAGTTCACAGAGCTTCACAGGTTGCCACTGAAGTTTTTTTCTGCTCCTCCATGAAGACATCACAGAGCTGGTGGATGTTAGAGACCTTGCGTTCCACCGCCTTCCGTTTGAGGGTGCTCCTAAGATGCTCAATAGGGTTTAGGTCTGGAGACATGCTTGGCCAGTCCATCAGCTTTACCCTCAGCTTCTTTAGCAAGACAGTGGTCGTCTTGGAGGTGTGTTTGGGGTCATTATCATGTTGGAATACTGCAACCCAGTCTTCCAAAGGGAGGGGATCATGCTCTGCTTCAGTAAGTCACAGTACATGTTGGCATTCATGGTTCCCTCAATGAACTGTAGCTCCCCAGTGCTGGCAGCACTCATGCAGCCCCAGACCATGACACTTCCACCACTATGCTTGACTGTAGGCAAGACACACTTGTCTTTGTACTCCTCGCCTGGCTGCCACGCATGCTTGACACTATCAGAACCAAATAAGTTTATCTTGACCACAGGACATGGTTCCAGTAATCCATGTCCTTAGTCTGCTTGTCTTCAGCAAACTGCAGGTTTTCCTTTGCATCATCTTTAGAAGAGACTTCCTTCTGGGACGACAGCCATGCAGACCAATTTGATGCAGTGTGTGGCGTATGGTCTGAGCACTGACAGGCTGACCCCCCACCCCTTCAACCTTGGCAGCAATGCTGGCAGCACTCATACGTCTATTTTCCAAAGACAACCTCTGGATATGACGCTGAGCACATGCACTCAACTTCTTTGGTCGACCATGGTGAGGCCTGGTCTGAGTGGAGCCTGTCCTGTTAAACTGGTTGGCCACCATGCTGCAGCTCTGTTTCCGGGTCTTGGCAATCTTCTTATAGTCTAGGCCAGTGATGGTGAACTTTGGCACTGCAGATGTTTTTGAACTACATTTCCAATGATGCTTATGCACTATGCAGTGTAGTTAGTTGAGCATCATGGGAAATGTAGTTCAAAAACATCTGGAGTGCTAAGGTTCGCCTTCACTGGTCTAGGCCATCTGTAGAGCAACATTTTTTTTTTTTTTTTTGCCATGAGGTGGCATGTTGAACTTCCAGTAACCAGTATGAGAGCGTGAGAGCGATAACACCAAATTTAACACGCCTGCTCCCCATTCACGCTTGAGACCTTGTAACACTAAGGAGTCACATGAAACCGGGGATGGAAAATGGCCCAATTTGGACATTTTTACTTAGGGGTGTACTCACTTTTGTTGCCAGCGGTTTAGACATTATTCACTGTGTGTTGAGTTATTTTGGGGGAACAGCAAATGTACATACAAGCTGTACACATACTAGTTATACAAGCTGTAAACTCACTACTTTACATTGTAGCAAAGTGTAATTTCTTCAGTGTTGTCATATAAAAAGATAATATAAATAAAATATTTACAAAAATGTGAGGGGTGTACTCACTTTTGTAAGATACTGTGTGTGTATATATATATATATATATATATATATATATATATATATACATATACATACCATAGATTGTGGACTCTTGAATACCACCGAAAGAAAACTCTGTTTGAAAAAATTATACATTTCTTATTGGTATAGTGTTGCATGACTGTGCAAGTGTCATTCAAAGTGTGACAGTGCTGAAAGCTGAAAATGGGCCTGGGCAGGAAGGGGGTAAAAGTGCCCTGTATTGAAGTGGTTAATAAATGATCACCTATAAACACTTATTCTAATGACATGTGACAAATGATTTAATGGCACTGGAAATGAATAGAAGACTGCACACAGATGCAAAAAGTAGTACTGTTTAACCACAACAGTGAGTGTCACTGTAACCTGCACAAAAAAATAAGACAGCTAGAATCTGGAAGAGACGAAAAGTACAGCTGTGTACATAGGAAAACTACAGAACAGTGCATATGGCGGTAGATGTCCCCAGGTCAACAAATCAATTTATGTCTTTTGTTCTTAGGTCGACTGTTATTCTTGACCACACAGCAATAAGCTAGAGATGGTCATTATGTGCTCTGCTTTCTGTCTCCTACAGTTTATCTGGGTACTTACCTGCACTCCAGTGCATTGAATCGCAAACTGCTGATGACAGACCATTACAAGCAAGGTTAAGATGACACATGAAATGTCTTGAGCATTTATCTATTTCATCTTAAAACCAAACACTGACCATCACCAGATGCAGCACAAAACCCATTTATAAGTACTGCTAAGGAAGAGACACACACTAAAACACACAGTTACTAAAAGCCATTTGCAGAATTAAAGTGTATTTTTCTATATTATCTGCGGTAAACAACTGTGCCATGGCTGAAAGGCTGCACTCAAGATAAATATGCCTTTGGACACATCTAAAAGCTAGAGTTTCTCCTTGCTATTGTGTTTTATATGGAACTATTTATTGCATGTTTAATATTTTGCAGACATTTAGTCTGTAGTATTTGGTTGACTACAGTGTGTTTCTTTCAAACTCTTGATGATTACACTGATTTACAATATCACTGTGTATCATTAAAAAATAAGTTCAGCAGTATAAAGTATAAAAGCTCCCCTCTCTTTGGTTTAATAAAATGTGAATTAAAAATAGCATCCCCTTGCATGCCCATACTATTTCCTGTCACTGACAGCCCCAAGTCCTCATTAAAGATTGGAACCAATCAGCATGGCCTCAAATAATGTAATCCCCATGTCACCTATGACACGGGGATCACTTTTTAGGTGCATTCCATGTGCACCTAGAACAAATACTTTCCTTAAAGTTCATTGAAATTATTTATAATAAAAGATTAACATATTTGTAATAACCTTTTTTAAATCCTCAACAATTTGTACAATTATCTGGGTATCCAAATTAGTTCAAAGCTCCCTGCTGATAGTTTTAGTCAAAGCTCCCTGCTGATAGTTTTAGTCAAAGCTCCCTGCTGATAGTTTTAGTCAAAGCTCCCTGCTGATAGTTTTGACTTTAGTCCAAGTCCAACAATAAACAATGATGTCATCATTTGCATATTTGGACTAAGTCACAGGGAGCTTTATCTCAAAGTTCCTTGTCAACTTAAAAAAAAAATTTTTACCTTAATGCATTCCCTAGAGCGCACCCGCACGAGTGCCCCCCTCAGCACAGAACTTGCTATGGGGGCACTCAGAGAAGAGGAGGAGCAGACAACACCGGCAGGGGACCCCAGAAGAGGAAGGAGGGCAGCTCTGTGCAATACCATTGCACAGAGCAGGTAAGTGTAACATCTTTGATATTTTAGTTAAAAAGAAAATTAGGCCCTTTAGAATGACTTTAAAACTGTTTAGGCAGTTTAGGCAGAGAGGAAGGAGAAGTACTTCTCCTTTCTCTCTGCTGCTGACGATGTTCGATAAGACACTGCAGGATTTTTTGTTGTCTCCTAGAAAGCTAAATATCCAAAAAAGGTTAACAATATATTTTGTGTGGTGTATTTTCGTACCCTTTTAAATTAAACTAATGTAACCTCTCCAATACTCCCTAAAACTGGATGCTTACTTTATTGGCATTAAATGTGTCCAGTGCCTAATTCTTATAGACTTTGCATCAAATGAACAAAACAACCATCCCCATCAAAACTTTGTATTGCTGATTATTTTTTCATTGGCTTATAATTTTTATAACCAATCCTGGTATCCCTTTGTTAGATTCATAAATCCCCAATAGAGACAGCAATGCTTTCATTACTAAGCCTTCTGTAACTAGGAAAGTGATCTAAATCTTCTTATGAAAGGCAAAAATAATTCAGAGTAATCTATCCTTGTAACAAACACAAGTTGAGTTATACTGTCAATCAGTTAATAACATAACTGTAAAAATCAACAATGTGTTATGAGATATAACTTGTATATAAAGTACCATTCACTGTTTCATATTTCCAGTGCAATGGCTTTGCTCAGAGTCTGCCAGAATTTAGAACACAGATAAATCTTGACCTTAGTCTCGGGTGTTATCCACAATTCTGTGGAATTCACCACTTGTCTTATGCTTGACATATTTACTGTTCATTTTTATTTTCTCCCTACTAGCAATGGTTAAGTGTGTGTGTATATATGTGTATATATATATATATATATATATATATATATATATATATATATATATATATATATAGGTATATATATATAGATAAATATGTATATATTTTTTACCAAAAATATGGTATTGGCCTAAACTGATGAAGAAATTGTTTTTTTTTGGATATTTATTATAGCAAAAAGTAAAAAAATATTTTTTTTTTTTTTTTTTTTCAAAAAATAAAAACTGCAGAGGTGATCAAATACCACCAAAAGAAAGCTCTATTTGTGGGGAAAAAAGCACCTCAATTTTGTTTGGGTGCACGTCGCACGACTGCGCAATTGTCAGTTAAAGCAACGCAGTGCCGTATCGCAAAAAATGGCCTGGTCATTAAGGGGGTAAATCCTCCCGGGGCTGAAGTGGTTAAAAAGTAAAGCTTTACCACACTCACTAAGCTCTGGGCAAAATGAGTGCAACTAATTGTTTTAGCACCCAATGCTACTCATGTGTAGGGATGAGCTTTGCGTTCGAGTCAAACTCATGTTCGACTCAAACATCGGCTGTTTGCCAGTTCGCCGAACAGCGAACAATTTGGGGTGTTCGCGGCAAATTCAAAAGCCGCGGAACACCCTTTAAAAGTCTATGGGAGAAATCAAAAGTGCTCATTTTAAAGGCTTATATGCATGGTATTGTCATAAAAAGTGTTTGGGGACCTGGGTCCTGCCCCAGGGGACATGGATCAATGCAAAAAAAGTTTTAAAAACGGACGTTTTTTCGGGAGCAGTGATTTTAATATTGCTTAAAGTCAAACAATAAAAGTGTAATATTCCTTTAAATTTCGTACCTGGGGGGTGTCTATAGTATGCCTGTAAAGGGGCGCATGTTTCCCGTGTTTAGAACAGTCTGACAGCAAAATTACATTTCAAAGGAAAAAAAGTCATTTAAAACTACTTGCGGCAATTAATTTATTGCCGGTCCGACAATACACATAAAAGCTCATTGATAAAAACTGCATGGGATTTCCCCACAGGGGAACCCTGAACCAAAATTTAAAAAAAACTGGCGTGGGGGTCCCCCTAAATTCCATACCAGGCCCTTCAGGTCTGGTATGGATATTAAGGGGAACCCCGCGCCAACATTAAAAAAAAAAATGATGTAGGGGTCCCCCTCAAAATTCATACCAGACCCTTCAGGTCTGGTATGGATTTTAAGGGGAACCCCGCGCCAAAATTAAAAAAAAAATTGCCCCCCAAAAATCCATACCAGACCCTTATCCGAGCAAGCAACCTGGCAGGCCACAGGAAAAGAGGGGGGGGCGAGAGAGCAGCCCCCCCTCCTGAACCGTACCAGGCCACATGCCCTCAACATTGGGAGGGTGCTTTGGGGTAGCCCACCAAAGCACCTTGTCCCCATGTTGATGAGGACAAGGGCCTCATCCCCACAACCCTTGGCCGGTGGTTGTGGGGGTCTGCGGGCGGGGGGCTTATCGGAATCTGGAAGCCCCCTTTAACAAGTGGACCCCCAGATCCCGCCCCCCCGTGTGTAATGGTAAGGGGGTACAAAAGTACCCCTACCATTTCACAAAAAAACTGTCAATAATGTTAAAAATAACAAGAGACAGTTTTTGACAATTCCTTTATTTAAAGTCTTCTTTTTTCCATCTTCTATCTTCTTTCTTCCTTCGGTTTCTTCCTCCATCTTCTTCTTCCTCCGATCCTCTGCTTCTTTCTCCGGTGTTCTCGTCTGGCATCTCCCTCCGCGGCATCTTCTTCTCTTCATTTTCTTCTCTTCATCTTCTTTTCAGGCAGCTCCGCATCCATTTTTGACAGTTTTTTTGTGAAATGGTAGGGGTACTTTTGTAACTCCTTACCATTTCACACATGGGGGGGCCGGGATCTGGGGGTCCCCTTGTTAAAGGGGGGTTTCCAGATTCCGATAAGCCCCCTGCCCGCAGACCCCCACAGCCACCGGCCAAGGGTTGTGGGGATGAGGCCCTTGTCCTCATCAACATGGGGACAAGGTGTTTTGGTGGGCTACCCCAAAGCACCCTCCCAATGTTGAGGGCATGTGGCCTGGTATGGTTCAGGAGGGGGGGGCTCTCTCTCGTCCCCCCTCTTTTCCTGAGGCCTGCCAGGTTGCGTACTCAGATAAGGGTCTGGTATGGATTTTTGGGGGGACCCCACGCCAATTTTTTTTGTAATTTTGGCGCGGGGTTCCCCTTAAAATCCATACCAGACCTGAAGGGTCTGGTATGAATTTTGAGGGGGACCCCTACGTCATTTTTTTTTTAATTTTGGCGTGGGGTTCCCCTTAATATCCATACCAGACCTGAAGGGCCTAGTATGGAATTTAGGGGAACCCCCACGCCAGGTTTTTTTTAATTTTGGTTCGGGGTTCCCCTGTGGGGAAATCCCATGCAGTTTTTATCAATGAACTTTTATGTGTATTGTCGGACCAGAAATTCATTAATAGCCGCGAGTAGTTTTAAATGACTTTTTTTCCTTTGAAATGTCATTTTGCTGTCAGACTGTTCTAAACACGGGAAACATACGCCCCTTTACAGGCATACTATAGACACCCCCCAGGTACGAGGGGTGTTCGGCTAATCCCTATTCATGTGTATCAAGTTAATAATGTCTGCATCCCTTTCATAGGCGTGTGCAGCCTATTGCATTACGGTGTGCACCCCAAAGCTCAAACTCTCTCAGTTTTGAGACAGAAAAAGGGACTGAGGACAGAGATTCCCTAGTTCCTTTCCCTGTAGCCTCAGCTGCACTGGACAGTGAATGAATAGGAAATTCTGTGCTGAGCGGATTCCTGTTCATTCACAAACTGTTCTGTATGAACACAGTGATTGATCAGTACCAATCACTCATGATGTATTTACTGGCTCAGGCAGCAAGGGGAATCTGCGTCGCACATAGGGATTAGGGTGTGCCCAGGTACACTGGGCACACCCTTTGTTGTTAAATGTATAAAATGCAAATTTCTTAATATCCATTCATGTTGCCCAAAGAAGAGCTTGCACTACAATCTATATAGTTAGTCAAAAAGGCATTATCCTGAACCCAAACTCCTGCAAAAATGTGTTTAACCACTTCAGCCCCAGAAGAATTTACCCCCTTCCTGACCAGAGCACTTTTTGCGATTCGGCACTGCGTTGCTTTAACTGACAATTGCGCGGTCGTGCGACGTGGCTCCCAAACAAAATTGACGTCCTTTTTTCTCACAAATAGAGCTTTATTTTGGTAGTATTTGATCACCCCTGCGGTTTTTATTTTTTGCGCTATAAACAAAAAAAGAGCGACAATTTTGAAAAAAACGCATTATTTTTTACTTTTTGCTATAATAAATATCCCCCAAAAATATATAAAAAACATTTTTTTTACACAGTTTAGGCCGATACGTATTCTTCTACATATTTTTGGTAAAAAAAATCGCAATAAGTGATTATTGATCGGTTTGCGCAAAAGTTATAGCGTTTACAAAATAGGGGATAGTTTTATGGCATTTTTATTAATAATTTTTTTTTTTTTTAAATGGCGGCGATCAGTGATTTTTATCATGACTGCGACATTATGGCGGACACATCGGACATTTTTGACACATTTTTGGGACCATTGTCATTTATACAGCAATCAGTGCTATACAAATGCACTAATTCCTGTTTAAATGACACTGGCAGTGAAGGGGTTTACCACTAGGTGGCAGTGTAGGGGTTAAGTGTGTCCTAGGGGCGTGATTCTAACTGTGGGGGGCATGGCTGTGTGTGACACGTCACTGATCTCTGCTCCAATGACAAGGAGCAGAGATGCTTGTTTATGTAGCGGGCACCTACTTTTATGTAGGTGACCTTTTCTGAGTTTAAACTATAAAGTACAGTTTCAGGTAAAATTTAGGCAGGTTTGTACTATTATATCAGACCTGGTTGTTTATTTTGGGAACTGGGAGTGTTAGTATAGTGCAGGGTGTGGCCACCTGTGCTTGGACCCAGAGATGCCTCCTCTTGCTTTCAATGAAATGATTCTGGAAGAGAGGTTGGACTTGGGATCTGAGTGACAGGCAGCTTGTAGGTGAGTTCTGGCAAATCATTAATTTATTTGGAAGGAGGCGAGACTCTCATAAAAGCTGGGGTCACATGAGATAGTTGTGGTTGAAGTCCAGAGAGGGAGAGCCTGCAGAGAGGTTCCCCTGCGGTGAGCCGAGCTGGGATGCACGGAGGAAAGGAGTTGATGACACCGGACAGCATGTAGTCGCGGGTGTCGCTGGATGCCCCTGTGGGGAGGGGAGCGTGCCAGACTGGAGAGAAGGGACAGAGAAACACTTATAGAAGAAGTAGCGACTAAGTGGACTACATCTGGGCAGTCGATTGTTTGTGAGTGGAACATGGACTATCGATCAAGTGAGTGAAAGCCCAGGGGAAGGGTACTACCAGAGACTGAGGGATGTTGGTACACAAGTCAGCGAAACAGGTGGTGATGGCCTGTGACTTTGGGTTCAACAATGCCCCAGGATTCCAATCAGTCAGGCGGGAGGAATTATTCAGAGTAATATCTTCTTTAGCTCAACTTGGAAGTACCATACAGATGGAAGTAGTGGTAAAAAGGTGGCGGTAAAGCTACAAGCACAAATAGAGATACAGATTGTTCTAAAAAGTTCTGCAGGTGAAGATGTTATTCAGAGTGACTACCATATATTCTCTAGTAAATCTACTTCCGTCTTCCCCACTAAAGAAATCATTCAGAGTGATCTCTTATAGTCCGCATTGTTCCAAGTCTTTGCATGAAACAGGCAAAGGAAAAATTATAAAGCAGTATAAGAGCATCTCAGAAAACCCTTCTCCTATCCCAGTTCACGTTATATCAATAAAAGCAAGAGAAAATTACAGTATGGACTGTTTTCTATTTCTATGGGCGGCGATGGGCTAGATGGCAAATGTGAATTACAGATAGAACACACAAATTGCAGCTCCTTCGGGGGTAGTGCGCTACATTTACATTAGCATCTCCCCATTCTTCCTACCCGTGAGGCGATCACGGGTATCCCGACTCACGGAGCTTGCCGCGGGTACGCGTGCCCGCTGGCCACCTCTTAAAGGGGAACGTACAGGCACGTGATGCTGCCTGTACGAGCCCTTCTGCCGCAGTATATCTGCGTGAGGCGGTTGGCAAGTGGTTAAAGCAGACCTTCAGTCATTTTTTCATCTGTCCATCTATTAAATCTTCTGCCCTTGTTGTTTTAACTTTGGATAGTAAAACATTTTTTTTCTGCCAGTAAATACCTTATACAGCCCACTTTCTGTTTCTTGTCTGGTAAAAAGCCTTGGCTTATGACATTATGCACAGCTCTCTCTCTCACTTTGGTGAGAGTTTGCCAGGAAAGGAGGGGGGCTGAGTCATAAGAGGGCCAATGAATGCTGCAGGACTGCAAAGCTGGAGGTGTGCCTCTGTGCGTCTGTGTAAATCCAGGAAGTGAACAGGCAGCAGCTTCAGCTGCCCACAGTTAAAATGGTTGCAGCCAGACTCAGTGGAGGGAGATTTCTGCAGCATTTTTGGGAAGTACAGAATCACAGTATATATAAAATAATATGCAAAGTGGTTGCAGTGCCTCTTTAAATAAAAAAATGCTGCCCAATTGTTTCTCTGGACTGCAACATTTCTCACAATAATTCCCTTGGTTATATCACCCCTATCACATAACTTGATTCTGTATTATTTAAACTGGTTTGTACAGTTTTATATATATATATATATATATATATATATATATATATATATATATATATATATATATATATATATATATATGTAAATTTACAGTCATTTGCTAAAATAAAAAGACTTTTATATATTCATAGAGGATACATTTAAAAGTGAAAAAGCAGTAAACAGAAGCAATATAATTTAGTTCTACACTCTTTAAAATAATGTATTACATGAGGTTCAAAGTGGACATTACAAACTATAGCAACAGGTATGTTTCCATATGTCATTGTTTATCTATGAAAAACATTCACTCAGTATTATTCAATGAGGAAGTCTAAAGAGCAATGACTTTGTACAAAGGGCTGGAGCCCATTGCAACCACTCCTAAGTCATGAAATGAGATGATCTGTGTATGGTAAACTATGGCAGTCATGGATTTACAAAGTTAAAACAATATCTTTGCACTTTGCATTGCTTTATAGGACTAAACCCCAATACCAGGGGTTGTATATCTTAAGTTGAACAGTTATTTAAATGGCTTGGGCAAGTCAGCAATATTCTTATTTATCTTCACCTGAAGAGAAACTTGACGCCATGAAAAAGTGCAACTGTCCAGGTCCTTTAAAGCTGACCTTGCAGTAAAATTCAAAGTCCACTTATTAGGACCTCTCCCCAATTATTAGTAGCAGCATTACTGTAATAAAAAAAAAGAAAACTTTTCAGGAAAAAAAGTTAATAAATACACCTACCATACTTACCTTTCTTATTTTCAGGAGTGACGTCACCTTCTTTCCAACAAGTCCTGTGAATATTGAGTATCCAAAATCTCACAAAATTATACCCAAGTACAGTGCAGAAGTGGCTTGGGATATTACTCAGTATTTTCCCCCTTCTTGGAAGGATAGTGACGTTATCCTCCCTTATGCCGTGTACACACGAGCGGACTTTTCGACCAGACTGGTCTGACGGACCAAGTCTGGCGGACAATCCGACTGTGTGTGGGCTTCATCGGACCTGCAGCGCACTTTTTCGGTCGAAGATCTGACGGACTTTAGATTTGGAACATGTTTCAAATCTTTCCGACAGACTCGAGTCCGGTGGAAAAGTCCACTCGTCTGTATGCTAGTCCAACGGACGAAAACCAACGCTAGGGCAGCTATCAGCTACTGGCTATCAACTTCCTTATTTTAGTCTGGTCCTACATCATCACGTACGAATCCGTCAGACTTTGGTGTGATCGTGTGTAGGCAAGTCCGTTTGTAGACTGTCGGACCAGTCCGGTCGAAAAGTCAGTTCGTGTGTACGCGGCATTAGGCTCCACAGGGGTAATATAAGTGTATTTATTAATTTTGTTTCCTTACAGGGTTTTTTTTTTGCATTTTATTTAATGGTTTTTCTTAAGTCTTGGCGGTCACATGGTGTAAAGCATCATTTTTGTTTTGTCTTTTGCTGTTTCAGCCTTTGGGTTTAGTGAAAAAGCAAAAGCTATCTTACAGTTTACTGAAGAGCAGCAGCTCCCACAATTGAAGAAACCGTCAGCAATTTTTATCTGAGATATAAAAAAGTCTCTTTAGATGTTTCTCAGAAACCTGGAAACTTTTAGCTACACCTTTGGGTTTTGGAACCTGTGTACTTTAGCAATGGGGATTTATTTATGGAGGAGGACCAATGTTTCTGTTAAGGAAAATGAGAAAAAAAAATCCTGTGAATTGAAGCAGTAAAATACATGAAACTTAAAGCTGAATTTTAGACAGATGCCAAAAATACTAAATAAATGAATAAACCTGGGCAGTTGTTTTCCTTGTTTTTTTTTTTATTTAGTAGTTTTTTTTGGGGGGGGGGGATACAGCACCAGACACATTATTTATGTGTACTGGTGTTCATCCCTTTAGCTACCAATGGTTGCTCCTGATAAAAATCTTTCTTCAGTTGCTCCTTTACAACCACCAAATACTGCCTTGATCGGCTATCCTCCAGCACTGTCAACAGAAGCTGCTGCTACTCACAAAAGTTCATAAGTGGCGCTCTCTCCCCACCCACTTCTGCCTACTCTTCCATTCATAGAACTTGCCTTACTACTATCACACAATGTATTGTTTTCTGTGAATAGAGGAGGAGGAGGAATTAAGTGACGGAACTCCTCCTCTATTCCCAGATTTTGAACAGAACAGAATAGATGCCCCTCCCCCCAAAATAAAATAAAATAAATTTCAGTTTTTAATTATTACATTAGTTTTTAAAAACAACTAGAGAGGGTGAAAAAATGTGTGTGGTGAACCGCGTTATACTCAAATAACTAATTATGAAGTTCAAACAATACAAATGAATAAATTAAACTGAGGAACCACCAAATTCACTCCAATGGAACATGTGCAATCAATCAGTCAAAAATTGTGCATAAAATTAATGTGATCAAACATATCATCAACTGTGTGAAAATAAAATAGAATGCAATTAAGTGCCCAAATGGTCAAAACAAAATGCTCAAGTGAAAAAACGGGGTCATCCAATGTGTTCTGATTTTGGGGGTGACTATTCCAATTAGGGTTGCACTGATACTGGTATCGGTATTGGTCCCGATACCTAGTATTTGGACAAGTATTGGTACTCGTGCAAATGCACTGATACCTGAAACCAATACTTTCAGGCTCGGTTCTTTGAGCTGTCAGTGGGTCTCCCCAGTGTTAAAGAAGTCTGGTAATTGGAGCTGTCAATAAAAAAAAAATACAGCCAACAATGTTTATTGAAGCGGAGGTTCACACAAAAAATGGAACCTCCGCTTTTCAGAACCCTCCCCCCCTCCGGTGTCACATTTGACACCTTTCAGGGGGGAGGGGGGTGCAGATACCTGTATAATACAGGTATTTGCACCCACTTCCGGGCATAGATTCCTGCAGGAGTCTACGCCTCTTCCCCCCCCCCGCTGTCTGCTGGGAAACACAAGGGTCCCAGAGACAGCAGGGACCATCCGGATTGCGCAGCGCGACTCGCACATGCGCAGTAGGGAACCGGGAAGTGAAGCCGCAAGTCTTCACTTTCTGATTCCCTTACCGAAGATGGCGGCGCCCCCACCCGAGAGCCGAACGACAGATCGGCTTCGGGTGTCGACATTGCAGGCGCCCTGGACAGGTAAGTGTCCATATTTTAAAAGTCAACAGCTGCAGTATTTGTAGCTGCTAACTTTTGAAAATTTGGCGGACCTCCGCTTTAACAACATTACTCAGCCCCGAAACACTAAAATTAAAAGAAACATTGTTTATTTTTGTATATTTCTGTTTCTTCGTTTGCAAATCAAAGGGATGAACAAATGTTCCTCTGTTTAACCCCTTAATAACCCTTAATTTACTCTAATCAGCCTTAATTGACTCCCTATTCTCCTCCATTTAATTACTATTTTCATGCTTTTTTTCTTTTGTTCACGTCTATTTTATAAACGATAAACAATAAAAAGTTTCTTTTTTTTTCTTTGTTAGTGAATATTTTTACACACATATATATTAAAACATATTTACACATTTCACATTGAAAAAGCGCTAAATTAAAAAAAAATCAATTTATTTCATTTGTAAATAAGTTTTCAATGCTTTGTACCATTGCTGACAGCTGAAGTTAAAACAAAACAGTTGCGGTAGGTATCAGTAATTGGTATCGGCGAGTACTAAAGAAAAAGTATCGGTACTTGTACTCATTGTAAAAAAGATGGTATCGGTGCATCCCTAATTCCAATGCTTGAGTGACTATAGGAATCCTCCACCAACACCAAGCCAACAGCCTACTCACCAGATGAAGATGATCCCTATTACAGAGATCATAACACACATTTTTTTCACTTTATTGGCTTTCACAACTTTGGAACAGGCAGCTGAATTTACAATTTATAAATTTCTTATATGCGCGGGTAGGGAGCAATACATAACTGTTCCCCTATCACACAACTAGTGAGGGTACCTACATTGGACATGGTTTCAGCCTCCTATAATTCCCTGTATAATAATGCTTAGACTGGGGGAAGGAGAAGCAGAATAAAAAGCCATGATGCTGCCGGGATTCGCTTCTAATAGCATTATTCCCCTTTCCCCCTCCTCATTATTCCATCCCCCCTTCTTTTTTCTTTTTTTTTCTCCACCCTTTTCTGACTTCCAGAACCTCTCTTCCTGTTTCCACATTTTCTTTCTACAATTCAGTAGGATTTTGAATACAGGCCCCCCCATTGGAGATTTTCATTGTAGGAGCGGGCTCTCTATCTCCTTGCGCCCTTGGCCCCTTTTGGGCTTAGGGCTTATGGGAGGGAAGGGAGTGGATTAGAATGGTCATTTTCTGTTTATGGGAGAATTAGAGACCTAAATACCAGCTCCTTTCTTCTCTGTTTCTGCGATATTCAAACCTACAGATCTGCTTGTGTTCTGGCTATTTACGTACGCATCCCCAACTTATATGATAGCATTTGTTGCAGGTCTTTGTTTTGGTTTTCTCCTGGTTTGGTGACTTTGTTTGATCAACCCCACTTCCTTACAGGAACTGTTGATGTTGCATTTTGTATTTCCTTGTGAATTGGTACTACATTTGGAATATCTCCATTGTAGATCCTTGTTTTTCTAATAAAACGTTTATGCAAAAAAAAAAAGCCAGTTTGTTGTGCTACAGTGCCAGTGTTGCCAACCTACCAGATTGAAATTTACTGACACGACAACCAGAATTTCCTGGCACAGCCAAGTTTTTACTGGCATTTCCGAAACTTACAAAATTACAGTTTTAAGTGCAAATTTTAGTATTTAGGCTAAAACAAGTACAATATGCAATTAGCAATGTGATTTAAGGTAGATATTAGGGCAAAAAGCATATTTCTTATTTTATTTTTGATATAGTAAGTAAGTAGTTCAGGAAAAGGACTCAGGAGGGTAAGAAATGATATTAGGAAGGCACACACACATGACGTTGACTCTTGGTCCCTTCAATCCACTCCAGTCTAAACAGCACTGACAGTCCCACTCCCGACCTGCCCTGCTCCTGTCCTGCAGACCTACACACGAGGCTCTGGCCGCTCTGCTTTTCTCCCTTGCACCATGACATCACACGACACGCTCGGGCACCGCCTCCACCAGAGCTGCCCGAACACACTGTAGCAAGGACTCGGATGGTCTCGGCCGGCTCTGGACCGAGCCGAGCATCACAGCCATATTTTTACTGGCCACTTTTTCCTTTTACTGGCATTTATTGGCAGGAGAAAATTGCCTGTGTTTTACTAGCTGCCAGTAAAAATACTGACGGTTGGCAACACTGTACAGTGCTCATGTACTAACAAGAAACCTGCTAATAGATGGAGAAAGCAAAATGTCAGACAGATGAGATCGTCAATCTGCTGCTTCTCCACTGTCCAGTTACAGGCTGGGGGCAGAACAAGACTTGGTTCAGTAAAGTCAGGTCTCCAGTCTGGCTCTGCTATGTGACAGGGCGTTGTAAATCTCAGGAATAAATGGACAGAATTTCAAATCCTTCAGCAAGTAATATATCTATAATTTATTTATTCCATCCATTTAGCTGTTTGCTTGGAGTTCAGCTTATACAAATTGTTAAAACCTTGTTGCCATTTCTTTATATTTTCTATTTACCCAACAGTCTTTCTAGCCTTGAACCAAGTCAGTGGCAGGAAAAATGATTTATCAGAGATCTTTGTTCCAGCTTAACTGAAAAAGAACTGAATGTGATTTCTGGTTTTTATTTAGTACTTCCAGTGATAGGTACATTTATAAGGATTCTGTAACTATCAGCAGTAGCTTTAGAAGCCCATAAACAACCTGCTCGTTTGTTCCCTTCAGTGGGAGATGTTTATTGCCTCATATAATATGTGTACACCAAGGATGTAGTTATTGATTGAACAAGAAAAGTTAGTTAGAAGCCTTTTATTTAACGAGTAGATGTATCCATAGCTTCTACAAACACTGCTGTGTCTGTAGAGGCAACTGTCCTTTAAGAGCATCTGTAGTGCTGGAGAAAACAGTAAAACATGAAGCTAAAAAATCTCCCCAATGAGACACAGATGGCATAGAAAACAACGCAAAGAAGTTCTAATTTTTCCTTACTTCATAAAAAAACAAAAACAAAAAAAAACAAAAAACATTTTAGCCATAGATACAGTTTTAAGCAGAACTCTAGTATGCAGAAATCTCATTACCAAAACTATTGGGACGCCTGCCTTTATCGGGTTGAGGTCAGGCCTCTGTGCAGATCAGTCAAGTTCTTCCACCCCAATCTCACTCATCCATGTCTTTATGGACCTTGCTTTGTGCATTGGTCCAAATCATTTGGTGGGGGCATTATGGTGTGGGGTTGTTTTCAGGGTTTGGGCTTGACCCCTTAGTTCCAGTAAAGGGAACTCTTAAAGCATCGGCATACCAAGACATTTTGGACAATTTCATGCTCCCAACTTTGTGGGGACAGTTTGGGGATGGCCCCTTCCTGTTCCAACATGACTTCGTACCAGTGCACAAAACTAGGTCCATAAAAACATGGACAAGTGAGTTTGGGGTGGAGGAACTTGACTGGCCTGCACCTCAACCCAATAGAACACCTTTGGGATGAATTAGAGCAGAGACTGCTAGTCAGGCCTTCTCGTCCACACAGCTTCTGGAAGGATGGTAAAACATTCCCATAGACACACTCCTAAATCTTGTGGACAGCCTTCCCAGAAGATTTGAAGCTGTTATAACTGCAAAGGGTGGGCCAAATTAATATTGAACCCTACAGACTAAGACTGGGATACCATTAAAGTTCATGTGCGTGTAAAGGCAGGCATCCCAATACTTTTGGTAATAAAGTGTATATTTTTATACTTTCCCTTTGCCTGCTACCCAGTTTTTCTGCCCCATTTTTAATATTTATCTGAGGCTGTCTACTTGAAAACAACAGCGAAAAAGAGGTTCCATGGCCATCCTTGGTCTTGTTCATCCTGCTGTGCATTGGCTGCTGGTAGGAGTCAGGTGAAGCCAACACAGTTTCTTATCTTGATTGCTCACACAGATGCTGCCGGCCAGTAACTTTCTTCTTAATTCAGCAATAGCTTCTCTACATAGATTCACACAGGATAGCCCTATTTTGAGTCCATTCAAGTTTCTTATTTTAACTGAAGCCTTAATGAAGGGGGAGGTTTTTTTCTGCCCCCCCCCCCAAATGTGTTGGCTGTTTTTTTTGTGTGTGTAAACCAATAAATAAATTTAGACTCTTTTATCATTTGTTCTGGCGCTCTTTCAAATGGTACATTTTCTTATGGTAACCTGCTGGGTATCCATAGGAGGATAGTCCTATTTATTGTGAGCATCCCAGCCTGAGCTAGTGAGCTCTCTGGATGTTTTAGTGTGAATTTTACATGACAGCTTTTAATTTCTTTGTTTGTCCTTTAGTTGTATTTGTATATACTGTATATTGTGTTGTACTATTCTTGATTAAGACCTTATTATTCTGTTCAGTGGATGTGTACAATCTCTATTGTTTGGAATGTCAACATGGCCTCGGTTGGCCTTTTTTTTTTTTTTTTTGGATGTAAAATTTGCTTATTCTCAATAAAACTTTTGTAAAAGAAAAGATAAACAATAAAAATGAGCATTTGCTACAAAATTGAGCTTCCTTACAGAAAATTCCACGAGTACTTGTTTCTACCACTAGATGTCCTCAGTCTAAAGGCCAGCATAATTTAACGCACTTCCCGTGAGCGTAAGTCATCCTACATCTGTCCTGTGACTGGGCAGTGCAAGGAGAAGCAGCACAGTGATGGCTTTATCTCTTTATCACTCTGCTTTCTTTTCTTATTAGCATGCTTCCTGTGGGCATATTTCATTAAAAAAACACATTTAATGATGTATTAATGATTCCAAAGCTGCGTTAATTTTTGTCTTACATATCTGCCTAGAGTACATTTTAAGCTAAGGATTAATTTGATTTTAATTTATTAGATTTTTTTAATAGAAGTAAAGAAATAAAAACAATTTTGTGTGCTTCTGTTTTACAGGTTTAGACCTGAGGCAAGCGCAGGTCATCGCCCTATCATCCGGCACCAAATGTATCGGTGGAGAATATCTCAATGACCAAGGCCTAGCGGTCAATGACTGCCATGCAGAAGTTGTAGTAAGAAGGGCCTTCATCCACTTCCTCTACACTCAGCTGGAGCTCCATCTGAGGTAAATTGAAATCTGCTGACAACAAGACATGTTATATGATCTACAGTGGGAGAAGTCTGTCCTCTAGATGTCTGATCCACACTTCTTTCATGAAGCTATTTATTTGTTCTCTGGTTTTGAGTGACCAACGCACGGAGGAAGTAGGCAAAGCAATTTAATACGCTTTCATCTTTCAGTGTTTGGTCCATGAAAGCGGATTTCCTTTCATGAGGAATTAGATTAGTGCAAGTCGAGGGACACTTTTAGATATTTGTTTACATAATTCATGAAGAACTTAGAAATGAACTGACTGAACGCTTGATAGAAAACTAGATTTGCCTTCTCCTGTGGTGACGAGATTTAGACTATTTACTTTTTGCTCTGTACTGAAAATGTCCTTGTGTTTCAGATGTAGTAAAGCTAATACAAACTTATAGAGCAAAATCATCCACAGCCCATGGATAGTAACTGGCATTTAAACACGGTTTCTACGAATTTTTATTCCCTTTTTGGAATTTGGAAGTAGTTTCAGTGTATGTAGAAAAATAAGTTTTGTCTTTCCTTCCTAAAGTGAGATTCCAAGCTATATCTAAGTACTCTTAAAAATGCCCCTTCTAACACCTATTCTGACTATCCTTTGTAAGAAAGATGTATAGTATCGCACAAAAGTGAGTACACCCCTCACATTTTTGTAAATATTTTATTATATCTTATCATGTGACAACACTGAAGAAATTACACTTTGCTACAATGTAAAGTAGTGAGTGTACAGCTTGTATAACAGTGTAAATTTGCTTTCCCCTCAAAATAACTGAACACACAGCCATTAATGTCTAAACCGCTGGCAACAAAAGTGAGTACACCCCTAAGTAAAAATCTCCAAATTGGGCCCAATTAGCCATTTTCCCTCCCTGGTGTTATGTGACTCGTTAGTGTTACAAGGTCTCAGGTGTGAATGGGGAGCAGGTGTGTTAAATTTGGTGTTATCGCTCTCACTCTCTCATACTGATCACTGGAAGTTCAACATGGCACCTCATGGCAAAGAACTCTCTCAGGATCTGAAAAAAAGAATTGTTGCTCTACATAAAGATGCCTAGGCTATAAGAAGATTGCCAAGACCCTGAAACTGAGCTGCAGCACGGTGGCCAAGACCATAGAGTGGTTTAACAGGACAGGTTACTCTCAGAACAGGCCTCGCCATGGTCAACCAAAGAAGTTGAGTGCACATGCTCAGCATCATATCCAGAGGTTGTCTTTGGGAAATAGACGTATGAGTGCTGCCAGCTTTGCTGCAGAGGTTGAAGGGATAGCGTGTCGGCCAGTCAGTGCTCAGACCATACGCCGCACACTGCATCAAATTGGTCTGCGTGGCTGTCGTCCCGGAAGGAAGTTTCTTCTAAAGATGATGCACAAGAAAGCCGGCAAACAGTTTGCTGAAGACAAGCAGACTAAGGGCATGGATTACTGGAACCATGTCCAAACCTTCCCTCTATCGAGGGTTTGAGGACGCTTTGAAGCACCACTAAAGCGACATGGAGTATAATTTTTGAAGCGAAGCAGAGCAAAGCAAACACAACGTGTGGACAGGAGTGTAAGATAACCATTTTATTTAGTAAAGTGCTTTGGTTGGCGCTCAGAGTCCTTTAAAAATTGTGTCCAATGCCATGTTTTGAAGCAAGTGTAAACAATCCCTAAAGGTGGCATTCTGGCAACCACTGTAATGAGCATTTTCTCAATGAACTCAGATGCATTTATTTTAGCAGGGGTTCCATGAGACTCAAAAAACATTTTAAGCGTTCCTCTAGTGAAAAAAGGTTGAGAAAAGCTGCTATAGAGGAACCACCAGCAGCAGAATTCAGAGTTGATCGCAAACTTATATGATCATGTCAGTTTCCGAAGGTGGAGTTTTCATATTAACAATAGAAATGAGCCCTGATTCACAGCAGTGCGGCTTTGAAATTACACGACTTCAGCGCGATTTCAAAGCCACCAATCACTGCAATTTCATTGCGGCTTGTGACTTAATTTAAAGTGTTACTAAACCCAGGACCCTGCATTCACTATATCTGATCTACCACAGTACACAGAACATGGTAATGCAATTATTCGAGTAAATAGAAACTGCTAAATACCTATTCTCATCAGCAGTATATAGCAGTTCTGTGATTTTTATCAGTTCCCTCCTAGTGAAGCTTGTAGGAGGGGTTTTCATACTGAAGTGAGCTGTCCTATGTGGCTGCAGAGCTCCTGGCCCTTTGTCTGGACAGTGCCGATTGGCCCTGTGCTGATCACATGCACTCTCCCAAGAAAAAAAAAAAAACCTCTCTAGCAATACACACCAAACTGGGCATGTGCAGCTTGACTCCATAGGCTCTGTCTTATCCGGACTTGTCCAGGGGGATAGTGCAGGGAGGGAAGGATCTGTGCATACAAGATCAAGCAGTCTTTTTACACAATGCATAGGATTAACCCCTTAGGTTCCACAGTGAGTATAACAATCATGCTTTACTCCATATACAGACTGATTTTACTGTTTAGTAACACTTTAACAGAAATCAATGCAAGTTGCAATGAAACCACAGAAAAATGGTGCCGGAACCTTTTTCAAAGTCACTGCGACTTGAGTCACAATGATTTGAACAGTTCCATTATCACAAATTGGGTGCGACTTGTTATGCGATTCTGAACTGTCAAATCACATTGGTGTGAACCAGGGTTACATATCTGAGGAATTCAACCATTCAACCAATAGAAAGGCACCATCAAAATAACCTATAGAAAAGGGTAAACATTACTAAACAATGGCAATCTTTGATTGGGATCTTTGAGAGATATACAGTACATTATTTTTGCTTCCTTTTGGCTGTATTCAATTAGGATTTTCTTTTTGGACTTATAATTTATATGTATTTTTTAACCCTGACTAACTGTGAACTATGTAACTTTTAAAAATAACGCCGTCTTCTTAACCACACTGATTTAGTGAAACAGCACAGTGTAACCATTAAGTTCAAATGTATGATATCACCTGTTTTTCCTTATGTACGAGCTATTAAAATATCTTTTGTATCCAGAGAGACCATAGCAACAGAGAAGGCTAAGCTACTAGCCGTCACCTTGAAAGGTCCATCTATGAACTTCTCCACCTCTTGTCTCCTCGCAGCACCATTGAAAATATCAACATAGTGTTTTTATCTGTTTGAAAAAGCCTTCATGTTTACCGTTTTATTAAAATTTGTGAGCTATTTGGACATGAAAAGCGTTATTAATAATAAATGGATGGTGTGAGGTCATTGCCTATTGACACACTGCTTTGATTCACGCTCATTATAAAAATCTATTTGAATAAATGTGTCTTTCTATTCACAGCAAGCATAGAAGCGACTTGGAAAGGTCTGTTTTCATCAGGTTAAAAGAAGGAGGTTTTCGGCTAAGAGATAATATTCTTTTCCACCTGTATATCAGTACGTCACCGTGTGGAGATGCTCGACTTAATTCTCCCTACGAAATCACATCTGATTGTAAGTTTTTTGTATTATGGAATACTATTGTGGAATTGTTGTACCAATAAGTTAAAGGGGGTTTTCAGTGTTTGTATATACAGGGTGTCCTCCATAGTCTCCAAGGCTCCATACATAGAAAAAAATTAACAAACTCATATTATATTTTATATAGGGGTGCACCAAATGGAAATGTTGGTGCCAAAACCAAAAATGCAGGATGCACTGGGCCGAAAACTGAAACCAAAACTCTTTAAAGATATATATATATATATATATATATATATATATATATATATATATATATATATATATATATATATATATATTCTCATATATAATTGTATTGTATTTGACTTTTTAATTAATACCTAGAATTTAAATGAATATGAATTTATTGTCGGCCATTATCCCCACCTTTAGGCTCGGTTTCCACTATTGCGGCCCCAAAGTCGATTTTTGTTGTGATTTGAGGCGACTTTCCAAACGACTTTGTGTGACTTTAATGTTTTGCGATTTAGTCATAGTGATGTAATTCCTTATCCTGTTTAGTCATTTTCCCTTCCTCTTTCGTTGTCACGTGTTGTATAATGCTTAGCAAACATGTTGGCTATGCAATATGTTGGGTCAGCAGTCATTATGGTTGCTGTAGCAGCATTAATAGATGAAGAAGAAGAGGATAACCGGAGGAAGAGAAGGCATAAGTTTTGGATCCATCCCGTCATCGCCCAAAGGGAAGGGAGAGGCCAGTTTTGGGTCCTTTACAACGACCTCCGTGCTCATGATGACAAATTCTTTAACTACACACGGATGTCATTTAGAAGGTGAGAACATTTGTTTATGTCAACTTGCAAATGCTCCAAGATATATTTAGGAAAACATGTATATGCATGGTCACTATGACTCTTTTTCAAATTTTTAGCTTCGAATAGCTAGAAGTTTTAACAAAAACCTGATCAAATTTAAAAAAAATGGAAATAGAGTTAAAAATGGTCCTTTTTTACATGGTCATGGTAGATAATAGCCATATATTTTCTCTTTACAGTTTTGATGAATTGTTGGCTTTGCTCTCTAGCCATCTAGAGCGACAAACCACCAGTTTCCGAAGGAGTATTCCGGCTATTCAAAGACTCAATATAACATTGAGATAACTTTTCATACCTACTTTTCTTATCTCATATGTGGCATTTGGAGATCCACATAATTCTTTGATCCTCTTTACATGAATTGAAATAATAAATACTAGCATATTATTGTGGGTGTGATTGTTTTTACCATATTAATTGTCCCTGTACATCACTAGTGTCTTTCCCCTGCTCCTCTTCTTCCTTCACTTCCTCAGGCACCTCCTTCCAAGCTCGTTTTAAGTTCTAATATAGAAGTAGCTTATTGTTAATATGCTTCATTCTAATAAACTGTATTTACTCATTTTAGGTACCTGGCAACTGGACATTCCTTTGCAAGTTTGCATTTTGAGTTCTTTTTTGGCAAAACTACTGCCAGCAATATTGTACATGATACCTGAAGAGACATCTGGAATGTTCTTAGGGATATGGTACTGAAGAAGCCCACTCCCGAAGATTGGTGCAAGATAGTGGAAGTTTTCTGGGACCGATGCATTTTTCCAAATTGTGTCAGGGCAATTGATGGCAAACATATAAGAGTAGTGATGCCCATTGGCAGTGGAACCAAACTCTTCAACTATAAAAAATATTCTTTGTTTGTCTTACTAGCAGTGGCTGATGCCAATTATTGTTTTAGATATATAGACATAGGATCGTACGGCAGCAGCTCAGACTCCAGTATTTTTGCAAGATCATCTTTTGGAAGAATGTTGAGGGAAAATGGCCTGGACCTGCCACAGGACTGTCCACTGCCAGGAACAAATGGGCCGCCACTGCCATTTGTCTATGTTGGGGATGAGGCCTTTGGTCTCAGTGACCATCTACTAAGTCCTTATTCCAATCGGTCTCTGAGTGAAGAGAAGAGAATCTTCAACTACCGCTTAACGAGAGCAAGACGAGTTGTCGAATGTGCTTTTAGGGTTTCATCGAACAAGTGGCGGTTCCTACATACACCTATCAATTTGGAAATGGAGAATGCAATATCTGCGTTAAAAGCAGCATGTGTGCTTCAAAACTATGTCCGAATTTGTGATGGGTACCTTTTTGAAGATTCTCTCATACATGATATGGAGGGTGCACAATGGAGTGCCAGTAGGGACACCACCAATGGTGCCACTGTGCGTGAGGGTTTCCCTTCGTTTTTCACGTCTGCTGCTGGTTGTGTCCCCTGGCAGCAGGATTCTATTGCGTAATGTATCTCACGCATTTTATTTTTGATTATTATTTAGATGTCTGTTATATGTAATTGCATTCAAATGCTGAATAACAGGTCTTTAACACAACATATAAAAAGGTATAATTAAAAAAACACCTAATGTAACCAGAATAATTTTTATTTTCCAAATTTTTGTGCAAGAATGTACCAAAAATAAAGTGGTGAACTACACCATTTTTTGGTTGTTTATTTTTGCCAATCACAAACAAAGAAAAATAGATTAACGTATATCAATTTGAACAACACCAAAAAAAAGGCATACAAAAAAACCAATATATAATCTCAATATTTTTTAGCAGCAAAATCTTTTTGCAAGAATGCAACAGAAATCAAAACTTAGTTTATGTGAACTACGACATTTTTGGGTTGTTGTTTTGGCAACCACAACAAAGAAACATAAATGAACAGGTATCAAAACAACACCAAAAATAAAAAAAAAACCTTACAATTGCTGGTATGTTTTTGTTTCAGTGGTCCCAGAACCTGAACTGGTGGTTGGTCCAGGGTAATCCACTGATGTTCTTGGGTAGTATTTCCTTTCAAGAAAAGGCGGAACCTGACTGGGTGTAGGCTGCCTAAGTTGGTGGGTGGTCGGGGGGCCAAGGGTGGAGGTAGTGGGGGCAGGGATTGGATGCAACTTGTGTGGCCTTGAGGGATTCAGCATATTAACATACTCGTCACAGTATGGCCGGTTTATTGGTGGGGCAAACTGTGTACTTTGAAAGTGAGGGTACTGTTGATAAGGGGGATATGGGGGGGGTTGCATATATGCTGAGGATGTTGTTGACTCCTCATCCACAAAGGATTGAGCAGTTGACATCAAAGCCATCCTGAGTGCATATTTTCTCTCTCGGGGGACCTGTTTACATATACAGTGAGAAATGATGTCTTCACACTGGTTTTCAGCCATTTTAGTGGACATCTGACTGACTACATCTAAGATTTTATCCATGGGTTTCCCGGCCCTGGCACTTCCCCTTGTAGATCTTCGCAAAGGCCTAGAGACATTGCTAGGCCCTGTTCAGCATCCTCCTCATTCATGGAGTTTGTTGATGACCTTGATTCATCTATGAACAGTTCCTTGTCAACAGTGTCTTGGAATTGTTCTTCCTTCACAGCAGCAGCAGCAGCCTCCTCTGACTCATTTTCCGGTGGCAAACCCTGTGTGCTGTCTTCCTAGCTTGCTTGGGTTCTGAAATACGAATAACAAATTTTTAAAGTAAGCATTACAATTTTTTATTGCAAATTCAGGAAATATGCCTGCTGATAACTTACTCTCGCCTTTCCAGCACCAGTTTTAAAAATTCAAGATTCCCGGCATGGGCATGTGGGGCTAATCTTTTTGAGCCTGAACCACTCCTTCCTTCTTTTAATTTTCATAGGTACTGGTTGTAGCAGTCTTTGAGACTTCTCCATCGAGTTTGTAATGAATGCACTGCAAAATATAAAGACAATACCAAGTTCAAAAAATCTTTCTTTATTAACGGCCCATAGGTCATTCATTTGCTAGGCTGCATAACTGATGTTGATGGTGGAAAAACAACCACAAGATATTTTATCCATGACACCTACAGAATTTATGATGTGCTGAAGGTTGTCTACGGGGCCATCTTTAATATTGTTTGGACCATGGGTAAATATTATTTGGCCCCCCCCCACACACACACACACACACACACACACACACAGATTTACTTTCCTGCAGCCACAGGTTGCAGGAAATAAACTAGCTAAATTCCACGATCAACACAGACAGTGTTGACAGGGGATTCCCTCCTGCCAAACCATTATGCTCTCCTGGCAGGAGAAGCGGTCCCCACCAAGAAAACACAGTGCACATTATTAACACACACCCATTGATTTCTAGAGGTTACTGAACATTATTAACACACACCCATTGGTTGCTAGAGGTTACTGCACATTATTAACACACACCCATTGGTTGCTAGAGGTTACTGCACATTATTAACACACACACCCATTGGTTGCTAGAGGTTAATGCACATTATTAACACACACCCATTGGTTGCTAGAGGTTACTGCACATTATTAACACTCACCTATTGGTTGCTGCTTATTTAAATAGGTGCAAGCCGCAAAGTGCTAAGCAACATATATCAACCACTTACTTTTTGCAGACCGTTCTGTAGCTGATAAAGAGCCCCAGGTATCATAATATAAGCCAGCTCTCTCCTTCTTTACATAATCTTTGTAACACGGATCTCTGGGGTCATATATCGCCGGACGTTGTCTGACAAGCCGAATGATTTCTTCATTGTCATGAACTTGTTGCTAGTTCTTTCTAGCTCTAGGCATGCTTGCTGCTGTCTTCCACACTCACGTACATCCATATAGGAAGTGATGTATTTGGGAGGAGTAAAGATCATGTGCTTCACCAGACATCCGTGGAAGTCGCAACAAAGTTGCGGTGTCATATATGTACATGCGACTGCATTGTGACTTAATTACTTTCTATAAAGAACACGTTGCACCGAAGACGGAACAAAGCAGTGCAAAAACCTTTTTTGGAGTTGCTGCGACTTGAGTTGCACCAATTAGAACGAGGACCATTGAAATACATGGATTTTGACTTGTCATGCGACTTCACATGTGTCAAGTCACACAACAACTGAGCCTTCGTGCAAGAAAAGATAAAAAAATGCATCCCTTTAAATTCTATGTATGTCTTCACACTGGTCCATTGCGCTGCCGGTGTGGTGTTAAAAATCTTGCTTGCTGAATTTTCGTTCCGTTAACCACTTCAGCCCCGGAAGAATTTACTCCCTTCCTGACCAGTGCTTTTTGTGCGATTCGGCACTGCGTCGCTTTAACTGACAATTGCGCAGTCATGCGACGTGGTTCCCAAACAAAATTGATGTCCTTTATTTCCCATAAATAGAGCTTTCTTTTGGTGGTATTTAATCACCTCTGTGGTTTTTATTTTTTGCGCTATAAACAAAAAAGTTTAGGCCGATACGTATTCTTCTACATATTTTTGGTAAAAAAAAATCGCAATAAGCGTTTATTGATTGGTTTGTGCAAAAGTTATAGCGTCTACAAAATAGGGGATAGTTTTATGTTAATTTTATTGATAATTTTTTTTTTACTAGCGGCGATCAGCGATTTTTATCGTGACTGCGACATTATGGCGGACACATCGGACATTTTTGACACATTTTTTGGACCATTGTCATTTATACAGCAATCAGTGGTATATAAATGCACTGATTCCTGTGTAAATGACACTGGCAGTGAAGGAGTTAACCACTGGGGGCAGTGTAAGGGTTAAGTATGTCCAGGGGAGTGTTTCTAACTGTGGGGGGCGTGGCTACGTGTGACACATCACTGATCTCTGCTCCCGATCACAGGGAGCAGAGATCAGTGACAGTTTCACTAGGCAGAACGGGGAGATGCTTGTTTACATTAGCATCTCCCCGTTCTTCCTCTCCGTGAGGCGATCGCGTGTATCCCCGCGGCGATCGAGTCCGCGGGACCCGCGTCCCGACTCACAGGGCTCCCGGCCGGCGCGCACGCAATGGCACGGCGGCAAATTTAAAGGGTCGTACGGGTACGCCCATTTGCCTAACCGTGCCATTCTGCCGACGTACATTGGCGTGCGCCGGTCGGGAACAAGTTAAAAAAATACACACCAAAAACTCACCTCCCGTTGAAATGCATTAATAAAGCAGCAAGAACACATAAAAATAGTGCACCCATGTTACGTTTTTGATGTTACGTTTATGAAAAACACACCATTACATTAACACAGTAAAACTGTGGTAAAATTGCAGCAGAATCGCGTCAAAATCACAGCAAAATCGCTGTGAAGTCGCAGCAAAATTGTGTGCATTTTCGGCACCATTATTTGAAACTTTTTCCTCTATCGGCAAAATGGTGAAAACACAATTTTTGGCCGATGTGTTTCGGCTGCCGAAATCTTGGTGCATCTCTAATTTTATATATATACTTTGTGTGTGTAGAAAGAGGTGGCCAACACATAGAGAATATTTTGTAAATATTTTGTAAAATTTTGCAATGGATATGTTGTAAAAAAAAAGGTACATTTAGCGAGTTTCCATTTTTCCTATGTATGGCGACTTTTGGGACACCCTGTACAGTATTTATTATGTGCAGAACCATAAAATAAAGATTAAAAACGTTTGTATTTATTTTTTAGTCAGGTAAGTCTAAAATGTTGTATATCAATGTCTCGTATCTACCGTTTACAGCCAATAATAATAATGGATATCTTCTGGCGCATGGAGAGTGAGTGACTAGGTTTAGTACATAACGCACTGGTGGAGACAGGGTATAAAAAAAAGCGGTCTACAAAGACCATAGCATTCAATAGTCCATAGCAATGGCGACTCGTGATAAAAAATGTTGAGAGGCGCAAACAATCCTTACCTGCAAACGGAGCCCCCAGCCTGGGCTGTCACGGCTTCCCTGATACCCGGCAGCTTCCGGGTTCCAAATCTTCAGCCTCCTGGCCAGGACGAGAAGCCGGACACGACACAATGGCAAATTTTGATTCGCTAAAATCAAAAGTGGGAGGGCTCAGGGCGCAATACTCCATATTCTGTGAGTATTCTTAACCCTTGAGAATAAAGTGTTTTTTTTTTAATACTAAACTTAGGAGGCGCTTCCCTGTTATCGTTTTATACCATTTACAGCCAGCAGGTGGCATTCTCAGGTTTTCTCTCCACCATCTCTGCTGAGGTATTGTACTGCTATGCTATGCCATGCTAAATCAATAACACACAAATAAGAAAGCATGAAATCAGAAGTCCTTATCTGCATGCTTGTCCCAAACCAGTGCCCCCGAAAGAACCGAAAGCATCAAATCAGTTGGCTAGGAAACTAGCATTTTTACAATTTAGCAGTGGCATCCTCGGTGTTCTGTAAATACAGGTTTCCTTTAAAAAACATCAGTTGGAATCCTAATGCCTGAAAAAAAAATATTTCAATTCACAGTCTAATTTAATTTACTATAGCTTGAAAGATAATTTTGCTTAACTTATTATATTTTCCATCTTTTCATGTTGATTGCAATATATTGCATATTGTTGAACATCTGTTTTGCTAAGTTAAGTAATACAGCGGGCAAGCTCGATTAAGCTTAAAGAAAACACAAAACAGCTAATCCCTGCAGCTATGTTTTCAGTATGCTCCTAGAATTTCCCTCCAGAGTTTAACTGTTACCACTGGAAATAAAAGAAGAGCAGCAAGATTTAATACAATAGTATCTACGAGTATCTCGTAAATGCTTTGCAGTGCTGGCACCCAGGTACAAGGTGAGTATCACTGCTGATTCAACCTATTGCACTTAGTGAACCACACAAGCCTTAAATCTAAACTCCAGGCTAAACCAGGCTTTGGGCGTGGGGGTTCCCCTTAAAATCCATACCAGACCGAAGGGTCTTGTATCATCTGGGGGGGAACCCCACGCCAATTTTTTTTTCATTTCAGCGGGGGTTCCCCTTCAACATCCTGAGCACACAAGTCGCACCGCAAGTCGGATCATCATGATCCGACTTCTGATGCGACTTCTATTCAATTCAATGGGCTCCCATAGGGAACCATTGATTTTGAATAGAGGCAGAGAAACGTGGCTAAAAGCTAGCATGGCTAAACCCGCATTGACGCCAATGCAAAACGCTGAAAAAATTGTGTTTTTAAAGCAGCGTTTTCCTATGTGCATGGAGCCTTAGTTTTAAAGCCTCCACCTCCCCAGCAGCATGTACTCACCTTTCAAGTCTGGGTATGCAGGCACATGCACTAGTCAGCCTTGCCTTTCACAATTTATTATTCAAAGTCTCATCAGGCAGTCCGTGACCTAAGTGATATGGGCGGGTGCAGATGTTTTACTTAGCCCATTCAAACTCAATTATATATTCAAAACTTGCACAAGAAATTTAGGGGACTCTACAAAGTACACTGGTTAGTGGAGGGTAGAACTGTGTCCAGGCTCAACAATGTTGTACTGTATATTCTTAACAAGCAGTAAACAAGCTTTAAAACAAGCCCTCACTGACCTCTGTAGCTGCAAGCACTATGAAGTACATAATCCTCAAAGCTCATAAGAGATCCAGTGAAGTTTGTTAGGTCTGCATTCTGTTATATAGAATATAAAGCAAAATATGCTTTTAACTAAGTGGTCACTGGTGGTCTGGTGAATGTTTAGCACATATATTGATCACTGAGTGTCACATCACGATGTGATAAAGAAGATTTGGACTGGATGTTTTCTATGGACGGGACACTCTTTTTTTATTGCTTTTTTGTACATATTATAGTGGAACTCACAGTTTTAAAGTTACTGTTTCCAAGTATATGTTTCTGTACTTGTACTTTATATAATGCAGATTTTTTATGATTATTATTTGTATTTTTTGCACATATCGATTTGTATCATATAATTAATAAACTGTTAGGTCATATATACAGTATTTATTATTTTATATTTATTTATTTTTATATTTTTGAAATTCCTTTTTTTTTATATTTATTTGGCACACGAATTAGATATCATATACATAGGTTGGTTTTGATAATTTGATAATATTGGTGGTCACTAACCCCCTACATTAAATATTACAATGATTAATAAATCTAAAGATATGAAGAAATCTGATATTATAATCAAATCACAAATTTTCCTGTTACTCTTACTCTACCCTCTTCCCATCTTTTAAAGTGGTGTTCCGCCCAAAATTATACTTTTTAAATAAAAATACCCCTATAATACACAAGCTTACTATATTCTAGTAACGTTAGTCTGTAAACTAAGGTCTGTTTTGTTAGTTTATAGCAGTAGTTTGTTATTTTATAAACTTATAGCAGGCCGTGGCCATCTTAACTCTGGGCATCTGAAGCCAGACTGTATTTCTTCCTGGATCTCATCCTTGCAGATCTCGCACATGCTCAGTGCAGCACAAGCAGTGTAATAGGTTTCAGGTCAGGTTTCCATAGCAACGGCAGTGTCAGAGGAAGTTGCCGCCCCTTCCCAGAAGGCATTGCAAATAGGAAATGATGCAATGGACCGCGGCCAGGGAGGAGGAAGTGAAATATGAATACAGCAGATATACAGTAAGTGCTGAGAAAAAATTTTTTTTAAATATCCAATTCATTTACAGTGCACAGTTTAGTGAGGGATACTGAAGAGTTGTAAAAGTGGGTGGAACTCCACTTTAAGCTTACCTATTGGCCCTTTAAAGTGGAAGTAAACCCATCAATTTAACAGTTTAAAACAAAGTTACATTCTCGGCACGTGCCTGAAATTTAACTGTCAGATTGGTTGTGCTCTCAACCAAACTGTCAAGCCATCCGATCCGTTTTTTTTGTGTGTCTTTTTGTTTTTTTGTATCCGATGGCTGGTGTCATAACTGATCACATGTACAGCTTTATGGCAGTTGAACCACTTGAAGGCCAGGCCTTTTTTTGACACTTGTTGTTTACAAGTTTAATCAGTATTTTTTGCTAGAACATTGCCTCAAACAACATATTTTTTTAACAGAGACCCTAGAGAATAAAATGGCGTCCGTTGCAATATTTTATGTCACACTGTATTTGCGCGGTCTTTCAAACGCAATTTTGTTGGAAAAAATTAGCCCAATTTTTTTGTATAATGTGAAAGATGAGGTTACGCCAAATAAATAGATTCCTAACATGTCATGCTTTAAAATTGTGCACGCGTGGAATAGCGACAAACTACAGTACTTAAATATCTCAACAGGCAATGCTTTAAACATTTTTAGGGGTTACCTTTTTAGAGTTACAGAGGAGGTCTAGGGCTAGAATTATTGCTCTCACGCTAATGATCGCGGTGATACCTCACATGTGTGGTTTGAACACCGTTTTACGTATGCATTCGATTCTGCGCACGAGTTTAAAGGGACGGGGTGCTTTAAAAAAATATTTTTTTTTTTTTTTTTACACTGTCCCTTTAAAAAAAAATGTTTGACTACTTTTATTCCTATTACAAGGAATGTAAACATCCCTTGTAATAGAAATAAGCATGACAGGTCCTTTATTGTGAGATCTGGGGTCAAAAAGACCTCAGATCTCACATTTACACTAAAAAGCAAAAAAATTATAAACATATGTAATTTTACATTTACTAAACAAAAAGAAGAAAATTGGCCCTTTAAGGCCATTAGGCGGAAGTGACCTCAATGGCATAGAGTCGAGTGGGGGCCATCTTGCCTTCACTCGACTTCTTGCCCATCGCTCCAGGGCATCAGATCATTTCCCCCTTTACCAATGGTTCTGATAGGCAGGGAAACAACTGGGAAAGCGACGGGCACCTCTCCCGCTGCCTATAAAAGTGATCCTGTGGCGAATTTGCCTCAGGGGCTACTTTTATCGGACACTGACTCGCACGCTGTATAAAAAAATACCGGGGTTAACAATGGTATATAACGTCAAGGTGATGAGGTATTTATACAATGGGCGGTCCGGAAGAGGTTAAACAGAAGCCAAGATGGCAGGAGAGAAGGGTTTACTTCCACTTTAATGTACTGATCAGAGTCTCGGGAAGCAGGTAGAGGGGAGGCTAAGACCGTTCCAAGAAAAGTACTGGAAACTTTTTTTTGGCTTTGGATAGAGTAAGGGAGAGTTATAGCCCCTGTCAGTTTTTTATTTTCATGAACTATTGGATAGATTTCCCTTCACTTCCTGCCCCATAGCCAAAACAGAAAGTGAGGAAATCCATGCAAATTAAGGGAATCTCTTGGGGCCCCCCAGGTCACCAGAACTAGTGCCCCTATTGGAAGATTTCTCTTCTATCACTGTTCTAACGGCCAACCCAAAATTTGGGATTTTCCTTTACTTTCGCTTCTAATGAGAATGGTACACAAGACAAATAGAGAGGGTGAATCTCCCTTCGGTGGCACAGACAGCAATAAAAACCTTGCAGGTATTCTAATCTAAACCACTCTAAATCTATTCCACTCTATCTAAAACTAAAAAAAAAAAAAAAAAGTTTTGCCTTTAGTTATACTTTACGGTAACAGCATGCTCATGCGTTTGTTATGCTGTGCTCAGACTGAATTGCCTAGGACAAGTTTACTTTAGTGAAAAGGAATCTGTCAGTTAGCATTTAACAAACAAGAGTGCCTATATTTGGTGCATTTGATAAGTAATATCAGGATTTAGTAACGATTGAGAGCAAAGAGTACTATGTAGTCATTAGTATCTGTTTTATGATGTCTCATTTATTATTTTAGTTATTTTTATGCCACACTATTCAGTACAATTGTAAAGCCAAGACTATGCAGTATGTAGTCATGGTAACAACACTCACCGCTCTCCAGTATATGCAGCCAGAAGGTTAATACAATATTATATTAGAGTTGCATGTTTCATTACAGTTTAAACACATAAGTGAATCACAGAAACTTGTATTCAGGCTGATTTGATAGAATAGTTACGATAAAAATGTACAACTTAGTACTTGCAATTTCTGTGACTCATTTGATATTTTCGAAATTAGGTTTTATTTAGATGGACATTTACAGGACAGTTTAACAAAAGAATAAAAGAAAAAGATCCCCATTTATAATATGCAGAAGATGACATTTTAATTTTATATCTTTGATTCTGCTTTTTATTAAGAGAGTGCTGCATTTCTTGATTTCATTAACAGTGCTGTATTTAAAGTAGAACTAAGGCCAAAACTTTTTTTTATTATTTTGGATATAGTAAGAGAGAGTTATAACTCAGGATTTTTTTTGCCATATTGTATGTGTCCATTTGAGAGATTTCTCTTCACTTCCTGTCCCACCGCCTAAACAAGAAGTGCGATCAAATCCCTCCAAAGTGAGGAAATCCATGGTTGCCACCTTGTTCACCAGAACTAGCATTCCTTCAGGAAGATTTCCCATCTATACACATTGTAGTGACAACCCAAAATTTTGGAATTTCTTTTATTTTCTCTCTTGGCGATAACAGTTAACAGGACCAATATATAGGCTGAATCTCCTTAACTGGGACACAAAATTCAATAAAAAAACAAATGAAAAAACCTCACAGGTGTTCTAATCCCTTTCCATTCTATCCAAAACTAAGATTAAAAATGCGCCTTTTATTATATTTGAACAGTGCATAGAGCAATAAAATGGAACTCTATTGAAAACTTTTTTAAAAAGTTTTAGATGAGAGTGGAGAAGTATTGCATCCCCTTTCAGTTTTTTTATTCCTGTGTCCCAGTTTTGGAGATTTTCTGCCACTTCCTGTGATTTTCTATCACGGCCAGTGTATATAGTGATCAGGACAGGAAGTCATGAGAAACCAGAAAGCAATACCAACCAGATAGAGGTCCTGACCCTTCTTCATGTTGCTGTGTGTGTTCCCATTTTTCCCATGTTTCACACCTTTTTGTGTGTGGAACGTCAAAGGAAACAAAATGTACAAATGTTTGTAATGCTTGGCACTTGATTTCAGAATTAATGACCATATCTTGGTGAGATCCCCAATTGCCTGCTACTGGTCATCTTAAAGTATTTGTGAAGGCTGCTTTCTTTTCCTAAAATAAGAAAAGAAGTTATACTTACCTGCTTCGTGCAAGGGTATTACACAGAGCAGCCCCTTACCTCTTCTTCTGGAATCCCTTGCAGGCACTCTCTACTCTTACTCTTCTCCAAGTACCCACTAAGCAATCCATTTGTGCTTAGAGGACACCCATGTGGGAGCGCTCCCAAGCTGAGCTGTGTGCATCCATAGACACACACAGTGCTGCTCAGCCATCCCCCCCCCCATTCCCTCCTCACAGGATTTGGCTGACAACAGCAGGAAGACAACAAGTAGAGAGGCGCCTCTGGGTGCAGTCGTTTTTTAAAAAAGACACTTTAATAAATCAGATAAACTCACATAAGTAAGAAGAAAACAAGCATGGTATCAGATGTCAGAGGTGACGCTCCCGGATCTGAGCCATAAAGGTCCGTGCTGTGGATGTAATCAGTGCTCTTCCAAATGTAGTAGAAGCCGGCTAGGGAAGAGCGAGGCTTGGGACACAAAGGACAGCTGGCTGCAGAGGGATAGCGTCATCAATAGTGGACGCGTTTCCTGGGCATGCGCACTTGGGTGTACTGCAAGTCGCGCCCCTTTCTCAACAGACAGTCTGATACCATGCTTGTTTTCTTCTTACTTATGTGAGTTTATCTGATTTATTAAAGTGTCTTTTTTTAAAAAACTACTGCACCCAGAGGCGCCTCTCTACTTGTTGTCTTACTGCTCCAGGATTATGGTTTCTCTCCTATTATGACGGCAGCCCTGCTTGCTTCCTTTGGACGTTTTTTACTCCCCCACTAGCATCATCACATAGACTTTTTAGCCTGTGTTTGCTATATGGACTTTTAAACATCTCAGTTTATATCTAGCAGACGTAGATGTTGATTTTATGCAAATCTTGAGTTGTTGCGCCTACACTTGTTACTACTACTATTGGCTCCTACTGCTCTCAAAGTAGCCTGTAAGAAAAGGAAGAGGGGAGAGAAGACCTGTTGTTGGGACAGCACTGGTTGGAGAAATGGGGGGGGGGGTTGGAAGAATAGCTATTGGGAGATTTTTTTTACCTTAATGCCGGAAATGCATTGCGGTAGGTTAAAAACCTTTTCACTTTAGAACCACTTTAAGTTCATTTGCAATTTCCCCAAGGAAAATGAATATTTATGGGATTAAGGTCTCTTGAGTTGGTACCAGTGAAATAACACATACACAAGAATGAAAAAGAACATTTACTTAATTGACAACAGATAAATAAAAAAAATTAAAAAATAAAAAATACAATCCCAAATACCCAATCCTATACCCACAGTTGATCCAGAGGAAGGTGAAAAAAACCCCAGAAAAGCAGGATTCAATTTGCTACAGCAGGGGAAAAAAAATCCTTCCTGATCCCAGAGAGGCAATCGGATTTTCCCTGGATCAACTTTACCTATAAATGTTAGTACCGAGTTATATTATGTACATTTAGGAATGAATCCATGTGACATAGCAGTCCTGGATCACGCTCTAAGGTTCTGTCCATCTCAGACAAACCTGCAGACATTAGTCCAGGCTTATGAGTTTTGATGGTCTTACAGCCCACTGACCAGGCCAACGACCTGATTAAAATACATGTTCTGCTTTCACAGTTACAAATGAACACAAACTGACATTCCTGGCATATTAGAAATCTTGCTATAGGAAAACCTATGCTTGAATCTAAATCAAACATTCTCTTAGCATTGGCCTGCAATATCCAAAGCTTTGCCGCTTTCTTTTTCAGACAGGGAATCTTTAAAATAAAATAGAAAGTAATAGAAAGCATACCAGCATTATGATATACAGTATTGTACCTTCAGTAAAACTTTATTAAATTACAATATCTAGTACTCACAAACAATCTTAATAACACAGCTTGTCACATACTCTGAGGAAAAGGGTCCACCCTTGATATGCGTCAGATAGGACACCCGCTGGAGACAGTGGCTACATGCTGTTCAGCGGGCCTGGCAATGGACGATCTCCCGCTTATAGAGATTTGAGTTGGTCTCATTCTGGATGTTTTTATGCGACAAGCTGTGCTATCAAGAATGTTTGTGAGTACTAGATATTGTCAGTTAATAAAGTTTTACTCAAGGTATATCACGATGTCTGTGCACTTTCCATTTGCTTTTTAGTTCACAGCACAGTGGTAACAATAAAACTACAATGCTTCTAATATGGTATTATATACACTATCAATAACATGAAAGTGCATCTATATCCAAAACTTTTTCTTTTAGTTTTGGATAAAGTATGAAGGATTAAAGCTCCTATCAGATTTTACTGCACAGTTTTCACAGCACTTTACAATATAAAGGGAGAAAGTACAGCTACAATACAAATCAATACAAGAAGGTTAGGAGGGTACTGCTCATGGGAGCTTACAGTCTAAAAGGGAGGGACAAGCAATACAAAAAGGTAATAACAGTATAAGGGATGAGCTGATGGGAGTAAAGGTTCAGTTGTTAGGCTGAGGTCAGATAGGCTTCCCTGAATAGATGAGTTGGAGACATACAGATAGATAGGTAGGAAATTCCAGGCAATTCCAGGCATTGGGAGAAGCTCTGGAGAAGTCTTGAAAATGAACATATGAACATGGGAGGAGAAGAGAGAGCTAGAGAGCAGGATGTATTGGGAAAATTAAGGAGGATGACTAGGGTGATTACCCAAGGCAAGGTTGGTGATGTAGCTTGGTGGTAGAGTTTTGAATGGCTCTATATGTGTTTTGTTAGTATTTTTTAATTTTATTCACTGGGCAAGTAGAAGTCAGTGGAGGGATTGGTGGACACTGAACATTTGCTAAGGTGGATGAATCTGGCAGCAGTATTCATGATAGGTTGAAGGGGAGGGGGTAGTCTGTGTATAGCTGAGCCAACAAGGGGGTTCCAATAATCAAGGCAAGAAGTAACAAACAACTGAATTAGTAATTTGGTGGTGTAATTTGTTTAAATAGAGTGTGTTTTGGAAATGTAACAGAGGTGAAGGTGGCAAGGTTTGGACAGTGACTGAATGTGGGACTAAAAGGACTTGTTATGGATTACACTTAGCACCCTGGCATGAGGAGAGGGATTAATAGTTGTGTTGTTGAGTACAAACAGAAACCCAGGCACAGACACCCAAGTTATAAAAGCAGTTACTTAAGTAAGTTACTTAAGGTAAGTTACTTAAGGCAAGCCACAAGTGTCACCTTAAGAAACCGCATTCGCGACTGTGAGCTATTTACCTGTATCTTTTTCTATAATTGTGTTATTGATCTTGATAGAAAAGTCAAGGGAGGAGGCATTTGAGGGAAACAACGAGCTTTGTTTTTTAAAAGATTACTTTGAAGAAGCAGTGTGATATCCATACTGCTATGTTAGTTAGTAAATTAGTGATGCACAAGGTGACTGAATTGGAGAATTGAGAGAAACATTTGGGTGTCATTGCATAGAAAAGCCATTCAAAGTTATCATCTGATCCAGGGAAGTGGTATAGATAGAGAATAGAAGGGGTTCAAGGACAGAGCCTTGATGGACCTCTACAGAAAGAGGAGAGCAGAAGGAGTTGTAGGTAACATTAAAGGATTGCTTAGATATGTAGGAGAAGAACCAGGAAAAATCAGAATTTTGAAGGCCAAGGAATTTGAGTTTTTATGAGGAGGAACAGGTGGTTAACTGTATAAAGGCAGCAGAAACTTCTAATATTATGACTACAGGGTGGTGCCCAATTGGTTTTAACAGTTAAGCTGGGTACACACTGGCCAAAAATTGGCCAGTTTAGCAGGAAACAGTCTTTGGTCAGTGTATACAGCTGTCTTTCCGACAGAAGCCAGTTTAATGATCGGCTTTTGTTGAAGGGACATACTGGAAAACCAGCATGCAATCAGAAAGATGCAAAGTGGTTGATTTACTAAAACTGGAGAGTGCAAAGTCTGGTGCAGCTGTGCATGGTAGCCAATCAACTTCTAATTGCAGCTTGTTCATTTAAGCTTTGACAAATAACCTGCACTCTCCAGTTTTAGTTAGGGATGAGCCGAACACCCCCCTTGTTCGGTTCGCACCAGAACTTGCGAACAGGCAAACAATTTGTGCGAACACGCAAACACCATAAAGTCTATGGGACACAAACATGAAAAATCAAAAGTGCTCATATTAAAGGCTTATATGCATGTTATTGGCATAAAAAGTGTTGGGGGACCCGGGTCCTGCCCCGGGGGACATGTATCAATGCAAAAAAAATTTTCAAAAATGGCTGTTTTTTCAGGAGCAGTGATTTTAATAATGCTTAATGTGAAACAATAAAAATGAAATATTCCTTTAAATAACGTGCCTGGGGGGTGTCCTTAGTCTGCCTGTAAAGTAGCGCATCTTTCTCGTGTTTAGAACAGTACCACAGTAAAATGACATAAAAATTTAAAACTGTTCGCGGCTGTAATGTATTGTCGGGTCCCGGCAATATACATAAAAAATCACTGAAAAAAACGGCGTGGGTTTCCCCCCAGTCCATTACAAGGCCCTTTGGGTCTGGTATGAATATTAAGGGAAACCCGCACCAAAATTAAAGAAAAAAATTGTGTGGGGGTCCCCCTAAAATCCATAGCAGGCCCTTCAAGTCTGGAATGGATATTAACCCTGAGAGGGCCCCCCTCCTGAACCGTACCAGGCCACATGCCCTTAACATGTTGATGGGGACAAGGGCCTCTGCAGGCGGGGGGCTTATCGGAATCTGGAAGCCCCCTTTAACAAGGGGACCCCCAGATCCCTCCCCCATGTAAATGGGTATTGAGTACATTGTACCCCTACACATTCACCAACAAAAAGTGTAAAAAAAGTAAAACTGACAGTAGACAGTTTGGGACAATTCCTTTATTAAAAAAAAAAAAATATCCCGCGATGTCCATTTATCTTCGATCACAGAGCCGACGACCCGAGAAAAAAAAAGAAAGACGGAAAAACTCTGCTTCCATGCTCCCGCCGACTGCAGCCTTATTGCTTTGACAGATGTCATGAGACGTCACGTAATGTCAGAGGGGGCGGGGTCACCCATTTACATCACCAGGTGGCCCCTCCCTCACCTATATAGTAGCTGTTAAAGCAAAAAGGCTGTAGTTGTGGGAACAACTCCCATCAAGGTGGAGTTTTTCTGTTTTTTTTTTTCTCAGTCGATCAGTGCTGTGATCGAAGATGGATGGACATTGCGGGACATTTTTTTTAAATAAAGAACTTGTCCCAAACTGTCTCCTGACATTTTTACTTTTTTTGACACTTTTTTTGGTGAATGTGTAGGGGTACAATGTACCCGATACCCATTCACATAGGGGGGGCTAGGATCTGGGGGTCCCCTTGTTAAAGGGGGCTTCCAGATTCTGTTAAGCCCCCTGCCTGCAGACCCCCATAAACACTGGGCAAGGGTTGCGGGGAAGAGATCCTTCTCCCCATCAACATGGGGACAAGGTGTTTTGGGGGGTACCCCAAAACACCCTCCCCATGTTGAGGGCATGTGGCCTAGTACGGTTCAGGAGGGGGGCGCTCTCCCATTCCCCCCCTTTTTCTGCAGCCTGACAGGTTGCATGCTTGGATAAGGGTCTGGTATGGATTTTGGGGGGACCCCCACATCATCTTTTCTTTATTTTGGAGCAGGGTTCCCCTTAAAATCCATACCAGACCTGAAGGGCCTGGTATGGATTTTAGGGGGGACCCCTATGCCATGATTTTTATCTATATTGCTGGTATCCAGCAATACATTACAGCCGTGAGCAGTTTTAAATAACATATTTTCCCTTACAAATGTCATTTTGCGGCTCACATTCATAAAACTATGTACGGCCGCTATGTAAGCAGCCTAACATAGTGTGGGGCGTGGAATCAGCCCCCGGAGCCATGATTGGCCAAAGGCACCCTGCTTTTGGCCACTCATGTCTCCCACAGCAGAGCGCACTGTGATCAGCCAAAGCATGCAGGTCAGGTGCATGTTTTTGCCAATCAGCAGCCGTCAATGCACTGTGATCTCACAGTGCATTGACGGTCTCGCGATTTATTATGGGGCCTTCCTCGAATTTCCCACGAATGCCCCATAATGTTCTAAATTCGGCGAACGGGCAAACACCTGATGTTCGAGTCGAACTTACATTCAACTCGAACATCGCGCTTATCCCCAGTTTTAGTAAATCAACCCCAAGGTGTTCTGTGAATGCTGCCATGCTGAGCAAGGGCCCCCCTACAGTTACTATGCAGCAAGGCAGCTCTTGGAAAGGACCTGGAAGACAGTGGTGATCAGTGATTCTCTGCTTTTTCACTGGGTCCACAGCTATGGCCAGTGCATGCTTACATTGGTCCAAGCTGGACCTGGTGCTATTCATCTCAGGTTCATTTGCCATGACCGCTAGGAAACTGAATATATTTGTAATTTAAGACTCTTAACATAGTACCAAGAAAATAACATACACACACGATTAAAGAGAATGAAAAGTAAAATTTGCTCATGCTTAGGTTCTGTCCATCTCAGTGAGAGGGCTAATCCCTCAGCTTTCTGACTCTAGCCCTCTAACCAGGCAAGGTGTGAATTGGTTAGTTTTCCAAATTTGGGAGACAATCCAGAAAGCTAAATCACTGAACTGATTGGTCAGAGCAGCTACTGCTCATTTCACTGCTCTCTGCAGTAAGCAAGACTGTAATGTCCTGTACACACGATAGGATTTTCCGACAACAAATGTTTGATGGGACCTTTTTGTCGGAAATTACGACCGTGTGTAGGCTCCATCGGACATTTTCCGTCGGAATTTCCGACAAACAAAATTTGAGATCTGGATCTCAAATTTTCTGACAACAAAATCCGTTGTCAGAAATTCCGATCGTGTGTACACAATTCTGATGCACAAAATTCCACGTATGCTCGGAATCAAGCAGAAGAGCTGCACTGGCTATTGAACTTCATTTTTCTCGGCTTGTCCTACGTGTTGTACGTCACCGCGTTCTTGACGTTCAGAATTTCCGACAACATTTATGTGACCGTGCGTGTGTATGCAAGACAAGTTTGAGCCAACATCCATCGGAAATAAATCAAGGATTTTGTTGTCGGAAAATCCTATCGTGCGTACAGGGCATTACTGTGTTAAATCTATTCCTGATTTTGGTGGAATTATGAAAAATATTTATTAATCTAGCAATAAAATATTTCAAGTATAAGAATCAATCTTAATGCACATTTACCTGTACAGTGTAAACACGCTGGTGTATTGTGGTGCCAGGGATGTCCTAATGCTGTGTACAGTCAACCGTAGTCATAAATGGATGATGGTCCATAGCTGTGTGCAGCCACCGTCCTTCACCCATTCATGTCTATGGCCAGCTGCACGCACCAATAGCAAATACGTAAACAGCAAGTAAGGTATATTTGTAAGAAAGTTGGAGTACATCTATGATTTTGTTTTACATTTCTTATGTTAAAAAACAGAATTTAATGAGCAGTTGACTAACACAAAGTTTTTCATAGTGAACAGGTGCAAGCACATAGTGAGGAAATTCCGGGGTCACCTCCGTACGAAAATAGAGTCTGGGGAAGGGACAGTCCCAGTGAAAACCCGGCTGCCTGTACAAACGTGGGATGGAGTATTATCAGGAGAGCAACTCATCACAATGTCCTGTACAGACAAGATTACCAGGTAACATCAATCTCTGCTTTGAAAACATGTTCTGTTTTTCATCCTTAGCCACTTCATCTCTCCTACCTTCTCTCATACCCCGGGCCCTTATGGACCAGAGCAGTTTTTAAATTTCCACTATGGGCCTGTTTATTTGGCAATACTGTAACTTTGTCATAAACTTTGTTAAAGTGTAAGTAATCTTTTTCAGCCAAGGAAGCTGCAATCTTTGCCTCTGTTTAATCTACAACTGCTATGATGCTGCACATGTAATTAGTTATGACACCACCCATTGGATGGTTTGATAGTTTGGTTGAGAGCACAACCAATGGGAGTGTTACATTTCCGGCACGTGCCATAAATGAAACTGTTTTATGGATGGGTTTACTTCCACTTTAGGATAACACAGTAATGCATATATTGTTTCTGGAGGACAAGCCAAGATTTATTTTGGCAATATTGTCTTGCAAAAAAATATATATATTTGTTTATGTACTCTATAGAAAAAAGACAATAAAATAAGAAACATTTGTTTGTTTTTTTTTTCTATTTCTACCAGTGGCATTATTTTTCTGCAAAACTGAAAAAAATAACAAAAGGAAATAAAAAAAAGTACAAACAGAAAAAAAATCAGCAGAAAAATATCAGCTAAGAGGAAATGGGGGGAGGAGTTAAATCAGGGCCAGCCCTACCATGGGTCCCAGTGGGTCCATTGGACCCAGGCACCCCTTTTAGAGGGGCAGCAAATTGAACCATGGTCTCCTCTCCTCTTCTATTTACCGAGCAAATTGACGACCAAAATTTTTTTACAGCAGTTTTGTGTGTCATGATGACAACTGCCCCCCCGGGCCGCTCTGCCTGACCCTATACTACCCTAGCCCACCCCTATACTGCCTCAGCCTGTCCATATACTACCATAGCCTGTCTATATACTACCCCAGTCTGCCCCTATATTGCCCTAACCAGTCTATATACCACCCTAGCCTGCCCCTATACTGCCCTATCCTGCCCCTATAATGCCCTAGCCTGTCCATATACTACCCTTGCCTGTCTGTATACTACCCTAGTCTGTCTGTATACTACACTAGCCTGTCTATATACTACCCTAGTCTGTCTATATACTATCCTAGCCTAGGCTGTCTTTCTATATACTACCCCAGTCTGCCCTATACTGCCCTAGCCTGTCTATAAAACCACCCTAGTCTGCCCTTATACTGCCTTAGCCAGTCCATATACTACCCTAACCTGTGCATATACCACACTAGCCTGTCTATATACTACTCTAGCCTGCCCCTATACTACCCTAGCTTGTCTGTATACTACTCTAGCCTGTCTATATACTACCCTAGCCTGCCCCCATACTGCTCTAGCCTGCCCCTTTATTGCCCTAGCCTGCCCCTATACTGCCCTAGCCTGCCCCTATACTGCCCTGCCCTAGCCTGCCTCTATACTGCCCTAGCCAGCCCCTTGGAATTGAACATACTGGTATGCCATATAATTTTTCATATAGACAAGGTGCTGTTGCACGTAAATCTGACTTCCAGATAAATTTGATTTTAGTTTTAATTATCATGATATAAAATAATGGATGTGGGGGCCTTTTGGTGGTCATGATTCTTTTTTTGGGGGGGGTGGGGGGGCAGCATTTTATTTTTGGAAACAGGCAGCACAATGTCTTGGGCCAGCCCTGCGTTCAATTATTAGGGTTCACTAAGCATTAACAAAGTGTTAAATAGAAATATGTTTTATTTATTATTTTTTTGTTTTGTTTTGTTTTTGAAAAAAAAGGGGGCTTCCAAAAAGCCACACAACAAAATAACAGGATTTTTGGGGGTGCTTATATTTTCTTGAGTTGATCAGTGAATTCACAAAACAAATTCTTTATTTTATTTTATAAAATAAACAGGAGTCATATGTTATTTTAACATCCACGCATATCCCATATGCCTTTCACCCTTATTCTATACACTTCACTTTACACATATATGAGTCTAATCAAGACATTAGTTTTAACAAGTGTTTTCACATGGGCTAATCGGCATGTGATAGCATTAGCTGCATGCATTTCACAGAAAATCTGCTTCATCAAGCAGGAATGGATATATGTATCTAAAATATATAATAAAAATGAGTACACGCATATTACATATTTCATACATTGTGTAGAACTCCTATTATACGATGCTAGGCAAATTACGTTTTTGCAGCCTCTGTTCTGTTAGGGAAGAACCAGCTATGTCCAGCAGCCCCTACAGGGGTAGCACTTCAATTGTATTACCATCAACACTATCATCATCATCATATAGGGTAAGTGCTATTGCACCAACCTTATTTACATACCAGAAAAAAATTATAAATACGATATGTATTAAAATAAGTATAAAAACTGCCTTAAAACATGTTCATCTTTGTTCACCTTTTTTTTTTATTCTAAATTCCATCTCCTCAATGTACCACTATAGCATTAATGTACTTTTTTTTGCAAAAACATCAAAGCTTTCCATTAATTCTACAGACACTTACCGTACTTCACTTGTCCTCATCAATGTTTCCAAACGTATCCATTACTTCTGCCTTACTTCCAGACTTTAGGTCATGAAACAGGAAGAAGTTGACCAGCTGACCTAATTAGCACACACCCTGCATCATCATCCCTCCTACCTACCACCCACTCCCAGGTGTATGTTTTTTAAATGAAATGCAATTAATCAGTGATCACCCTTTTCACTAAATACACAATATATAATCAGATTACATAGTGTATGGCCTTCTTTATACAAGTACATAGGAGGGAGTGGACAGAAACACTCAGCTGTCAAGCCCCGTTTACATCTCTGCATAGCGGGAACTCGCATTCCCACGTGTAATGTGCACTGGTCCAAATCATTTGGTGGAGGGGGATTATGGCAGGGGCTTGTTTTTCAGGGGTTGGGCTTGGCCCCTTGGTTCCAGTGAAGGAAACTCTTAATATGTCAGCATACTAAGATATTTTGGACAATTTCATGCTCCCAACTTTATGGGAACAGTTTGGAGATGGCCCCTTCCTGTTCCAACATGACTGCGCACCAGTGCACAAAGCAAGGTCCATAAAGACATAGATGAGCGAGTTTGGGGTAGAGGAACCTGACTGGCCTGCACAGAGTACTGGCCCCAACCCGATAGAACACCTTTGCGATGAATTAGAGCAGAGACTGTGAGTCAGGCCTTCTCTTCCAACATCATTACCTAACCTCACAAATTCGCTTCTGGAAGAACAGTCAAACATTCCCATAGACACACTCCTAAGTCTTGTGGACAGCCTTCCCAGAAGAGATGAAGCTCTTATAGCTGCAAAGGGTGGGCCAACTCAATATTGAACCCTACGGACTAAGACTGTGTAGGCTCCATCACACATTTTCCATCAGATTTTCCAACACACAAAGTTTGAGAGCAGGCTTTAAAATTTTCCGACAACAAAATCCGTTGTCGGAATTTCCGATCCTGTGTACACAAATCCGACGCACAAAGTGCCACGCATGCTCAGAATAAATAAAGAGATGGACGCTATTGGCTACTGCCCCGTTTATAGTCCTGATGTACGTGTTTTACGTCACCGCGTTCAGAATGATCGGATTTTCCGACAACTTTGTGTGACCGTGTGTATGCAAGACAAGTTTGAGCCAACATCCGTCGGAAAAAATCCTAGGATTTTGTTGTCGGAATGTCAGATCAATGTCCGACCGTGTGTACGGGGCATTACAAAAAATCCAGATATATATTTACTAAAATGGTTTAACGTGTTTGTATATCTGAAACTTTTATTGTATAGAGTAGGGCAAAACTGACCATTGTAACAAAGACAGAAAGTGATAGGAAATCCAATAATTTAAAGTTTGTCACTAGAACAAGAGGCAAGGGGAAATCTTCCAATGGGGATACCTGCTCCAAGGACAGCTTGGTAATGCTGGCCATACACTGGTAGAATTTTGTTTGAAAATGTTTGTGTTAAGAATGTCCGTTTGATTTTCTAATGGTTAGTGGGGTCAGATCATCATTCGTTTTTGACCACACCAGAAGATTCGAAGAAGCAACATGGAAAAATGATTCTTGAACAAATTCATTTCTAACAGTGAATGTTGTTTTAGATCAAGAAAGCCCATTCACTACAAAAACAAATTGTACAAATCACATTTTTTTAAAGTGGAGTTCCACCCACTTTTACAACTCTTCAGCATCCCTCACTAAACTGCACACTATAAACGAATTGGATATTTTTTTTTTTTTTTCTTAGCACCTACTGTATATTTGCTGTTTTCATTTTTCACTTCCTCCTCCCTGGCCGTGGCCCATCGCATCATTTCTTCTTGTTTGCCATGCCTTCTGGGAAGGGGCGGCAACTTCCTCTGACACTGCCGTTGCTATGGAAACCTAACCTGAAACCTATTACACTGCTTGTGCTGCACTGAGCATGTGCGAGATCTGCAAGGTTGAGATCCAGGAAGAAATACAGTCTGGCTTCAGATGCCCACACTTAAGATGGCCACGGCCTGCTGTAAGTTTATAAAATAACAAACTACTGCTATTAACTAACAAAACAGACCTTAGTTTACAGACTAACTTTACTAGAATACATGAAGCTTGTGTATTATAGGGGTATTTTTATTTAAAAAGTATCATTTCGGCCGGAACACCACTTTAAGTATTTTCAAGTCTTCATTCATCAAGCTATCAAATGTCCTGCTGAGAGTTTCTTATTGAATGTTCCTGCAAATACTTGTACAAATGTTAATGTAAAAATCTAGTAGTGTATGGCCAGTTTTAGAAATACCCCCACTTTGTAGAAATTTACTCTCACTCCTAGTTGCGTCTCTAGAACAGAAAGTGAAGGGAAAATTTTCCAACAGGACATAGACTGTAAAAAAAAAACAATCTTGCAGGGGATGCAATCTTTCCTTACTTAGTTCATATCTAAAACATAAAAATGTTGCCTATACATACACTTTTATTTTTCATAGAATTAAGATAATTAATTAGTAATGTAATTATCAGTTATTCCTTTTTTGTCTTCCCAATGATCCCTTTCACTCCAACTAAAATGTAAAATCAGACTTTCAGTAAGGGTGACTTAAGCAGTTGCTGAAATGAGAGGAGTCAAAGAGCAGACGTAAGTGGAAGATTCCTAATTGTGAAAAGGTTTATACTTGGTGTCTGCACATATCTTGTGAAATCGTCCCTTCTTCATCAACATGTGTATGACCTGCGACCATCAGTGTTTTTATTTCACTGAGCACAGTACATTGCCAAAGATTCAATTTTTTAGCTACTACCCACGCCAATTAGATTATTGTCAAATCTGGAAGAATTGAGCAAATATTTCTCTACTTACGTGTATTGGCTGATTCTTCATCCTATCCTTCTCACTGCAGTACTCTATCTGCTGACTTGGATATTTTCAGCTATTCTCAACCTTCTTCTTCAATAGAGAGGGCTTGTATGGTGACTGTTGGCATAGTGCACAGTCATGTATATGACCATGTCATGGCTCTTGAAGTTGTAATTGTTGCTTGATCACAAGTTTTTGCACTGATATCTTGGCATTCATCTTGGAAAATCTTGGAAAATGGCAGTTTAGGGAATAAAGCAATATTAAACCCAAAATCGAAAATGTAATATTTATAAATATATTTATATATAATATATATTTATATATGTAGCGGTGTAGTTGCCACTAGTAACAAACATCCACCAATTTAGCCCACTGCCAGACCCCCATATATCACTTGCAGAGACAATGAACAGTCCTTTGCTGGTTTTGCTTTTTTTGTTTATTGGGGGGTACAACTTGGTTGGGGAAAGAGGTATATGGGATGCCCATAGAATAACTAATTTTTGCCATCATATTTTTGTAGATTTAAAGATTAGCACATAAGTTGAGCCTGAAGAAAAGATGTGCATGAATTGACAGTTATGTTTTTTCCCCTGCATCATCATGCAGGCTATTGCTCCTCCTGTGCTTAACTCCCGCGGACTATTGCTTCCAGAATTTCCTCACCCATGACCGTGCAAGGATGAGGACATCACTCTTGACTGTGTAAGGGTGATGTTCCCAGAAATCCTCTCCTCCTGCACAAACTTATCCTGTAATCGTCAATATAAAGTATGTCACATCTTCTTCTGTAAGCAAGAAGGACCCACTCTGAATAGATCCTCGAGCTGGCTCTGGCTGTTTGCCGCTATTAGGCCAGAGGCCTGTAGTACCTCTCTCCGGAGGCCCAGTAGTTTAAAAGCAAAAGTTGAGTGGTGGACTACTGTTCCCAGCTAGCCCAGCTTGCAAATCCTGTGCCCTCAGGCCACATCGATTTGACACAATTGCCCACAGTCTCTCCTCTAGGACTCCTCATCATTAACCACTTGACAACTGGGCACTTAAACCCCCTTCCTAACCAGACCAATTTTCAGCTTTTGGTGCTCTCACATTTTGAATGACAATTACTCAGCCATGCAACACTGTATCTATATGAAATTTTTGTCCTTTTTTTCACACAAATGGAGCTTTCTTTTGGTGGTATTTAATCCCCGCTGGGTTCTTTATTTTTTGCGCCGTAAAAGAAAAAAGACCGAAAAATCTGTAAAAAAATGCATTTTTCTTCATTTCTGTTATAATATTTTGCAAATTAGTAATTTTTCTTCATATATTTTGGCCAAAATTTATACCGCTACATATCTTTGGTAAAATTAACCCAAATCGGTGGATATTATTTGGTCTTTGTGAAAGTTATAGAGTCCAAAAGCTATGGTGCGAATATCTGAAAATTGATCACACCTGAAGTACTGACGGCCTATCTAATTTCTTGAGACCCTAACATTCCAGAAAAGTACAAATACCCCCCAAATGACCCCTTTTTGGAAAGAAGACATTCCAAGGTATTTAGAAAGATGCATGGTGAGATTTTTGAAGTTGTCATTTTTTCCCACAATTCTTTGCAAAATCAAGGTTTTTTTTTACTTTTTTTTTCCCACAAAATTGTCATATTAGCAGGTTATTTCTCACACACCACATATGCATACCACAAATTACACCCCAAAACACATTCTGCTATTACTCCCGAGTACGGCGATACCACATGTGTGAGACTTTTACACAGCGTGGCCACATACAGAGGCCCAACATGCAGGGGAGCACCTTCAGGCGTTCTGTAGCTCCCAGGCCAATTCTGACATTTCTCTCCTACATGTAAAAATCATCATTTATTTGCTAGAAAATTACATAGAACCCCAAAACATTATATATGTTTTTTTAGCAAAGACCCTAGAGAATACAATGGCGGTCGTTGCAACTTTTTATCTCACACGGTATTTGCGCAGCAATTTTTTTAACGCGTTTTTTTTGAGAAAAAAACTGTTTTGTGCTTTACAAAAACCAAAACAGTAAAGTTAGCCTAATGTTTTTGCATAATGTGAAAGATGAAGTTATACTGAGTAAACAGATACCCAACATGTCACCTTTCAAAATTGCACGCGCTTGTGGAATGGCGCCAAACTTTGCTACTCAAAAATCCCCATAGGCGACGCTTTAAAATTTTTTACTGGTTACATGTTTTGAGTTACAGAGGAGGTCTAGGGCCAAAATTATTACTCTCGCTCTACCGATCGCAGCGATACCTCACATGTGTGGTTTGAACACGGTTTTCATATGTGGGCGGGACTTACGTATGCGTTCACTTCTGCATGCGAGCACGCAGGGACAGGGGCGCTTTAAAAATTTTTTATTTTTTTTTATTGTTCATTTTACTTTATTTATTTTAGTTTGATGCTTTTTTCCAAAAAAAAAAATTTTTGACCACTTTTATTCCTATTACAAGGAATATAAACATCCTTGTAATAGGAATATGGCATGACAGGTCCTCTTTACAGTGAGATATGGGGTCAATAAGACCCCACATCTCACCTCTAGGCTGGGAAGCCTGAAATAAAAAAAATAAAAAAAACGATCCTGGCTTCGATCGTAGCGGTGAGTCGGTAGAAGCGCGGGAGGGGGGGACATCCCCTCTCGCCTCCCGTAAGAACGATCAAGCAGTGGAACAGCTGCTATGATCGTTCTCATGGTGTAGGGAATCGCCGGCTGAAAAAGCCGATATCTGAATAATGCCTGTAGCTGCAACCATCATTCAGATATCTCCGCACAAAGTCAAGGACGTTGTATGACGGCCGGTGGGCGGGAAGTGGTTAAAACGCATTTTTTTTTTAACACAAAGTTGTCCATTTATACAATATTTCTACCACATAACATGTACATACCAAAAATGACACCCCAAAATAGATTCCCCTGCTCCTCCTGAGTACGGCGATACCACATGTGTGAGACTTCCACAGCCTGGCCACATACAGAGGCCGAGTACAGCTGAGCATGGCTCGGTATGGCGGGGTATTGCGGAGTATGGCGGGGTATTGCGGAGTATGGCGGGGTATTGCGGAGTATGGCGGGGTATTGCGGAGTATGGCGGGGTATTGCGGAGTATGGCGGGGTATTGCAGAGCATGGCAGAGTATGGCGGAGTATGGCGGAGTATGGCGGGGTATTGCGGAGTATGGCGGGGTATTGCAGGGTATTGCAGGGTATGGCAGAGTATGGCAGAGTATGGCGGGGTATGGCGGGGTATTGCGGAGTATGGCGGGGTATTGCGGAGTATGGCGGGGTATTGCGGGGCATGGCAGAGTATGGCGGGGGCATGGCAGAGTATGGCGGGGGCATGGCAGAGTATGGCGGGGGCATGGCAGAGTATGGCGGGGGCATGGCAGGGTATGGCGGGGGCATTGCAGAGTATGGCGGGGGCATTGCAGAGTATTGCGGGGGAATTGCAGAGTATGGCGGGGGCATTGCAGAGTATTGTGGGGGCATTGCAGAGTATTGCACAGCATTGCAGAGTATTGTGGGGGTATTGCAGAGTATTGTGGGGGGTATTGCAGAGTATTGTGGGGGTATTGCAGAGTACTGCACAGCATTGCAGAGTATTGCACAGCATTGCAGAGTATTGTGGGGGTATTGCAGAGTATTGCACAGCATTGCAGAGTATTGTGGGGGTATTGCAGAGTATTGTGGGGGTGTTGCAGAGTATTGCACAGCATTGCAGAGTATTGTGGGGGTATTGCAGAGTATTGTGGGGGTGTTGCAGAGTATTGCACAGCATTGCAGAGTATTGTGGGGGTATTGCAGAGTATTGTGGGGGTGTTGCAGAGTATTGCACAGCATTGCAGAGTATTGTGGGGGTATTGCAGAGTATTGTGGGGGTGTTGCAGAGTATTGCTCAGCATTGCATAGTAGTGGGGATGGCTGAGCATGGATGGATGGATGCCTGGATGTCTCTGTGCAGCGCTGTGGGCACTACACATACAGCCCACAGCGCTGCAGACATCCCTCCACCCCCCTCCCCGCTCACTGTGTACCGATCGGTACACAGGCGGGGAGGAGAGGAACCGGCGTCATCAGATGACGCCGGTCTGTTTACATGTGATCGCACCGTCATTTGACGGCGCGATCACATGGTAAACGGCCGCGATCAGCGGCCATTTACCGGGATCCGTGATGCGCCGGGTCCTCAGGACCCGGCGGTCACGGATGTGTTCGGGTGCGCGCCCCAGGGGGCGCGCGAGAGGGGAATTCTGGGAGGACGTCATAGTACGTCCACCCAGAGTTATCCAACCGCCCTGCAGCCGTCATTCGGCTATGGGCCGGTTGGTATGTGGTTAACCGTGTAATGATAAGAACTTCACTACTGACCATGTAGAAGTGAAGTTCCCTCACAGACTTCCTGGCACATCCAGCCCTCCACTGTGGTACACTCACCGACCTTTCTCTGCCCCAAGTCCTTGATGGAGAACTTGACCATATGTTCCGAGAGCTTCACCTGCCCCTCTGCTCCAGGAGTTCCTCATCATTGACCGTGTAATGATAAGTACATTGCCAATGACTGTGTATTGGCAAATTCCCTCACAGTTCTCCCCGGGCCTACTCCTGCGATCGGCGCACCCCCCCCAGAAGGGGGTGCCCTCACGCTGCTGTCTAGTATTTCATTCTCCACTTCGCCTGGCCGACAACTCCTCCCAGTGGCATGTTACCTCAGCTTATATAAGAGGACCACCCCCTGCCAATACCAGTTGGGGATTGGTCAGGGCTCCCACATGAGCTGCCTGCCACTCCAGTCCCAGGCCCTGCCCCTCTTCCAGAACATTTTACCTGAAAGCAGGGGAGGCGCCTCAGAACTAGAGCACAGGTGGTCACACCCACTGCTACACTAACCACTCCCAGCCCCCAGATAAAAACCGACAGGCCTAGCGTGCAGCATAGGCCTTCCTAAATTTGCTTGTGCTGAAATTCTATTTAACAAAAATCCTACTGCTAGCACCTACCTATTGGTAGAGGGTGCTACATATATAATTTTAATAATATAACAATTGCAAGGTGTAGTAACCAATCAGCACTCAATTTTCATACTCTAGACTGCCCACAGCTGATAAAAAGGTCAGATTTAATTGGCAGTTGTAGGTTACTATACTCTTCACATCATCATTGTTCTTCACACTATTGCAAACTTTATTTTTTTCACATCTTTATCTATAAAATAAATCTGCTGTATTTATGACATTCTGTGACATCTGCACCCTGGCGTCCTAGAGATTGGGAATGCACTTCTTATCCTCCTGCAGACATTTACAGCTAAAGCTTTCACTGAACTTTAGTATTCAAAGGTACTTGTGATTGTTGTTTTGCAAAGAAATAGAACCAGTTTTTTAAGTTAATACATAAGTTCATGTGAGACTTTGTAGGATTTCTTGAAGATTGCGGTACAAAGTCCTTCCAGGCTTTGCATGTGTTCGGCCTTCTGTGATTGTTTCAGACAGCTACAATCATAGCAGATATATCACAAAGGGAACGTGGGACACTTTCTTCCTCCCAGTGATTTCCATACACTCTATGTCACCCTGGTTAAAACCTGATGGATGCCAGTAGTTTAGTACATTGCCTGTAGCTGATCCGCACTGCTCTGGCATCATATCACACTGTTCTGTTTTTTTTTTTTGCTTCTTGTACTTCTTTTACTCCTAAACAACCGTCTATCCACTGTAGTACTTCTTTATTGCCAGGCTACCTATGTACTGCAAGTCTAACTACTAATATATCATATCCTGATTCCTAAAGTGGTTAAAGTGGACCTGGCATGAGATATGATTTGTTCATGCCAAATGCATCAAAGATAAATAATGTGTAAGGCCTCGTTCACCTGGGACATAAAGAAACTCTGCATACAGATGCATGCAGGGTCTAAAGCCCCGTACACACGATCGGACTTTCTGAGAACAAAACCGTGGAATTTTGTCCGAAGGGCGTTGTCTCAAAATTGTCTTGCATACAAACGGTCACACAAATGTTGGCCAACAATTAGGAAAGTAGTGACGTACTAGACGTACTACGTGGTTTTTCAGCTCTTTAGCGCCACCCTTTGGGCTCCTTCTGCTAATTTAATGTTAGTAGAAGTTTGGTGAGTGTTGATTCACGCTTTTCCTTTCGCGTTTTTCATTTAGCGCTTTTTATTTTGTGCATTTCAGTTCGTTTCTAAACGGACTTTCGTCAACCAGCCATCTTGCAGAATCGGAGGAGATAATGTGTTATTTATTATTGGCCTCGGAGTTATTGCTTTGACATTATTTTTTTGGTTGAATAATGATTTGATTTGGTATATTTTCTATATTTTTGAATGCATAGAATGTACTTTTTGGTTCTATTGGCAGATAGCATGTCTATTTTTTTTTTTTTTTAACGCACAATAAAAAAATTGTGTAGAATAATTCTTGGCTATGTGTTTTACTTTTAAATGATAGTTTGGGAGTAGGCAGTTACATTTTAAAAAAATACAATGTAAAATTGACAAGGGACACCAACATGGTTGAATCTTTGATCTTAAAAACTACGGGATAATGGTTTTGTGGTAACTTGCACAAATAAAAAAAAAATAATAATAATAATATTATTCTTGATATCACTAGAAAAAAAAAGCCTTTGAAAATTTGTTTGCAATAACTCCATCAGTATCACCAGTAAAGCAGCTTCATTATTATCCCATTAAAGAAGAGAATTGTGCGCTGCATTCGAAAATTTCATAATTTGCCACGTCACAAATGTTAATTCTCCATTACAAACGTTAGTTTACAAGACCGACCGCTTCTGGCTTGTCCTTGCTTCCAAGCATGCGTGTTTGTACTTTGGACTTTTGTCCGACGGACTTGTGTACACACGCTCGGAAAATCTGACAACACACATTTGTTGGCAGAAAATTTGAAGACATGTTAGCCAGCATTTGTTGGCGGAAAGTCCGACAACAATTGTCCGATGGAGCATTCACCCGTTCGGATTTTCCGCCAACAGCCTGACATCCAACATTTCCCGTTGGAAAATCCAATCGTGTGTACGGGGCTTAAGTCTGCACGCATCTGTATGCAGCATAATTAAAATGAATTGGGTTATGCAGACAGGTGCATTGGTGGCTGTTATGTAGCGTAAAAAAAAAAAAAGGACAGATGCATCCTCAGCCTCGGGAGTCTATTCCACATTTTCACAGCTCTTATACTGTGTACACACGACCGGACTTTCGACAGACTGAATCACATCGGACTTTTCAAAAGACTTTCGACTGACTTTTCGACGGACTTCCGTCGAAATGGACTTGTCTACACACAATCACACCAAAGTCCGACGGATTCGACTGTGATGACGTACAAAGGGACTAGAATAAGGAAGTTCATAGCCAGTAGCCAATAGCTGCCCTAGCGTCAGTTTTCGTCTGTCAGACTAGCATACAGACCAATGGATTTTTTGACCGGACTCGAGTGGGAAAGATTTGAAACATGTTCTAAATCTAAAGTCCGTCACATTTTCGACAGAAAAGGTCCACTGCAGGTCCGATGAAGCCCACACATGGTCGAATTGTCTGACAGATTCGTTCCATCGGACAAGTTTGGTCAAAAAGTCCAACCGTGTGTACACGGCATTACTGTGAAGAAACCTTATCGTATTTGGAGATGAAGTCTCTTTTCCTCCAAACGTAAAGAGTGCCCCCTTGTCCTCTGTAAAGACCTTAAAGTGAATAACTCAACACCAACTTCACTATATGGACCACTTATGTATTTGTACATGTTGATCATACCCCCCCTTAATCTCCTCTTCTCAAGATATGTGCAAATGTGCTTAAAGTGTTACTAAACCCACAACAGTAAAATCTGTCTATATATGCAGCATAGCATGCTGGTTATACTCACTGTGGAACTTAAGGGGTTAATCCTCTGCATTGTGTAAAAAGACTGTTTTATCCTGTATGCACAGATCCTTCCCTCCCTACCCTGTCTATCTGGGGAAGGCCAGCTAACAAAGGCAGAGTAGCTGACCTGCACATGCTCAGTTGTTGCTTTTATGCTGGAGAAAACAGTTATGCCCCGTACACACGAGCGTAATGTCCGACAGAAAAAGTCAGACGGGAGGTTTTCATCGTATATTCCGATCGTGTGCATGCCTCATCAGACTTTTTACGTTGAAAACTCTGACGGACCTAGAAAAAGAACATGTTCTAAATATTTCCAACGGAACCAATCCCTATCGGGAAAACCACACGTCTGTATGCTGTTCCGATGGACCAAAAACGATGCATGCTCTGAAGCAAGTACGGGACGGAAGCTATTGGCTACTGGCTATTGAACTTCCTTTTTCTAGTCCCGTGGTACGTGTTGTATGTCACCGCTTTGTTGACGGTCGGACTTTGGTGTAATCGTGTGTACACAAGACAGTTTCAGCGGAATTCCGTCAGAACTCCGTCGGAAAAATCTTCAGAGTTTATTCCGACGGGAAAACCAGTCGTGTGTACAGGGCATGACTTGTTCTCAGAGATAGCCAGGTCACATGATATTGACATCACACATGTGGGCGTGTATACAGGCTGCAGTGGAAATCTCCTCCTACCTGAACTCTCAGCACTGGAGAAACTCTGCAGTTTATCATGTAACCGTGGTATGCAGATCATCCAAAAAGGTATATAGAGGCAGTATTTTATTGTAAAAGAAGATTTATAAGCTGTGGGCACTGTGGGGGGGCGGATTAACTCTTTTCATATTACTGGGTTTAGTAACACTTTAAATGCACCTAAGCATGTCTAAATGCATCTAAACGCATTTTAACACAATGGACTTAAACTCGAAATGGGTGTAAACGTAACATATATAAACATGTCTAAACTTGTCTAAAAACAAGCAGGAACCTGAATCCCCTTGTTCCTGCACATGTCTGTCTGAACAGGGCTTAATGCCCCGTACACACAATGGGACTTTCCGACAACAAAACTGTGGAATTTTGTTCAAAGGTTGTTGGCTCCAACTTGTCTTGCATACACACGGTCACACAAATGTTGTCCAACAATTACGAACGTGAGAACGTGGTGACGTACAAGACATATGACGAGCTGAGAGAAAGGAAGTTCAATAGCCAGCGCGGCTCCTTCTGCTTGATTACGAGCATGTGTGAACTTTTGTGCGTCTGACTTGTGTACACACGATCGGAAATTCTGACAACAAAGTTTTGTTGGCGGAAAATTTGAGAACCCACTAGCCATCATTTGTTGGCAGAAAGTCTGACAACAAATGTTCGATGGAGCATACACGTGGTCTGACTTTCAGCCAACAAGCTCACATCCAACATTTGTTGTCGGAAAAAATGTGATCGTGTGTACGGGGTATAAGGGTGACACTTCCAAGTATTCATTTCTTTTCCCAGAGATCACAGTACCCCCAATGAGAATGCCTTCATGCGAAGGATGGTTACATCTTTGTTCAGGAATCATCCAGGGTCAGCATCTTCTTACTGTACTAAGATGCTGGTTCAAAGTTGGCACAATCATGTAAATTCTAGTTCCTCTATAGTTTGTGGTTTTGTTCACAAATGTCTTACTGATGCAGTTCCTTCCCTTAGGACTTGGTATAAGGTTACAACAGAGGTGACTGAGGAAATGCTTCCTCCTGCTTGCAGCAGACTAGTGATGTAATCTCACTTTAGGCAAAGTCTCTGACTGAAGCTCAAGGACTGATTTTTAATTATAAAATAAGCAAATTGTCAGAAATGTATTTATGGTGACTGAAAGGTCTATTTTAAGCCGATGACACATGAGGGTGATTTTTTTAGCAGATATTAATTGATACGAAAAATTGCTAATGACAGCAATTAACAGCAATTTGTAGCTAAGCATAGTGATTGATGCAACATTTCATAGAAAAGCATCAAGAGCAATGGTCACTAGCGATTTTGCCCCTGAGCTGAAATGCTAATGAATTGCTGAGTGATGGAACAACAGATCGTTTTAAAAAAAAATTCACAGTTAGTGAACCTATACCAGATCATTATGATTTTCTTAGCGACAAATCCATTTAACAAAAGTGAGGGGGGAGGGAGTCAGTTGCTGTGAAAAAATTGGCTGTGTGACATCAGCCTTATCCTACCTCTGTACTGTATGCAGTGTTCTAAATAGTCCACATAACATAAGGCCAAAGAAATCATAAATTGTTAGTGGAGTTTCTATGCCTCTACAAATTTAAAATCATAGGAATCTGTGTGTGGACTCCAAATTATTTTTTTCAGAAATATTTAATTTACACATTATCACCTCTCCCAGGTTCAGAAACTGAAGCTAAATTGTTATTAACCACTTCAGCCCCACAAGATTTGGCTGCTCAATGACCAGGCCATTTTTTGTGATACGCCACTGCGTTGCTTTAACTGACAATTGCGCGGTCGCGCAAACGCTGTACCCAAACCAAATGAATGTCCTTTTTTTCCCACAAATAGAGCTTTCTTTTGGTGGTATTTGATCGCCTCTGCATTTTTTATTTTTTGCACTATAAACAAAAGAAGAGCGACAATTTTGAAAAAAACACAATGGGGGTTATTTACGAAAGGTAAATCCACTTTGCACTACAAGTGCACTTGCAAGTGCAGTCGCTCTAAATCTAAGGGGTAGATCTGAAATGAGTGGAAGCTAAAATGCTGTTTTTTATTTTCCTTGTATGTCCCCCTCGGATCTACAGCGACTTTACTTCCAAGGTCACTTTCAGTGCACTTGTAGTGCAAAGTGGATTTGCCTTTAGTAAATAACCCCCAATATCTTTTACTTTTTGCTATAATAAATACCCCATATTTTTATCAAAAAAACAATTTTTTTACTCAGTTTAGGCTGATATGTACTCTTCTACATATTTTTGGTAAAAAAAATCACAATAAGCGTATGTTGATTGGTTTGCGCAAAAGTTATAGCGTCTACAAAATAGGTGATAGATTAATGGCATTTTTATTTATTTTTATTTTTTTTACTAGTAATGGCGGCAATCTGCGATTTTCTGGCAGACATATTGGACACTTTTGACACATTTTTGGGACCATTGACAATTATATAGCAATCAGTACTATAAAAATGCACTGATTACTGTATAAATGTCACTGGTAGGGAAGGGGTTAACACCAGGGGGCAATCAAGGGGTTAACTGTGTTCCCTCACTGTGTTCTAACTGTAGGGTGGATGGGACTGTGTAGGAGTAGAGAGAGATCAGTGTTCATACTTAGTATGAACATACAATCTCTTTCTACTCCCCTGAGAGGACCGGGATCTGTGTGTTCTCGCTCTTTCATGAGCGATCGCGGGAGCCCAGTAGTTATCGCGCCCGCCGGGCACTCGCATCAGCTCCAGGCACACCCTGCGGGGCACACATGCGCGCCCCTAGCCCAGCTGTGCCATTCTGCCGCAGTAAAACTGCAGCGGCTGGTCAGCAAGAGGTTAAGTTACCTTTAGAGATGCCTAGGCTGGGCCTATTTTTGCAATAGTGATTTTAGTCCATTAAGCAGCCTGCAATTAATCAATAGTGATTGCTATACATGCAGCTGTAATAATACCACAAATTTGCAGCATTGGGCTTCCATTAGCAATCAGAAATGACTAGATTCTATACTCCACTGATCCCTACCTTTAGCAATTGCTAGCAATTAATCACGAGGAGATCACAGTTGATGATCGCTATAACAAAAATCACCCCTGTGTGCCCAGCCTTATCTACCCTGCCTAGCCCTCCTGACTCTAACTATTCCTTCCCTCAAGCTTCTTTATATCATCTGGTTGAAATATTTTTCACCACTTTCCATATCTGTCTTAATAAACTATAGGGCCAACTCCCAAGCATCTTCGCTCAATGCCACTGGAGTTAACCACAAATTACATACCTCTGGTCTATGCCAATCAATCAGATTTCAGCTGTCATTTGCTTGGTGAAAGTTAATTCTACTGTTTTTTTTGACTTAGTGAAAGTCATTGAAGCCCTTAGGAGTACAACATTATGTAGGTAATGTGCTTGGCAGCTGTTTAAAGAAAAGGTAAATGTCAGCTCCGTCATTCTACCATAAGAAAGCTCTGGCTATGTAGACAGAGTCAGTAGACTCAGTTGAAATTCAACTCCTTCCTCCACGTGCCAAGTTTCTCCTCTAAAGTTTGGCCACATGACGTTTTTACATCTGACTTACAGTTGAGAATAAAAGGCTTATCACTGTAGTAAGGCATTTAATCTACTTTGGTATTGCATAGGAATCTTGGAATGTCTAATCCCTGTTTTATTTTACCCAGTCATGATGTGGACAGCCAACCATGGCGTAAATCCTGCTGCATGATTAACTTCCCTGGCAGGTGTGAACAGCAGACCTTGTAATGCTGAGCCAGCCCCAGTTCATAGCAGCTGTGTTATCTTATCTGAGCGGGTAAACTGCCCTAGTACTAAATACTAAACATTCAGCTTTTATGTACAGTTATACTTTTACTACTATATTTCAATAGTTCTACATGTTGGTTCATGTTTTGCACAATGGTCATTTAGAAAATTGGCTTAGCATGTCCTTTGGTAGGTTTTTGCTCATTGGCCCCCATATTATCACTGTTAGCTGGGATTGTCCTAACTTAAAGCATACCTCAAGGCAATTTTTACAGTTTTAGATAAAACATGGAAAGCTCTTAAATATCTAAAACTGTAGTAGAGTTGTCAAAAGCAATTGGATGCTTCTATTCCTTTTCTAACCTATACTTGGAGCGATGTGCACTGAAATGTGGTCAGTTGCTTTGGACAGCATCTTCAGCTTTTCTTTCTCTAATATTTATAGATGAGACCTGCAGTGCCCTGCTGTACCCATAGACTCATTACTTTATGAGCCAGTTAGATTTAATTGTCCATGATTCTTAACATTGGCACATGATCCCAAAACACTTTAGTTTTTTTTTTTTTTAATTTCTCGGTCAACCTTCTCTCAACCTCAAACTGCCCAATTCTAAAAATATAGGAGGGGGGCGGGGGGTCACACTGCCTGAAAATAGAGGGTGATGCAAGTTAAATGTTCTAACAGCACATTGATATTCTGCCACGCTAGACCACAGGGACAGGCTATGGCAAATCTAGCAGACTTATGCCCCGTACACATGGTCGGACTTTGTTCCTAGGATTTTTTCCGACGGATGTTGGCTCAAACTTGTCTTGCATACACACGGTCACACAAAGTTGTCGGAAAATCCAATCGTTCTAAACGCGGTGACGTAAGACACGTACATCAGGACTGTAAACGGGGCAGTGGCCAATAGCTTTCATCTCTTTATTTATTCTGAGCAAGCGTGGCACTTTGTGCGTCGGATTTGTGTACACACGATCGGAATTTCCGACAACGGATTTTGTTGTTGGAAAATTTTATATCCTGCTCTCAAACTTTGTGTGTCGGAAAATCCGATGGAAAATGTGTGATGGAGCCTACAAGGTCCTATCACACATTTTCCGTCGGAAAATTCGACCGTGTGTACGGGGCATTAGAAGGGGGCCTGCTTAGAAGCACTTGGAAGGAGATCAGAAGCACCTGGGAACTATCTAAAAATATGTTAACCTGATGTGAAACGCAAGCTACTGTAAATGTGCCTGAAATATTTGTTATATTTGCCCATCTGCACAAGTTTGTACACATTTTTTACATGCAAAATAGTTCTCATATATGATTTTCAACTATGTATCTCGATGCTTGACTGGAGAGTGTGTTTTGAACAAATTAATAAACTGCATTTCACGCATTATAGGATATGAATCAGCATCTTTATTTAAATTATTATTATTCTGCATGATGATGTTGGAGACTTACGTTTTTTCCATCCTTAAACCTATCTAGTCCAGCAATCAAATAATACGTCTTTGTACCCCTTAGTGTGATCCGTTCTTACCGAAAATGGTGCGTATATCTCCTGTTCCTGGAGCTAGTTATGAGAGTTCACCCATCTCATCTGTGGCATTTCTATGATTGACAAATGGGGGAAAAATATTTACTTAAGGTTTATCTATATTGAAGGCCAGACAAGGGATTGTGTCTCTGTAAACAGCGCTTTAATATCAAGTGTTTGAACAAAAGAGAGAGGTATTTCTCACTCCATGCTAGCGCTGGAGATGTCCCAGTTAACGTTAACACAAATTTTTTCTTTATTGATTTTGATTTGAAATAAGCTTTTGGATTTGTGATGCAGCAATCAACGAAAGCTTACATGTTTTACTTTTTTCTTTTAAAAAATATGTTAGAAAAATCATTTAAATTTCAACCTTCATTGGACATATTATTCCTGTTGGAGATTAACGACCTATGATAGAACTAATACTAGCACAGTGTGGCTTTTCTTCATGTTCCTGTCTCTACTGTGGTCCACAAAGCCCACCCACTGTTTCTGGTGATCCTGCCATGAAGATCATTGTTCAGATTGGCAACACTCTGGGGAAGAGTTAAAACACCTGTCAAGTTCAATATGAACTTAAGATCAGGAACACAGGAACAGGGCCTCAAACTAGCAGGAGGAAAGCACAAAACTAATCTTAGAAAGTATTGTTTTACTTAAAGTGTAATTAATGCTTGGAATAGACTTCTAGCAGAGGCAGTGGGTCAGTCAACTGTAAGTGCATTAAAACATGCTTATCTGTACTCAGATAAAAAAAAAATATCAATAATAAAACATGCATTAATAAAAAAAATGTGGCAGAACTTGATGAACCACTTGGTCTTTTTTTCTGCCATCACTCTTCTACGTTTCTATGTTTTAAAGTGAAAAATAAGGGTAATCCAAAATGTTGGCTTTGTCCTCCAAACAGAAGGTAAGAGAAAACTTTTCCAATAGGTACATTTTTTTGGGTGACAATTGCTTAAAAGGGGGAACTTCCTCTAAGGTCTTGTTGCATCTCTCGAACAATAAGTAAGGGAAAAATCATCTCAACGGGACCCAGGCAGCAAAAACGAAAAAAAACTGACGGGGGTTTTACCCCTTCTCTACTCTAACCAAAACTAAAGAAAATTGTTTGGTTATACATAAACTTCCAAATACTGCAGTAGTTAGTGAAAATTACATGTGGTACTGGCTTATGTAATATAAGGTAAACCCTTGTAATAGCCTCTGGTTGGGGCCAGTTGTTTTGTACCCAAGATGAAGTAAAGGAACACAGAGACCATGGAAAGTGACACTAGTATCATTTGGTTAATTAGAAGTAACAAATAACATGTGGAGGACAGTGACAAGATGCTAAAAGTCCCAAAACAATATTGCAACAGATTAAACAAAACAAAATATAGTGTAGTGCAACCATAAACAAATACTAATAAAACGGGTCCAAATATAACAAAATTCCACCGTTGTGCAACTTTCAGTGACAGTTCATAAATTTCCAGTGACTTCAGTGACCACCACCTTTAGCTGGAATGCCTGCTCACCTCAAAAAGTTGACCTCACTACAGAGTCACACACGCCAGTGATTATATCTCTCAGGATGCCCTGGGAAAACAACTCCTCATCCTGGTGTTCCTGGACAAGACAGACCTCCTCCCAGGTTCTCACTATGTAGACCCCACTGCAGAGTCGCACACACTTATGCCGCGTACACGCGGTCGGATTTTCCGATGTGAGCATGTGAGCATGTCGGAAAGTCCGACCGTGTGTATGCTTTCTCAAGTTCTCAAATTTTCCGACAACGAAACTTGTTGTCGGAAAGTCCGATCATGTGTACACAAGTCCATCGCACAAAAGTTCATGCATGCTCTGAATCAAGCAGAAGGAGCTGCACTGGTTATTGAACTTCCTTTTTCTCAGCTCGTCGTACGTGTTGTACGTCACAGCGTTCTCACATTCAGAATTTTGGGCCAACATTTGTGTGACCGTGTGTATGCAAGACAAGTTTGAGCCAACATCCTTCGGAAAAAAAATCCACGGTTTTGTTGTCGGAAAATCCGATCGTGCGTACGGGGCATTAGTGTAATATCTCTCAGGATTTTTTGGGAACACGAATCCTCATCACAGTGCACCTAGACAGCTCAGACCTCCTCCTGGGATCTCATTCAGTCATGTGTGGCCATATAAAACAAAGGCAAACCATAGTGCTCTCTGCTAATAACATTTATTAAACTGTAACTTAGGGATAAAATACTTGCATACAAATGTGAAAAACATGCATATGATCAATCATGATGTAATTGGAGAAAACGTCCTGAATGGCAACACCTCACTCCTTTTATTTGTATTTGTTTATGGTTGCGCTACACTATATTTTGCTTTGTTTAATATATTGAGAGTCACATATAAGGAGATAGTATGCTGCCGATCTAAACTACGTGGTATGTTCGCCAATGCCAGGAGTCTGGTGGACAAGATGAGAGAACTAGAGCTACTGTTTAAAATTAGAAGAAAAGAGGTTTAACCTTAAACTACGTAGAGGGTTCTTTACTGTAAGAGCGGCAAGGATGTGGAATTCCCTTCCACAGGCAGTGGTCTCAGCGGGGAGCATTGATAGCTTCAAGAAACTATTAGATAAGCACCTGAATGACTGTAACATACAGGGATATACAAGGTAATACTGACACGTAATCACACATAGGGTGGACTTGATGGACTTGTGTCTTTTTTCAACCTCACCCACTATGTAACTATAACTAACTAACTATTATTTATTTATTAACCTACTATGTAACTATGTAACTATGTAGGATTTAGATTTTGTAGGAATTACAGAGACTTGGTTCGACAGCTCTCATGAATGGCTGGCAACCATTTAAGGGTGTTCCTTATATCACAGGGATAGAGAGGGTAAAAAAGGGGGAGGGGTATGCCTGTATATCAAAAATGATGTACAAGTGAATGTGAGAGATGACATCACTAAGAGAGCAAGGGAGGAGGTACAATGGGCAGAGCTACAAAGGGAGAAAACTAAGGGGAAAGTAATACAGGGAGTATACTATAGGCCCCTTAACCAGAGGGAGGAGGCAGAGGCGGACCTCCTATCACAATTTGGATTAGCGGCAAGAATAGGAAGTGTCATTATAATGGGGGATTTTAATTATCCAGACACAGACTGGGTGGAAGGAACTGTGCATTCATCTAAGGCTCGCCAGTTCCTAAATGTCTTGCAGGACAGTTTCATGGGTCAGATGGTTAATGCACCAACTAGAAACAAAGCGTTACTAGACCTACTGATTACCAACAATACAGACCTGATCACGGATGTGGAAATACGGGGCAATTTAGGAAACAGCGATCACAGGTCAATTTGTTTTAGTATAAATCACACAAATAGGAAACATAAGGGGAATACAAAGACAATGAATTTCAAAAGAGCTAACTTCCCCAAACTACGATCCTTGTTAGAAGATAATAATTGAGATAAAATCTTAGGAACAAAGAACACAGAGTAAAAATGGGTATGCTTTAGGAGCATATTAAATAAGGGCATTAGCCAGTGCATCCAAATGGGTAATATATTTAAAAGAGCTAATAAAAGTCCTGGGTGGCTTAACTCCAATGTAAAAATGCATATAAAAGCAAAGGTTGACGGATCATCAGCAGCATTCCAACTTTACAAAGAATGCAACAAGAAATGTAAGGGTGCAATCAGGGCAGCTAAGATAGACCGCAAAAGGCACATAGCGGGGAAGAGTAAAAAAAATTGCAAGATATTCTTTAAAGCGGTTGTATAGTCAATTTTTTAACTTTTACCTACGGTTTACCTGTACGGTTTAGGAGATATTCCCCTTGCTATGAGCCGCTGACTGCAGCAGCGCATGCGCACAGGGGATTCTCGGCTGAAGGCCTGGCAGATGCCGGACCTTGCCGGAAAGAAATCTCCCACGCGCATGCACGGGAGTGACGACATCGCGGCTCCAGCCACTCACAGCGCTGGAGCCGCGATACCCGGAAGACATGCCGAGGCAACATGTCAGCTACCTCGGCGTGGACCAGGTAAGATACCGACGTCTCGTTCTAAGGTAAGTATTTCATAATGAGCTAGTATGCAGTGCATACTAGCTCATTATGCCTTTTGCCTTACAGGGGTATAAAAAAAAAAGTGTCAGCGGGTATACAACCGCTTTAAGTACTTAATTAGTAAGAAAGGGAGGTCAGATTATATTGGTCCCATAAAGAATAATGAAAGAAATCTGGTTACTAAGGATGGAAAGATGGCGATGGTATTGAATTTATTCTTCTCCTCAGTCTTCATGAGGGAATCGGGGGACCTCAGTAACCAAAACTGCAATGTTTATCTTCATGACATGTCACAGGAAGCACCCTCATGGCTAACAGAGGACAGAATTAGAAATAGACTTGAAAAACGTAACATTAATAAGTCAGCAGGACCAGATGGCATGCACCCGAGGGTTCTAAAGGAACCCAGTCAAGTAATTGCCAGACCATTGTTCCTAATTTTTACGAACAGTCTACTGACTGGAATGGTACCAGCTGACTGGAGTAAAGCCATTGTAGCACCAATTTTTAAAAAAGGGCCAAGATACATCCCTGGGAATTACAGATCAGTTAGCCTAACATCAATTGTATGCAAGCTCTTGGAGGGGATGACAAGGGACTATATACAAGATTTTAGTAATGACAACTGTATCATTAGCAATAATCAGCATGGATTCATGAAGAATCATTCTTGCCAAACAAATCTATTAACCTTCTATAAGGAGGTGAGCTGCCATCTAGATAAAGGAGGGCCCGTAGATGTGGTGTATCTGGATTTTGCAAAAGCATTTGATACAGTTCCCCATAAACGTTTACTGTACAAAGTAAGGTCTGTTGGCATGGACCATAGGGTGAGTACATGGATTGAAAACTGGCTACAGGGGCGAGTTCAGAGAGTAGTGGTAAATGGGAAGTACTCGGAATGGTCCGAGGTGGAAAGTGTGGTCCCCAGGTTTCTGTCCTGGGACCAATCCTATTTAATTCATTCATAAATGACCTGGAGGATGGGATAAACAGCTCAATCTTTGTATTTGCGGACGATACTAAGCTAAGCAGGGCAATAACTTCTCTGCAGGATGTGGAAACTTTGCAAGAAGATCTTAACAAATTAAAGGGGTGGGCAACTACATGGCAAATGAGGTTTAATGTAGAAAAATTTAAAATAATGCATTTGGGTGGCAAAAATATGAAAGCAATCTATTCACTAGGGGGAGATCCTCTGGGGGAATCTAGGATGGAAAAGGACCTGGGGTCCTAGTAGATGACAGGCTCAGCAATGGCAAGCAATGCCAAGCTGCTGCAAGCAAAGCAAACAGAATATTGGCATGAATTAAAAGGGTGATTAACTCCAGAGATAAAACAATAATTCTCCCACTCTACAAGACTCTGGTCCGGCCACACCTGGAGTATGCTGTCCAGTTCTGGGCACCAGTCCTCAGGAAGGATGTGCTGGAATTGGAGAGAGTCCAGAGAAAGGGCAACAAAACGAATAAAGGGACTGGAGTTATGAGGAAAGGTTATGAGCACTGAACTTATCCTGGCTGGAGAAGAGACGCTTGAGAGGGGATATGATTTCAATGTACAAATACCGTACTGGTGATCCCACAATAGGGATAAAGCTTTTCTCCGAAAGGGAGTTTAATAAGACACGTGGCCATTTACTAAAATTAGAATAAAAGTGGTTTAATCTTAAACTGCGTAGAGGGTTCTTTAATGTAAGAGCGGTTAGGATGTGGAATTCTCCTCCACAGGCAGTGGTTTCAGTGGGGAGTATCGATAATTTCAAAAAATTATTAGATAGGCACCTGAACGACCACAACATACAGAGATATACAAGGTAATACTGACAAAAAATCACACACATAGGTTGGAATTGATGAACTTGTGTCTTTTTTTCAACCTCGCCTACTATGTAACTATGTGGATACACTCTAAGTGGTATGGGCAGCAATCATGTTAAGCCTAATAGTAGGCTAATTACATTATATAATGATTTCACATTATTTTATTGATTATTACGCTGATTATATATTTTTTCACAATATGGCAGCAGAGCCTTAATATCGTAAGCAACTCAGGTACAACAGTTCCTTCACTTTAACACAGTCCCAGCACTTAAGAAAACACTCTAAGGGGACAGGAGGCGGAGCCTAGCAGAGCAGACATGCATTGTTAGAGCTCCACACCGCTGAGGAGAGAAGAGAAGGACAAAGCGGAGCCTGCAGGCTCAAAAGGTATCCATTTGAACCTTTTTGCCCCAGGGAACAAACTGTGAAAGTTTGGGCAGGAAATATGGTACTGGGAGGAAGCCGTGGCAGAAATAAAAATCACCTCACAAAGAGCTCACAGGCATTCACTGCAGCTGAAGCAGCTCCAGTCACCTCACAAGATACAGCATCAGGGCGCTCTCACAGACAGAAAATGTCACAGCAAGACTCTCCATTTGAGTCAGATACAGAACAAATCCTCTCACAAACTTCTCCACAAGCCTCCTCAGCATCCCCAGTAATATTATTACAATTTGAAAAGATGCTTCATAAGGCTTTAAAACAAACCTCAGACCAAATAACAAACAGCCTAACCAAAGAAATAAGAGAGCTGGGAAACTGCACCGCAGCCTTAGAAATAAAAATGGATGAAATTGAAATTACAACCCAAGAAAATATAACAGAATTGGAACAATTAAAAGAAGAGAATTTAATACTTCAAACTAAGCTCGAAGATTACGAAAATAGAGCCAGACGTTCAAACTTGCGCATAAGGGGAATAACTGAAACTGTGACAGACCTGCAATCTACTATTACTGCTCTATTACAAGAACTAAAGCCAGATATCCCTATTGAACGTTTAGAACTGGACAGAGTACACAGAGCCCTCACAGCCAAAAAGAAAGACGGACCCCCACGTGATATAATCACAAAATTTCATTATTACAGAACGAAAGAACAAATACTAATTGCTGCAAGAGAAAAAAAGGAACTTAATTTTCAAGGACACAATTATCAAATTTTTGCTGACCTATCCCAACTTACTATTACTAAAAGACGATCCATGAAACCCCAACTAATGGAACTGCAACGCCACAACATTATGTATCAATGGGGCTTCCCCTTTTCAGTCAGATTTAACTACCAAGGTACAATTTACAGAAGCAGATCAGCAGATGAACTACAACAAACCCTTTTCAAATTAAATCTGACAGAACCCACAAGCAGCAACTCTCCCACACGCAGAAGAATGGCATCATCTTCACCTTCAGGCAGCACCCAGAAAATTTCAGAACAAAATGGGAATCATCATTCTCACAAAAGAGGCCGTTATGCCACATCATCCATGGACCAAGAAGATTTAATGGACTGACATCCTAATTCCTGATATCTCTTCATTTATTATACTAAGAGATGGTTCTCTATAAAAAACCTGTATTTATAACTGAATGTAACTGCATTCTGATAGTCACACACTGTATGGGAGCAAGTTACATTCCAGTTATATTTCTTATTACTTCTGATTCATATAGCCATAGCATATATAAGTGAAATAAGGAAATTCTTGTTCAGTTATATATTTTCAGGTAATAACAATAGATTTATTACTTTTTAGGACAAATATGTTCAATAATCCAGAAGTAATGGAAGCTTTTTCTTTCTTTTCTTAAAACAAATATATTATTACCTAACTAGTTCCTAGAACTATGTTTTTGTTTATTCTAATCTGAAGCAATACAACCTCAATTTTATGAGTTAACATATCTAAACAGTTACATATGAATAAAATATGTAATTGTTTACTCTAAAAGGGTTAAAATCCCAAAATAATTCAAACTATCTTCATCAATACCAAAGTTATTAACAGTACCTTTCTAACTGAATTATTTAGCCTAGGGCAAGACTAACAATATACAACCACCCTGGAATAAATAATTTCAACAAAAACTATATTCTGCACTCCAATTAATGAATCATCATTTTGATGTCTTTTGACATAGCACTTCTCTCCTGTAAGCGGAAGATCCGTGTACCCCCATTAGCCCTCCTCATTCTCCCAACCATATTATGTGGGAGTGTGACGAAGGCACTTATTCCCCTGAGAGAGATATTTATTCTCTTTCACGGGTAAATTGTGATTACTTGCAAAAAATAATTTATACAATGTATCATCTAATCTCATATGTTTTTTGTTTACTCTTTACTCCAGAATTCACTGGTTTCTTTCCTATCTTTTCATCTCTTCAGTCCACACAGGTTGATCTGCGCAGTTAGCTCTGCATAACAAAAAGTAAGTCAAAACTATTTGATCTGTTGCCATGGCACCACTGAATATACTTTCCCTGAATGTTCAGGGAATAAATGTCCCTCAAAAAAGGACCAAAGCCTTCCGTACTTTCCATAACAAGAAGGCTCACATAGTATGCCTCCAAGAAACACACTTCACCAAAGATTCTACTCCAAAATATATTTCTCCTTTTTATCAACAAATTTACATGGCTTCTGCCTGTACCAAACAAAGGGGTACTCTAATTGCATTTCACCGATCCACACCATTCACCTTATTATCAGAAATTAAAGACCCAGAAGGTAGATACCTGATACTCATGGGTTATATAATGGATACAGCAATCACGGTGATTTCCTACTACGCTCCTAACAAACAACCTACACCATTCCTCTCACATATATTACAAGTGATTAATACACACAAAATAGGAACAGTGATAATGTGCGGGGATTCGAACCAGGTCCTCCTCCCATTTCTAGATAAATCACCTTTTACACCATCCAAAATAACCTCTAGATTACCTTTTTCTCAACTTCTTTCCAAATACAATCTGGTAGATTCGTGGAGAGAAAGTAACCCAATGAAAAAGAAATTCACTTATTTCTCGCACCCTCATCAAACCTTCACCAGAATAGATTATATTTTTCTAACAATAGGAATGATACCAGAAATTATTGCATCAGATATAATTCCGATTCCGTGGTCTGACCATAATGCAGTATACACTACTATAGCCTCAGCCATACCAAAAGCGCATGACCCAACGTGGTACTTACCGGACATAATGCTCAAACACCCACTACATCAGATGGCCATTGAACAAGCTTTAAAGGAATACATATCAATTAATAATACAACAGACATTTCCCCAATAACACTGTGGGAAGCTCATAAGCCTGTCTTGCGTGGTACAATACAAAGACAAATGGCACTATTTAAACGGGAACGCAAAAATCTAGCAAAAAAACTAGAACTCAATTTTAATGCAGCCTACATATCATTCCAAGATAATCCATCTCAGAGTACAAAATCTCATCTGGAAAAATCTAGATTGGAATACGATCTATTTCTCACTGAGTCAGTTGATAAATCCCTCAAACGCTCCAAACACAATTTCTACATGAATACAAACAAACCAGATACATATTTGGCTTGGGCATTAAATTCAACTAACAAAACCTTCAAACCAATACGTTTGAAATTATCAAAAAAGGTTTATACTTGTAATCCAGTTAAAATAGTCCATAAATTTCACTCACATCTCGCAACTTTATACAAGACAAACAATGAATTTAATCCTACAGAGGCTGAATCCTTCTTCTCAAAAATAACCTTACCTGAGGTGTCTCAGAATCAAAAAAGCAGTTTGGATGAGCCTATAACTATAGATGAAGTTGCTAACGCCATAAAAGACCTAAAACTTAACAAAAGACCAGGCCCAGACGGCTACTCGGCTTTATACTATAAAACATTCTCAGAAATACTCTCTCCCATTCTCACTGAAACTTTTAACAAACTTCTAGAAGGACATTCTTTTCGGCAAGAAACACTAATGGCAATTGTTTGTATGATCCCAAAACCCCTTTCTGATGATACTTCCTGTGTGAATTATCGGCCTTTCTCTCTGTTAAACCTTGATATTAAATTATTAGCAAAAATAATAGCAAAACGCCTCAATAGCATTATAGGAAAATTAATACATAGAGATCAAGTAGGCTTCATGCCAAATAGACAGGCAGGCGATAATATACGCAGGGCAGTGTTATTGGCACATATTGCTAAAAAACGGAAAATCCCTTTATGTTTTCTATCTCTCGATATTAAGAGGGCATTTGACACAGTATCCTGGCAATATATGCAATATTCATTACAAAAATGGGGTTTTGGACCCCACTTTTTAACATGGATCAAAGCATTATATAATAAACCCAAAGCCTATATAAAATACGCTGGATACAAATCTGATGCCTTTAATATCGAAAGAGGTACCCGACAGGGTTGCCCATTATCTCCCTTATTATTTGCCCTTATACTCGAACCCATGGCCCAATACATCAGAACAAACCAAACTATAACTGGCATTGAAGTAGGAGGTATTACACACAAATTATGTATATTTGCAGACGATATATTACTTTTTCTATCATCACCACAGGTCTCTGGTCCTAACTTAATACCAGCTCTTGATGGATTTGCAGCCCTATCCGGCCTTATGATTAATCCTAAGAAATGCCTAGTGCTTAATATTTTGCTCACAAACATGGAATTGATCCCGGCTAGGGCTGCACTCCCATTCACATGGGCAGAAAAATCAATCCCATATCTTGGAATTCATTTAACAGCATCTCATTCTGACTTATTCTCAACCAATTATCCTTCTGTATTAAGACAGATCACAAATCTAATAAAACAATGGTCGCAACTTCCTTTATCCTGGATAGGGAAGATTAATGCAATCAAAATGACTATTCTACCCAAATTGCTTTATCTATTCAGAGTCCTCCCTATTCCAATTCCTTTTTTTGAGAATAGTACAAAAAAGAGCAACTTCATTTATATGGGGCTCTTCTAAACCACGTATACCTATACACACACTACATCTTCCCAAAAATAAAGGAGGCCTGGGATACCCTAATTTTACTAACTACTACAGAGCAGCACATTTGGCCAGTCTGTCCAAATACCATGCAAAACAGGAAATCCCATTATGGGTATTTATAGAGGCTTCAGAAAATGACCCTCTATTAATATCAAACTTGTTATGGCTTGATCCTAAAGACCGCTTTAAAATTCATAATCCCATAACTAAACACTTCTTATCTCTCTGGGATAAACTAAAAACCAAATATTAGTTACAATCTCCACACAATCCTCTCCTTTCTTTTATCAGAAATCCGGCCTTTTATCCGGCATGGATCTACACAAATTCTTTTAAAGCTTGGACAACATCAGGCATTCAGACACTAAATGACTTCATAGCATCTAAATCATTCCTTTCATTCCCATTGCTTAGAGAAAAATATGATCTACCAAACTCTGAGATATTTAGATATCTCCAAATCAAAAATTTCTATACACCATTCCTAAAGGGGGATACACCATTATCCCAATTATCCATTTTTGAATCAATCTGTACAAAAGATCCATTTGCTAAAGGTACAATTTCATCACTTTATAATCAATTATATGGAGTAGTAAATCTTAATAGACCCTCTTACGTTCAGAGGTGGGAGGAGGACCTGGGGCGAACTTTAGAAGACACGGACTGGTCTAACATATGGCTCACATCTAAGTCATCCTCACCCAACATCTTAGCACTGGAGACAAATTATAAAGTCCTAACTCGCTGGTACCTTGTACCCGCTAGAGTGGCAAAATATTCACCTAATACCTCAGCTCTTTGTTTTCGAGGATGCCCAGAAATAGGCACACATTTACACATATGGTGGACGTGCCCAGTAATCCAAACCTTCTGGAAGGAAGTCTTCGTGATTGCATCTAAAATATTTTAAAAAATAATACAACCAGATCCATATATAACTTTACTTAATCTAAAACCGGAATGGTTAACACTCTCTCAATTCAAACTTATGATCCAACTAATAACGGCTGCAAAACAAACAGTGGCCAAAGCATGGAAATCTCCTACGTTGGTACTAGCAGAAACAATTCACAGAATGAATAATACAATGTCTCATGCTAAGATGGTAGCCATCAATCAAAATCAAATTCCAAAATTTGAAAAACTTTGGCATCCTTGGATAAAACAACAGTTCCTGTCAAATTTCAATGACTCTGTCCTGTTGCCATGGTAACAGATTAAATGACTTACAGAGACACCCATTCTAAGGCTTCAAAGAGAACTAAAAAGAATAATAAACTGACGAGCGGGACAACCTTGTGGACCATACCTCTGCCTTTCTACCCTTTTTCTTCTTTCTCTTTCCTTTTCTCCACCTTACGATTAAAGCTCATTATCAGAATTTATTTGACCTATATACACTCTACCTGTAAACAATATATATAGTAGGTATAAATCATTTAAATACCTACTAAAGTAACTAAGGAAATGGTATATATCTTTAATTTAGGTTTACGTGAACCCAATGTTTAATATTTGAAATTTCATCATATTTACCTATATAATCCCTACTGTAAAACAATGAGCTTACTTTATAGATCCTTGTAAACTTACTTTATGTATCTTTATAATATTGTATACTCAATAAACTTCTTTTGACAAGGAAGAAAACACTCTAATATTGCTTATGTTACTGGAGCAGCATCCAGTGAAGAGGTGTGGCTGACAGGCAGAGCAGTAGTGTAGGCACACTTGGTAGACTAATAGGAATATCCTTATCCAAGCTTTCTAGAGTTCCCAGATAGCGGAGAAGTGGTATCCCTGCTCTGTTCTTCCTCGACAGGAACCTCTCCCTAGCACTATATATACTGTCCCTAACCAGTGGGGAACCTGTCCCTACTCTATCCACTTTGCAAATGCATGCCAAGTGCTACTTATTAGCATTGCTCTCAGTAAAGATGGCTGTGGAGGTCATCCAGTGTTGCAGCGTCCAGTCGGACAGCTGCTTCCCTGATGATTGCTACGAAGGCTTAAAGCGGAGTTCCACCCAAATTTTGAACAATATCTGTATGTATTCTCTTCCTTGCCTAGATGCTGACATGCCGTTTAAAAAAATTTAAATCGCCGTAATTACCTTTTATTTTTCTATTCTTTTTTGCACTTCCTGGTTCTCCTCCCGTGGGAGTAGGTGTGTTTCCAGCCTCTCCCAGACTCCTGGGAGCTAGTCTCAGGCTTCCCAGAATGCCACTGAGCATGTGCGGGAACGAGCGGTGAATGCTGGGAGCACAGCATTCACCACATCCAGGAAATAAATGCTTGTGGGCTTCAAATGCCCACAATGAAGATGGAAACTGCCTGCAGTGAATAATATAAGTTATTTTTTCCGACGAAATCTGACACAGGCACACAATATGTGAGTATGTAATGCTGAGAAGAAAAGTTTGTGAATGAACTAAAAAAAAAAAAACGATAGGTAGGTGGACCCCCGCTTTAAGAGGAACAAAGCTCCTTACAACCTCCATTCCCTTTATACTGCTGCCAGCTAAACAGCACTACCTACAGAGGGGAGGAAAAATTGCACCTGCCTACAAGCCAATGTGATGTTTCTAAACAGATGATGAAAACAATGTTTAATACAGTATCATTCAAAAATGTGAGTATTCCCCTCTGCATGGCTGTCATCCCAGAAGAAAGCCTCTTCTAAAGATGATGCACAAGAAAGCCCGCAAACAGTTTGCTGAAGACAAGCAGACTAAGGACATGGATTACTGGAACCATGTCCTGCGGTCTGATGGGATCAAGAAAAAAACTTATTTGGTTCAAGCCTGTGTGACGGCAACCAGGTAAGGAGTATAAAGACAAGTGTGTCTTGCCTACAGTCAAGCATGGTGGTGGGAGTGTCATTGTCTGGGGCTGCATGAGTGCTGCTGGCACTGGGGAGCTACAGTTCACTGAGGGAATCATGAATGCCAACATGTACTGTGACATACTGAAGCAGCGCATGATCCCCTCCCTTCAGAGACTGGGCTGCGGGGCAGTATTCCAGCATGATAATGACTCCAAACACACCTCCAAGATGACCACTGCCTTGCTAAAGAAGCTGAGGGTAAAGGCGATGGACTGGCCAAGCATGTCTTCAGACCTAAACCCTATTGAGTATCTGTGGGGCATCCTCAAATGGAAGGTGGATGAGCGCAGGGTCTCTAACATCCACCAGCTCTGTGATGTCGTCATGGAGGAGTGGAAGAGGACTCCAGTGGTAACCTGTGAAGCTCTGGTGAACTCCATGCCCAAGAGGGTTAAGGCAGTGCTGGAAAATAATGGTGGTCACAAAAACTATTGACACTTTGGGCCCAATTTGGACATTTTTACTTAGGGGTGTACTCACTTTTGTTGTCATCGGTTTAGACATTAATGGCTGTGTGTTGAGTTATTTTCAGGGGACGGCAAATTTACACTGTTATACAAGCTGTACACTCATTACTTTACATTGTAGCAAAGTGTCATTTGTTCAGTGTTGTCACATGAAAAGATATAATAAAATATTTACAAAAATGTGAGGGGTGCACTCACTTTTGTGAGATACTGTATGTACAGTAAACCTTCTGAGAATTGACCTCTCAGACTCTGATGCTGGAAGCAAATACACCTACAATAAATATTATTATTATACAGTATTTATATAGCGCCAACAGTTTACGTAGCGCTTTACAACTTGAGGGTAGACAGTACAAATACAATACAATTTGATACAGTAGGAATCAGAGGGCCCTGCTCCTTAGAGCTAATATAAACTGCTATTTTACAAATGATTCAATGGCAAGCATTTTTTCAGGTGTGGGTGTCTTTTAGGAAAACAGAACAAATACATGTAACGTAGTATTTACAATAACTTTCAACTATTGCAAAAACTGCTTGCATCTCCATTAGAAACATAGAAAGAGATTAACTCTACACAGGATCCATTATTCATGATGCAAATATATCAAGACTGTAACACATCCTATTTATCTGCTGCCATAATTGTTCGTTTAGCATTTTGAAAAGGTGAATATTTAATGGTATCCTCTTCTTTCCAAATATTATATTACTTGCCGAAATTGCCTACAGAGATATGCAAATCTGGTCGTCCCAAGTAAATGTTTCATAAAATCAATGACTGTTTAAATTGTGGGACTAAATTGTTTGTATATAAATATTACCTTTTATATTCCATTTGAGTTTTATGTAGATGAACACATTACTTTAATGACCTGTATTTGCAGAGTGAGAGAAGAAGATTCTCTAGAAATTCTCAGCAGCCAGATGGCTGCCTCTTCTAGCATGAGATTAAAAGATGTTTCTAATTCACAGCTCTGCTTCTCAGGCAAATTAATATAGCCAGCTAAATTGCTTGTGTTTTGGAATAAAATTTAAAGGGACCCTTTATTGTGTAAAACGCTCAGCGTCACAGGTTTCTTAAGCAGATTGCAGCTCAGGTACTAGGCGCCTGTTTCAAACATTTGTTAATTAATGGGAAGGACTCCGCGGTAATTGACTGCTTCGGGAAAAGGAAAATATAATGACTCCTGATTAATCATGAAAAGAGATTCATTGCGGAGAGGGAGAACAATAATTGCCCTAACGATCGAGAAATGCTAATTAATGAAAAGGACAATGATGTTAGAAATTAGCTGCAAAATGTTCATTTTCAAACTGTGATTATGTATTCCTGTGTTAAAGTAAATATTGCTGTTTCCCCCTGATGTAGTTAAGCAACGATATGGACAGAGCCAATGTCACATTGGCAGATGTGTAAGACTGAAGTACAGTAAAGGGCTGTGGACCATTCACAACTGGCAGCATTAGGAGTTTGCGGTTACTTGGCACCTTATCGTCAGAAATTTAGTAGCTTGACTTACTCTACATATAAGTTTGCTTAAAGTCATGTGCTACCCTGATCTTAAACCCAGGGTCCCAACATCTTCTAGACCTATGTCTAGCCCTGTGTCCTAAATCTAATTCTCAATCTGCTGTCTAATTCTAATCGTACCCTGTGCCGTAAACCTAACAGTGTTGCCTCATCCTAACTTTTCTGTTTGTGTTAATTATAACATTGTCACCTCATCCTAATTTAATCCTCTGCCTTATGTCTAATTGTAACACTTTCATCTTGTCTCAACTCTACCCCAACCTCAGCAGAACTACACGTTGAGACCTAAAATTAATTTTAACACTGTCACCTCATCCTAACTTTACTCTTTGCCGAAAGTCCAACACTGTTACCCCATCCTAACTGTTCTTCAACTTTACACTTAACTTTAAAACGAATCATAACATTATCACCCTTACCTAACTATAGCCCATGCCCTAAATCTAATTCTAACTTAGTCACCTGATTCTTATTTAACCCTCTGCCTTAAGCCTAATTCTAACACTTTCAACGTATCCTAGCTATACCCCCACCTAACTTCATACTGTGCCCTAAATCTAATCTCAGCAGTGCCATCTCAGTCTTAACCCCCTGTCCTAAGCTTACTGTAACTTTAACACTGCCACCTCATCCTAACTTTATCCTCCGCCCTAAGTCAAACACTCCCACCTCATCTTAACTTTACCCTCTGCCCTGAATCTAACACTGCCACCTCATCCTAAATGTACACTCTACCCTAATTCTAACACTGCCACCTCATCCTAACATTACCCTCTACCCTAATTCTAACACTGCCACCTCAACCTAAGGTTACCCTCTGCCCTAAGTCTAACACTGTCACCTCATCCTAACTTTACAATCTGCCTTAAGCCTAATTCTAACCCTTTCATCTTATCCTAGCTATACCCCCACTTAATTTCATACTGTGCCTTAAGACTAATGTTAGCAGTGCCACCTCATTCTAACTTAACCCCCTGTCCTAAGCCTACTGTAACTTTAACACTGCCACCTCATCCTAACTTAACCCTCTGCCTTAGACTTAATTCTAACACTTCCTAGTATTACCCACTCTTAACGTCACACTGTGCCCTAAGACTAATTTTAGCACTGTTACCTCATCTTAATTTGATCCTCTATCTTAAAGCGGGGTTCCACTCAAATTTTTAACTTAATCTTACCCCCTTCAGTTAATTGCATAGATGTTCAAATGCTGCATGAAATTTTTTTTTATCGCTGTAATTACCTTTATATTGTACTTTATTGTGGCACTTCCTGTCTCTCCTCCATGGGAGTAGGCATGTTTATTGCCTTTCCACGGCGCTGCACTGTCTCCTGGGAGCTTAGTGTCAGGCTTCCCAAGATTCAGTGCGGGAACAATGATCATGCGCGTGAACAAGCTGTGAATGAACAGCGTTCACCGCATCCCGGAAATCAATGCTTGTGGGCTTCACATGCCCACAAGCAAGATGGAAACAGCCAGCATCACATTTTTAAAGTTATTCTTCAGTACGAAAACAGACAGAGGCGGAAATATTACACCCAAACTGTGAGTATTATTTTGGGATTAGCAAATTGTCTCAATGACCTAAAAAAAAAAAAAAAAAAGATTGGTCGCCGGACTCCCACTTTAAGCTTAATTTTAACACATACTTCCAATCCTAACATAATCCCTTAAGCTAACACTTTCATCTCATTCTAACTAAACCCCCTGCTTTCAAAATAATCCTAACATTGTTACCACACCCTAACTAACTCTTTGCCCTAACCTTATCCTAACACTGTCACCTTACCAAAAGTTTAACCTCTTCCCTTCACTAATTCTAATGCTGTGACTTTATTGTAACTTTACCCTCTGCCCTACTCTGAACAGATTCAGAAAACAGGATCTGTCCAGAAAGGAACATGTAAATCATCTTGTATATACAGAAGCATGTGTCCATTCTTGTGCCCATGTGTGACCTAAGCTGCCCATCTAAGAAATATTTCATGATCTATAAAAAAATCCCAAACTGTTACTATTTTAGCATGACAGTCATGATTCTTTGGTTCCCAAAGATCAGCAAGATTTAAAAGTTCCAGTTTTAGACTGATAAAAAATTTAGGATGTCTTAAAGTGAAAAAAAAATTCTAAGCCTTCTTAGCCTTTCAGATCTTCAATAGAAACACCCTGAATGTTTACTTACCTTTGCAGATCAGAGGCGGTCCTACAGATTTACCTTAAGAAAAACTTTGTTTGCTTGCATCCCAGTAACTCTTTGTTGCTATGCAATGTAATTGTCTTAGTTATAGGGGTATCATTGTTTGTCGCAAAACTGAATATGCATTAACTTCCTGAAGGGCTTCAACCGCATTAATTAGATCATGAATGGGCTTCATTAGACTAAATAACCAGGGTTCTAATAGGTTCCTCCTGAGGTTGCTTAGGGGTTCTTTGGGCAGTGAGAAATGGTGGATTGACCCACCTACACTGACAACTTTGACTCTGAGTAATAATGTTAGAGAGCATCACAATTTTTACTCTCTGCCTTTATTTTCTGCAGTTATTATTCATATCATGTATAATATTGAAAATAATATTGTAGAAGGTTCATAACAAAATTATCTGCCCTGGGTGTCAAATATTATAGGTCCACAACATTAGTTTTATTCTTTCTTCAAAATGTTTTTTTATGTTATTGATAATGCTACTATACCATGAGCTGAAGGGATATTTCTTTTTTGGTAGGGATTCCCGAGAAAACTATTTTTTTCCTAGGGTTCATCAGAAGTAAAACGTTGAGAAAGAGACTAATAAGTCTATCCGTGAAAACAAGAAAAGACTACCTTTGTGTCTACCCAGTTAGTCTGTATACCTGTGGAACACAATCGCTTAGTTGCTGGGGAAAGACTAACACATTTATTCATATTAATATATTCTCATCTGTGCTCCCATAAATCAGTATACCAAGTTTGCTACAATAGTACATGTAGGGCAACAGTGTAAAAGTATAGATCTGATTGACTTGAACAACTTACTATCTTGTTACATTCATTTTTCACCCACAAAAATTATACATTTTCTCTGTTCTCGACTTATTTATTAATTAATCACATAATCTAAAAAACTGCTTGAAAAAAATGCCTAAAATATTATGCTGTGTTATTAAAAGCAAAGTACAATATTTTTAGAAGCATTTGTTAAACTAATTATAATCAGCAGAGAAAAGATTACTTGGTGTAAATTTATGAATTATACAGTATTTTATTTTTGTGGACATTTGGCGCCGTAGTCAAGTATTTGTAGCCAATAAATACTTGGATACAATGCATGACAAAAGAAGACTCAATTTGATTGAGAAGTTTCAGCATAGACATTATTCATCATGTTATGTCGTGTTGTAATTAGGTTAGTGTATTCATTATATTGATAAAACAGTGAATATTACAGATGTGTGCCTTTGTTGTAGAACTACAGTATATCAACAACTTTTTTTAAATCTGCTGGGTTAAATAGTTAAATCTTAAAGCTTGTTATTTGCAATTTACACTTTCATTAAAGTGGAGTTCCACCCAAAAGTGGAATTTCCGCTTTAAGGCCTCCTCCCCAGCTCCTGTTTCTGAAACTGAGCTTTTGGGGAGGAGTGGGGAGCAGGTACCTGAATTTGACAGGTACCTGCTCCCACTTCCATTCCATTCAGCCTAGGCAGCCGGAAGCAAGAGCTCTCCCTCCCAGTCATGGAGCGTAACGCCACTCGCGCATGTGCAGTGGGTACCTGGCTGTGAAGCCCCAAGCTGTCACAACCAGGTGCCCATAGTAGAGATGCCGGTGCCGCTGAGGGAGGACATGGGAACAACTCAGCGCGGGTGAATGCACTGTACCGTGGGACAGGTGAGCGGCTGTTTATTAATAATCAGTAGCTACACTTTTTGTAGCTGTTGACTTTTAATAAACACAAATATGACTGGAACTCGGCTTTAAGCACTGATGAGTACATTGGCACTCAATGAAAGCTTTCACCATTGTTCCAGCACTCTGACAGCAGACTTGCAGGCACAATCTATCCTGCCCTCTCCTGCGCTGTCTATTCACAGAATGCTTTGAGGGTTGATTTACTAAAACTGGAGAGTGCAAAATCTTGTGCAGCTGTGCATTCATGTTTCCCTGAAAATTAGACCTACCCTGAAAATAAGACCTACTGTGATTTTTGGGGAAGGCTGCAATATAAGCCCTACCCCAAAATGCAAAATGAGATTCTAAATAACAGCCAGCAATGCAGGAGGTGGCATACACCTATTCAGATTTAACTATTTGTAACCTAGTAGTAGCAGCACAATCACAAAAAAACATTAAGAACCCAGTCTCAAGAATTTTGTTAAGCCTTGTTCCCCATTTACTGCATTGATACATGTCTCCTGGGGCAGGACCTGGGTCCACAAACACTTTTTATGACAATATCATGCAAATAACCCTTTAAAATGAACACTTTTGATTTTTTTATGTTAATGTCGCATAGACGTTAACAGTGTTCCGGCGGCTTTCGAATTTGCCCCGAACACCACATATTGTTCGGAACAACAAAGTTTAGCCCAAACTTATGCTCGGGCCGAACCATTAGTCCATCCCTATCTGAGTCATGGAACACACATAGAGTCAGCAAAATGTATCGGCACCTGATATGTACCTATGTGTTTGTTGTTGATTCACCCAGTAGTGAATAAAGGCTGGTGATTACAGACAGCCAAAAAAAAAAACCCAATCAGCAATGGCAGCTCCTATATTCCTGTCATACTGAGTTCCTTTAAAAGAAGGTCATAAATGTTTACTTCTTCTAAAGTCAAAGAGAACTACAGATTGATTACTTCCTCAGCTGATTCATTATCCCTTATACTGAATGTTGCAATTTGTATTCCCCTCACCAGAGTAACGTTTAATCTCTTTTGTACAGATGGAATATCCTTGGGCTACAGGGCGCTCTCCTCAGTCACTTCATCGAGCCCATCTACATGTACAGCATTGTCGTTGGCAGCCTGCATCATACGGGCCACCTTTACAGGGTCATGAGCCACAGAATAGAAGATATTGGTAAACTGCCAATCCCATATCGGCATAATCATCCACTGCTCAGCGGTAAGCAAATACCTTTCCTGCAGACAAATTATCATGCTCCCTTCAGTTTTGTATTTAATGTATTAAAAATTGTCCTCAATTCCTACATGAAAGTTAATGAAGGTCAAGCATTCTACAATGCCCTTTAAGCAGACCTACAAACTATGATGTTTACACATGACTCCTCTGGTGTACTGTTCTCTGTCTTGCAGATAATAACACTGTCCTTAAGTCTTAGTATATATTTTTAATTTTCGAACTGCGGTTTTAATTAATGTGGAGAATTAGACTGCACCATCGTTTTTTAGATCGACCACCTGAAGAAAAACTGCATTGATACAATACAATAAATTGTACAGTGACATTTCAGCTTATTGACCATCTTTTTTCTTCTTTTTATTTTCCTAACACTCCTTATTGATAAAAACTGATGCGATTATAGTTATCAAATGAAATATAGTAAGCCCTGGAGGAATAAATTGTCCTTGAGCTGCACTAATTACTCTTGAGCTGAGTAGGAATGGTTATTGATACAAATGGGAATTATTTTTACATTGATAAACACGGCAGGAGAATGCCATAAAGGTCAATTTATGAAGATGTGTGAGTTGTTTTTAACGGTATTTGTTATTTTACCTCTTAATAATCTCCAAATCAAAATGGTCAGAAAAAAATATATATAAATATTCCATTCTCTCTCTCATAAAGTGTATTTAAAGCCAAAACTTTTTTTTTTTTGGATAGAATAGGGAAAGATTGGAACCTCTTTCAGGTGATTATTGATGTCTGCCACCTCTTGTATGGCACAAACAATTCTAGGGTTGATTTGCTAAAGGCAAATAGGCTGTTCATTCTGCAAATAAATTTGCTCTAGAACTTAGTGAATGTGGTAAAATTTCACTTTGCAAAGAATACTCAATCATATGCAAGGAAAACTTTAAAAAAATTAATTTTTGCTTCAGCGTGATTGGATGATGGAAGTCAACAGAGCTTTACTCGTTCACTGGGCTCTAGGGAAAATTCCTTTCCAAAGTGTCTGCCTTTAGTAAATCAACCACCCTGAGTTTTCCAGGCTGAATGATGCCCAGGATCACTCAACTCTAAAGACTGGGGAGATACTTTGAATGTAGGACAGCTTGGCACCATCCTGTGAGGGCTTCACCATGGCACCCTTCATTCACAGTGTAATTGTACATTGAGTGGTGCTTATGTCAATATATCAGTGCCACTCTCGTCAAGGACACCTCACTGCCAGAAAGAAGTACAGAAGAAGACCCTGAAAACATTGGAAAAGGGAGAAGGTTAGTTTACACTAGCGTTCGAATCACTCTTCAGAGAGCAGTTGACAAGCTGTGAGGCAGCGTTGTATCACCTCCTCACCAACTGCTTTAAACCCTTGACCCCTGCACTATCACGCTGCAAATGCATGCATTGCAGGGTGGTTGCAACTTGCAAGGAACCCCCATTTAGTTGAATGAGACATCTTTAGCAGGAGGTACTGCCCACCGAACGTGACAGCAGGGATCATTTTTTCCACATTGTAATGCAATTGCGGCCATGGCATAGGTACTTCCCCCCCCCTCCCCTCCGCTTGGATATCGAAAATGATAAAAATTACAGTTACATTCTAAGGTAACTTACTGAGTTTTTTAATGTACTTAAATGTACTGGCCAAAGAAAGATCTTTTTTATGAAAAAACATACACGTGTGAAAAGCAGTTTATTGCGGGAACTCAAAAGGATTTATAATTCTGTTGACCCAGTCTAATGACACCCCTTCCAGTTCCTGGACCTCGCCTCAGATTATATTGTAGTCATGCTTTGCTCTCTGGATCAGCCCAATCCTGTGTTAGGACAGTGAAGGAAAAACAGCACATTGATAAGGTCATCTCCTTGCTCTCCCCTCCTGTAAGCATGTTCACAGATAACACTGCAAAGCAATGATCCCTTATTAGCTCAGATTGCTGCCCATCTTTCCCCCAGTCTGTGCTGCTGCACAGAGAATTTACAGAAGGCTGATATCAAAACAACATTTAAGTGTGTTTGTAACTGTATGTAAAAATAAATGTAATGATTTTCTAATGACTGCATAACTGAATTGAAAGCTGCTGCCTAATTTTATGCCTTAAAATCTGGACATAAGCCATTTCCTCATATCATATGTAATTTGTGCAATTCAGTAAATTGACCACCTCTATCTCCTGCATGCATTATAGGTGCTAAGATTGTACAAGACACTCCCCAGTAGTTAAGTTAAAAATAAGTATGATTTCCACATATTTATAGCCAACGTTCCATAGCATTATGGCTGTAATTACCGTATCTTTACTCTGCCTAAACCAATTAACCCCCCCCCCCCCCAGAGCTTTCCTCGATGAACGTGAACAGAGTAAAGCCACATCTACATCATTTTAGATCAGTTACTGAATAACAAACATTGAGTTTTCTAGTATATGTTAACATTTTATTCCATTAATGCTATGTTTAAATTTGTTTTTAATTATATATACTTTACTTTAGGCATTCTGCATTCCTCATTAAGCAGGCCTCAGACTGGGAGTAGTAGGGAATTACTATGGGCCAATGCACCTATGCTGCAGTGCACATGTGCTAACAGGAGAAGAATAGTGAACAGGCGGGACTTATCAGTATGCTGCTGTTCCTTTACTGCCCAATCATCCCCTCAAACAAACTTTGCCATTGCACTAAAGCAGTGGTCTCCAAACTGCAGCCCGGGGGGAAAGATGCAGCCCTTTGTTTGCTTTTATGTGGCCCTTGAGGCATTAGTCCACTTACCGACAGAAACAGTGGGGCATAGTTCCATAGTGCCACTGACAATGGGGCACTATTCTTCCCACTGACACCAATGATGGGGAACTACTCCTCCCACTGACACCAATGATGGGGAGATTTCCCTTAATTTGTTGTCCTAGAGATGCAACAGGAAATGAGAAGAAATATCTCCAAAGTCAATGAAATTTCTAGTGGTCATAGGATCAGGGGTTCCGTTGGAGAATTTTCTCTCAGCTTTAAATTTAAAGGAGTTGTAAAGGCAGAAGGTTATCTTATCTTAATGCATTAAAGCGTTTGTTAACCCCCAAAAAAAAAAAGAAAAATGGGTCCTGTTCCCTTAAAGCATGTTATACAGCACAGTGCTTGAGCTGTGTAATTTGGCCCCCTGTAACAAATTAAATACCTAGCTGATCCTCTCTGGCTATATCCTCCCGCCTGTATGCTGATTCTGATCTATCAGGGCTGCAGAACTTTGACACCGGAGTTAGCGTACCTGCCTTCGTCATCCGCTGCCTGCTCTCCTGTGTCTCCTCTGTCCTCATCAGCCATGTACTGGCCATCGGGACTACCGGGAGTTTCCCTGTGGGCTGATGGCTCAGTGGACCGGTTTTAGTGACAGCGGACTGCTGCCCCCCTCCGCTCCTCTGCCTCCTCCCCGCAGCTCTCACCTCCTCTCCCTGGCTAGTTATGCAGTGCAACTGAATAATGACATGTTCCTCAGGAGTCGGCACTAAAAGCTCATATTGCGAAGGAAGGCAGCCACACACAGCTGTAACCTAAGCTTCCTCAGCACTCATTCTCTTGCTCTTTCCTTCCCTGCTCTCCATTTAGATTCTCCGCAACAGCAGCAGGGGGGAAATAGAGGAGCACAGGGGACCAGATTTGCATGGGGGGATAGAGGAGCACAGGAGGCCAGAGCAGCATGGGGGGGGAATAGAGGAGCACAGGGGACCAGCGGAGCACATGGGGGACCAGAGGAGCACAGGGGAACAGAGGAGCATAGGGGAAACAGAGGAGCATGGGGGGGACCAGAAGAACACATGGGGGACCAGAGCAGCATGGGGGGGAACAGAGGAGCATGAGGGAGAACAGAGAAGCATAGAGGGGACCAGAGGAGCACTCGGGGGACCAGAGAAGCAGGCAGGGGACCAGCGGAATGCATGAAGGGGAATAGAGGAGCATGGGGGGACCAGAGGAGCATAGGAGGGACCAGGGGAGCATGGGGGGGACCAGAGAAGCATGGGGGGGACCAGAGGAGCATGCAGGGGACCATAGGAGCAGGTGGGGGACCAAAAGAGCACGCAGGGGACCAGATGAGCAAGTAGGGGACCAGAGGAGCAGGGAGGTACCAGAGGAGCACAAGGGTACAGATGAACATGAAGGGGGGAACAGAGGAGTAGGAGAGGAACTCGGAAGCATGTGGGGGAACAGAGAAGCATGTGAAGGAACAGAGAAGCATGTGGGGGACCAGAAGAGCATGGGGAACCAGAGGAGCAAGGGGGGTACCAGAGGAGCACAGGGGGACCAAAGGAGCACAAGGGTACAGAGGATCAGGGGGGACCAGATGAGCATTGGGGGAACAGAGGAACAGGAGAGCAACGCAGAAGCATGTGGGGAAACAGAGAAGCATGTGGGGGACCAGAGGAGCACGGGGGACCAGAGGAGCAGGGGGGTACCAGAGGAGCACAGGTGGGTGTCACAGAAGCACCAGGGTACAGAGGAGCATGGGGGACCAGATGAGCATGGGGGGACAGGGGTGCAGGAGAGGAACTCGTAAGCATGTGAGGGAACAGAGAAGCATGTGGGGGACCAGAAGAGCACGGGGGACCAGAGGAGCAGGGGGGACTAGTAAAGCAGGGGGAGAACCAGTGGAGCACAGGGGGGAGCACGGAGGGGGAAGAGGAGCAGGGGGGAACAGAGGAGCATGGGGGGACAAGAAGGTGCATGGGGGAGGGGACAGACAGCTGACTCAACAGCTATGGCCTGGGATTTTCTCACTTTCCTGCCTAATCTTGTCCCATTACGGGGGGCGAACTGATTCTTTGCCCTGGGTGAAATAATGTCTAGCTTCTCCATTGGTACTGCCTATAAGAGAAATAAAGTAGAACGGCTAATGGCTAGTGAAGTGGGAGCTTGGGTGGCCATCGGGGTTGGTCGGCCGGGGATGGACGGGTTTGTCCGACTGGCATGGGAGAGACCTGTCAAAGTGGGCCGGTATGAATGAAATTGAAATTTTTGTCCCACCCAGGCATCACCCAGTCCAGCCCTGGTCCTCATCCCCCCTCCCCTCCCTGTCTGCACATACCAAGGCCACCCCCCCCCCCGCTCCTGCTGCGCTCATAACTTCTACTAATTCATGTAATCCCCTCTGTACCATTATGATAAGTGTCTCCCTTCCCCTCCTCCCCGGCTGATGTCAGTAGGAAGGCTCAATCCCACCCACTGGAACTGTGAGCCGAAAGAGAAGAGAGCCGAGGAATCAGCTTAGCACCGGGAACCAAGCTTATATAGGTACAGATCCGAAGATTTTTACATTACACAGGCACAGGGACACTTATTATTATAGTAGAGATGATGGAAGGATTTTGTTAAAGTGGGTTAACAACCACTTTAAGATAAAAAGCCTTCTGCGTGCAGCAGCCTTCCCAGTACCTCCTAATACTTACCTGAGCTCCATCTCTGTCCAGCGATGTCCAAGGGTCCCTCAGCCACCCGAGACTCTCCCTCCTGACTGATACAGCAGCGGCGCCATTGGCTCCCGCGGCTGTCAATCAAAGTCAGTTAGTCAATCAGGAGAGAGGGGGGGCAGGGCTGAATGGTAGCACCGTGTCTGAATAGACACATGGAGATTTAGCTTGGTTCGGGTGCCCCCATAGCAAGCTGCTTCCTGTGGGGGCACTTAACAGGAGGGAGGGGCCATGAGCAGCGAAGAGGGACCCGAGAAGAGGAGGTTCCAGGCTGCCCTGTGCAAATCCACTGCAACAGAGCAGGTAAGTATATCATGTATGTTATTTTTTTTTAAAACGAGACTTTACAACCACTTTAATCACACTCACACTCACAACACACAATTTTGGAATTTTTCCTCACATTGTTCACTAGAGCGAACAGATGTGTGACTCTTTTCAGTGGGGACAAAGGCAATCTTAAAGAAAAAAAACTTGGCAAAGAGTATAACCCAGTGCTGCTGAAATTGCTTGCTATAGGGAGTTTCAAGTGTGACCCCTGGCATCACCAAAGGGGTGATAATATTCAGTGAATGTAATGCTACAAAAATCTATCAGAAATGGAAGACATCTAATGGGAGATGTTTGGAGACTGCAATAGGAGTTGTTGCAGGCTAGGGACATGCTTCATAACACTGTCAAAGCCTGAAGACATGTTGAATGAGCCTGCTAGAGATCACAGCTTTTACCTCCCCTTTACAAGTCAACGCTTTGACATTTGTTCTCCCTACAGCCCTGCTTAAAAAAATGTGTGCATCACATTTATCTCAGCATGATCCATTATAAACGTTCAGAGGGAAAAAAAAAACAAAAGATAAAAAGAGAAAAAGAATGGACAGTACAAGAAAAAGTAATTTAGTGTGATAAAAATAAACCAAACTATTAACTTCTAGAAGTCACTCTGAAGTATGTTTTTCTTCACTGGCTAAAGTAAATACCAGAACAGATCAATGTCTGCAAGGGGCAAATAGTGAATGCCAAAGGGCCGCATGCAACCCCCTGGGTGAGGCATCAGGCATCTAACCTACCCTACTTTATCCAAAACTAAAAAAAAAAATTGCCTTTATGTACACTTTAAGAAGTGATTGAATGTTAAAAAATTGTTTTGCATAAACCATCCATTTTTTTGCTATCTTCAGAGGATTGAGTACTTGTCTCTGATGTGGCAGTCACTCCATACTTTGAATTCTCTTAAGAATTGAATGGAGGATTTAATGCAGAATGTTTGGTTATCATGTTGACTTTCAAACAAGATGTACGGGAAGGTCAGCAATGGAATGCAAACATTAGTTTAGTTTTGCACACGAAAGGTACAATATATTGCCAAAAGTATTGGGACACCTGCCTTGACATGCAAATTAACTTTAATGGCATCCCAGCCTTAGTCCGTAGGGTTCAATATTGAATTATTGGCCCACCCTTTGCAGCTGTAACAGCTTCAACTCTTCTGGGGAGGCTGCCCACAAAGTTTAGGAGTGTGTCTATGGGAATGTTTGACCATTTTTCCAGAAGCCCATTTGTGAGGGCAGGCACTGATGTTGGATGAGAAGGCCTGGCTCGCAGTCTCCACGCTAATTTATACCAAAGGTGTTCTTTTGGGTTGAGGTCAGGACTCTGTACAGGCCAGTCAAGTTCCTCCACCCCAAACTCACTCATCCATGTCTTTATAGACCTTGCTTTATGCACTGGTGTGCAGTCATGTTTGAACAGGAAGGAGCCATCCTCAAACTGTTCCCACAAAGTTTGGAGCATAAAATTGTCCAAAATGTCTTGGTATGCTGACGCCTTAAGAGTTCCCTTCAGTGGAACTAAGAGGCCAAGCTCAACCCCTGAAAAACAACCCTGCATCATAATCCCCCCTCCACCAAATGATTTGGAGGGGTGGCCCAATACTTTTGCCAATATAGTGTGGATGAGTAAGTTTGGTGTGGAGGAACTTGACTGACCTGCACATAGTCCTGACCTTAACCTGATCACCTTTGGGATGAATTAGAACGGACACGGCGAGCCAGGCCTTCTCGTCCACATCAGTGCCTGACCTCACAAAATGCACTTCTGGATGAATGATCAAACATTCCCATAGACACACTCCTAAGCCTTGTGGACAGCCCTCCCAGAAGAGTTGAAGCTGTTATAGCTGCAAAGGGTGAGCCAACTCAATATTGAACCCTACAGACTAAGACTGGGATGCCATTAAAGTTCAGCTGCGTGTAAAGGCAGGCGTCACAATAGTTTTGGCAATATAGTCTATTTCAAGACTTGTTTTACACATGTGTAGGACATTCTAAGAGTCTTGCAGTAAGTTTGGAACAAGTTGTGCCTCCCCTAGGAATTTTCATGTCCAATTTAAGGCCAGCTTTATCCTGCATTAGACTGGTGACTGAATGTAATGATATATGTTCATAAATTACTCTGGACATGCTGCCAACACTTTTCTATTTTAAGGCAGCAGCAATTTTCAGTAAGTGATGTGAGTGCTGTAATTACTGGGCACGTCATCACCTCTGATTTCGCCCACGTTTTCATACTATATTAAGTTATTCATACCAATTCCAGTTTTTCCTCTACTGGTAATATTTTACCGTGGTCCTCCATCACAGTGGATTAAAGAGCAACTCAAGGTAAAAACGAGAAGCCTATTTCCAAGCACACACAACAGCTAATGCTTGTCTGTAATAAATAGGACATTCTCCCTAGAGTGCTATTTCAATATAATAGATTTGCTTTATATGGTCACTTTACTAAAGGTACCCCTAGACATAGAGGTTTCCCCTTTGCTGCAGGGGAAATGGCAACTGTATAGCTTAGAAATCCCTAGCTCATTGCCATTTTCACCCCTTCCCCTCCGTATGGGCTGAACAAAAATACTCCCTGAAGATGAACCCTCATATTTAGAGACTTACAAGCAGACAAAGGAACTGACCTCTCCATACATTCTAAACTACCTAAATTTCAAACCCATCCTCTCAGCACATGAAATGCCCATTGGAGAATCTGTTGATATAATTTTTAGTCAGTTTCCCTGTCTTTGTTGTAGGGAACAAAGGACACCCACCTATGTTCCTGACACTCACTACAGTTGAGGAAGCTCCTTATGCCGGCCATACACGGTTCGAATTTCGAAAGAATTTTCTTTCGGAAATCTTATCTAAGAATTTTCGTACAAATGTCGCACCATTAGTGGGTTGCAGCAATGGCCGATTTTTGTGCGGCAATCAAATTTGAGGAATCAAAATGATTTTCTAATCAATGATGGGAGAATCGTGTGAGAAATGTAATAAGAAAAGAAAATTTACAGAGAGAAAAGAAGATTCCCAGCCACGAAAATTCTTTTCTGTGGCAACATGAGGTAAAATTGAAGGCTCGGTCGGCCGAATTTCGAAAATCAATGGTGGCATCATCAGATCACAAAAAAAAACGAACTTTCTAATTTGGAAAAGAAAATTTGTTCGAAATTCGACCATGTATGGCCTGCATGGTCGATGGTGTAAAATGTCTTCCGCACTATAGAACAAGACTAACCACTCCTAGCTTTCTTGTGGATGGTGTTCTTCTTTAACAAAACATAGCGACATAATAGTCTCAGAGAAAATCTAATTGCTAACTAAAATTATTTGTTTAAAAAAAGAAATTTTTGGTACGATGATAAATATGTTTTTTTTTGTTTTTTTTTGTTTGCTTGTATTTTGTTGCAGAGTGAGATTTCATATCTGTGGGGAATTTTCATCATTTTATTCAGTGAGAATTCAGCATGACAGGGTCTACAGGGAGAAGATGTTGCCTAATCTGTTATATTGTGTTTATCTCGCGTGCGTGCAGAGTGTTTGTTAATTCAGTTCACATTTACTTCCTCTATTCCTGATTGATTTCTCTGCATCTGTATTTAATCTGTGTCCTGTGGCTATACATCCTCCCTGTATCTGAGAGCAGAGCACTGATTGTGTGGGCCGTCACAGTGCAATATTCAGTCCAGTAAACATCCCGCTTTTCCAAGCCCAGCTGCAGGTACCGACTGAAAGACAATACTGGTTTTGTTTTCTCCACTACTGATTTTTTTTTTTTTTCTGGGTCATTTGTTGCAAATTGCTGATGCATGGGTGGCAGGCATTGCCCATTCTTCTTTTTTTCTGCTTTATGGTTGCCTAGTGGTTTTGAAAATGCTAAGAATAAATCTGCATTACTAAACTCCGTAGATTTTATGCAAAGCAAATATTGGGCCAAATTACTAAAAGTAGAGCAGCGGGTCATGTACATTGTATACGATTTGTAAAGGAACTTTTTTATTTTACGTTTAAATGGAGTAGGGAATGGTGAAAACCCCTGTCAGGTTTTTTGGGCGTTTTTTTTGGCACTCGTGTCCCATTTAAGAATACCTTCAGTTTTTGTCCCATAGACACAACTGGAAGTAAAGGAAACTTCTCCAAAGGGATGTAAATCCCCTTTTAGACAGTTATTACCAGAACAAGTGTCTCTATTGGAAGATTTCTCAGTTCCAGTAACAAATCAGAATTTTCTCACTTTCAAACCTAATTACACTTGTCAATGAGGCAGATAGGGAGAGTAAATCTCCTTAGTGGGGACATAGAGAGCATTAAGCTTGCCAAAGGATCAAATCCCTTATAACTCTACAAAAAATACCAAAGAAACCTCAAAACTCGCATTTTAATTAGTAAAGCTAAAAGGAAAGGCAAAATAAGTTATATATAGTTACATATTTAGTTAGGTTGAAAAAAAAGATACTAGTCCATCTAGTTCAACCAATTAAAAAAACACACACACACACACAATATCATAGTTGGTTCAGAGGAAGGCAAAAAAAAAAACAAAAAACAATAAAGCATGATCCACTTTGCTCAAATGGGGGGAAAAAATCCCTTCCTCATTCCCCAGGAGGCAATTGGATATTCCCTGGTTTACCTACCCCTGGCATTATTACCTCTAAAAATTAGTATCTGGTTATATTTTGTGCATTTAGGAATGCATCCAGCTCTTTTTTTTAAACAATCTACTGAGCTGGCCAGAACTAGTTGTTGAGGGAGTCTTTTCCACATTTTCACAGCTCTTACTGTGAAGAAGCCTTTCTGAATGTGAAGGTTAAATCTCTTTTCCTCCAGATGTAAAGAGTGCCCCCTTGTCCTCTGTAATGATTTGGAAGTGAATAACTCTAAACCAAGTTCATTATATGGACCACTTACAGTGCCTTGAAAAAGTATTCATACACCTTGAAATTTATTTATTTATTTATTTATTTCAGGTACTTATATAGCGCCGTCAATTTACGCAGCACTTTACATATACATTGTACATTCACATCAGTCCCTACCCTCAAGGGCTTACAATCTAAGGTCCCTAACTCACATTCATACATACTAGGGACAATTTAGACAGGATCCAATTAACCTACCAGCATGTCTTTGGAGTGTGGGAGGAAACCGGAGTACCCGGAGGAAACCCACGCAGGCACAGGGAGAACATGCAAACTCCAAGCAGGTAGTGTCGTGGTTGGGATTCGAACCAGTGACCCTTCTTACTGCTAGGCGAGAGTGCTACCACTGCACCACTGTGCCGCCCAAATTTCCCACATTTTGTCATGTTACATTCAAAAACGTAAATTAATTTTATTGGGATTTTATGTGATAGACCAACACAAAGTGGCACATAATTGTGAAGTGAAAGGAAAATGATAAATGGTTTTCAATTTTTTTTACAAATAAATATCTGAAAAGTGTGGCATGCATTTGTATTCAACCCTCTGCTCTCAGCCTACTCTAAAACCCCTAACTAAAATCTAGTGGAACCAATTGCCTTCAGAAGTCATCTAATTAGTAAATAGAGTCCACCTGTGTGTAATTTAATCTCAGTACAAATACAGCTGTTCTGTGAAGCCCTCAGAGGTTTGTTAGAGAACCTTTAGTGAACAAACGGCATCATGAAAGCCAAGGAACACACCAGACAGGTCAGGGATAAAGTTGTGGAGAAGTTTAAAGCAGGGTTAGGTTATAAAAAAATATCCCAAGCTTTGAACATCTCCGGGAGTACTGTTCAATCCATCATCCAAAAATAGAAAGAGTATGGCACAACTGCAAACCTACCAAGACATGGCTGTGCACCTAAACTGACAGGCCAGGCAAGGAGACCATTCATCAGAGAAGCAGCCAAGAGGCCCATTGTAACTCTGAAGGAGCTGCAGAGATTCACGGCTCATGTGGGAGAATCTTTCTACAGAACAACTATTAGTTGTGCACCCAACAAATCTGGCCTTTATGGAAGAGTGGCAAGAAGAAAGCCATTGTTGAAAAAAAGCCATAAGAAGTCCCGTTTGCAGTTTGCGAGAAGCCATGTTGGGGACACAGCAAACATGTGGAAGAAGGTGCTCTGGTCAGATGAGAACAAAATTGAACTTTTTGGACAAAAAGCAAAAGGCTATGTGTGGTGGAAAACTAACACTGTACATCACCCTGAACACACCATCCCCACTGTGAAACATGGTGGTGACAGCATCATGTTGTGAGGATGCTTTTCTTCAGCAGGGACAGGGAAGCTGGTCAGAGTTGATGGGAAGATAGTTGGAGCCAAATACATAGCAATCTTAGAGGAAAACCTGTTAGAGTCTGCAAAAGACTTGAGACTGGGGCCGAGGTTCACCTTCCAGCAGGTCAACGACCCTAAACATACAGCCAGAGCTACAATGGAAAGGTTTAGATCAAAGCATATTCATGTGTTACAATGGCCCAATCAAAGTCCAGACTTAAATCCAATTGTGAATCTGTGGCAAGACTTGAAAATTGCTGTTCACAGATGCTCTCCATCCAATCAAGCAGAGCTTGAGCGATTTTGCAAAGAAGAATGGGCAAAAATTTCACTCTCTAGATGTGCAAAGCTGGTAGAGACATCCCCAAAAAGACTTGCAGCTGTAATTGCATCGAAAGGTGGTTGTACAAAGTGTTGACTCTTTGGTGTTGACTATTCAGGAGCTGAATACAAATGCACGCCACACTTTTCACATATTTATTTGTAAAAAATGCTGAAGACCATTTATCATTTTCCTTCTACTTCACAATTATGTGCCACTTTGTGTCGGTCTATCACATAAAATCCTAATAAAATACATTCACGTTTTTGGTTGTAACATAGCCTTTTTCAAGGCATTGTATGTATTTATACATGTTGATCACATCCCCCCTTAATTGCCTCTTCTGAAGAGAGAATTAATTCAGTTCAGCTAATCCTTCCTCATAGCTGAGCTCCTCTGTGCCTCTTATTAGTTTGGTTGCCCTTCTCTGCACTTTCTCCAGTTCCTGATATCCTTTTTGAGAACCGGTGCCCAAACTGAACTGCTTATTCCAGATGAGGTCTTACTAATGATTTGTACAGGGGCAAAATGATATCTCTGTCTCTGGCGTTTATACCTCTTTCAATACAAGAAAGGATTTTGCTCGCTTTAGTTGCATGCTATTATTAAACTTATGATCTACCAGAACACCCAGATCCTTCTCCACCATTGACTCCCCCGGCTGTTCTTCCCCTAGTATGTATGATGCATGCATGTTTTTATCCCCCAAGTGCATAACTTTACATTTATCAACATTAACCACTTAAGGACCAGAAGGATTTTCCCCCTTAACGACCAGGCCATTTTCTGCAATACGACACTATGTTGATTTAACTGACAATTATCGTGCAACGATGTACTCAAACAAAATGTATGTCCTTTTTTTCCCCACAAATAGAGCTTTCTTTTGGTGGTATTTGATCACCTCTGCGTTTTTTTGTTATTTTTATTTTTGTGCTATAAACAATAAAAGAGCGTCAATTTTGAAAAGAAAAACAATATTTTTTTACTTTTTGCTATAATAAATATCCAAAATAAAAGTAAAAAAAACAAATTTCTTCATCAGTTTAGGCCAATATGTATTCTTCTACATATTTTTGGTAAAAAAATCGCAATAAGGGTATATTGATTGTTTTGCACAAAAGTTATAGCTTCTACAAAATAGGGGATTGATTTATAGCATTATTCTAAAAATGTTTTTAACTAGTAATGGCAGTGATCAGCGATTTTTAGCGGGACTGCAACATTGCGGCAGACAGATTGGACACTTTTGACACTTTTTTGGGACCAGTGACATTTACACAGCAATTAGTGCTAAAAAATAGCCACTGATTACTAGCAGGAAAGGGGTTAACACTAGGGAGCTACCAAGGGGTGAAGTGTTCCCGAGGGAGGTGTTTCTAATTGTGGGGGGGAGTGTAGTGACTGGAGGAGACACATCGCTGTTCCTAATCACTAGGATCCCCGTTCTGTCTTTCTCAGGAGCGATCGCGGGTTGGCGGCGGACATTGCGGCCACCCCCTAGAGGTCTTGAAGCAGCTGACGTACAATGACGGTGATTCACCCAGGAGAGCCAACCTGCCGCAGTACTACTGTGGTGGCTGGTCTTTAAGTGATTAAACCTTTTTTGCCACATAGTTGCCCAAATAAATAGTACACCGAGGTCAGCTTGTAAGTTGGAGACATCCTATGAGGACATAATTCAACTGCATAACTTGGTGTCATCTGCAAACACTGAAGTGGTACTTTAAATCCCAGACCCTATATAATGTATAAATATATTAAAAAGTAAGGGTTGCAACGCTGAAGGATGGGGTACACCACCAATAACCTTAGACCATTCAGAGTATGAATCAATAACCACTATTCTCTGAATATGGTCTTTTGGACAGTTTTTTATCCATTTACAAGCTGAATTTTGTAAAATTTACACATTAGCTGTGTCAAATGCAAAATCCAAGAATACCACATCCACAGCTACTCCTTTGTCTAAGTGTTTTCTTAATTCCTTATAAAAAGAAATCAGATATGTTTGACAACTTTTGTCTCTCATGAATCCATGCTGTATGTTGCTTAAAATATTATTTCCTACGAAAAACTCTTCTATGTGTTCTGGTATTAAACTCTCCAGTATCTTCCCAACTATAAAAAAATAAACTAACAGGTCTATAGTTTCTTGGTAAAGACTTTGATTCATTTTTAAATATAGGCACAACATTTGTCTTACACCAATCCAGTGATACCATGCCAGTCATTAGGGATGAGCCGAACACCCCCCTGTTCGGTTCGCACCAGAACTTGTGAACAGGCAAATAATTCGTTCGAACACGCGAACACCATTAAAGTCTATGGGACACGAACATGAATAATCAAAAGTGCTAATTTTAAAGGCTTATATGCAAGTTATTGTCATAAAAAGTGTTTGGGGACCTGGGTCCTGCCCCAGGGGACATGGATCAATGCAAAAAAAAGGTTTAAAAACGTAAGTTTTTTCGGGAGCAGTGATTTTAATAATGCTTAAAGTGAAACAATAAAAGTGTAATATCCCTTTAAATTTCGGACCTGGGGGGTGTCTATAGTATGCCTGTAAAGGGGCGCATGTTTGCCATGTTTAGAACAGTCTGACAGCAAAATGACATTTCAAAGGAAAAAAAGTCATTTAAAACTACTTGCGGCTATTAATGAATTGCCGGTCCGACAATACACATAAAAGTTCATTGATAAAAACGGCATGGGAATTCCCCACAGGGGAACCCCGAACCAAAATTTAAAAAAAAAATGACGTGGGGGGTCCACCTAAATTCCATACCAGGCCCTTCAGGTCTGGTATGGATCTTAAGGGGAACCCCACGCCAAAAAAAAAAAATGGCGTGTTTCCCTATAAAAATCCATACCAGACCCTTATCCGAGCATGCAACCTGGCAGGCCACAGGAAAAGAGGGGGGGACGAGAGAGCGCCCCCCCTCCTGAACCGTACCAGGCCACATGCCCTCAACATTGGGAGGGTGCTTTGGGGTAGCCCCCCAAGACACCTTGTCCCCATGTTGATGAGGACAAGGGCCTCATCCCCACAACCCTTGGCCGGTGGTTGTGGGGGTCTGCGGGCGGGGGGCTTATCAGAATCTGGAAGCCCCCTTTAACAAGGGGACCCCCAGATCCCGGCCCTCCCCCCTGTGTGAAATGGTAAGGGGGTACAAAAGTACCCCTACCATTTCACAAAAAAACTGTCAAAAATGTTAAAAATGACAAGAGACAGTTTTTGACAATTCCTTTATTTAAATGCTTCTTTCTTCTTTCTTCTATCTTCCTTCGGTTTCTTCCTCCATCTTCTTCTTCTTCTGGTTCTTCTGGTTCTTCCTCCGCTGTTCTTGTCCGGCATCTTCCTCCGCGGCGTCTGCGTCTTCTTCCCTTCTTCTTCTCGGGCCGCTCCGCATCCATGATGGCATGGAGGGAGGCTCCCGCTGTGTGACGCTTCTCTCTTCATCTTTTTCTCTTCATCTTCTTCTCTTCATCTCTTCATCTTCTTCTCTTCATCTTCTTCTCTTCATCTCTTCATCTCTTCATCTTTTTCTCTTCATCTTCTTCTCTTCATCTTCTTCTCTTCATCTTCTTGTCTTCATCTTCTTTTCAGGCCGCTCTGCATCCATGATGGCATGGAGGGAGGCTCCCGCTGTGTAACGCTTCTCCTCTTCTGACGGTTCTTAAATAACGGGGGGCGGGGACACCCAGTGACCCCGCCCCCTTTGACGCATGAAGACTTGACGGGACTTCCCTGTGGCATTTCCTGTGACGTCAGAGGGGGCGGGGTCACCCGTTACCTAACCCCGCCCCTTCTGATGTCACAGGGAATGCCACAGGGAAGTCCCCGTCAAGTCCCTGTGCGTCAGAGGGGGGCAGGGTCACCCGGTGGCTCCGCCCCCACCGTTATTTAAGAACCGTCAGAAGAGGAGAAGCGTCACACAGCGGGAGCCTCCCTCTATGCCATCATGGATGCGGAGTGGCCCGAGAAGAAGAAGGGAAGAGGACGCCGATGCCGCGGAGGAAGATGCCGGACGAGAACACCAGAGGAAGAACCAGAAGAACCAGAAGAAGAAGAAGATGGAGGAAGAAATCGAAGGAAGATAGAAGAAAGAAGAAGCATTTAAAAAAAAGGAATTGTCAAAAACTGTCTTGTGTCATTTTTAACATTCTTGACAGTTTTTTGTGAAATGGTGTACCCCCTTACCATTTCACACAGGGGGGAGGGCTGGGATCTGGGGGTCCCCTTGTTAAAGGGGGCTTCCAGATTCCGATAAGACCCCCACAACCACCGGCCAAGGGTTGTGGGGATGAGGCCCTTGTCCCCATCAATATGGGGACAAGGTGTTTTGGGGGCTACCCCAAAGCACCCTCCCAATGTTAAGGGCATGTGGCCTGGTACGGTTCAGGAGGGGGGGCACTCTATCGTCTCCCCCTCTTTTCCTGCGGCCTGCCAGGTTGCGTGCTCGGATAAGGGTCTGGTATTGATTTTTGGGGGGGACCCCACGCCATTTTTTTTTTTTTTTTTGGCCTGTGTTCCCCTTAAGATCCATACCAGACCTGAAGGGCCTGGTATGGAATTTAGGGGGGCCCCCACTTCATTTTTTTTTTAATTCCCCTGTGGGGAATTCCCATGCCATTTTTATCAATGTGTACTGTCGGATCGGCAATTCATTAATAGCCGCAAGTAGTTTTAAATTACTTTTTTTCCTTTGAAATGTCATTTTGCTGTCAGACTGTTCTAAACACGAGAAACATGCGCCCGTTTACAGGCATACTATAGACACCCCCCAGGTACGAAATTTAAAGGGATATTACACTTTTATTGTTTCACTTTAAGCATTATTAAAATCACTGCTCCCTTTTTAAAACTTTTTTTTGCATTGATCCATGTCCCCTGGAGCAGGACCCAGGTCCCCAAACACTTTTTATGACAATACCATGAATATAAGCCTTTAAAATTAGCACTTTTGATTTCTCCCATAGACTTTTAAAGGGTGTTCTGCGGCATTCGAATTTGCCGCGAACACCCCAAATTGTTCGCTGTTCAGCGAACTGGCGAACAGCCGATGTTCGAGTCAAGCATGAGTTCGACTCGAACTGGAAGCTCATCCCTACCAGTCATTAAATAAACAATGGCTTAGATAAAATAGAGCTCTTTGGGGACCCTTGGATGTAAGACATCTGTCCAGGTGCTTTTTTCACCTTTAATTTGTCCAAACGTTTCTGGACATTTCAATTTTGAGTCATTGTGGATCATTTGGGACTGTGTCAATATTATTCCCATTAAGGACTTGAGCTTCCCTCTTTTCTTTTGTATACACAGAGCTGAAGTAGGTATTTAATGCATTTGCCTTCTCCGTGTCCCCAGTAATAAACTCAAATTTTTCTAGTAAAGAGCATAAGCATTTAAATAAATTTGTTTAGCCCCTATGGAACACAATTAAAATGAGTGTTTGCCCATTTATTTGCTTTTGAACCTGCAGATGTTAGACTAGTCGTGTAGTACATAGATTTAGGTGAGTCAGCAAAATATAACAAACATTAAGATATTATTATTTGCCATTTAAATCATTTAATTGTAAATGCAACCAAATTACCTTTTAACTCCAAGTTGCAATGACAGCTGGAACCTGACTACTTTTTGATAAATAATCAATAATCTTTACCAAATGTGCTCCAAACTCACAAGCGTTATTTCATTGTGTGACCACCAAATCTTTGTGATTCAGTTGCTCATATCTTTTTATTATTAAGCTTGAATAAAAATGAGCAAGCTTTCAAAAATCCATTTATTCAAAAAGCTAATTTATGCAAACCAAAATATTTCAGGAATCATAAATAAAATGTGTAGGTTCATATCCCATTATTAACCACTTAAGCCCCGGACCATTTGGCTGCCCAAAGACCAGAGCACTTTTTGCGATTCAGCACTGTGTCGCTTTAACTGACAATTGCGCGGTCGTGCGACGTGGCTCCCAAACAAAATTGACGTCCTTTTTTCCCCACAAATAGAGTTTTCTTCTGGTAGTATTTGATCACCTCTGCGTTTTTTACTTTTTCCGCTATAAACAAAAAGATATCGACAATTTTGAAAAAAAACGCATTATTTTTTACTTTTTGCTATAATAAATATCCCCAAAAAATATATAAAAAAACATTTTTTCCTCAGTTTAAGTCGATACGTATTCTTCTACATATTTTTGGTAAAAAAAATCTCAATAAGCGCTTGATTGGTTTGCGCAAAAGTTATAGCGTCTACTAAATAGGTGATAGTTTTATGGCATTTTTATTAATAATTTTTTTTTTTACTAGTAATGGCGGCGATCAGCGATTTTTATCATAACTGCGACATTATGGCGGACACATCGGACACTTTAGCGTGATTTTCGGACCATTCACATTTATACAGCAATTAGTGCAATTAAAAATGCATTGATTACTGTGTAAATGTGACTGGCAGTGAAGGGGTTAACCACTAGGTGGCGCTGTAGGGGTTAAGTGTGTCCTAAGGAGTGATTCTAACTGTGGGAGGGAGGGGCTATATGTTACACGACACTGATCACTGCTCTCGATTACAGGGACCGGTGATCAGTGTCCTGTCATTAGGCAGAACGGGAAAATGCTTGTTTACATCAGCATTTCCCCGTTCTTCCTCTCCGTGAGACGATTGCGGAGATCTGTGATCACACTCATGGAGGTTGCGGTGCGCCCCCAAAACCGCTTCTTAAGGGCAACATACAGGTACGTTAATCTGCCTGTACGTGCCCTTCTGCCGACGTATATCGTCATGAGTGGGTCGGCAAGTGGTTTAGCATGTTGATATAACTACTAGACCCTTATATTTCCTCAGAGGAAGGAAAGTTTGTCTCTGTGTAAGCTACTTTAAAGAAATCCAAATGACACTCTGATCCTGTCCAAAATGCATCTGATGGAAAATATTTAGTTCATAATAACCTTTCAAGAGACTCTGGGGGAGATTTACTAAAACTTCAGCTTGTTCAAGTAAGCTTTGACAATAAAACCTGGAAGCTGACTGATTTCTGTGCAGAGCTGCACCATATTTTGCATGCACCAGTCTTAGTAAATCTCCTCCTCTATCATTTTGCCCTTAGGCACAGTGACTAGTTCTCTTGAAAAAGCAACCTCACCCACAAATACTCACCTTCCCCATGTTCCCTAACTTTTCCATTCCTCCATCAGATCCAGCAGTCTAAACCCTGTGTATGCTCTGTGTCCGATGGCCTGTATAGGCAAAATTACAGATTATTTTTAAGGTGCCTATTGTATGTCCTGCCTGACCATCACACCTAAATTATATTAATTTTGGGCATTCAAGTTCAAAACCATTGGCAATAATATGAGGCTTCCCCCTTTACCTTGCAGCTATAAAAGCCCCACTCATTTGGGAAGGCTTTTTACAAGATTTTGGATTGTGCCTGTTGGATATTGTGATCATTCAGCCAAAAAAGCATTGACGTCAGGTACTGGTGTTGGATGAAAAGACCTGGCTTGCAATCAGTGATTCAGTTTCCTCCATACCACTTATCAACCCATGTTTTTATGAATCTGACTTTGTGCACAGGGACATAATCATGTTGGAATAGAAAAGAATCTCCTCTTTTATCAGAAGGTTGAAGACACACAATTGTCTTTGTATGCTGTAGAATTAACAGTACTCTTCGATGGAAACACCCAAATTGGTAATTTGGAATAGCATCCACCAGAGGCGTCCTCAGGGGGGGCTATTGGGGCTAATAGCCCAGAGTCTCTTGTCCCGGTCCTAGAATGCAGGGGACAGGGGCGGACTGAGCCGTAGTAGCGCTGGCTCCGGCTCCAGCTCCGCCCCTGCCTGACTCTACTCTTGGTCACTGGTTGCTATAGCCGCCTAGCGGCTAGCAACCAGTGACGTCACTGCCCACTGTGCCCAGCATTCAAAGTGGAGGAGGATTGCACTTCCTCCTCCTCTGCGCTAGTGCTCATGGGGCCTGAGACTTCTGGATTGGAGTGTCCCTCCGGTGGCGCCGTGGAGTGCAGAGCAGCAGGGATGGGGATACCTGGGCAGCCGGGAAGAGCCCAGGAGGGAGAGAGAGAAGACACGGCCACCCTGAGCAGAATCCCCAGCGCCTCCCAGAGCCTGCACTCCACCTATCAGTCCTCTCCCAGCACGCTGTGACTGGAAGAGGAAGAAGGCGGGAATTACAATTTGGCCGCCGTGCGACATAGATCGGCGCTCGGGCGGGCAGTTCTCCTCCTCTACTCTGGCTGCCTCACACACTATCACCACGGCTGACCTGCTGCTGCAGGACCTGGACACATGAAGTCTGTCTCCTTCTGGTCAGGTAGGTCAATCAGTGTGTGTATGTCAGGTATCAGGTCAGTGTATGTATATCAGGTAGGTCAGTGCATGTAGGTCAGTGTAGGTCAGATAGGTCAGTGTGGGTCAAGTAGGTCAGTGTGGGTCAGGTAGGTCAGTGTGGGTCAGGTAGGTCAGTGTGTGTGGGTCAGTGTATGTAGGTCAGTGTGGGTGGGTCAGTGTGGGTGGGTCAGTGTAGGTCAGTGTGGGTCAGGTAGGTCAGTGTGGGTCAGGTAGGTCAGTGTATGTCAGGTAGGTCAGTGTGGGTCAGGTAGGTCAGTGTATGTAGGTCAGTGTGGGTCAGGTAGGTCAGTGTATGTCAGTGTATGTAGGTCAGTGCATGTCAGGTAGGTCAGTGTGGGTCAGGTAGGTCAGTGTGGGTGGTCAGTGTATGTAGGCTGGTGTAGGTCAGTGTGGGTCAGATAGGTCAGTGTGGGTCAGGTAGGTAAGTGTATGTAGGTCAATGTGGGTCAGGTAGGTCAGTGTATGTCAGGTAGGTCAGTGTATGAAGGTCGGTGTATGTCAGGTAGGTCAGTGTGGGTCAGGTAGGTCAGTGTGGGTGGGTCAGTGTATGTAGGTCAGTGTAGGTCAATGTGGATCAGGTAGGTCAGTGTGGGTCAGGTAGGTCAGTGTATGTAGTCAGTGTATGTCAGGTAGGTCAGTGTGGGTCAGGTAGGTCAGTGTGTATCAGGTAGGTCAGTGTATGTAGGTCAGTGTATGTCAGGTAGATCAGTGTATGTAGGTCAGTGTATGTCAGGTAGGTCAGTGTATGTAGGTCAGTGTATGTCAGGTAGGTCAGTGTATGTAGGTCAGTGTAGGTCAGGTAGGTCAGTGTATGTCAGGTAGGTCAGTGTGGGTCAGGTAGGTCAGTGTGTATCAGGTAGATCAGTGTATGTAGGTCAGTGTATGTCAGGTAGGTCAGCGTGGGTCAGGTAGGTCAGTGTATGTAGGTCACTGTAGGTCAGTGTGTGTCAGGTAGGTCAGTGTGTTTCAGGTAGGTCAGTGTATGTCAGGTAGGTCAGTATATGTAGGTCAGTGTATGTCAGGTAGGTGGGTGTGGGTCAGGTAGGTCAGTGTGTATCAGGTAGGTCAGTGTATGTAGGTCAGTGTATGTCAGGTAGGTCAGTGTATGTCAGGTAGGTCAGTGTGTGTCAGGTAGGTCAGTGTAGGTCAGTGTATGTAAGTCAGTGTAGGTCAGTGTATGTCAGGTAGGTCAGTGTGGGTCAGGTAGGTCAGTGTGGGTCAGGTAGGTCAGTGTATGCAGGTCAGTGTATGTCATGTAGGTCAGTGTATGTAGGTCAGTGTATGTCAGGTAGGTCAGTGTATGTCAGGTAGGTCAGTGTGTATCAGGTAGGTCAGTGTATGTAGGTCAGTCAATGTCAGGTAGGTCAGTGTGGGTCAGGTAGGTCAGTGTATGTAGGTCAGTGTATGTCAGGTAGGTCAGTGTATGTCAGGTAGGTCAGTGTATGTAGGTCAGTGTATGTCAGGTAGGTCAGTGCATGTCAGGTAGGTCAGTGTATGTAGGTCAGTGTGAGTCAGGTAGGTCAGTGTGGGTCAGGTAGGTCAGTGTATGTAGGTCAGTGTATGTCAAGTAGGTCAGTGTATGTAGGTCAGTGTATGTCAGGTAGGTCAGTGTATGTAGGTCAGTGTGGGTCAGGTAGGTCAGTGTGGGTCAGGTAGGTCAGTGTATGTAGGTCAGTGTATGTCATGTAGGTCAGTGTATGTAGGTCAGTGCATGTCAGGTAGGTAGGTCAGTGTGTGTATGTCAGGTAGGTCAGTGTGTGTGTTAGTTAGGTCAGTGTATGTCAGGTAGGTAGGTCAGTTTAGTGGTCAGCATTGATGGGCACTGGTAAACCAGGCAGCAACCAGCAAGTCAGCCTACCCCCCGCCACACAACCACACAACCCCTCCGCCCAACCAAAAAAACCCAGCGCCACTAGAGGCCCCCCCCGTGCCGGCCTTGGACTTCGGGCTGAAGCCCCTGGTCTTTTTGCCACCTAGCAACGCCCCTGGCATCCACATATTTTTAAAGTGGTTGTAAACCCTCTGGGACCACTTTTACCTACAGGTAAGCCTAGATTAAGGCTTACCTGTAGGTGCAACAAATATCTCCTAAACCTACACGCTTTAGGAGATATTTTCAAAAGACTGGCACCAATGTCTATGGCACATGTGCCGTAGACAGCGGCGTGCAGGCGCACTGCGCATCCCGCTGCTAAAGGCGATCATGCTGTTAGTGGCGGCTCCCTCGCGCATGTGTGGGAGTGAGGTCATCGCGTCTCTGGCCAGTCACAGCGCCGGAGCTGCGATACCTGGAAGTCACTCCGGGATAGATGGCGGCGATGAAGGAGAAGAACGAGGGTCGCTTCGGGGGCTTCCATCTCAGGTAAGTTATTCATAATGAGCTAGTATGCTATGCATACTAGCTCATTATGCCTTTGCCTTACAGGGTGTGTTTTTTTCTCCTGCCTTTACTTCCTCTCTAATAATATAGTGCATTAGCCATGGAACATTGAACAATTGTGTTTGGAAAGTGCAGAATGTCCTGGATAAAAGAACCATATGAAGAGGAAAATTTGAAGGTGTAAAGTACATATGAAGGCTCTGAAATCCAGTTACTATGTGATGCACAAACCTCATATAGTAAACAAAAATCTAAAAGGATTAAGGCGGAGTTCCACCCAAAAATGAAACTTCCGCTTTAAGTGAAGGTGACCCCCTGTCATTTTTTTGGGAGGGAGCGGATATCCTCTTTTAGGGGCTTCCAGCTCCCACTTCCTCCGGGGCTCCGCGGAGTCAGAAGGAAGTTCACCTCTCCCCCTCCCTCCATGCAATGTTCTGGGACACGTCATAGGTCCCAGAAGATAGCCCGGTTAATCACAGCACGCAGCGCATGCCCAGCTGTGAAGCCACAGCCAGCCGCCCACAGTCACAATGCCGGCACCGAGGAGAGGAGGGGGAGAGGAGCGGGGATTCGTTCACCCGCATTGCTGGACCCTGGGACAGGTGAGTGTCCGATTATTAAAAGTCCACAGCTACACTTTTTGTAGCTGCTAACTTTTATATGGTGGAACTCCGCTGTAAGTTCCCCTTTTCATGAAAAATGAATAAGCATGGTCACGTGGATATGCTGACCAAGGAGCATTTGCCATTGAGAGCATTGTGATGGATGCTCACTCTGGGCCTGTGTATTGCAGTGTATGGTGTTTAGACTGTTACACTGGCAGCATGGGGCATAACAACCGCTACATGCAGTGTGGTCTGGGGTGATGGCCAGGGTGTTTGAAGTTAGTTCATCATTTCATTTTTCATAAAAATGTGAATTTATCCTTTACTTTATCTTCCCTGACTGAGCCAAACGCTTAGTTCTTCACATGCGCTCTCTCCCAGACACTGCAGCTCGCAGTTGGAGTTTTTCGACAATAGAAGTAGTGCTGTCATTCCAGAAAGCAGTGGGCAGGATAAGGTGAGGCCAGTTGCTGAGTGACAGGCTACAGGCTTTTAAATCAGAAGTGATAATGCCAACAGGCATGCCTCCTGCAACGTCTTCTCATCCTACCGTATTGAAAGCAAGCACAGCCCAAAACAGAGTGGCAAATCTGCTCTGAATTCAGAAGCAGTGCAGCATTGTTACCACACCATCACAGGAAGCTGTAATAAGGGGGCTTCACTGGCAGGATCAACAGGTATCTGTGTGACTTTGCAGGGGGGCTACTAGGAAACTGCAACACTTTTTTTTCTGTGTGCCCATGACTGAAGCTGCCAAAGACTGGACTGTCCAAGTTGCAGCTTGAGTTGGGTTGGGCAGCTTGATTTTTCTAATCTATGTTCTGTTTTAGTCTTATATCTAGCTCATTTCAACACCAAATTGAAATATTTTTATATTAAATAAAAGGGTTCTTCAAAAAGTTTCCACACTTTTTTTTTGCTTTATTAAATATAAAAAATTGCAGAAACTTTTTGAAAACCCCTCGTATTTACCTAAGATTTACCTAAGATGTTTTTGCTTTAATTTTTGCTATGTCCTTAACAAAGGCAAATCTCCTTTTCTTCCTCTGTATAAAACAGATAAATATCTTATTAGCTTGGTGTCCTTCATTATCATCTCTAGTCTTGTCCACGTTATTTGATTTGATAATGGAGAGCAGTGGCACTTGATTTTGCCACTAACATGGCCGTTAAATAAAGAAAGCTGCTATCATAACAAGCTTAATAACGTGTCACTTGCTGTGCTTTCCTCATAATTAGCAAGCTCCAGAGATGAGATTAAAATCTGCATAAACTTCTCATTGCAGTCATCTGCAGTGCACTGTTTAGGAATTGCCGTGTGCTGTCTCTCCCTGTGGACATTATTTACCCGTGTTATCCTTTCACTGGGCCTGTGCTGTTTTAAATAAACCTTACCGCTAATCAGGAGCACATGTAGCGTGTGTTTAGCAAAATCTAATGTACAAAAAAAATAAATAAAAAAAAAAACGCATTGATAAGCATGATTTACTATGCACAAAACTGAGCATACAGCAGAAAAACTGAAGCTTGCCACACATTTTAAAATGTTCTTTCAGTTTACCAACAGCTTTGCATTGTGATTGCAATAAAATGAATAGATTATTATTTAGGATAGGACCCTACAGACCCCTACGCTGCAGAGTTTTCAAAAACTCTTCAGTAGGCCAAACATCTTACAGTTTCATTGTATGATCTCAGTGTACAAACCGCTGTGCAGTGAGGGCTTGCTTCATTGGGTATAAATTGAATGGATTGTTTAGGTAAGCCTTTATTGTACGTATCGTATAGATACTGGACAGCCAGATCACAACATGTGTGGCCATCATAATGGTCTTTAACCACTTGCCACCCAAGCCAATTCTGGCATTTCTCTCCTACATATAAAAATCATATTTTTTTTTGCTAGAAAATTACTAATTTTTCAAACGCCATTTTTTGGGGGGGGAAAAAAACACTTTCATGTTTTAAAAAAAAACAAAAACACAACATTTACCCCAATTTTATTGTATAATATGAAAGATGATGTTGCGTCGAGTAAATAGATAACAAACGCGTCACGTTTTAAAATTGCGCACGCTTGTGGAATGGCGCCAAACTACAGTACTTAAAAATCTCCATAGGCGACGCTTTAAACATTTTTACAGGTTACCAGTTTAGAATTACAGAGGAGGTCTAGTGCTAGAAATATTGCTCTCGCTCTAGCGATCGCAGCAATACCTCCCATGTGTGTTGAACGCCGTTTACGTATGCGGGCGTGATCTATGTATGTGTTCCCTTTTGCCTGCGAGCAGGAGGGGATGGTGGCACTTTAAAAAAAATTATATATTTTTATTTTTTATTATTGTTTATTTTATTTTATTTTTTAATTTTTTTTACACTTTCCCTTTAGTTTTTGATAACTTTTATTCTTTTTACAAGGAATGTAAAAATCCCTTGTAATAGGAAAAGGGCATGACAGGTCCTCTTTATGGAGAGATCTGGGGTCTGAAGTCCCCATCTCTCCTCTGTGCTGGAAAGCCAGAGATATAAAAATAAATAAATAAATAAATAATATCAGGCTTGCCGGTAAAAAAAAAAAATGGCAGAGTTTACATCTGCCAGAGCTGGAATTGATGTCATGGCATCGCTTTCGACCCTCAATGACCTATGGTAAACTGCCGGCGCCGGCAGGTTCATTCTCTGGCTCCCCAATTGCACAGGAGAGACCAGAAAAACACCAGAGTGTGGCGGCAGGGGGGGGGGGGGGGGACGACAACATCCCCTTCCACCACCTGTAAAAGCAATCAAGCGGCTAAACAGCTGCTATGATGGCTTTTACAATGTAGGGAATCGCCGCTGCAGGCATCATTCGTCAATCAAAGTAAATTACATCATATGACGTCGATCCGGGGGAAGTGGTGAATATACAGTACATTGAAAAAGTATTCATACCCCTTGAAATTTTCCACATGTGTCATGTTACAACCAAAAACGTAAATGTATTTTAATGGGATTTTATGTGATAGACCAACACAAAGTGGTGCATAATTGTGAAGTGGAAGGAAAACGATAAATGATTTTCAAAATGTTTTACAAATAAATATGTGAAAACTGTGATGTGCATTTGTATTCAGCCCCCTTATCTCAATACTTTGTAGAACCACCTTTCGCTGCAATTACAGATGCAAGTCACATCTAGAGAGTGAAATTTTTGCTCATTCTTCTTTGCAAAATAGCTCAAGCTATGTCAGATTGGATGGAGAGCGTCTGTGAACAGCAATTTTCAAGTATTGCCACAGATTTTCAATTGATTTTAGGTCTGGACATTGACTGGGCCATTCTAACACATGAATATGCTTTGATCTAAACCATTCCATTGTAGTTATGGCTGTATGTTTAGGGTCGTTGGAAGGTGAATCTTTGCCCCAGTCTCAAGTCTTTTGCAGACTCTTAACAGGTTTTCTTCTAAGATTGCCCTGTATTTGGCTGCATCCATTTTCCCATCAACTCTGAACAGCTTCCCTGTCCCTGCTGAAGAAAAGCATCCCCACACCACGATGCTGCCACCACCATGTTTCTCGGTGGGGATGGAGTGTTCAGGGTGATGTGCAGTGTTAGTTTTCCATCACACATAGTGTTTTGCTTTTAGGCCAAAAAGTTTAATTTTGGTCTCATCTTCCACATGTTTGCTTTGTCCCCTACATGGCTTCTTGCAAACGGGACTTCTTATGGCTTTCTTTCAACAATGGCTTTCTTCTTGCCACTGTTCCTTAAAGGCCAGATTTGTGGAGTGCACGACTAATAGTTGTCCTGAGCTGTGGATCTCTGCAGCTCCTCCAGAGTTACCATGGACCTTTTGGCTACTTCTCTGATTAATGCTCTCCTTGCCCGGCCTATCAGTTTAGGTGGACAGCCATGTCTTGGTAAGTTTGCAGTTGTGCCATACTCTTTCCATTTTCAGATGATGGATTGAACAGTGCTCCATGAGATGTTCAAAGCTTGGGATCATTTTTTAAAACCTAACCCTGCTTTAAACTTCTCCACAACTTTAACCCTGACCTGTCCGGTGTGTTCCTTGTCCTTCATGATGCTGTTTGTTCACTGATGTTCTCTAACAAACCTCTGAGGGCTTCACCGAGCAGCTGTATTTATACTGCGATTAAATTACACACAAGTGGACGCTATTTACTAATTAAGTGACTTCTAAAGGCAATTGGTTCCACTAGATTTTAGTTAGGGGGTATCAGAGTAAAGGGGGCTGAATATGGCCAAATGTACGCCACACTTTTCAGATATTTATTTGTAAAAAATTTGAAGACCATTTATCATTTTCCATTCACTTCACAATTATGTGCCACTTTGTGTTGGTCTATCACATAAAATACCAATAAAATACATTTACATTTTTGGTTGTAACATGACAAAATGTGGAAAATTTCAAGGAGTATGAATACTTCTTCAATGAACCTGGTCATTGTAGCAGCGATTCCCAAACCTTCCCAGAAAGGTTTTGGCTCTGAGGAAGAAAGAAATCCCTATGAAACACATCAGCCTACAGGAACCCCAGTGAGGTCCTCCCTATGTTCTGGAGACTATCAAAGTCTGGAAACACTAAGCCACGGAGGAGTGGCTTATTGAGCACTTTTAACTCATATGTTTGTACCCTGTTTCCCCGAAAATAAGACCTAGTGTGATTGTCAGTGATGGCTGCAATGTAAACCCTACCCCCCAAATAAGCCCCACCCTGTTTCCCCGAAAATAAGCTCTACCCCGAAAATAAGACCTACAAGGACTTTAACTAGGGCTTATTTGGGGGGTAGGGCTTATATTGCAGCCATCACTGACAATCACGCTAGGTCTTATTTTCGGGGAAACAGGGTAAGTAGTTCTTTTTATTATATTTGTATTAACATTTTGTGGGATAATGTACTAGGCCTGGGCACCCACTTTTGTTTGTTTATTCAGTCCTTCAGATGCCTACAGGTATAAGAGCCAAAATATTAAAACGTACCAATCTTCCAATGATACTAAGTTAACCCAACACACCATTGTAGCTGTTCACTGTGATATTTGAGGGGAGACTTCTTTATGAGCTCTAGCTGATGGCGAAATGGCGCATTGTGTTGCAGCCATAAAATCCACATGTTTGCAACAGAAGCAGTAGGCTGTTTTCAGCTGTTGCTTACAAAAGGCCATGGGGAGTGGTGACCCTTCCTTGTTAGTACATATTACATTACATGCCTCTCAGCCAATAAGACATTTTTTCTTTTATATGGTGACTATGGAGTTGTTGTCATTATCTAGAATCAGCAGTAAAATGTGTACAAAGCAGAGAAGGATTAGAGCTAATAGCTTGGCTTTTTAAAAAAATCTTAACAATAAAATATGAGCATTTCAAGCAACATACTGCATTGTAAACTGGTGTCTTTCTGATAAATTTATGTTGACATGTTGTGAAGCTCAGTCATCCCACATGCTGCTAAAAAGATACTACAACCCAATAAAACGCCCACAAAATGTCTATTATTTTCCAATAGCTTTAGAATCATGTGTTTACAAGCTTTAATCAGCAGGAGGAACTGTCAGTATTTTACTGGTTTGAAATGTTAACATAAATATGTTTCTTTGGAATAAGGAGGCATCATACATAAAATGTATTCCATGAATTTTTTTTTTTTAATTCAAAACTTGACTGCACAGTTGTGGGAAAACAATTCTTTTCAAAGTGTCTACATCGAATCAATATATATTTTTTAGTATGATGTAAAAGTACCATCTGTTATGACTTTTAGATGGTTGTGACATATCAGATACTAAACCAAACTAAAGACATCAATGAGAACCTGTGGCCAGAAGTTGACATTTAGATGTTCACATAATATTAACAAGCAGTAAAAGTTTTAAAACAAACCCTCAGTGATTTCCGCTAAAGCCTCGTCGGATTTTCCGACAGGAAATGTGTGATGACAGGCTATTGGCGGAAAATCCGACCGTGTGTCTGCTCCATCGGACAATTGTTGTCGGATTTTCCACGGACAAATGTTGGATCGCAGGTTTTAAAATTTTCCGCGGACAAATGTCTGTTGTCGGATTTTCCGATCGTGTGTACACAAGTCTGTCGGACAAAAGTCCAAAGTACAAACACACATGCTTGGAAGCAAGGACGAGCCAGAAGCGGTCGGTCTTGTAAACTAGCGTTCATAATGGAGAATTAACATTTGTGATGTGGCAAATTATGAAATCTCGAAATACAGCGCACAATTCTTTTCTTCTTTAATGGGATAATAAAGAAGCTGCTTTGCTGGTAATACTGATGGAGTTATTGCAAACTAATTTTCAAAGGCTTTTTTTTTCTAGTGATATCAAGAATAATATTATTATACTTTTTTTTATTTGGTCAAGTTACCACAACACTCTTATCCTGTAGTTTTTAAGATCAAAGATATAACTATGTTGGTGTCCCTTATTAATTTTACATTGTATTTTTTAAAATGTAACTGCTACTCCCAAACTGTCATTTGAAGTAAAACACATAGCCAAGTATTATTCTACACAATTTTTTTATTGTGCATTAAAAAAAGAAAACAAATAAAATTAGCAATGCTATCTGCCAATAGAACTTAACCAAAAAGTGCATTCTATGCATCCAAAAATATAGAAAATATAACAAATCAAATCAATATTCAACCAAAAAAATAATGTCAAAGCAATAACGCCAAGGCCAATAATAAATAACACGTTATCTCCTCCGATTCTGCAACATGGTTGGTTGACGAACTGTTCAGAAACGAACTGAAAAGCACAAAATGAAAAGTGCAAAATGAAAATCGCGAATCAACACTCACCAAACTTCTACTAACACGAAATTAGCAGAAGGAGCCCAAAGGGTGGCGCTAAAGAGCTGAAAAACAACGTAGTACGTCACTACATTCGTATTTGTTGGCCAACAATTGTGTATGCAAGACAAGATTGGGCCAACGCCCTTCGGACAAAAGACAAACGGTTTTGTTGGCCAACAATCCGATCGGTGGGTGGCTGTCAACAATTGTTAGCCAAACAGTGCCTGCAGCTGTCAGAATGCAATAGCCCAGCAAGGGATATTCGGCTATCCTCGCAGTTTGTGTGGATGGACGAATCTGTTACATTTCTTTTGTTCAGTCCTCAGGCTGCCTGAGAGACCCAACTTGAAGATTTTAGTGCATCTGCTGTGAAATTTGGGGATTTGCTCTTCAGTGCCTGCAACTACAGAGGTCAATAAGAGCTTCTTTTAAATCTGTTTAAAATGGAACTAAACTCTCTCAATCAACATTAACTATTTTTAATCCTTATGCTACTGGCCTTAGTAAATAAATAGGAAGGTATATTAATATATAATAAATAGTTGCATGATCCTTTTTTATACATTTCCTCAGCTACTTCCTGGTTTGTGACCTATGCCAAAATGATGTCATACATCTCATGAGTCTTCATGGGCATTTTTTATTCTTTCGTGTGAATAAGGGGATGAGGGGCTTTCTCATCTAAGCTCACCCTCCTGTCTGTATGCCTGAGCTAAGGGCAGATGGCTTCCAGGAAGTAAATGCTACTTGAATCATCTTCCCTCACTCACAGATGGACACAGCTAGACATGCTAGGCTAGACAAGTTTTTCAAAGTGATCTCTCAAAGTAAAGCATGGAGACATGGATGGATGGGCGAGTTTGCTTTAAATATTAAAAATGAAATGTATTTGCATTTTCAGTTTGTGGGGCTCAGATACCAGTACACTTTAACTGATTGTTAGCCAAATACATAAATGCCTATAGTCTTGCTACAGGTTAGCCAAAAGATGTTTTTTAATCCACACTATATTGTCAAAAGTATTGGGACACCTGCCTTTACAGGCACATGAATTTTAATGGCATCCCAGTCTTAGTCCGTAGGGTTCAATATTGAGTTGGCCCACCCTTTTCAGCGATAACAGCTTCAACTCTTCTGGGAAGGCTGTCCACAAGGTTTAGGAGTTTGTCTATGGGAATGTTTGACCATTCTTCCAGAAGCGCATTTGTGAGGTCAGGCACTGATGTTGGACGAGAAGGCCTGGATCGGAGTCTCGGCTCTAATTCATCCCAAAGGTGTTGTATCCGGTTGAGGTCAGGGCTCTGTGCAGGCCAGTCAAGTTCCTCCACCCCAAACTCGCTCATCCATGTCTTTATGGACCTTGCTTTGTGCACTGGTGCACAGTCATGTTGAAACAGGAAGGAGCCATCCCCAAATTGTTTTCACAAAGTTGAGAACATGAAATTGTCCAAAATGTCTTGGTATGCTGATGCCTTAAGAGTTCCCTTTACTTGAACTAAGGGGCCAAGCCCAACCCCTGAAAGACAACCCCACACCATAATCTCCCACCAAATGATTTGGACCAGTGCACAAAGCAAGGTCCATAAATATAGAGTGTCTCCTCAGGTATTTTGTTTTTTAACGACCAGTGAAAAAGCAACTTGAAAAGTACATTTTCTAAATTAAACTGCAAAAATTCTTCAAAGGTAATCTATAATTCTTTTTAATTGTATTTTTACATTTTAAAGATTTTATTTTTATATCATTCGCACTATTATATAAAAATTTGCACAGGGTGCACAGATTTTTCTGATACTATAGAGTTCAACAGTTTGCTAATTTTTAGTCTATATCAGTTTACTGAAAATCTAGGCAGGTCTGTATGTGCAAAGTAGGGAGGGGTAATGTGATTCCCTTCTGACTCATTTGGGTGTTTCTGTAATTTTTGTTCCAGCTATGGAGGTCTGTTTACAGCTAAGGCTATTTACAGCAAAGCAGTAAAGAAAAGGTGACATTAAAATAGAGCTGCACATTTTGGCTGCAGATGCTAGTTCCTATGCAACATTTCAAACTCATCCGAATAAAAATATATATTTAAAAATATATATATATTTTTTATTTCTGAATCCAACCAGTAAAGAAAATATATGCAAAACACTACACTTTTTTTTAAGACACATGACCACTGCAGATGGATTATGCTTGCTTTTCATGCATATTCTTCTGCTAATATAAATGAAGTGCTTCATTATACTTCATCCTTGTCTGAGTTCCACACCTCTATGAGCATGAAATGTCACCTAGATCAGCCCCATCCTGCGAAGCCCTGATCCTTTTTTAGTCAAGGTCTAACAGGAGCAGAGGGGTAGGTTTTATTGCGATAGACCTTGTAGAGACGTATATGAACTGGTGTCCTTACCAACAGAAGGAGATAATACCATTTTATACTTGTGCTCCATTGTGATGAATATTGGAGTTCACTCCATTAGAATATAAGACAAGCGATTATCACTTGAAGCATCTGCATTTTATGCCATTCCCGAGTCCCACCTGAATGCTGACAGAAGAAAAATACAGCCTTGTGGCCCTGGGATTTATCTGGAAAAATATTTTCATCTTAAAAATGTCAGTGCAAAACTAGATTAATTTTGCAGAACACCAGTAAAGCTTTGATAAATCCTCTGCAAGATGTCTTCTGCATAAATTAGACTGGGTCACAGAAGATGTACTGACAAGTGCGATGCTCACTAAGTGGAAATACAAGTTTCCTATAAGTTCTGTCACTTAGCTGGAGATAGGACTGCATGAATAGTTTCATATGTGTGATCAAAGAATAAGAACAAAAATATGTAAAGCTGAACTCCAGGAATTATTTTATTTTGGTCCAGCTCGGCTTCATCTAATTCTGCACATCTCACATCCGGAGGGTCACTGGGGGTGCTACTTGTGGGGTTTGCTTGCTTGGCACCTCTGCTATTCAGAATACATCCTTTTTTTTTTTAATTAATGAATACAAGGCATTCTCTGATTGGACAAGGCATAGATTGTGATGTCATCCACCCCTCCCCTCCGCCTCATCCAATCAGGCAACATCTTAAAATTGTGTAACAGGAAACACAGCATATGATTTCATAACTCCAGTTCATTATTCAGTCATAGATGTAGTGCACTGAGTCACCCCACTGCCTTCTGTCAGTAATCTGATGCTCTGGGAACCCCTTTAATTTACCTTCTAACCACTTGCCGACCGCCTACCGCATATTTACTGTGGCAGGTCAGCTCTAGTGCGTGAAACCACGTACCTGCATGTCATTTCGTGCAATAGTATGTACCTGTGCGTCATTTTGCGCAATCGCGCACTGATTGGACACAAGGGATGCCAATCAGCTGCTCAGCCGGACCTGTTGCCACCCACGATCATTCCCCAGAGAGGCAGAACGGAGTTCTGCATATGTAAACAAGGCAGATCACCGTTCTGACAGGGAAGAAGATGGAGATCTTGTGTTCCCGTAAGCAAGAACACCGATCTCTGTCTTCATCCAGTCAGAGCATCCCCCACACAGTTAGAAAGCACTCCCTAGGAGCACACTTAACCCTTTGATCGCCCCTGATGTTAACCCCTAACCCTGCCAGTGTCATTAGTACAGTAACAATAACCGTGCATATTTTTAGCACTGATCACTGTATTAGTGTCACTGGTTCCCAAAAAAGTGTCAAAAAGTACAGTAACAATAACAGTGCATATTTTTAGCACTGATCACTGTATTAGTGTCACTGGTTCCCAAAAAAGTGTCAGTTAGGTGTCCGATTTGTCTGCCGCAATGTCGCAGTCCAGCAAAAAAATTGCTGATCACCGCTATCACTAGTAAAATAAATAAATAAAAATTCCATATAAACATCCCATAGTTTGTAGACGTTATAACTTTTGCGCAAACCATTCATCAATATAGGCTTATTAGGATGTTTCTTTACCAAAAATATGTAGCTGAATACATATTGGCCTAAATTGATGAGGAAATTTGATTTTTTTACATTTTTTATTGAATATGTACTATAGCAAAAAGTACTTTTTTTTTTTTTAATTGTCGTTTTTTTTTTTTTTTTTTTGTGCAAAAAAATAAAAATTGCAAAGGTGATCAAATACCACCAAAAGAAAGCTCTATTTGTGGGGAAAAAATGACATCAATTTTATTTGGGTACAGCATCGCACAACCGCGCAATGGTCAGTTAAAATAACGCAGTTCCATATCGCAAAAAATGGCCTGGTCATTAACCTCCCTGGCGGTATGATTATTTCAGATTTTTGATGCTCAAAGCGGGAAAATGTTTTGCATGGAAATTTGGCATTTTATATTGTAGGCCTGTAATTCTTAGGAATAAAAACACTGAAATTTGATCAGTGGCAGAATTGTCGCTGTCATTACTGTCAGTGTTTGATGACGAATTTCCCCACAAATCACTATCGCTCAATTCTGCAAGTGATTCTAATTTATTATCGCTGTTTTCTAGCTGGTCTTAAACTGCTTTTGATGTAAAGGGACGGTTTTGGTTGCTATAAACAATCTCCAGTTTTCAGGCAGAAAGAACAGTATTTTTAATATGAAACTACAAGCAGGGCACTGGAGAAACCACTAGAGACAAAAGGGATGTGGAATAATGTGATACAGTGATGTAATTTGTAAGATTACAGTGTACTGTATGTATTGTGTGTGTTTCACTTTTCACAGTCAAGGCAAAGCAGCTGAGATTGACCAGTAGTAATCCAGGTATAAGGTGTCTGTATACAGTGTCCTGTGGAATATGCTAGTGGCTGGTATTGGATTTGTGGATAGGTGCCCTCTCACCAATCTGGAGAACAGTGTAGGAACTTCCTGAAGAGCGATCCAAGTCAATTCTTCCTTCTGCAAACGGGCTGAGATGGTGGTCTGGCTGCTGGAACAATGAGTCTTCCGGTCCTGCTATTTACAGGAGTGCTGCGGTGGTGCCCCTTGTGTAGCAAGTGGCATCTGACCCACCTGGATCGGAGCTAGGAGTGCCGCGTTGTAGGCCGCAGTCCTCTCGCACAGCAGCAAAGGGGGTGTTTACTTGATGGAACCTGGGAAGCAAGAGAGCTTGGGCCTGGTCTGTTGATCCCTTTATTGCCTCTCCCAGTGTTCTCTCCCTGGAGCAGATGCATAGCTCCCAACTGTCTCTGATTTCGAGGGACTGTCGCTGATTTGGAGCAATGTCCCTCTGTCCCTCGTTATTCCTCATTTGTCTCTCATTTTGGTCTGATCTATATAGATGTATATAAAATGCACTTTTTATCTATCAAAATATGTTTTCCAGTGCTAAACCTTTCACCTGATTTCTAAATTGCTGCATTTGTAAATTCCAGATATATAAAGGAATAGTAGTGGTGAAAAAAGCACTTATGGGTTTAACCAAGCTTATAGGTGTCCCTCATTCCCATCTCAAAAAGTTGGGAGGTATACAGATGGCTTGCTGGGAGGTGTAGTTCATGAATAGTTCTGCAGATCAAGGATGTCTGTTCAGGAGACTACAGTCCCCACTCCCCACAATGCTCTCTGCTTGGCTCAGGAGTATGATGCATGTAATCCGAGCCCAGCACTAGGGGAATACAGAGACAGTCTAAGAAGGTAGAGGGTAAGTCTGCAGTGCCAGATAACCGTAGTCCGCTCTCGGCTACATTACATTTAGGGATATCGGAAGAGGCAGTATCACTTACTGTACTCCCCACTCCAGTCAGCTTCAGAACTGCCCTGTCCTCCCTGGTGCTTCAGACTGTGGGAGGTTCCTTGGCACCATGACATACAATGCAGGCCTATTAAACCTGCATCGTACACGGAGGAGGTAGGTGTGTGACCACTGGGAGCGCCTTTAAAGAAGTGGCAGCGCTGGACCAGCTGTAAAGATGAGGTAAGCCTGCTGATACCAGGAATAACAAGTATTACTCCTTATGCCTGTACCCCCTAGACTTTTTGAGCATTTACTCTTTGAGTGAGTTGTTTTCCAACATGGAGTTCAGCTATAAAATGGTTGTAAACCTCAGACATAAAATATGAAGAAAGCATATCCCTCTATAGTGTGCACTTGTCTCAATCTAGAACACTAAGGCTCCTTTCACACTGGGGCGGTTTGCAGGCGTTATTGCGCTAAAAATAGCGCCTGCAAACCGCCCCAAAACAGCCTCCGCTGTTTGTTCAGTGTGAAAGCCCGAGGGCTTTCACACTGAAGGGGTGCGCTGGCAGGAGAAGAAAAAATCTCCTGTCAGCCGCATCTGTGGAGCGGTGAAGGAGCGGTGTATTCACCGCTCCTGCCCATTGAAATCAATGGGACAGCGCGGCTATACCACAGCAATACCGCAGCTATAGCCGCGCTATACGAGTGGATTTAACCCTTTTTCGGCTGCCAGCGGGGGGTTAAAACCGCACCACTAGCGGCCGAATACCGCGGTAAAACAGCGCTAAAAATAGTGCTGTTTTACCGCCGACGCCCCCTACCGCCCCAGTGTGAAAGGGGCCTAATGCCCTGTACACACGATAGGATTTTCCGATGGAAAATGTGTGATAGGACCTTGTTGTCGGAAATTCCGATCGTGTGTGGGCTCCATCACAAATTTTGCATAGGAATTTCCGACACACAAAGTTTGAGAGCTTGCTATAAAATTTTCCGACAACAAAATCCGTTGTCGGAAATTCCGATCGTGTGTACACAAATCCGACGCACAAAGTGCCACACATGCTTAGAATAAATTAAGAGCTATTGGCTACTGACCCGTTTATAGTCCCGACGTATGTGTTTTACGTCACCACGTTCAGAACGATCGGATTTTCCGACAACTTTGTGTGACCGTGTGTATGCAAGACAAGTTTGAGCCAACATCCTTCGGAAAAAATCCATGGATTTTGTTGTCGGAATGTCCGAACAAAGTCCGACCGTGTGTACAGGGCATAAGTTTAATTTCTGTCTGCTGCTTCATTCCTCTGCTATCAGCATGAGTCACTTCTGACAAGCATTCCTGACACCAAGAGAAAAAGGTGACGGGGGGGGGGGGACCTCCAGCTGATTGAGAGCCTCAGCTCTGTTCCTGTATGTTTTAAATATTCAGCACTTTGAACAGCTCTAGAGAAGAGGAGACTACAGTTAAACAGGTACAACTTATGTAGGAGGATTTGTTTCCTCTCTGTGTATCATCTGAGGATAGTCCCCTCACTGGGTATATGTAAGGGTTTACAACCACAACCAAAGTAAATCCTGTTGGTAACACAGTTTCAGTGTTTGCTGGATAACAGTTCACTGATCATTTCCACCAGTTGACTGGCATTTCTTTTTTATGCTTGCTAACCATCACCTCTGTTTCTGCTTTTTATTAAATCCCTTTATAATGTCTTAAAAACATATATGAAAGCGTCATTATCACAAATCACGCATCTCTTCAAATCCATCTAATCATTTTCAGATTTCTTTTAAAGCTACAGCAAGCCTGGCACCATGGAAACAGCATAACGCCACCCTTGTGCGCGGCTGACACACGTCCTTTTGTAATATGTAGATGGGAGCATTTGTACTGCCATCATTAAACAGCATTTTCTATTAATATCCTGCAAAATGCCAGCAAAACAGGCAGTGTCTGTCGGACATGTCGGCTCATTAAGTAATGATGTGATGGGAAATGTCACGCGAGCAGTGTGAATAAAGCTCTCACAGCCACCAGCGTTGAATCGGCTCAGATCATATCTGATTCAAGACAGGAAATTTGACAGCAATTATTTAACTTTTGTAAGATAGGTTCATATCTTCAGTTAAACAGTCCAAATGGGAAAAAAATAAGGAATACAGTGCTTAGCATTTTAATTGCCAGATGGCGCAATGGAGTTTGATACTTTCATCATGAACCTGGGGAGAATCAATACATTATAGGTCATTAATACCGTTAAGCTGTACAGAACATGACTTTGCTTGGTTTTTGAGCTGAAAAACCTCTAGGTAAATATACGGGTTGTCCTTTACCATTTTGTTTTTAAATATCAAAATATTATCATTAATTATACATCAGAGAGATGTTTTTGTTGTCATCTGCAGTTCTTGGCTTGACCTGGTTGGCTGTTCCCATCAACAACTCTTGATCTCCTCTGTCTCAGCAACTGGATATGTTCTAAATTAAATACACTATATTACAAAAAGTATTTGGACGCCTGTCTTTAAACGCACATGAATTTTAATGGCATCCCAGTCTTAGTCCATAGGGTTCAATATTGAGTTGGTCCACCCTCTGCAGCTATAACAGCTTCAACTCTTCTGGGAAGGCTGTCCACAAGGTTTAGGTGTGTCTATGGGAATGTTTGACCATTCTTCCAGAAGCGTTTGTGGGGTCAGGCATTGATGTACACGAGAAGGCCTGGCTTGTGGTCTTTGCTCTAATTCATCCCAAAGGTGTTCTATATGGTTGAGGTCAAGTTCCTCCACCCCAAACTCGCTCATCCATGTCTTTATGGACCTTGGTCTATGTACTGGTGCGCAGTCATGTTTGAACAGGAAGGGGCCATCCCCAAACTGTTCCTACAAATTTGGGAGCATGATATTGTCCAAAATGTCTCGTTATGCTGACACCCCAAGAGTTTCCTTCACTAGAACTAAGGGGCCAAGCCCAGCGCCTGAGAAACAATCTCACACCATAATCCCCCCTCCACCAAGTCTACCGAATCCTGATGTCAACCCAATAGAACACCTTTGGGATGAATTAGAGCAGAGACTGTGAGACAGGCCTTCTCGTCCACATCAGTGCCTGACCTCACAAATGCACTTCTGGAAGAATGGTCAAACATTCCCATAGACACACTCCTAAACCTTGCAGGCAGCTTTCCCAGAAGAGTTGAAGCTGTTATAACTGCAAAGGGTGGACCAACTCAATATTGAATCCTACGGACTAAGACTGGGATGCCATTAAAGGGGTTGTAAAGGTAAAAAAATTTTCACCTTAATGCATTCTATGCATTAAGGTGAAAAAACTTTTGACAGTACCGCCGCCCCCAGGCCCCCCGTTTTACTTACTTGACGCCTCGAATCTTCGCTGCTCGTCCTCGTCATCTTCATTGCAGCTCAGCCTGGTCGCTGATTGGCTGCAGTGGATGGATTGAAAGCAGCGCAGCCATTGGCTCGCGCTGCTGTCAATCACATCCGATGACGCGGCGCGCCGGGGGGCGGGGCCGAGTGATACAGCGAGCGGCTATAGCCGCCGGCTGTATCACGGGAGCGCGCCCGCAAGCACTCACCACCGTGCGAGGGAGCTCGCATTAAGGTGGTAAATGCTTGCGGGGAGGAGCTGAAACAGCCGCCGAGGGACCCCAGAAGACCAGGTTCGGGGCCACTCTGTGCAGAACGAGCTGCACAGTGAAGGTAAGTATAACATGTTTGTTATTTAAAAAAAAAAAAAAAATTAACTTTACAACCCCTTTAAATTTAATGTGCGTGTAAACACAGGCATTCCAATACTTTAGGTAATATAGTGTATGTTCTAAAAAAATAATAATGGGAATTACTTGAGACTTTCAGTAAAACTGTAACTAAAGTAAATATGGGTTTCTATTACTTTGTAGCTTTGTCTCTTCATTAATGGTTGTGATTATACCAGTGTATAGGTAGGGCAGGTGTTCAGTGCAGCTTTTAGAATATTGGATGGGACCACAACAATAACCACACATCGACCAACTTTCAGAAGTACTGTCTGGTTTGGAAGTATATGCTTTTCTTTGTTTCTACAAGTTTTTTTTTGTTTGTTTTTTTTAATAAATATAGATATGTAGATCTTCATAAAGTATGTGAATTGACACAAAACACTGACTTATTTGGGATTTGGGGATTGGTACCTGAAAATGCATCTTCATGCATTAAAACATACAAATGTAAGCTGTCCTTAAAGTGATTATAAAGCGTCCGTTTTTTTTTTTTTTTTTAAATAACAAACATTTCATACTAACCTCCACTGTGCAGCTCGTTTTGCACAGAGTGGCCCCGATCATCAACTTCTGGGCTCTCGCAGCTCATCTTCTTATCAGATAACCCCCTAGGAGAAGTGATCTCCCTGGGGGTTACCTTGCGGTGCGCTACCGAGTCCAGCATTTGCGTCCATAGACACGAAAGCGAGACTCGGCCCCGCCCCCCGGCCCCTGCATCATTGGATTTGATTGACAGCAGCGGGAGCCAATGGCTGTGCTGCTATCAATCTATCCAATCAAGAGCCGAGACCCATGCAGAGAGGGACAGCGTGTCTCCGCCGAGTGAATGTAGGGGCTCAGGTAAGTAAAACGGGGGGAGCTGGGGGGCCGGTTACCGCCAGAAGTTTTTTCACCTTAATGCATAATATGCATTAGGGTGAAAAAACACGAGGGTTTACAACCCCTTTAAAGTGGTTGTAAAGGCACAAGGTTTTTTACCTTCATACATTCTATCCATGAGGGTAAAAAACCTTCTGTGTGCACCAGCCACCCCAATACTTGAGCCCCCTCTCGATCCAGCAGTGTCCATGAGAGCCTTGCCTCTCTGGAGACTCGCACTCCTGATTAGCTTTTGGCAGCAGCGGAAACCATTGGCTCACGCTGCTGTCAACCTCAGCCAATGAGCCAATCAGGAGACAGAGGGGGCGGGGCCAGGCCACGGCTCCATGTGTGAATGAACACACACACAGCCTCAGCTGGGAAGCGTGCCTGCTTGGAAGCAAGCTGCTTGCTGTGGGGGCGCCCGGCAGGAGGGAGGAGTCAAGAGTGCCGGTGTGGGACCCGAGAAGAGGCGGATCCGGGCTGCTCTGAGCAAAACCATTACACGGAGCTGGTGAGTATAACATGTTTGTTTGTTTTTTTAAACAAAACTTTTTAGAATCGCTTAAAGGTCCCATATGTGAATGTGTAGATGTGAACGGGTCCTTATACTTTCCCTTTAAAAATACACTAAACTGCAGTGCATGGATGTGAACGTGGCAGATGTAGAGAATGGCATTTCAATGTGAAAAACCTTTTCATGTGTTATTATAATTAAGTTGATATTTAGTGCAACAATGTGTATGTGTGTTACAGTGTGATGCCATTCTTCTCCTCTAAGTTGCAAAGTGAGACCTCCATGAATCAGACTTTTTTACAGAACTTTCCACAGATGCTCAATTAGACTGAGATCTGGAGAATTTGAAGGCCATGTCAACACCTCGAACTTGCTGTTGTTATTGTGTTCCCATTCCCATTCTTGAACCATTTTTACAGTGTGGCAAGGAGAACTGTCCTGCTGAAAGATGCCACTGCCTTCAGGAAATACCCTTTTTATGAAGCGGTGTACTTGGTCAACAACAATGTTTAGGTAGATGGTACACATCATGTAACATACACAGGAATAGCAGGAACCTAAGGTTTCCCAGTGGAACATTGCCCAAAGCATCACACTGCTTTCGTTGGCTTGCGTTCTTCCCTTACTGCATCCGAGTGCCATTAACTCCCTAGGTAAGCAATGTTCTTGCACCCGATCGTCCACATGGTGTAAAAGAAAATGTGATTCATCGACCAGTCTACCGTGATCCAGTGCTGATACTCATATACCCATTGTAGGCACTTTTGGCTTTGGATATGGGTCAACATGGGTCAAGCCAATACAATTTGGCCCTTGTCAAAGTCACTCAGATCTCTAAGCTTGCCCATTTTTTTCTGCGTTCGACACAACATGTTCACTTATTGTCTAATATATTCCACCCACTTTCAGATGTAACAACAAAGCCAAGTCTTTACTTGTCAGTGATCTTAAAGCGTTGTAAAGCCTTAAGGTTTTCTGCATTAAGGTGAAAAATCTTTTGTGCTACAACGCCCTAACCCCCCCTCTTTTTCTTATCAGAGCCCAATCCGATCCAGCAATGTGCACAAGCACAGCGGCTCCAGCCTCGTTGGTCAGATTGATAGCAGCAGGAGCCATTGACATGGGAGGGGGGGCAGGGCCTAGACTACCTGTGTATATCAATGGACACAGCAGTGTAACTAAGGAGCGAGCCCGCATGGGTGCCCTCATGGAAAGTGGCACCTGATGAAGAGGAGGAGACTGAATCCCTGTAGGGGGACCACAGAAGAAGAAGATCTAGGCTGCTCTGTACAAAAGCATTGCACAGAGCAGGTAAGTATAGACATGTTTGTTAATTTAATACAAAAAAAAAAAGCCATGGTGCTAGGACACAGCGCAACCCCGATCTCTGTAAAGAGCTGCGGCTCTTTAACCATGTGATCGTCTGTGTCCAATCACAGCCAGTCACATGTAAACACGCAGATGTCGGTAATTGGCACTCCTCGCCTCACGCTGACAGAGCCAATCAGCGGCATCTCCTCACAGAGGACATCTAGGCATGAAATCAGGGCACTGATAATCAGTGCCCTGTTTACACTAAAGCGACCACAGTCCCAGAAGTGAGTGCCCACCAGTGCCAGCAGTGTGCCCACCAGTGCCAGCAGTGAGTGCCCACAAGTGCCAGCAAACAGTACCCATTAGTGATGCCAATCAGTGCTGGCTATCACTGCTGCTCATCAATACCCATCACTGCTGCCCATTAATGCCACCCATCAATGCCCATCAGTGCCACCCGTCAGGTGCCGCCTATCCATGCCACCTATCTGTGCCCATCAGTTCCACCCACCAGTGCCACCCATCAGTGCCCCCCAGTGCCACCTAACAGTGCTCATCAGTAACACATATCAGTGCCACCTATCAGTGCCCATAAGTGCGGCATATTCGTGCCTCCTCATCAGTCCCACCTAATCAGTACTCATAAGTGCCGCCTCTTCAGTGCCCATAAGTGCCACCTCCTCAGTGCCCATCAGTGCCCTGCCTCATCAGCGCCCATCAAGGAGAAAAAATACTTATTTACAAAAATTACTGACAGAAACTAAGAAAAACTTTTTTTTTCCTTCAAAACTTTTAGCCTTTTTTTTTTTTTTTTTTTTTTAGGAAAAGATAAAAAACCCAGAAGTGATTAAATACCACCAAAAGAAAGCTCTATTTGTGTGAAGAAAATGATAAAAATTTCACATGGTTACAGTGTAGCATGACCGCGCAATTGTCATTCACAGTGTGACAGCGCTGAAAATTAAAAAATGGCGTGGGCAGGAAGGGGGTTTAAGTGCCCCGTATTGAAGTAGTTAAAGTGGTTGAAAACCTTTACATATAACAAGTGAAGTGGCTGACCTCAGATGATACACTGAGGTGAAAAAAATCCTCCTACATAAGTTGTACCTGTTTATTTGCACCCCTCTCTTCTCTACAGCTTTACAAAATACACATTTTACACAGCATCTCTCAGCTCTGAAAAGTAGGGAGTGGAGTCTAAAGTCTAACACTATAGAGCTCAGTGAGGAGAACTCTGAGCCCTGGTTGGAGGGAGGAGACACACCCCCCTCCTCACAGTACACGGGAACATGCACAGCTGTGACTGTCAATCACAGCCTGTGTGTTGGAGCTCTCCTCCGTGCTACTAGTTATCTCTAAGGGTACTTTCACACTGGGGCACTTTTCAGAGCTAAAATTAGCACCTGTAAAGCGCTTGAAAAGTGCCTCTCATGCCTCCCCAGTGTGAAAGCCCGAGTGCTTTCACACTGGAATGATGCACTTGCAGGACGGGAAAAAAAGTCCTGCAAGCAGCATCTTTGGGGCGGTGCGGGAGCGGTGTATACAGCGCTCCCAAAACGCCCTGCCTATTGAAATGAATGGGCAGCACTGTCGAAGCACCTGCAACATGGGTGCTTTTAACCCTTTCTTTGGCCGCTAGCGGGGGTTAAAAGCGTCCCGCTAGCAGCCGAAAAGCACTGCTATAACAGCGGTAAATCGCCACTAAAACTAGCAACGCTTTACCGCTAACGTCGGCACCGACCCAGTGTGGAAGTACAGTAAGATTCAGGAAAATCTGTCAGACATGGTTAATGCAGATAACAGAGGAGCAAAGCAGCAGAGAGAAATCCCACTCAGTGCTGTGGATACAGACAAGTACACAGTATAGAAGGATGTGACTTGGTCATATTTCATGTCTGAGGTTCACAACCACTTTAATTTTATAGCCGATCCATGTATATAAATTTAAAAAACACACCTGCCCTTCAGTGTTCCATAGGTGGGTGCATTTTTTTTAGCCACGAATGCACATTGAGGGACCTTTGAAAATGAATGGGCATAATATATCAATGGGCAAAAGCATTCATCAATACATGCACTGGTCTTAATAATAAGTTAACACAGTATAAGGAGTCATGTCCTTCTTTTTGCTTAGTGTGCCTAAACTGATTTTAAATGGTTTAAACAGAAAATCTTATATTTATCTAATCATAATGTTCCCTTGCCTGGTTGCTATTAGATGTGGGCTGTTTCCTGCTGTGTCCAGGATGCGATTCCATCATTTACAGTATATATATATGAGAACTTGTAGGGTTTATGCAGTGATTGAGCGATCTATTTGTGGTTTCATTTTACAATACATATGCCTGGAGCTGTCCTAGAAGTGGAGCTCGCTATGCTTTCACTATAAGAAAGGAAGTGCAGTACAACTTGGGAGTGTGGCAGCAAAGGATGTCATCCTTCAGAGGACTAAAATGTGTCTTATTTACTAGTCTGAAAAGATTGGTACTTATGTACTATGTACTATATAGACTCTTGAACACAGTTGTTTTTGTAATATTTTCTGATCCCATACTTAACATCTCAGCTTTTAATTTTTTCTTTGGCAGGAGTGAGTAATACTGAACCTCGACCACCAGGGAAATCACCAAATTTCAGCATCAACTGGACGGTGGGAAGTCCTGACCTAGAGATCATTAATGCTACAACAGGAAAGAAAAGCTGTGGTGCCCCCTCCAGGCTTTGTAAATGCTTGTTATATGCTCGCTGGTCAAGACTTTATGGGAAGGTATGGTCTCATTTCTAAGTTCTTCATTTCCAGAGCAATGCTATTAAAAATGTATCATAGTTTGACCTAAATATTACAAATCTAGGACTAAAGCAGGATGTGTAATTAGCAGCTGTTCTACTTCTCTTTCCCACTCCTCAGTTCAGATGGACTAGTTTATATCTCTTCAGTTAACTATATAAAATGCATATATGCATATGAGCTTCTGTTCATAATGTATATTTCATGTCCTGAAATATACATTAGGAATTGATTATTAATTATTATTATATGACTTAGAGAGGACTGATCAAGCTTGTTGCCCGAAACAATCCACCAAAACACCCAAATCATGCAAGAATTATAATAAATTGGGTGGACCGGTGATGTACCTGGTATATTGGTAGTCTGAAGACATGTCTTTACAACATCAGTTCACCTTTGCAACTCAAAATTAAAAATTACAATTTTAAAGAAAACCTATGTTTTGCCCATGAAGGACAAATAACAGGTTTTCTTAAATGACCTCCTCCCCAGCAGTACCTACTCACCTTTCCCAGCTCCTGGAAGTGAACATAGGACACCTTATGTAAGGCCTGGAGCTTACATAGGGCTGAGGATTCTTTTCCCATTCCCATGAAACCCAGTCACCAAGCATTTGTGCTGTCACTAGGGATGAGCTGAACACCCCCTGGTTCGCACCAGAACCTGCGAACGGACCGAAAATTCGCAAGAACGTTAGAACCCCATTGAAGTCTATGGGACTCGAATGTTCGAAATCAAAAGTGCTAATTTTAAAGGCTAATTTGCATGGTATTGTCCTAAAAAGTGTTTGGGGACCCGGGTCCTGCCCCAGGGGACATGTATCAATGCAAAAAAAAGTTTTAAAAACGGCAGTTTTTTCGGGAGCAGTGATTTTAATGATGCTTAAAGTGAAAAAAAAAAGTGAAATATTCCTTTAAATATCATACCAGGGGGGTGTCTATAGTATGCCTGTAAAGTGGCGCGTGTTTCCCGTGCTTAGAACAGTCCCTGCACAAAATGACATTTTTAAAGCAATAAAAGTCATTTAAAACTGCTTACGGCTTTAATGTAATGTCGGGTCCCGGTAATATGGATGAAAATCAGTGAGACAAACGGCATGGGTACCCCCCCCCCCCCCCCCCCAGTCCATTACCAGGCCCTTTGGGTCTTGTATGGATATTAAGGGGAACCCCGCACCCAAATTAAAAAAAGGAAAGGCGTGGGGCCCCAGGCCCTCTGAACAGCAGTATACAGGCGGTGCAAACAAAACAGGGACTGTAGGTTTGATGTTAGGTAGAATCTGTTTGTAATTTTGAACTGGTACATTTTTAAAGTGTAGGTCCAGCCAAAAAAATCTATTTTTAAGCTTTTTTGAAAACATGGGAAGGGTTATCACCCCTGTGACATTTGTTTTGCTGTCTGTGCACCTCTTCAGAAGATTTTACCTCACTTTCTTGTTTTTTTGACAATTTGGGGTTGGGGTTTTTAGTGAAACAAGGATTGGTGATAAAGCATCAGTGGAAAGGAGACACATTTTTCCCATATTAACTCTTACAGGAGAGAATTTCCCTTCCTAGGGGTAGATTTCAGCCCACTTTCTGTTTTCTCCTACCGTTTGCAAGTAGGATAAGGTGACCAGATTTTTAAAATGAAATCCGGGGACATTTTTTTTTTTTACTAGTAATGGCAGCAATCGACGACTCTTTGCCCGTCTCCACTGCTGCCGCCCGCCTCACAGCCTGTCAAGTCTAAAGCCCCATACACACTATCAGATTTTCTGCTGATTTTTTCCTTCAGATTTACCAAAACCATATAATATGAGGTCAAACCTTAGGAGTTTCAATTTGTATGCAATCAGGCAGGCCCTTGCACTACATGGTTTTGGTAAATCTGAAGACAAAAATCAGCAGAAAATCTGATGCGTATGGGGCTTTACTCTTCGGGCCCTGGCTACTACTGGATGTAGAGCAGAGGAAGATCACTCCACCAGGGAAGGCAAGGAAATAAGCAGGCAGGCGGCTGGCTGGGACTTGAGCCAAGGCAGAAGATCATGGGAGTGGAGCTGAATGGGCATGCGCCCGAAACTGAAGAAATAGTCCCTCCGCTCCGACCATCACATAATTATCAGAAAGGGGCACAGATAATGGAAAAAAAAAAAACCCATAAGCTAGTAGGAGTGGCAGAGGTGGGGGGTTGCACCCAGCCCCTGTTCAAATCCAATCCGGGGACAAAACTGGGGACAGACTTGGTCCGGGGACAGTGTCCTCAATCCGGGTACTGTCCCCAGAAACCGGGGATGTCTGGTCACCCTAAAGTAGGAGTCGTTTGTAAGTTGGATGTTTGAAAGTAAGGGCCTGCCCTATATACTCAGAAATTGGGGCCTTAGGCGTTGGTGTTGCCACAACACTGTAAGTCCTCACAGTTACTCTTGGTGGGAGCTGGAACGGGCCCTGCTGTGAAATATTAGATCGAGAATTGTAATTACATGCACCTGTTGAACAGGGGGAGAAAAATTGGGCCTTTGGCACTGGTGCTGGTGCTACAACACTACAACCCCTCACTGGTGGCGGCGCCCAGAACCAAAAATATTCTTACAAGCTATCAGCATGAGGAGGAAGAGGATAGTCACTCAGCATAACAGGATAGTCCATCAGCATAGGCAGTCTTGAAGGGATCTGACATTTCAAAAAAATTATTTGGTTACATCAGCATCAGGTGCTTGGTAGCTGGTGGTGATCCAAGAATGATTCATTTTTATGAAGGTCAATCGATCGACCGAGTCAGTGGACAGGTGCACCTTGTGATCGGTTACAAAACCTCCAGCAGCACTGAATGTGCGTTCGGAAAGAACGCTGGATGCAGGACAGGCCAGTAGCTCAACTGCATACTGTGCAAGCTTTGGCCAGTGATCCATCCTCAAGACCCAGTAACCCAGAGGATTTTTGGTGGGAAAGGTGTCCAAGTCAGATCTTGCCCCTAGGTATTCCTGCACCATGTAAAACAGACGCTGGCGATGGTTGCTGGAACCGATCATACCTTGGGGCTGCGGACTAAAAAATTGTCTGAACGCATCGGTCAGATGGCCACCTTCTCCACTGCTCCTTCTTTGACTGACAGAAGCCTCAGCAACACGTTGTCCAGGAACAGGAGTTTGTAACCTCCCAGTCTCTGGGAACGCGTTGCACAGACCTTTCTGCAAGGCCTCCCGAAGATGTTTCATCCTCTGCTCCCTCTGTGACGGCAAGATAAGGTCCGCAACCTTACCCTTGTAACGTGGATCAAGGAGGGTTGCCAGCCAGTATTGATCCCTCTCCTTGATACCACGAATACAAGGATCCTTCCGCATGCTTTGCAGGATCAAGGAGGCCATGCAGCGTAGGTTTGCTGAGGCATTCGGTCCGGAGTCCTCTGGGTCACTAAGGACGACATGATCCGCAGCCACCTCATCCCAGCCACGTACAAGTCCACGGGTTTCTTGGGACTGTAAACGATCCCTTAAAGAATGATGCTGATGCTGAGTGCCAGGCTCCACCTCCATGCTGACACAATCCACCTCTTCCTCCTCCTCCTCCTCCTCTTCCTCTTCCTGTGTGATCGGCGGACACGCAGGAACACTGTCTGGATAAAGGGGGCCTTGAGAGCTAAGGAAGTCCTCCTCTTCCTGCCTCTGTTCTGCCTCAAGTGCCCTGTCCATTATTCCACGCAGCGTGTGCTCCAGCAGGTGGACAAAGGGAACAGTGTCACTGATGCATGCACTGTCACTGCTCACCATCCTCGTGGCCTCCTCAAATGGTGACAGGACAGTGCATGCATCCCTGATCATGGGCCACTGGCCTGGGGAAAAAAAAACAAGCTCCCCTGACCCTGTCCTGGTGCCATAGTCGCACAGGTACTCATTGATGGCCCTCTGCTGCGTGTGCAGCCGCTGCAGCGTGGCCAACGTTGAGTTCCACCTGGTGGGCATGTCACAGATTAGGCGGTTCTTGGGCAGGTTAAATTCCTTTTGGAGGTCAGCCAGCCGATCACTGGCATCATATGACCTGCGGAATTGCACACAGACTTTCCTGGCCTGCCTCAGGACATCCTGTAAGCCCGGGTACCTGCCCAAGAACCGCTGTACCACCAAATTAAGGACGTGAGCCAAACAGGGCACATGGGTCAGTTGTCCCTGTCGTAGGGCGGAGAGGAGGTTGGTTGGCACCATACCTGCCATAAGCTGGCGTGGCGTCAACCACCACCTGCCCCTGTAGAGCTGAGAGAATCTCTGCCACAGTGTGGCTCCTGTCCCCCAAGCACACCAGCTCAAGCACCTCATGACATCTTTGGCCTGCATGCTTGCGTAGCCCCTTGAACGCCTACAGAGCACTGCTGGTTCCGAAGTCAAATCAGCATAGGAAGAGGCCATGGAGGAAGAAGAAGAGGGGGTGGAGGAGAGAGCTGTGGCAGAATCACCACTAGTAGTATTTTGGAGGCGTGGTGGCAGAACAACCTCCAACACTACTGCACCCTGTCCTGCATCCTTCCCATCTGCCAGAAGAGTCACCCAGTGCGCGGTGAAAGATAGGTAACGTCCCTGTCCATGCCTGCTGGACCATGAGTCAGCGGTCATATGTACCTTATCGCTGACCGCCCTGTCCAGCGAGGCCAAGACATTGCATTCCACATGCCGGTAGAGAGCCGGAATCGCCTTCCGGGAGAAAAAGTGGCGTTTGGGAACCTGCCACTGAGGAACCGCAGATTCCACAAACTCATGGAAGGGAGCAGAGTCTACCAACTGAAAAGGCAGCAGTTGAAGTGCTAGCAATTTAGCCAAGCTAGCATTCAACCACTGGGCATGTGGATGGCTGGGAGCGAACTTCTTTTGGCGGTGCAGCAGCTGGGGCAGGGAAATTTGCCTGGTACAATCTGAGGTCGGTGTACCGATAGCAGATTGCCCCCAAGTACTTGGCTGTGACACACCTAATTCTACACCTTCATTCCTCTCAGTGCAGGTCTCAGAGAGGACTGAATGTATAGTGGGGTTGGAGATCCCAGCTGATGAGGAGCAAGGAGAGGTCCTCTTTGTTCTTTGGTGTGGGTCTTTTAGGTACGCTTGCCAACAAACTACATGGCAGGTCAACATATGTCTGGTCAAGCATGTGGTGCCCAAGCGGGAGATGTTTTGGCCACGAGAGATACACTTGAGACATATGTTGCAAATAACAGCGGTGGGATCTGATGCACTTGTCTCAAAAAAGGCCCACACCAAAGAACTTTTGGAATAACGCACAGAGACAGCAGCGCCCTGCACATGCGGAGCTTTGCGTTGTGATGCAGGCGGTGTGCTGCCCTTAAGCTGGCCCCTGGAGGGCATCCTGCCTCATTGGAGATGTGCCTCCTCCACCTCCTCCTCCTCTCTCCTATCAGGCACCCACGTGGAGTCAGTGACCTCATCATCCCCTCCCTCCTCATCACTGGAGCAAAGCTGGCAGTATGCTGCAGCTATGGGAACATGACTGCCAGATTGCTGTCCTTCTTGGGCACCCCCTCTCTGTGGGCTCACGTTACTGCCTTCCTGTAGCTGGGTACCATCATTGGAGCCTTCAAATCGCTGGGCATCCTCCTGGAGCATGTACCCAACACTGTGTTTAAACAGTTTGGGGGACTCCTCAGGAAGACATGGTGGGGCTAGGGAAGGAGTGACTGATGCCATTGAGCCGAGGGAAGAGGCCGCGTTGGCAGCTGCTTTGCCAAAGTAGCCTGAGCCTGGGTGAGAGAGGATGAGGAGGATGAGGACGGCTTGGTCATCCACTCTACCAAGTCTTCCTCATGTTGCGGCTCAACACAGCCAGCTGCCGAAAAAAAGTACAAGCGTATCCCACGGCCACGTGCTGATGAGGATGCACCGTCTCCACGACTAGCACTGTTGTCTCTAGACACAGAGCCTGCTTGCCCTCTTTTATTGGCTTGTGACTGTCTGCCTCTCCAGCAATTGTCTTCAGGTAGCTTTAGGTGCACACTGTGCAGAGGACGCAGTACACTATCTGTACATACTGTAACTGCCTGCCTGTGGTATTAATAGGAGCAGAACAACAGCAATTGTCTTCAGGTAACTTTAAGTGCATACTGTGCAGAGGACGCAGTACACTAACTGTAAATACTGTAGCTGCCTGCCTGTGGTATTAATAGGATCTGAAGAACACCACCAATTTTATTCAGGTAGCTTTAGGTGCACACTGTGCAGAGGACACAGTACACTAACTGTAAATACTGTAGCTGCCTGCCTGTGGTATTAATAGGAGCAGAACAACATAAATTTTCTTCAGGTAGCTTTAGGTGCACACTGTGCAGAGGATGCAGTACACTAACTGGAAATACTGTAGCTGCCTGTCTGTGGTATTAATAGGATCAGAAGAACACCACCAATTTTATTCAGGTAGCTTTAGGTGCACACTGTGCAGAGGACACAGTACGCTAACTGTAAATACTTTAGCTGCCTGCGGTATTAATATAGGATCAGAAGAACACCACCAATTTTATTCAGGTAGCTTTAGGTGCACACTGTGCAGAGGACACAGTACACTAACTGTAAATACTGTAGCTGCCTGCCTGTGGTATTAATAGGAGCAGAACAACAGCAATTGTCTCCAGGTAGCTTTAGGTGCACACTGTGCAGAGGACGCACTACACTAACTGTAAATACTGTAGCTGCCTGCCTGTGGTAATAATAGGATTAGAAGAACACCACTAATTTTCTTCAGGTAGCTTTAGGTGCACACTGTGCAGAGGACACAGTGCACTAACTGTAAATACTGTAGCTGCCTGCCTGTGGTATTAATAGGAGCAGAACAACAGCAATTGTCCCCAGGTAGCTTTAGGTGCACACTGTGCAGAGGACGCACTACACTAACTGTAAATACTGTAGGTGCCTGATTGTGGTATTAATAGGATCAGAAGAACACCACTAATTTTCTTCAGGTAGCTTTAGGTGCACACTGTGCAGAGGACACAGTGCACTAACTGTAAATACTGTAGCTGCCTGCCTGTGGTATTAATAAGAGCAGAACAACAGCAATTGTCTCCAGGTAGCTTTAGATACACACTGTGCAGAGGACACACTACACTAACTGTAAATACTGTAGCTGCCTGCGGTATTAATAGGATCAGAAGAACACCACTAATTTTCTTCAGGTAGCTTTAGGTGCACACTGTGCAGAGGACGCACTACACTAACTTGTAAATACTACAGCTGCCTGTGGTACTGTACTAATAGGATCAGAAGAACACCACTAATTTTCTTCAGGTAGCTTTAGGTGCACACTGTGCAGAGGACGCACTACACTAACTTGTAAATACTACAGCTGCCTGTGGTACTGTACTAATAGGATCAGAAGAACACCACTAATTTTCTTAAGGTAGCTTTAGGTGCACACTGTGCAGAGGACTCACTACACTAACTGTAAATACTGTAGCTAATAGGACTAATAGGATCAGAAGAACACCAGCAATTTTCTTTAGGTAGCTGTAAATACTGTAAAAACACCTGCCTGCCTGTCAGCCTGTCAGTAGTAGGAAGAGAATAACAGGAACGGATCTAGCTAAACTGAATACAGGGTGTATATATATATATATATATATATATATATACACACACACACACACACACACACACACACACACAACACCTAGGATGTATATTTATATATATACACAATACCCTGTAAGTGCAGATAACTGACTCGTCTGCCTACTCTAACGTAAATCAAATGACACTGTCTGTCTATCTATCTCTCTCTCAACGCCGGAACACACTACACAGGGCCGCTGTGCAGGCGGCCTTATATAGTGTGGGGCGTGTACTAAACCCCCCTGGCTTTGGCCAATTACGGCTCTCTGTACAGACAGTGCTGTGATTGGCCAAGCATTCGGGTCATAGTGCATAGTGCATGCTTGGCCAATCATCAGCCAGCAATGCACTGCAATGCCACAGTGAATTATGGGCCGATTTGGCGTGAACGGCCCATATCATTCGGAATTCGGCGAACAGGCAATGTTCGAGTCGAACATGCGTTCGATTCGAACACGAAGCTCATCCCTAGCTGTCACAAGATAAAAAGGCGAATTAGTCACATGTTTTACGTTTATGCTTTTATTTTTTCTTATACATAAAAGTATTAGGGGTTTAGTGATGAAAGGAGGGGTCAGATTAACAGTTATAGGTAAAAAGGTTATGAGTACACTGGAATTAAAGTCTGCAAATACACTTCCACTCCAGTGATGCAATGTCCTCAAGCTCCCTCGCTGGTGCCAAATATTCTTCTTGCCTTCTGGGTGCAGGGTCTTTAGCGATCCTGATTGGCTAGCATAGATGACATAGCTACATAGCTAGCAAGGTTAAAAAAAAAACATAAGTTCATCTTGTTTAACCAATACAAAAAATAAAAATAAAGAACCTCCATATATACAATCCTATACCTGTAATTGATCCAGAGGAAGGCAAAAAAAAACAAAAAAAAACAAAGCATGGTCCAATTTGCTCCAGCAGAGAAAAAAAATCTGATATTTCCTGGATTAACAACTTTTTTGTGAATTTAGGAATGCATCCAGCTCTTTTTAAAACAATCTACTGAGCTGGTCCGAACTAGTTTTTGAGGGAGTAAATGCCAATTCACACTATGAAAGACAAAAATAGAACATTCCATAGCTCAACTCAGCAACTCTGTCAACTGACCAAATTAACCTGTCCAACGGTCTACGTTAAAAACAGGGGTTTAGTTAGCACGCATTTGCAAAAGCATGCATAAGCTGCAAGGCCTCTTCACGGCACCCTGTATATGCTTGCAGTCCTAACACTACTGAATTTATAAGCGTCTCCACAATGGGAGCACATGCATTAAATGGATAGATGAGGGGCAGGTGGACCTGGAGGCAGCCCAATCCCCCTTAAAGGAACAGGAGCACACTGGACACCCAGCAAGAGCACAATGGCAGCAAAGGTGTACAGTGTGTCCCCGGACCAATATACACCAGTAACAAACAAATGGCCCCTGCCCCCACCTATAACTGGACTTCACAGCAAGGAGCACATGGAAGGGCTATCTCATGAAAGACAAAAACAGAACATTCCATAGCTCAACTCACCAACCAGTCTGCCAACTGACCAAATTAACACTATGCAAGCTGGAAAATCGCAGAACAGCCAGAGTGATCACCGCTTCGACTGCTCAGCATTGGCAGCTGTGCTAGGGGGCAGTGTGATACGCGATTCAGGACATCGCACTGCTCCTTTTTTTTCCGTACAAGCTTTATATGAAGTATACAAAACGTACACTTTATCCACTGTAATGTCGGGCGGCATGCTATGCTTCCTGCCATTGCAGTGCAATTTGGGCCAGTACGCTGCAATAAAATGCAGCATGTCTGCATTTTAGCATAGCACTAGGTTGTGTTGCAGTGTGAATGGGACACATAGGTAACAGCTGTTTCCTGTGTGTCCCTGTGGTGACATGGCCCTTAAGGGGAGTTAACAGGAGTTAATACATGCCGGCACTGAGCTGCGCATATGCAACTTGAAGCCCAACTCTGGGCAGCTTTTTTTTCCCAAGCAGTGAGGCTGTGCCCACACTGCATTGGTCAACTGCACAAAGTTTATACTCACCTGATCCTTCGATCCTCGAGAAAACTGTGCACCCCCATGGTTCAGCGGTGAGCTGTTCCTGTCTATGGAGCCTCCTCTGAGCACGATCACGTCAGGAACATTCCATTTTCAAGATCACTGGAGTGCAGGGGTGCAGGATTGGTCTTGCACAGGGAGAATCAAAGGATCAGGTAAGTATATCTCCACTGTCCTCTCCCAGATAGGAGTAGTTAACCCATGCAGTGCAGGCACAGCCCCGCTGCATGGGGAAAATTTGCTCAGAGTTCAGCTTTAAAGCGGTTGTATACCCAATGATACTTTTTTTTAATTATTTTATACCCCTGTAAGGCAAAGGCATAATGAGCTAGTATGTACCGCATACTAGCTCATTATGAAATACTTACCTTAGAACGAGGCGTCGGTATCTTACCTGGTCCACGCCGAGGTAGTTGACATGTTTCCTCAGCGTGTCTTCCGGGTATTGTGGCTCCAGCGCTGTGAGTGGCTGATGCTGCGATTTCGTCACTCCCGCGCATTTGCGCGGGAGATTTTTTTCCGGCAAGGTCCGGCATCTGCCAGGCCTTCAGCAGAGAGTCCCCTGTGCGCATGCGCCGCTGCAGTCAGCAGCTCATTGCAAGGAGAATATCTCCTAAACTGTACAGGTTTAGGAGATTTTTTTTTTACCTACAGGTAAGCCTTATTGTAGGCTTACCTGTAGGTAAAAGTTAAAAATTGACTATAAACCGCTTTAAGTGTGAGGAGAGCTTTATTGCTATGTGTAGGATATTGATTTTGATCAGCATGTAAAAGTTTACTATTGCAACGTTTTGGAACCAAAAGCCTTTGGCAGTGAACTAATAGTGCCAGTCTGTCTATGCCAAAAATAAATGCACAGCTAATCAGGTATACTTGATAAATGCTTAATTTCAAGTTTATTTCTCATTTCATATATAAGGTTCAATATGGAAATAAGTACAGCGCTGCACCAAATAATATTGGAAACGAAAAAAATGTAGTATACAGTTAGCAGCTGACAGACCTCTAGACACAGGCAAAGGCAAAAAATAATAAAAAAAATGTAGTGTAGCGCTATGTGTATATTTAAACAGTGAATACGTATTTCCTTTACAGGAAAAAAACAATATTGAAACACTAGGTGATACGAATTGACATTAAGAAAAGACTACAGTGAGTAAATGATGTGAATGAATAACATAAAATTAAACAGTAAATCTAAAAAAACACATATATGTGGCAAATCAAATAATATAGTCCATAAAAAATTATATTGGTGATAAATAGTGGAATGGAAAACCACCACCAAAAAAATCCATAAGAGTAAAGTGCTTAAAAAATAAAAAAGTCCCACGTTTTCCTCATAAACAGAATAATTCGCTTCTGTCAAATAAATAGGTGAAAAATCACAGATGGGTGGAAGATCTAAATAAGTGGCAGGACCATCACCGGAGCGTCAAAAGAGGCTTACCAGAATTAGATGACTTGAAAAGACATACGTCTTACAAGTCTAAGAAAGCTTAATGACCACCAGGTCTGGCGAGATGAATCGTCAAATTATCCTCAGCTTCCAAAAAGGGGGGGGAGGGGTCTCACCACAACTTTATTCGTCCCCAAGGCAGTCTAATGGATGTTTCAAATATCATGCGAGAAAAAAAGCTCACATGGCATGATAACGTTTAAAAACATCAATTTATTAAAATAATAAAAAGAGAACACTCACATGGTAGGAGATCAAAAACAGCTCATATAAAATCAATCGCGGTAATCATAAGGGGTCCAGCCGACATGAGAGGCTTGGCCTTAGGAGTGGAGCGCACTGGTGCCGCAGTAACACAGCGGATGACGTCATCGCGCTCACTCGTATATATGGGAGAGAGGCTTGGCCCTAGTAGTGGAGCGCACTGGCGCCGCAGTAACATAGCGGATGACGTCATCGCGCCCACTCGTATTATGACGCCGGTTCTATTGGTTGGCGCAGGACGGCGCTTCGGCCAATAGGATCCGGTCGTATCGAAAGAGAGGCTTGGTGCGCACTCGGTTCATTTCCGAACCAGAAGATCTAGCGGCCAGCCTAATTTCTTATAATCTAGATTTCCTATCTGCTTATAATAGCGGTTTAATACCGCCTATGGCCCTTTCCACTCTGCACATATATGTAGTTAATTATCACTAGATTGAATTACCAGGAAGTGACATCAATTACATCACTTCCGGTATCGTGACACATCCCCAGTGGGGGTCATTTCTTGTTTAAATAGCGGTAAGGTGGGGGGGCTCCACACCCCAGATGAAGGCTTTGGACCGAAACATGTCGGGTGGACCCCTTACGATTACCGCGATTGATTTTATATGAGCTGTTTTTGATCTCCTACCATGTGAGTGTTCTCTTTTTATTATTTTATAAATTTATGTTTTGAAATGTTATCATGCCATGTGAGCTTTTTTTCTCGCATGATATTTGAAACATCCATTGGGCCTGTTGGACTGCCTTGGGGACGAATAAAGTTGTGGTGAGACCCCTCCCCCCCCTTTTTGGAAGCTGAGGATAATTTGACGATTCATCTCGCCAGACCTGGTGGTCATTAAACTTTCTTAGACTTGTAAGACGTATGTCTTTTCAAGTCATCTAATTCTGGTAAGCCTCTTTTGACGCTCCGGTGATGGTCCTGCCACTTATTTAGATCTTCCACCCATCTGTGATTTCTCACCTATTTATTTGAGAGAAGCGAATTATTCTGTTTATGAGGAAAACCTGGGACTTTTTTATTTTTTAAGCACTTTACTCTTATGGATTTTTTTGGTGGTGGTTTTCCATTCCACTATTTATCACCAATATAATTTTTATGGACTATATTATTTGATTTGCCACATATATGTGTTTTTTTAGATTTACTGTTTAATTTTATGTTATTCATTCACATCATTTACTCGCTGTAGTCATTTCTTAATGTCAATTCGTATCACCTAGTGTTTCAATATTGTTTTTTTCCTGTAAAGGAAGTACGTATTCACTGTTTACATATACACATAGCGCTACACTACATTTTTTTATTTTTTTCATATATAAGGTTAAAAAATGTTTTTGATTGATTTGTGAAATAAGTGGTCTTATGGTGAAAAACTATTTAGATTTCCTGGCATGCGCAACATTTTATAGTTGCCCCCAGAACAAGAGGTGGGGAGGGGATATCTTCCAATGGGGACACCTGTTCCACAGACATCAATAAATAAATACATGAATAAATAAACTAATGAAGCCCTGTTATAGGAGGGGGGTCATATGAAGTTTCCCTCTCCACACAGGCTATGTCGCTGACCTACAGGTAACCAAAGGAGCCAGAGCCTTCGCTAAAGGAAGAGTGGACTATGAATATATAGTTGGCAGTGCCTCCACCTAGAACAGGGCTCCAACGTACGTAGAAATGATCCCTTTCTAGGACAATAACTAGTAACTCACCCAAAATAACTGACAGCAGTAGTACTAATACAACCAGCATAGATTTAAAAGTAAAGATATGCAGACATACCAGCAGGTGATTAGTGTAATTTTATATATGATAAAGTGATGGCATTACATACAGCCAAAGCAATAACAGGAAGAATGTACATATGTCTGAAAAGAACAGTGTATATACAGTATGTATCTATATATCCGGATATATAACTAAAGGCCTTTAACACCAATACCTCCAATTAGGCACTGTGGCACAGTTCAGTTGCAGGGGCCCCGATGAGTTGGCTTGCAAGGAGTAACACAATCTGGCTTGAGAGGACGAACGCTGATGTATCTGTGGAGCGATGGCTTCCTGGGGACGCTTGTACAGACGAACACACCAATGGTGAAGAAGTCTGGAATACGTCACCTTCAAGATAAATCAGGCCTATCTAGCCTATGTCTTTGTCCCTAACCTCACTATAGGCTATCAATGCTACCGGACGGCTACCTATCTAAGTGCTCATCGGAAGCCTAGCCTGTTGCTACCCTGAGCTGTTTACCGTTCCCTAAGCTAATAATAGCTAGGAACCCCCCAGACCAAAAAGGGACGCTGTTACTTTAAATAATGAAGTGGCAGATATACACTTCAACACAAAACCAGTCACTTGATAGGTTATAATCAAATGAGCTTTGCTCTCATACACTTGAGAATAGCTCAAGTATACTGTATTGCAGTATGCAAATAGAATGTTTCAGTGAATTAGAGAAGCCTCAACAGATACTGTATAGTATCTCTGATTCCCACACAGGAATAACTATAATGTTACAAACAGTGAGCTACACAGTGCAGTAACACTTGCCTATATTGTATTGTCCCTTTTCAGCTTGGAAGGATGAATGGATGGATGAAAAAAACAGCACAAAATCAGCTTGCAGCACCTCCTGGCCTGCAAAGCATGTGTCTGGCCATTCTCTTCCTCACTTTCTATAAGACATCCATATACTGTATATAGCCTTGAAGGGTCTCCTGACCTTTTATAGCAGGAGCAGGAAATAACCTCCTAACAGGAAGAATCTGTTTATAATAAGAACTCTATGATAGGTATCAGGCATGAATGTAAACAACCTCTAGACAGTGTACAAAAGAACACTTCCCTACGCTAACAAGGATTTTTTCTATACACACTAAAGCGAGGGTCAACAATCTGTAGATCGCAGACAGGTGACTGGTAGATCGCAGTCTGGGCTTGCTGACACGCCATCTCAGAGCATCAAACGGAGTGCAATGCAGAGGGACTACTTGTAAAATTGGAGCTATAGTAGGGAGCAAGAGCCGCATAGGCCGATGCCTCCTCTGTAGTGCCGGCTCCTGTCCCATGCAGAGTGATACCAACTGCACTCCATCTCTTATCCTGGCTAGCAGTCTCCAGAGTGGTACCAGTAGCAGGAAAGAAGAGATCTTCAGATCGATGGGAAGCAATACACTGGGCATAATAGCAGCGTTGTGTTGCTTTCTCACCATCTGCTTTAACCCCTTGGACCCCGCAGAAGCATGCAGTTGCGGGGGGCTTACAGAGTGGCCCGATTTATTTTAATGGGTCACGATTGGCAGGCCACCAAGAGCAACAGGGGGCTTAATTCCTGCTGCGGCATGTGTAGACCAAACAGGGGTAGGGATTGGGGGGGGGCGGCAAAACCGCGACTCAACCGCAGGGTTTTACCACTCCCCAACTTTACATGTGAAGCTGCTGAATGCAACTAAGGGCTCATTTACAAGTGCAGCAGGCACTGCTGCTCCTCTGAAAAGCGATCCAAGTGTGTTTGACAGGTGGTGAGGTAGCAATATGTTGCCTCCTCAAAACCTGATTTAAACCCATGATTGCCGTGCAATGCACACGATTGCGACATGGTAGTACAGCAGAAGAGTAGGGGTGACCTCTAGAATCAATAGTAATGGGTAGAAAGTATAAAAAAGGGAGTTGTACCATCATCCAGAATTTAAGAGATAAAGGGGTCGGGAGCCTAGTCCACAAAGAGGTCTCCTCTTGACCCCTTTATCGCGGTAGTACAGCAATTGGAGGTTTAAAGGTGTGAGGAGGTGACACTGGGAGACACTGTGCCCGGTGACCTTTAACTTCTCCCATATTGTTCAGGTAGAGCTCTAACTCTTTAAGGTTGCCTAACCCTGCAGTAAAGCTACAAATACACCTATTATACAGATAATGTGGTGTTAATCATCCAGTAATGTCTTGTTAACACTACAGACTGACTACTAACAAGAAGGATTTCCTGTCATTTGCAATAGTAGTGGTTAGCAAATGCTATGTTTTGGAGAAATTCGAAATGTATTCTACAAATGAATGAGTTGGTTTGCTTTAATTATGTTACCTAATCAATAGGCTAATTTACATTTGGCATATGTGTTAAATTCCAATCATAAATGTGCTTTTGGTAGCAATCCTATAGCCAATTATAAATGATTAGTGGATTGCAGATGTCCCACAGGGTGGCCAAATTATTCTCTCCAGGAATGCCGGTTGACAAGTTGGAAAATCTTCCTGTACGATAATGAGCAACTTTGTTTGCCTGAGGTGCAGGATATCACCTTCTAGGAGTTCAGCAACAGCCGATAATCACAAACCATGCTAAAAAATCAGAAACATTGCTTGCAGTTTCTGGAACATTTGCCAGGACATCTTCCCAGTGGGGACACACAAAGCAATAAAGAAAAAAAAAAAAACAAACAGAAAAAGAGTTTTTGGCTGAAGTGGGCCTTCAAAATGAACTGGTGGGTGGCGTTGTGAACCAGGGTGCAGAGCTCTCATTTCCAGAGCCTTTTGAGGAATGTAAAAAACATTGTTAGGCCTTGTTCACACTTACTCCGGGGGGGGGGGTTGTATAAATAGGCAGCCACCTCCCAATCATCCACCCTAAGCTACAGTGGTAATTGGACGAGGTGTTACATGTGTCAACTACCCTATTAAAAGGAACCCATGGCAGATCACTTTTCAGAGGGGCAGCAAGGGCTACTGCAAGTGTGAATAAGCCTCTAGTGCATAGGTATATATATATGGCAGTAGAGCAGTGGACTGTGTCAGTAGGGCAGGGATTGGTGTCAGTAGTTTATTTTTATTTTATTATTATTATAACTTGTTTACAATTGTATTATTGTATTATTTTTTACAATGATTTATTATTTTTTACAATAATTTTTTATTATTATTATTATTTTTTTTTTTTTTTACAATTTATTAGGAGCCCCATTGGGGGACTTTGGTGAAATATCAGGGGTCTGAACAGCCTCACTTTTGAGACAGAGAAAGGGACTGAGGACAGAGATTTCCCAGTCCCTTTCTCTGCAGCCAAGCAGTAAGGGGAATCTGCGCAGCACAGGGTGATTAGGGTGTGCCCAGGCACACCTGGCACACCCTGTGCGCACGCCTATGCTCTAGTGGATAAGCCCACCATTGTCTCTGCAAATACATCTTTTTCAGTTAATGCAGATTATCATTTTCTGCCAATATACTAATTTACGCTGAATTGATTTTTTAAAAAAATGGGTAGGCAAGTGCTGTGCCATACTAGACTTGTTCATAAATAAAGAAGCAATAAATGTCTGCTCGTCCCTTGTCTTTTGTTATACTACCTCGTTTGCACATAACAGTAATGAATACACATTACATGGCAGACTGCAGTCTTCAATATTTAGTTTTTTTTCATAATAATAGTAATCAAAGCAAAGTTCCTTCCCAGCAATTCCCCAACACTCTCAGGTACTTATCACCAGGAGAGATAAATAAAAGCTTATGTGCATTACCGACAAACGCATTTTACACACTCCGTTAACTACACGGATGTCTCAGCCTGCATTTAACAATCCTATACTCCGATATTTATGAGCATTTTAAGGTTGGCAATTAGATACCAGTCAGTGAAAGAGCTAATTGAATTTCTAAATAAAAGCTCTCTTCATTACTCACAACAGGGTGACTTATTACTACCAATATTGACAAAATAATTCTTTTTCCTAAAGCTGAAAAGGATTTATTGGCACTTGCGATTCTTTTCCATGTTGTGCAATATAATTATATATCATCTGAAGTACTGGTCATTTAAATTCTCTTTTAGATAGGAATCTATGAAATACCCAGCATACACAATGAACTTTGTGTTTTTCCTTTTCCTGGCTTTGAAGTTGGTGTGACCACTTACATTTGTATTTACTAAGACAAGGGGGTTTGTACTAATTGAAGAAAACTCACAACAACCAATTAGATTTAATCTTTTATTGCTCTAACAACAACAAACAGAAAGGGGTCTAGTTGCTTTGTTGTACAGGCACAATGAATGATCGCCACATTTTTTTTGTAATATGGTTATCACCAATGGCCATCATCTCCATCTAGTGGCTCTAATGTGGTATTTTTCTGAAAATACTCGA